>NW_024753828.1:291411-1007261 GCF_018991925.1 Homarus americanus | reverse complement strand
CCAGCGGTGGTCAACTTCTCATAACTGCTGTGAAAAGACCAAAAGAGATCCGGTACGCCCACATAACGGGACACCCTCGTGATACACATCCAAACACAACACCTAAATGTCAAACTCGCTATGAAAAAAGTAAATAAATAAAATATCAATGACAAGAAACAATAAAAAGAAAAACAGCCTAATATATATAACACAAATACACAATATTTAATTAAGAGAGAACATGAAAATGTAAACATGTCAAGGAATATTAAATAAAAATAATATGTGTGTGTGTGTGTGTGTGTGTGTGTTTAGCCCGGTGTGTTACAACTGGGCCTCACGCTTCGCTGGTTTTTCACAAGTTCACATAATATTTGCCGCCGTCTCGCATGGAAAACAAAATAAACACAAATATATATCTTAAGACACGTCTAAATAACTAAATAAATAAATATATAAATAAATAAATACAAACTACAGGTATACTCAGTGCACAAGCATAATCCAATCCACTACAACAAAAATACTTACAGTAGTACAACGAAAATATAAATGTCAGTATAAATTATCCTACCTGTGGGTTTTAAATGAACTTCAGATATAACAACGAAAGGCAATACTGTATATAGACTGCACCAACACCTGGACCCTGGCTGTAACAAGGAACACGTGCCTGCCTGCCTGCTTGTCTGCGTCCGCCTATCAGGTTTCAGTCCAGCGTCGGGTGACACCTACTGTGGGCGGCGGACTACTGGTACAGAACGTTTCTTTTGTACCACAAACCCAAACTCACCCATCACAGGTACGGAGGTCAGCTGTGATAGTTAGATGAGGGGAACTTCAGATCGAGAGACGTAACCTCACAAAGTTGTAATAATAACAAAAAAATATCAGATTACAATCATTAGTTTGATCGCTCTTGTTCTCTTGCATATCAGGCGATGAAACAATCTCCTCCTATTACCCACTCCTCTTTCATTACTTCTAGGAATCGTTGTAAGACCAAGCGGAATGTTTTAAAAAGAAAGAGTCCTGACTAATTCTTCCTCCAGTAAATCCTTCTGGTCCTTAACCAAAAACATCTGTAATAACTTCTGCACTCTCTCTTTTCCTCCTCTCTTCCGACCAGATAACTCTATAGCTAACTCTCTCCCTGACAAAACCAATCTCTTTGGCACCTTATTTTCCTCTAGCTCCACCTTAGACGATTCCATCTCTATCCCTCCTACCTGCTCCTCCTACTGAACCTATGCACTTTCTTATAATTTCCATTCGTAGGGTTGTTGGTGTGTTATCCAGGTTGGATGTGAGTAAGGCGCATGGACCGGACGGAATACCCCCTCGAGTTCTGAAGCTCTAGCCCCTGTGCTTACGCCTTTGCCTCAATACCCAAACTTTTCCTTCTTCTTGGAAGCATGCCTCGGTTCAGCCCATCCCGAAGAAGGGGGAGAATTCTAATCCCTCTAACTATCGTCCCATTGCCCCAACTTCATCCCTCTCTAAGATTTTCGAAACTATCTTGAACTCTCATTTTCTCGGTCACCTTGAACGCCATTCTCTTTTGTCGAATCACCAGTATGGCTTTCACCAGGCGAGATCTACTGGTGATCTGCTCTCCTACTGCACCCATCTTTGGTCATCCTCTCTCAGGGATTATGGGGAAACTTTCGTCGTGGCCCACGACATCTCCAAAGCATGCTTTCTAAGCTTCCCTCTTATGGTTTCTCTCCCCCACTTTGTTCTCTAATCTCTAGCTTCCTTGAGAACCGATCCATGGCAGTTGTTGTCGAGGGATCGATCTCTCGCTCTTTCTCTACCAATCGTGGTGTCCCACAAGGTTCTGTTCTTTCACCTACTCTCTTCCTTCTTTTTATCAATGATTTACTTCACACTGCAACTAATTCTATCCATTCTTACGATGATGATTCTACTCTTCACTCTCCTTCACATTTTTCCCTTCCCCTTAACTCTCAAACTAGATCTGTTTCTAGGGCTGATATCATTACATCTATCAATGCGGATCTGTGCAGCATCTCCGAGTGGGGAGGTAGAAACTTGGTTAAATTTAATAGTAATAAAAAAAAGTATTTACCAATTACACTTTCCAAATTAGATGATCTCCCACTAATCACATTTCAGGACACTATCATTCTGCCAAATTCTAAAATAGATATGCTAGGCCTCACCATTTCCTCTAATACGTCATGGAAGCCACACATCCTCAACATTGCTAAAGCTGCCTCCCGAAAGCTGGGAATGCTGTACAGATGCCATAACTACTTGCTACTTCACTCCTGAGCAGTTGCTCCAAGTATATAAGGGATTCATTCATCCTAACTTGGAGTACTGCTCTCATATCCGGGGTGGCTCTTCTTCTGTCCGTTAGATAGGATGGAATTAAAGGCATTTCGTCTTATTAACTCTCCTCCTTTAGTTGACAATCTTTCTTCCCTTTCTCTACGCCGCAATGTTGCTTCACTCTCTCTCTTTTACAGGAACTTTAACGGGCAATGTTCGGTGGATTTGGCATCCTGTGTACCGCCAGCAAGGCCGTGGGCTCGTAACACACGTCTTGCCCGCAGGACCCACCATTTCTCTGAGGATGTCAGTCACACTAGAATAACCCGTTACAGTACATCCTACTTTCCCCACACAGCCAAACTGTGGAATAAGAACATAAGAACATAAGAATGGAGGAAACTGCAGCGGGCCTATTGGCCCATACTGGGCAGTCCCGTTTACACCCAACCCCTATTGCTCATATGAGCATCCAACCTATGTTTGAAGCAATTCAGCGTATTCGAGTTGATGATGATATTTGGTAACTTGTTCCATTCATCCACTACTCTGTTCCCAAACCAGTGTTTACCTATTTCACGCCTAAATCTAAATTTGTCTAATTTAAAACCATTGTTACGAGTTCGCTCCTGGTTGGATAATTTGAGTACCTTTGTAATGTCCCCTTTGTTTAGCCCTGCCTTCCACTTATACACCTCTATCAGATCGCCCCTCGCTCTACGTCTCTCAAGGGAGTGCAAATTAAGATGCTTTAACCTGTCTCTATACTCAAGGTTCCTAATGCCCGGGATTAGTCTTGTCATTCTCCTCTGAATTCTTTCCAAGGATTCTATATCCATTCTGTAATACGGTGACCAGAACTGAACTGCGTAATCCAGGTGTGGTCTCACAAGAGCAAGATACAGTTTTAGGATGACCTCGCTAGTCTTGTAACTAACACTCCTTTGTATGAACCCAAGTACTTTATTAGCCTTGTTACGAGCAAAAACACATTATGCATTATGCTTCGGAAACACAAACAAAAAACACGGCGAGTCACAGAGAGATATATCACTTGAAACGCTGAATGGCAGACATCACCATGACGCAGGAAATATTCTCCTAAAACTGGGGAATAATTTCCATGATGCTCCGCCGATCTGCGAACATTTCTTGTCCTCAATGGCAAACAATATTGATTTTCGTTTTCTAAAAATTACATCACCCTCTAAATTAAACATATCAGTAAAGGCTCCCTCCCTTCCGATATTCAGACAACTTGATATCTTAACATTATTTAAGATATAATTACATGAAAAAGCTTTACATAATAGCGTTGTTTTAAACCGTAAAAAAGGATGAGGAATAGGACTATCCAATTATTCATCATCGCACCTCCACCTTCCTCTAGTTCCCCCAACCCACCTATCCATCACCATCACCCTCGCCTATACCCCCTCCCCCCTCCACACAGCCAAAGCTCCCTCAAGCAACCAGCCAACCACCACCCTCAGCAGCCCCCCGCGCCTCTGAGGGTGAGTTAGGCAGCTGTCAAAACACGGTGAGCCCAGCCACCCGCTAAACTACGTACCTTAACCTAACACAGTTGCCACTTACCTTGTCTTATGAGGTGACTATAACCAACGCCTCAACCAACACAACAAACATACTATATTTTGCGCGGAACGGGAGAGAATAGAGAACGTTCAAAAGAGACATCTGGAGGTGGCGTGTAGTGTGCTGGCGTATTGGACCAGGTGACCACGAGAGGTGTGAGGCCCACTTAACACCTGCACCAATATTCAACACACATGAGCAAGTTTTCTTTAACCGTGGCAAAGAAGCCGTCGCCCACCCATCAGCCATCGTTCATCTCCCACTTCAGTTACAATCGCTCACCCAAGATGATGTCCAAGGAATAGACAATTTTCAGAGAATAATTTTCCCCGATCACTCCATCAAATAGAGACCTAATAGATGTTGAGCAGCCAGGAATTTCAATTACAGACAGTAACTTCCTCACTTCCACGATACAAGTCCTCAGTGAATGACTCCTACTGCCTATAATAACACTATTACTACGTCAGCTTCTCGGGTTTAACATTCCCGTTTGCCGTCTCCACCGACAACAACGCTGGCAACTTTCTAAAGAATGTGATGATCAAGCCATAATGCCAACAACTTTGTCACTCGGGACATGTATGAGTATAATCATATTCATAACGAAATGAAAACTACACAAATTTCAAAGGTGTCGTCGAGTGGAGTGAGGAAGAGCATCTAATTTTTCAGGACCAGCGTGGCCGTCTTCTCGCCACCTTAATTGATTGATTGAATGAAACAGTTTATTTAGCCAGAAAAACACAGATACAGAGTCGATAATAATAACAATATTAACATGGCTGAGCCAGTTGAGAACCTGAGCTCTCTTGTAGGCACCTGATATATACTGTACATTAATCTCAAGGAAGTATTATGTAACATTTAGTATCATCTGGAATAGTACACATACTGTAGCATAGTGGTAATAAGAACATATCAGAATGTTTCCACGGTTATCACTTCGATATTTTTGTTCTTATATATATATATATATATATATATATATATATATATATATATATATATATATATATATATATATATATATATATATATAAAGTTAAATTGGAATTGAAAAACCTTTTTATACTGAGGGAAGCAGTACAGCATGGGTTGTATTAAGGTTAAACAAGAGGACAGAGCTTTGTCAGGATTATGTCTAGTTGGCAAATATATTTTATGCAATGTTAATTTCTTATTTATCTATATGATAATTTCTGATAAAACGGTTTTGATGGTACACAATAAAAGCAGGTACTGTAACTATAGTAGGTGTTACGAGGAATATTAATACTTAGACAATAGATATTTTTTAAGAGATGATTTAAAGGAAAGGTTAAGATATTGAGAAAAAATAATCAATTAAAACAAAAATCTAACGTACTCGTTTTTTATTTCGTTATACATTAAAATAAAACTGTTGCTATTAAATCTACTGTATGACCATAGTTTGCAGGGAATTTGGTCGCTTCAGTATAACGACCACCTACACACACCTCGCTGAATCACCTAGTACCCCCCTGCCCTCCTGAAGACACGACCTGGGAAGCGCCACAACTTGTCCAACAGCATAACATAAATATTAAAATCTAGTAGTGGCAGAAATCAGGACCGTCTCCCAAACACTAGCATACTCCCTTTTCTCCACACTACGTATAATGTTAGCTGCTCAGAGTATAAAAATACTGAGTAAACACACCAAACTCCTGCCACTGTAAGAAAACACAAAACTAAAACCTCGTCTCTTGAATTTTTCAACCACATCACGTGTACCTTCTTATCGTGCACTCAGACATTAATCGAATTCTTTTATGTTTACCCATATCCCTATCCATCATCAAACACACACGGGTCTGCTGTTCCTAAAAGTACTGCAATACACCGAGTAAATCCGCGTAGTAACTGGCCCCGTGACAGCGACGACGAGGGAGGCGGCGTTGGCGGTGACATTCAGTGGCAATTATTACTGCCGCTTCCACACCCAGCTGTATCTCATTTGCAACACTAAACACTCACGACACAGTCCTGGTGCGGCCCCCGGCTCTTATTGATCACTCACCTCTACACCGCCTTCACCAACCATCACCTTACCTCCATCGTCCCTTCCCTATCTTTTCTCCATAAATGTCATAAATAAATACCAAAATAGACGCCATTATAATGGAGATACACAAGCTCACCTACTTAACCCAACTAACGTCACAGCAGCATTTCTAAGGTACGCATAATCAGGGACGTACCCCCCCCCCCCGAACCTCAGGACAGCCACACCCCGCGATACTTCCTCATTACTCCCGTCCCCAGCTGTTCATTACGAAGATAAGGCAACATACGATATCTCCACTGCCAGTAAATCTCTCCCAAAGACCACAAGGCAATTACCACGGCATTTATCGTTGCTATTAACCGTCGTGGAGACTACACCTGCCCGTAGTAACACTGATCAATTATTTTGACCGTAACTGGACTCAAATCTAACTCATAAGCCATCCCCCTTTCATCTCTCTTGATCTTCAAAGACCAAAGGTGGGAGGGTGGTTAGTGCGTTATCGTGTGTTGTGTAGAGGGTTTCAACACTCACCATCACGTTCTTTACCCATCAGCTCGGTCTGAATGTCGACCCAAGGTCCGTACATACCTGAAATGAGAAATGTCAGGAATTAGCATTACAAGACTTCATTTATCAGTCCTTAACACATTCGTCACATATAATACAAGTCAAAAGCCATTTGGAGATATATTTCCTTACTGCTGACATTTTCCTCCCAAACCAACATTTGGCCTTCATCAAAGTGAAGGTGTTAACAAAGTGACAGAATAAGTCAGGCAAATGAACATGAGAACTCAGACAATTATTGCATTATCTTGGCAACAATGAACTAACACCATCCAAGCATGATGTTAGTTCACCGATACTTTAACTACACCTCATATACAACAATAACCAAGATCACTAACAACACCAGTTCTTCCGTTGACCATTCTTGTATCTGCATGTTTAAGAAGGTAGATGTTATGTGATGGTGTTCCCACTCTGTCTCAACCGCGACCACTACCCTGTGTCAGCACACTGTTGGCCACATACAGTGTAACCTTTCAGCTGGCCAACCCAAACAGAAAAATCAATATTTGAAACATAATACCAGAGGGCCCAGGAACTGTGTATACCGTTAGACAAAAGCTCGTCACACTTCGTAACCATCAGAAAAGTCCTTTATAAGAATATGTACTTTTTTCTACCGGCTCACCACAGGACCTGAAGCTCTAAATTGGAGGTGTACCTACACGCCATACTGATCCAACACTTACCCATATTTTACCTTTAAATAACATCATAAACCAATAAGGTGTGAAGTATCGTCTTCTGACAGTGGTCCAGGTTTATTTTAAATACGAGGGAGGAGGGTCGGGGTTACTGGCGCAGTGCTAATGGGAGCCCAGACGTCCACACTGCAAAACACATGTCTACGGGAAAATATGTTTCCTGTCTGCCTGCTGGGAACATGAACCTAACTACTATCATAATCATTACCAATGATAACTTAAATTACCTTATGTTAAAACAATATGTACATTTAAACCAAAGCAACATGTACGCCACACTCATGTTACGACTGTCAGCCCGTTAACACAAGATCGAAATTACTGATCAGTTTTCTTAAGTTTATTTTTATTTATATTATTACTATTAAATCTTTCACCAGCAGCAGGGTGTTAAGGTGAAGGTGTAACTGGAACTTTTTTTGTGGAGTCTTGGATACAACAGTCAAACTCCTGACTGAGACACTGGAGGAGAAATCCACCATGACTGGTACATTCTGTCACATCTTCGACGCCAACAATTACCGTAAATTATAAATAAAAAGTTTCATCATTTTCCAGGCACCAAATATTAAGAACCATTCCACGTGAGTGTTCTGGGGAATCTCCAAAAACGACTACAAGACTTCCGTGGGTTTCACCAACACCATGAAACCACAAAAACAGCATCGGAAATAAGACTTGTCAAAACAATTTCCTTATTCTTTGTTGCGAAATATTTAATGGTGAAAAAGTTCGACGCGTTTTTTGGTGAATTGTTCAGGTGAAAGGTCCGCCGTGTTCTTCACCTTATGAGAGATACAGTGGTTGTTACTCTCCTCTATGAACACAGCACAACAGCGCTCACTTCTGCCACTTGACCGTCACTGAGCACAACGTCTGACATCACTAAGTTACATCAATCTTTTATTTTTGCCACCGGGACATTCGTTGGGGGAAGTAAGCTTCAGCCCTGTGATAACTGTTGTATGAACCCGGAGAAATGTTTTATACCTAAGATTAATTCCTACAACTAATCCCACGAGATGGTTCTTCCCCTGGCCAGGAGTTTACCTGAAAATAGTTGTGGGGGCTCCACTCTACCCCAGCAGTTTTTTACACAATATTCTAAAAATAAGAACATATCTATATTATCGAAATTATATTTTCAAAATATAACAGAGCTGAAGGTGAGTAAGCTTTCCACATCAAGCCCGACACTTAAAGGCGAACAATAAGTTTACTTAACGCCATCAAGGAGACACAAAGGCACTCCTTGATGTAGCCAGCAGCGACCCCCGACGATGGTCTTCGGCCCCTCACATGATGAAACAAAGTTTGTCATCAAAATTCTTACGGTATCCTTATGTTCACGTAATTAAATACTCGCAACGACAAATACGAAACAACCTGAGGCTAACTTATTTTACTAACTTGATTGGATACTATAATGAAGTAAAGATGAGAGAGAGAGAGAGAGAGAGAGAGAGAGAGAGAGAGAGAGAGAGAGAGAGAGAGAGAGAGAGAGAGAGAGAGAGAGAGAGAGAGAGAGAGAGAGAGAGAGAGAGAGAGAGAGAGAGAGAGAGAGAGAGAGAGAGAGAGAGAGAGAGAGAGAGAGAGAGAGAGAGAGAGAGAGAGAGAGAGAGAGAGAGAGAGAGAGAGAGAGAGAGAGAGAGAGAGAGAGAGAGAGGTTAATATCAACATGTGAGTGATAACAGCACCTATGGCCGTGGTATAGTATCGTGTTCAGAATACACGTCTCGTAAGCAAAATATCTGAGGAACGATTGCCCTGCAGGATGGTGCTCAAACCAAGTTCCTTGTTACAGTGGACTCTACCCAGTGACTTGGGACCAGGATGTAAATCGATTTTCGGATTGTGCTGGCCGCTGGGGTCGGGAGGTGGTGGTCAAGTAGTGCTGTTGGCGAGTGATGTCGAGTTATTACTTGACACCGGGTTGATTGCGGGTGGCAGCTTCTAAACCTTGGAACATATTCCTGGCTCAGAGGCCTAAGGGCAGGCCACACTCCATTACGAAATGCAACCACTATTACTATTATTGAAGATGGGAGAACTTAGAAGAGAGCCATTGGGTGGTGCGTGCTACGACCAGCCACTAAACTAGACGGAGGGTCCCCAGGCTCCCCTTACTGAACCTCGTGGACCACACAGACAGGAGGCTGGCCAGGTGGAGGCTCCCACTAACACCACCAGTTAGGGTTAGCATCTTGGTCACCATAGCAACGGCCAGGGAGGGGAATAAGAAGGATACTCCCCTTACCTTACCTTACCTTACCAAATGTAGCGGCGGTGTGAGCAATAACTTTCACTCACAGAAGTGCTAAAGAACGCTTAGAGCTGAGGCAGAGTATGACTGGTTTACACTCTACATATAATACACTTCCGTCAAGCTCTACTCTAATATATATATATATATATATATATATATATATATATATATATATATATATATATATATATATATATATATATATATATATATATATATATATACAGTATATATATATATGCTAGTAAATCACTGTAGGTGCGCGTGATCCAGGTATATGCTGATAACCACAAGGAAAGAAGAAAACACGAAGTTCCCAAGCGCTTTCGTGTAATTCACATCTTCAGGGGTGAGTACAGACTAAAGAGAAGTACAAAACAAGGTGTATATATACAGAGGAGGGTGAGACCAGGTCCACAATGGTCAGGTATTAGGTAATGACCCTACTAATCTTTAAATAGCACCGCAACGGTCGGAGTCAGGTCAGAGGGTAAGGTGACCCAACCTTCTCACCTGGTTACAAATCTTCTTAATTACAATATTGTCCAGTTTGTACATGCCATTACTCAAATTCATGTTGACTGCTTCGGTCTGTACTCACCCCTGAACATGTGAATTACACGAAAGCGCTTGGGAACTTCGTGTTTTCTTCTTTCCTTGTGGTTATCAGCATATATATATATATATATATATATATATATATATATATATATATATATATATATATATATATATATATATATATATATATATATATATATATATATATATATATATATATATATATATATATATATATATATATATATATATATATATATATATATATATATATATATATATATATATAGCGTTAGTTTGAAATGAATGGGATTTCTTCTTCGACCACATACATACCTACATACACACTGTGCATACATACACATGATAAATATGTAAAGTTGTATACTGTATTCTTAATTCAGGAGCAAATTAAATACAAAGGACAGGTACGTATAATGTCACAACCATCACAAAATTATATGGAATATAAACACAGGTAAACTAAATAGCTCCCACCCTATAGTGTGACGCGCCCGCAGCACAACTAAGGGGACCCAAAACTAGAGGAGGAAACCAAGAATCGTGTGTGGTCCATCAGCCGCTACACGACGGGGAGCTTCTCTCTCAACCTATCCACCTTACACTAATACAGATATAAATTTTCCTTCACCACATGCGTTACAAGCATTAACCTAAGTTTTATAAGCTTATGAAGACAAACAAAACCACATATCCGTTACATCACGCATTATGTGACCTTTCTCAGAGCTATAACTACTGTATAAAACCACTGTGACGGAAGTACTACAAGAACTGCCTAATACACAGTGGCTGAGAAATGAAGTAATTAATTTGTTTAAACTGTATTAGGTTTAAGATATATAGGGCTTTAAAATATCCAGGAAATAATATCTTACATCGTTCTAGCTTGAGGATTGTGGGACTTTTTGAATAAATATAACTTTTGGGTTTTATAGTTACCCGTATGTATGAGTGACGATGAACACAAATGAGGAAAATGCCCACGGAACAAGATTATAAATCAACGAGAGCGAACGCGAGTGATACAGAGCCCCTTTGACCAACGGAGAGATGAACCAACATCAAAGTTGTGATGCTCTAGTCCGGCAGTGTTTAAGTTATCAACACCGGGGAAACACAAGAGTACCACAGGCCCTGACACTACAAGTATACTGTAAAGCTCTGTCCCCGAGTAAGCAACATGTCCACATGCAAGAAAAGTAACGAGGAAAGCCAGTAAACCCCAAGGCTGGCCGCAGACCTTCTAGTAATGGGCCTAATTGGATAAAAATCCTCCAGGAGCTTTTTTTGTTGTTGTGCTACGAGGGGAACAAATCCTATCAGGCTGAGTTGGTTCGGCCCCCTAAATCTACACACAATTATCATGCGATGATTTACACCGTAACAGCATCACATCTGTCAAGAAACAACCTCACTCCGGCACCAGTCTATCATTACCGTTGTCAAATCTGTCTAGTTCGACGCACCATTTCAGAGACGAAATTACAGACGTAGGAATAAGAACGGACTGCTGTGACAAGTGATACCTTAAAAATAGTCATTTATCTTGACATCTAAAAAACGAGGTGGACCACACCTTGCCCTGGAACAGCTCAAAACCTGACGAGTGACACACCTGACGGACACCACCACTTGTGTTGCACCGCCCCGCCCTCCTTCTGCTGACACCTGCCACACCACCCACGATAACGACCTTCCTAATAACAACAATGTCAGGCTTCGGCCATCCCCCTAAAAACATAGTGAGATTCCCACCATGTTACTAACAAAATTTGAGAGGCTCCGACCAACACACCCTCTGCTGTTGATATCACAAAGGGGGGGGGGGGAGAATATCCAATTTAAATAACTCTCCCTCCCTCCATCGAGGGCCCAGGTTATAACTGTACTGTATTTACACACAGCAATTTCCACAATACTGATCGGCTGTGGTGTGGTGACTAACAATGACTGTGGTGTGGTGATTGGCAGTGACTGGTATGGTGACTGGCAGTGACCATGGTGTGGTGACTAGCAGTCACTGTGGTCTTCTCAAAACTACACGAGCCTAAGGTAAGAGTATAGTGACAGGTTTTACAGGGCAACAAACCTTAACACTGTTTCTCGGGGAAGGTGAAGTAGGGAGGAGGCTACAGACAGTGTGCCGGCCGCTGCCACCACACACCCACACTCGCTTCTGATCAAATTGTGAAAATTTTCCTCGTGAGGGAAGTCAGGGTGCTGGAGGTAGGCCGCACAATAGATCACAAATTTTGTTACGCCCACCGAGGCTGCCCTCTCTCCTCCCCGCTCACAGCACTCACCAGAATTACTCTACTTCATGTTTTTAATGGAAGAACAATCGTGTTAGGGTGAGTATTCTGACCACCTCGCTTAATTTTTTGGGGGGTACTTGTAATTGCGAGTATTGATGGCCAGGTAAAAAATATA
The DNA here is from genome assembly GCF_018991925.1 of Homarus americanus. Lineage (NCBI taxonomy): Eukaryota > Metazoa > Arthropoda > Malacostraca > Decapoda > Nephropidae > Homarus > Homarus americanus. The sequence goes on along the minus strand of NW_024753828.1, from coordinate 994,795 downwards.
TGTACATATAAAATTTCAACAACATGAGACACTGGAACAAGATCTTGGTAAAATGACTTTACTTAAGAGATCATAAACTTCTCAAGAGCCAGAAAAAGTAAACATAAAAATAGCAATAATAATAAACCGGGAGTTGTTCCCAGTGTAAAAGGGCAGCTATAAGTAGGATACTAAGGCTGCATTTACACCAAGCCAGTCAAGTCAAGTCAAGTCAATCAAGTCATTTGACTTGACTTGACTCATTGCCGTTCACACCGACTGAGTCAACCTGAGTCAATCAGGACTCAGTACCCAGACTGATTTCGAGGAGGATGGACGCATATTCTCTCGCTGAAATAGCTGTTTTGTTGTGGATTCGGCGTCGTAAACGCAAGAGGAGGACCCGAATCTGGATGCATGAACTCAACACCAAAAGACCCAATTTTGGAAGCTTCAGTCATTTATTCCCAGACTTGGTGAACCATCATTTCAATGCAGCAGCAACCTCCTTCCACAGAGCAGCTATAACATCACGATCCCGGTGGCTACGATCAGAGGGATCATATATAGCAGGACGCTCTCGAACTAAATTTATCAGGACATCAACCTGCATGATGTACACACCACTGCGGACTAGGTGTGACTGATGAAGAAAATGGGCCCAACCCCATCTGTGACTTGACGTGACACGATGCGACGTGACTTGACTTGACTTGACTTGACTCATCTGGTGGGAATGGTTTCTGAGAATATACATTGGAGTAAATGTGCATTTAGAGTGGCGATTCACGATGAGTCATGACTTGACTGGCTTGGTGTAAATGCAGCCTAATACTGGTGTATACTGTATACACCTCCACAACATACAACCTTCCAACACAGATTAATAACAATTCTTATTGACAAATTTACATTCACTAAATACAAAATGTATATTGTCGTATATTCTAGACAACAGTGTAATGTGTGTGTGTGTGTGTGTGTGTGTGTGTGCGTGCAGGACTACTACGCACCACCATCTGGGTTCTCTAAAAATCTATCCAAAGTGTTTTCTCAGAACCAACATGTGAAATTGCCACAACATGTATACAGTGAAGGGAGAGTCCGTGAAATTGCAGCAACTTTAGTCACCATCTTTGTCTCGTGGGAGGTCAGGTGGGGGGTGATTTGATAAATCATCAGAATGTGAAAAGAAATATTCGATGAACCATGAAAAAAAAAACACCCAGGCTACGATTCTCTGTATGTTATCTAGAAATTCGAGTGTGCGCGCGCGCGCGCTGGCATGTGTAGAAGGGAGGGTAAACAGAACCCTAAGCAATCCAGACCTTGGTAACCTGGATATGGATACTGAGCTCGATCTTTACTTTTTTCTTCTTCAGCGTTGTTCCACGTACAGTAATTTCTGATATAGGGGAAAAAATTGCATCCGGGGCCGTGAGCGAGGGTCGGGTCTCCTTACCAACACCCTGACACCCTCCCTCCCTCGCTGAACTGTACCGTCGCAGCTTCCTTCTTCTTGTCAAAAAAAAAAAAAAAAAAACGGCAGATGGCGTGTTCAGAGTGTTGGTGTGCCGCCCCACCCTCCATCACGGCCACCCAACACATTCATTACCTCCTATCATCTGCCGCCACCCACCAACTCCCCCCACGGCTTCCGACACCATCACATCACAACACACCATCAATATCCACACTGTAGCACCAACACACTGCTGGCGAGGTTACAAGTCTCTTGATAAAATTCCAAACCAGGGACTACCATGCCCCTGTCCGTGTACGATTACTGGGCAGAGGTGTGTGCCAATTAGTACACCTTAAAGCTAGAAGATTCGGGATGATAAGAGGAGTGGGTACAGCTGCCCGCCTTCCCTGACGCTGCGTAGAACTGCGGATTAACTCACTATATATGGCAAGCAGCTCTAACCCTTAATTTGAATCACACTAATTGCAGGCCTCTGTGTATGATTTGGGTGTTCAACAATTGTAATGAACGTTTCCTTTCCGAGTTTAAGTCAGTACCAATTAGAATCGCCCGAAAATTGCTGTTTCAAATTAGTAATACAAAATCCTGCCTCAACCCCTGCACGCCTTTTCAAAAATCTTTCAGAAAAAACTTTGGTGAACTTGTAATTACAGTTATATTTTTCCCAAAGTAAGAAATAAGTGATTATAATACAATGATCGCACGCTCGCACACATACAAACACATAAAACAAATTTTACAAGATACTCTTCCTGTGTTTTTCATTGGGTTATATTAGCAATGTTTAAACGGGATTTTTTCCTTCAATATGATAAACAATAATTGCCTCAGTCACGACAAGACAATCACACACAAACTCCTGTGCGTGGGAAGAGTCTTGGTCAGTAACGGTGATGCAAGATGGTACAGTACCACCTTGAAGTAAGGGCTCCCTGAACACCACGGTGGCTGTCTTTGGTGGTGGTAATGTCACCCAGTGTCCGACCTTGGTGGTGAGTGGTACTGTACCGGATAGTGAGGGCGGGGGTTTAGTAATTGCGCGCACACCTTCCGAGGGGCGTAAAAAGTAATACCCTGGATAAAGTTAGCCTACAGCAGGGGTGGACCTCCACGTAGCTAACACGAAGGGGAGACACGCCGGAAGCTCCTTTTATAGGCTAGTGGATAGGATCAGCCAAAAGCGAGAGACCAGAACGAAAAAAGAGGAAGATTATATTTGATAAATACAAGGGATTTCTAGTCTCTCTCTCTTGTTCCTGAGTCACAGAGCAGGAACACAGACAAGACAAACAACAGTACTCACTCACATGGAGACTACAAAAGACCTTCGTAAGAAAAAACTCTTTACACTAATTTCGTCGACGGAATACTTGGTAGCGTTGATAAAGTAATTGCAGTTAAGCATAAAACAGAGGCGATCTTACGGCTTGTTTAACAACTGACCAAAAATCTAATGATGTAAATGCAACTAAAAAAAATTATATATATACATATATATATATATATTACGCATTATAAAACCAAGGTTGCATGCGGGTAATTACCAGCTTGGCCCTCTGGCGTGTCTACTAAACAGCGTAAAGGAAACGTTAAATCCACGGGAAAACTTTGGGAAAAAACATGTTCTGAATATATGATCTTTTAATTGCACATAATGAGGGGGTTCACATCATCTGGGACGCTGGTAAGGTGTAGTCCAGCCAAGATTTACAGTTTTACGGTCGCCTCCTTCGATAATCTGGCTGTGAAAAAACTAATACAATTACGCCGAGGCAGGAACACTCTGCCTCCTTTACCTTACTGTCACCAGCCTCACACCCTTCTCACCCCAGTTCAGGAACTCCCAGTTTCTTGTGTCTCACCTTCACCAGTCGGGGAGGTGCAAATACACTATAATGGGAGACGAGGAAATAGAAGAACATTATGGTGTAACTTCTTAGAAGAAGAGCATTAAGATCTACTGATGGAAAATGTTTTATCGTGGCCAAGAGGTTCAAGGATACAGTATAGCGAATAATTATACCTTTTAACTGTTTAATTCCTGGGTAACCGTTTATGATAATTTAACTAATGTGAAAACGTTATTGGTTCAGAACGGGAGTTTATAGTATGACATCATAGAAAATTGAGAACCAAAGTTTTATCATATTACCAGCAAAACGGCGGTTCCACTGCTGGCGGGAGTGGAGTTGCCCCGTCATGTCACACCATGACACGTTAGGGCAAGGAGTTCAAGTTCTACACATTGTTAAGTTAAGGTCAGCTGATGAGAGACGATTACAGAAGCACTTAGCAAAGTAAAAATTAATCCTTATTAAAAAAAATCCTCACTAAGACGCCATCGACCGTTGCTTCTCAGGGTAAAAATGTAAGCGAACATCATTCTTCAAATCTTGTATGTAACTGTAATTGAACCAATTTTAATGTAGATGTACTAGAAAATAAAAATAAAAACATTCTAAGGAACATTAATGGAGGACACAATGAGGCATACTGTACTGTACTTGGGGGATGGAGTGCCGAGAAAAGCCTGAAAGGACTTTAAAGTACTGTACGAATGTTCGACTGCTGTAACGTTCAGGCAATAAGTGGAGGGTGAGTCACCGCCGTCAGCACCACCATACGGCCTTTACTCCCAATTATTTTCTTGTGACAGACAAAAACCTAATAACGTCCACCATGTGTTGCTGTATGATAATTAGCCAACAATGAAATCCACTCGGTACAAAAAATCAACACCTTGGGCATGAGCCAGCCTTACAAGGGTCAGGGGCGGTTTGATCAGACCTGTTGGGAACTTGGGGTAGTAACCTATACAACATGAGGCAGGTAACGAGGTACACAGGTAGTAGACTACCCCCAGGTACCAGCAGGTGGGCGGTGTAGCTGCATCATCACCTTATTACCACAGCGACACATCCACAACCCCATAATCACCAGCCATATTCAGCCTCCACAAAAGTCTTCTCAAATTTAATGTTCCGGAAGATAATAAGACCCGTGTACACCCCGGCCTGGTGAATAATCTTTATAAGTCACCGATAATGACCAGGGACGCGGTAACTGTCAATAAGGAATAGTGAATGAACTTACAAAAACCGACGGAGTGACTGATTTGTCTTACGGCTAACAATTACAACTCTTTCGCACCCCGTTAAAATATCGGTCTTCTCGCGCGGTGAATGATAATATGGTCGTTACGTTGACTTATTACTCAATTAGAAATGCAAATGTGTGCAATACCCAGAGGAGAACCGCTAACAAGACGACACAGCGTGAGACCAGCAGGAACAACGATAGTGTATCGCGTCGACAAGACAAACTAATGAATCAAGTGCCCCGGGCAACACCTACCAGTAAGGTATACAACAGAGGCGGGGCAGCGTACTGACAGACAACGTTGCATGATCGCCCTCAAAACCCGAGGCATGACAACCCTGCTGTAGAAAAAGGTGAACTTTAATAACAAGTATAAGGCCGACCCAACCCGCTCCATCACGACAGAGAACTCCACCTGCGCCAACGGGTGGGTAGTGACGAAGAGATAGTCCAACTGTGGTGGTGCTGCTGCCCTCCGCCCCCATGATCCTGGTGGGTGGAGGGCCAGGTAGCCTACCACCACACACCTCTCCGGTTGACAACCAAAAGCGACTGCAACAAAAAACCAATGACGACGTGACACTGACGCAGGCAAATCGATGTGGTGGACACTCTCCAGCCCAGCCTGCACCAGGTAAAACACCACTGCTGCTGTTGCACACCACTTAATGTACCTACCACCTAACTTTTCACGCTTCGCAAATATGCAAACTGCCCAGTGACTGTTACATCAAACACATGGTGCGCGTGACATCAAGAAGCAAAATTTTACAACAACAAACATTATTAACATACACAAATGATACTGCAAACATAAACACAAGTTCCTGAACGGGCAAAGAAGTGAAATCCGTCAGAAAAATTTAACTTGGCAGATATACTGGAGGAAGTAAAGTTACAAAATAAGTGAAAGGAAACTGAAGTTTTATCAGAAAGAAAACACAGCAGCTGATAATGGCTCACCCTCCTCAACCTAAAATGGCTATACCTCTACAATAACTTGGTGCAGCAACACAACAAACTTTCTCAAGTAAGAACCCATCATTAACCACTTAAACACCAACCATCTGGGGATAAGGAAAGTTATAGCGAGGAATCTTAAATTTATCTAGGATGGACGGACAGCATCGCTACCACATCCACCCAAACTTTGCATAGGGGAGGTAAAAGATAGTGAAACACACACACCACTGAAGGGTCAAGACTTACCTGGCGCTCTTCTGGGAGCAGCCAGGTCAACTGTTATGTTGGCCCATACTAACTCCTTCCCCTGAACCCCTCCTCCCCACCGGAATATCAACAAGTTCTCGCCAGAAGTTACACTTTCATTTAGGAAAGGAATTGAACCAGTGTTGAACAGAGGTGAACAGTGATGAACAGTGCTTAAGTCAGTGATAGCAACTCATCAGTAACAGCTGAGTCCTACCCAAGTTAACCTTCACACAGTGAGGTCCCAGGTACCCAGTGATAACTGCACGTGAGACCCAACAACAACCAGCGATGTGTTAATCCGTCCATGATAAGAAGGCCTGGGACCACACCTCACTCATATAACACCATCTGTGAGGGAATTACTAAACGTCAGGTTCCTCATAACACCATCTGTGAGGGAATTACTACACTACGTCCGGCCCCTCATAACACCATCTGTGAGGGAGTTACTACACCATGTGAGGTCCTTCATAACACCATCTGCGAGGGAGTTACTACACCACGTGAGGTCCCTCATAACACCATCTGCGAGGGAATTACTACACCACGTCAGGTCCCTCATAACACCAATGTGAGGGAGTTACTACACCACGTAAGGTCCCTCATAACACCATCTGTGAGGGAATTACTACACCACGTGATGCCCCTCATAACACCATCTCAGGGAATTAATACACCACATCAGGCCCCTCATAACACCATCTGTGAGGGAATTACTACACCACGTGAGGTCCCTCATAACACCATCTGTGAGGGAATTACTACACCACGTGATGCCCCTATAACACCATCTGTGAGGGAATTAATACACCACGTCAGGCCCGTCATAACACCATCTGTGAGGGAGTTACTACACTACGTGTCTGCTGTTCAACACCTCAGTGCACAAGATCTACGTGACCTCCACTGTAAACATTAATCTGTATGTTCCTTTACCTTTCTCTAATGAAGGCTTTTGTTAAACCACCATGTATGTAATAAGTCATTTTTGTCTAATGTATATTTACAGCCTTCGTGCTGCAGAACTTTTTCAATAAACCGTTAATTATTATTATTATTATTATTATTATTATTATTATTATTATTACACACACACTACCCTCTAAAAACAGCGATGAACGTTAATATCATCATGGACGTGTTTCCCATTTAGCAAGAGATGGATTTCAGGTACACATTAAATCACTCACTAATGAGACAGTCGGTAATACTGACCCAAATACATTAGTTAATAGCTAAACATCCCGGGAAATCTTCAACACGTAAACCAACGACACAGAGCGATCACTCACATAACAAATAATCACATACAAAATATATTGACCAGATTGGGATGGTTATAAAGATACGCGAAGTGAATATTGTTCTACGAGCTTATCTATCCATCTATCTATCTTGTCACTGATTATTAACCTTCACAGTGTGGATAGTTTGAGTATGTTTCAGTATAGGTCAAACTAAGTCAATTAAAAAGGTGTTTGTTGGTTGTTGAGAACTGAAAAATAATAGACCAATATAACTAGTGCGTGTGTGTGTGTGTGTGTGTGTGTGCGTGTGTGTGTGTGTGTGTGTGTGTGTGTGTGTGTGTGTGTGTGTGTGTGTGTGTCATTCCTATCTGGTTTCAGCTTTCTTATGTCGCTGGAAACAAGTCATTACCAGCCAGTCATCAACGGTCTCAGAACCACAGACGCAGCCACTGTACGCTCTCTTGGTCAAAAATCGTATCAAACATTTTCTGAGTCGTATAAAAAATACACGATTCCGGCCACGCCATTACGATATGCATCTGATAACTTCCACGCTATATGGTTATTTGTATGCCTTATTGGGAACAAAATCATATGTAAATTGGGCATTTCTGGGGGGCGAGTTTTTTTTTTATGAATATGTATAAATATGCATGAAATAGTGTGTGTGTGTGTGTGTGTGTGTGTGTGTGTGTGTGTGTGTGTGTGTGTAATAATAATAATATGTAATTAATAATAATAATAATAATAATAATAATAATAATAATTAACGGTTTATTGAAAGAGCATAGCAGCCAGAAGGCTGAAAATATACAGTTACATAATTGGGGAATGGGTTTCGAATTACAAATAATATACAAATAACATAAGTGATATAAATAAGATATATAATAACTAGATGGGGAAAAGCTCAAACTGCAGGACATTTCAACATAGTGACTGCAAGAAGTAGGAATTACTGGGAGTGAATACACTGGTTTATTACAAGTTATAGATAATTTTTACAATGGTTGGGACTGGGCTGTTCTTATAGCAATCAGTTCGTGCACGTATGGGCTGGATGCGGTTGTGGTGTCGAACAGCAATTCTCGGGCTAGGGATCTCAGGTGGCAGTAGGAGCCGGTGTCGAGGATGGAGCAGAAGCTTCTTACCAAATTTGCAGATGAGGTCGTGGTGATGGTCAGTGAGAGTCGAAAGGGCCAGTGTGTTGAGCGCTTCTTGATATGAGGAGTGGGAAGGGGAGAGAATAATCTTGCATGCCCTCTTTTGCACTTTTTCTAGGTGTGTGTGTGTGTGTTTCGCCGTTATCATAGAGAATCACTCAGTGAAGTTCCTCATCTAACTATCAACTGTGCAGACTTGTTACTCAGAAGCTCATAAACCTAATAACTGGAGTGTTACTAATAAGGAACTATGAATTATAAAGTGGTGTGATTGTGATGAATCATGGAGCCAGCAGCGGGGGAGTGGTGAGGGTTGTGTCAATCATGGCGCTGTCACAATCAAATATTGATCCAGCGGGAATAATATTAACAGTCCCCCTCTCCCTCACCTCAGCCCCGCCACGCAGCCGCTCGACACCAACAAGATAACGCACTGATAGTAGTAACTGCCCCAAGACAAGGACTACATGACCAACAGAAGAAAGAGTAAGCCAGTAAAGCTTGTGAATGTTCTCTTAAGATGAAACAGGTCAGAGCATGAGAGTGTAAGTGGGCAGTTCACTCCCAGTAGCTCGTGTCATTATAAGAAAGAAGAAAGAGGGAGACAGGGACGGTGATAACGGTGTGAAGCGCCTGAGAGGTACACGAGTCTTTGATGGCTGCAGGTAAGTAACAGCAGAGCGTTAAAATGAAAGTTGACCATCCACAGCCTCAAGCAGCTTCTCCCCCAAACTCCAAGCAACTTTGAGGTCTTTCGCTCCCTTAGCAGGATTTGGCCGTGAGCACTTTGATGTGTTTGCCTCGTCGTGTGCCCGTGGAGCCTATGTTTAATGTCTACCAGGGTTGGGTCAGACAATGAGCCGCCTCAACCTCCGCCTGCAGTCGACCAGGAATTATCAATAGTCGAACTCCAACCCTGACCTGTTTGTGTGTGTGGGGTACAGCATAACAATGTGCCATCCACATTCTTTTGAAACTTAACTAACAATTACAGTTTGGTTTATCTCGACTTCACTGAATTAAGGAAGTGGCGGCAGGAAAAGCGATACAATCTTTCCCTCGTGCATGTGGTCCAGGCAGTAAAAAGTGCGTACCGTAAGTAACAAGGAGGCGGAAACACCATTATTCTCCACAACGACAATCTCATCTCCAGTCCTCATTAACTACCTGCCACGGGGAACTGCCTTCATCTCTCAAGGCGGACATTACCAACTGGTATATGAAGTTACCAAATAAAGCAATTCCACTCTGTTAAATAAAAGAAAAGTCAATGAGGTGGCAGAGAGAAGCGAAACCTGAGGGGAACGAGTTTCTTGTTCCCCGGCACCAGCCCGCCTTGCGCCGCCACCAATAACGTACATCGCGGGAGACACTTACCTCTCAACACCTGATCTTTTGCCTTCAGCGCACACAAGGAAGAAAGCGCCTTATAAATCCGAGAGTTTACAAAGATTATGTAAATCCGGGTTCATCCCAAGACTCCATAAATCCGGGTTCTTCTCCGGAACTCTGTGCAATCATCGTGGTAACTGTGTCCGTAATGACAGCCTGCAGGTTTGTATAATGTAATCTCACCAACCACTAATAAAAACTTCACCGAGGAGTAACCGCACAACTGACAGTCACTAACCACCACAAGTATCACATGAATGTTGTCCACAGGAAGTAATAATCTACGCAAGAGTTAATAAGAACCTAACTTGTGGTTTTAAACAATGAACCCAAACAAATATTTTACATAAATTAAACCTCAGATTGGTATTCTTTCACTACAGTTACAGTACCAAGCTAAGGTATCGGGTATCGACATCACACTGTGGCACGCACATAGTGCGTGTATCCACTTTAGCATTGGTTTTTCCCTTTCACATCCGTGGAGTAAGTCTGCCCAGGTCAGAAAACTCACAATTTGGGGTTTTAAGTTCCAACACCACCTCCGAATGGTCGAACGACGACAGGGAGAAACTGGTGGCCTTTAGTGCGTAAGAGATCCGTCATTGTTGCCTGAGTGAGGGTCCAGCTCTGACAGCCACCTCCCTCCCTTCGAGGATGGGTTTAGCTGGCCTGAACCTTAGTTTTCACACTCCCTTACCTCCCTCCCACCCGCCCTCATATTGCCGCTCAATGGAAACGTAATTAAACAAGTACAGGAACTTGGATAATTAAGCTTCTCCGTGGTGGATGGTCTAAGATAATGGCAGTACAACACACGCTGATGAGGGCGGAGGGACAATACTGACAAAGGGCTTTTAGGTGTGGGTGAGGGGTGAGGCTCTCCAGGGTCAGGGGGATGAGTTCCTGTGGACTGAAAACATGACAAGACCAACCAGCGTGAGGGAGTGGGAGGAAGGGGAGGAGGAACGGGGTTGCACTTAAGTTATCTTAAGAATACATTCTGACAATGTGTTCGTCTATCTCACACACACACACACACACACACACACACACACACACACACACACACACACACACACACACACACGAGAAACACCCGCTACATCTGAGGTCACTGCACTTGCAAGATGACAAGAGTATCATGGCAGGGAGCAGCATAATAACAGCACAGGTTAATGTTACCCTGACAAGGTAATAACGGGTCCCCCTAACCAACCTTACTGATAGTCAAGCTGAGACAATAAAGCCCTGTTAAGTGGGGCAGGTGTGCGTTAAGACTACTTGGCCAAGGTGCACACGCAGCTTGTTCGCCCTTGTGGACACTATCCAACAGGCATCGTTCAAGGGTACACCACCACCATAGGAACAATACATCACTACACTTAATAATATGATTCCTGGACACACACACACACACACACACACACACACACACACACACACACACACACACACACACACACACACACACACACACACACACACACACACACACACACACACACACACACACACACACACACACACACACACACACACACACACACACACACACACACACACACACACACACACACACACACACACACACACACACACACACACACACACACACACACACACACACACACACACACACACACACACACACACACACACACACACACACACACACACACACACACACACACACACACACACACACACACACACACACACACACACACACACACACACACACACACACACACACACACACACACACACACACACACACACACACACACACACACACACACACACACACACACACACACACACACACACACACACACACACACACACACACACACACACACACACACATCCTTGACCACCGAAGGGTCAAGACGTACCTGGCGCTCCTCCCGGAGCAGCCAGGTCAACTGTTAAGTTGGCCCATATCAACTCCCTCCCCTGAACCCTCCTCCCCACCGGAATATCAACAAGTTCACGCCAGAAGTTACTATTTCATTTAGGAAAGGAATGGAACCAGTGTTAAACAGAGGTGAACAGTGGTGAACAGTGCTTAAGTCAGTGAGAACAACTCAACAGTAACAGTGGTACCCAAGTTGACCTTCACACAGTGAGGTCCCAGGTACCCAGTGATAACGGCCCGACCCTACAACCAGCGAAGTGTTAATCCGTCTACGATAGGAAGGCCTGGGACCACACCTCACTCATAGAACACCGTCTGTGAGGGAACTACTACACCACGTGAGGCCCCTCATAACACCATCTTTGAGGGAATTACTACACCACGTGAGGCCCCTCATAATACCATCTGTGAGGGAATTACTACACCACGTGAGGCCCCTCATAACACCATCTGTGAGGGAATTACTACACCACGTGAGGCCCCTCATAACACCATCTGTGAGGGAATTACTACACCACGTGAGGCCCGCATAACACCATCGGTGAGGGAATTACTACACCACGTGAGGCCCCTCATAACACCATCTGTGAGGGAATTACTACACCACGTGAGGCCCCTCACAACACCATCTGTGAGGGAACTACTACACCACGTGAGGTCCCTCCTAACACCATCTGGGAGGGAGTTACTACACTACGTGTTTGCTGTTCAACACCTACATTAATCTGTTTGTTCACTGTATGTTCCTTCACCTTTCTCTAATGAAGGCTTTTGTTAAACCACCAATGTATGTAATAAGTCATTTATGTCCAATGTATATTTTCAGCCTTCGGGCTGCAGAACTTTTTCAATAAACCGTTAATTATTATTATTATTATTATTATTATTACATACACACATACACACACACACACACACACACACACACACACACACACACACACACACACACACACACCAAATATGAGTACAGGTATCAGGACATTCATAATTTTCACTTATTAAATCACTAGGATAACATTTACTTGAGCTAAAGATATTAATGTTACTTGAGAGGAGTGAATGGTAGTACGGAGACCTACGGAGACGCCCTCCCTCCCTCCCTGTGTGTGTGTGAGGACAAGGAGGGGGGGGGGGCATACATGTACGTGTAAGGTTCATTAAGCCCCCCACACACACACACACACACACACACACACACACACACACGTCAAAATCACATGTAGGTTAGTATATTTTCAGCCACCGGCTGCAACTCTAATAATAAACCTTTATTATTATTATTATTATTATTATTATTATTATTATTATTATTATTATTATTTTATACACACACGGGGTTAACGTTCAACAAACCTAACTCAGTCACATACAAAATAATAAATACCATACACTAAAGGTCGAGACGAGAGTAACATGACAATCTACAGTATACCATCAAGCAGTAGCCGTCACTTCGTCTAATGATCTCCGTACAACATGCACAAAGATCAAATATTTTCATTTCAGATGTACAAAACTGTGGTGAGGGGGAGATCCGAGAAGACTAATTAAATACCGGCGAGAGAGAGAGGAGATGATGATGATGTATGTAAATGAGCTTGGCGGCGGGGAGAATATCATCAGGTAGGCCTACAGCGGAACTTTACACATCCTCACGGGGGCGGGTGGGAGGGAGGGTGAAGACGAGGGAGGATGATAAGGAGTACCTAAGATAAGTAAAGAGGGAGGAGCGATAGAGGATGACGGAGAGGCTGAATAACGTAGGGTGAGGGGTGAAGAGAAAGAGAGGGAAGGACTGAGGGACGGGGTGGAAGAGGATTGGTAGGAACAGTAAGGGGGGAAAGACACGTACAGGGAGGGAGGGAGTGAGAGGAAGGAGGGAGTGAGAGGAAGGAGAGATGGAGGGAGGTGGGAGGAAGGAGTAAAGGAAGTTGAATGGGGAGAGAGGGAGGATTATAAGAAGAGGGCACCCCACACCTGCTTACCTGGCCGCGCCTCCCTCCTACACACTAACACAATATCAATTTCCATACCATCTCCATGAGTTATGCCTGGCCCCTCACATAAGAGCCAGATACACCGCGCGCTAACAGGAGTAATTCTCACCCAGGTACGACGCACGAGCTTCCATTAAAATGCTAATAACTGTTACACCTAATGACTAAAACAGAGAAATTTGCCTGATAGCATCGGTGACGGTAGTGTGAGCAGAGATGAGAAAAAAAGGGAATAAAAATTAAAAAAAAACTATAAAATAATAAATACGTAAACAAAAGCATTTTACTGTCGAAAAAAAATTACAGTTAAAATACATATTACGCTAGAAGAAACGCAACAAAGGCTCGATAATTAGCTGAAGAAAGAATGTCGTATAATGCAGGACGGACGGACAACTCAAACAGCAACACATAAACGGACGCGCAGATGGAGAGCAACCCCAAAAGCGGGGCCCCCTCCCTGTGTCACGGACTAAGAATAGCCAGCAGGGAGAAGGAAGACGTACACAATGGAAACAATGAGAGAAAAAAATCAATATTATAGTGATGTAGTAAAAAAAAAAAAAAGCTGGGTCATCATGTTCCATATTGAGCCCGTATAAGGTATAGGACAACACTCCCGACTTGTGATAACGCCTCACCATAAACAACAAAGGCCGTCATTATCTCTCCTGATGGACCTCACCCACACATCAGGATTTTTTTAGGGGATAGGGTGCGGTGAGGTGAGGTAGGGTGGGGTGGGGTGGGGTGGGGGGCTTACACGAACCTTACACGTACATGTATGCCCCCCCCCCCTCCTTGTCCTCACACACACACAGGGAGGGAGGGAGGGCGTCTCCGTAGGTCTCCGTACTACCATTCACTCCTCTCAAGTAACATTTATATCTTTAGCCCAAGTAAATGTTATCCTAGTGATGTAATAAGTGAAAATTATCAATGTCCTGATACCTGTACTCATATTTGGTGTGTGTGTGTGTGTGTGTGTGTGTGTGTGTGTGTGTGTGTGTGTGTGTGTGTGGTACAGGCTTGCAGTTCAGGAACGCAGAAAATTTTGAAAATAAGCGTGAGGAGGAAACAGAAGGCCTGAGACACCAGCCTCCGAGAGAACGGCCTTTCTTCTAAATCATGACGAGAACGAACACACACACACACACACACACACACACACACACTAAATAGCTCATCACGGAACATGGGGTAAGAAGTTTGTCGCCCACGTTTCATATCTGAACTAAAATCCCCCAATTTCTTGTTATTTTCCATTGCGTTACACACTCTTACAAGGTGCACACAAGCGTATAACCATTGCCAAACATGCCGCTAACGAGGGACCCATGGGAGTGAGCATTTGCATAATATTCAGCAGCAACACACGTCGCCTGTGAGCCTCCAACACCGTAATTTAAGAGAGTCGTACGATGTGTGTTCACAACTTCACCACTTTCCTGTAAACTGTCTATTCCAGAATTTTTGGTTCGTTCTGATTATCCTTACAGTAATATTCAATATATGAGAGAGAGAGAGAGAGAGAGAGAGAGAGGAGAGAGAGAGAGAGAGAGAGAGAGAGAGAGAGAGAGAGAGAGAGAGAGAGAGAGAGAGAGAGAGAGAGAGAGGAGAGGGAGAGAGGAGAGAGAGAGAGAGAGAGAGAGGAGAGAGAGGAGAGAGAGAGAGAGAGAGAGAGAGAGAGGAGAGAGAGAGAGAGAGAGAGAGAGAGAGAGAGAGAGAGAGAGAGAGAGAGAGAGAGAGAGAGAGAGAGAGAGAGAGAGAGAGAGAGAGAGAGAGAGAGAGAGAGAGAGAGAGAGAGAGAGAGAGAGAGAGAGAGAGAGAGAGAGAGAGAGAGAGAGAGAGAGAGAGAGAGAGAGAGAGAGAGAGAGAGAGAGAGAGAGAGAGAGAGAGAGAGAGAGAGAGAGAGAGAGAGAGAGAGAGAGAGAGAGAGAGAGAGAGAGAGGAGAGAGAGAGAGAGAGGAGAGAGAGAGAGAGAGAGAGGGAGAGAGAGAGAGAGAGAGAGAGAGAGAGAGAGAGAGAGAGAGAGGAGAGAGAGAGAGAGAGAGAGAGAGAGAGAGAGAGAGAGAGAGAGAGAGAGAGAGAGAGAGAGAGAGAGAGAGAGAGAGAGAGAGCCCTAACCTTGCCTAGTACCCTGTCCTTCCCATCTACTCTTCTAACTGTTTAATGCCCCCTTACACCCTTGTATCATTTGCAGTGATGACCAACTTCGCACAATATCAAAGAACCAAGCTAGGCACACAAGCTCCCAGCCACGTCATGTCTCATAAGTTCCAGTTGCCTCCACTAACTCGTGATCCTCCTTACCTGGGAGACACGCCCGGCCACCACAAAACATAAACAGAACAAATCATATCAACTTCCGTACAATAACAGGAGGATATTTTCCAGCTGTACAATGTGTTGAATCGAGTCCAAGGAAAAACATCACAAAGCATAACAAAGATGATGATAATGAATTTTTTTTTTAACTTTCCACGACCACCACAGCCACACCACTTGTCTGCTTCACCCTACCACCACGCTCATCACCCTCTCTATCAACACAGCCTGTTTCCTCCTGCCACCACACCACCCTACTAAGAGTCGTGCTGACGACCACCAAAGGGTTGCTGTAAACCGGACTTCTTTCCCCACTACCTGTCTTACAAGATAATTGACGGACGCCACTGATAATACCGCGGGCAGCGAGCTCTTACCGTTCCACCATGAAATTTATCAAAATTGGATTAGTTAACCTTGATATATTTCACCATAATGACTACCAGCAACCCCCCTTGCCTGACGTGATTAAAACAATTAGGCAGCATCGTTCTATACTTAAAAATACTTAAGTGTAGGAGAGCACCAAAATTACTAACCAATATCCAAAAACGACAGAGCTCTGCAAAGTAATGTAGTAATAAAAACAATATATAATTTGTCGACACAGGCATGTGCAGTTGTGATTACTGGAGAGCGAGGAAGGTCGGAGCTTGTTGCACGCTGCCCTTGGCAACCTCTTGGTGACTCCGGCTCTGGCAACAGATTCCCAACAGAGCAGCAACGGGAGAACGCACCCAGCATGGTGAAGTCTTAAGAGCTAAAAGCAATTCCAATGCTCTTCACGTCCCAGTGCCTGTGATGCATCCCTCTCACCCAAACACGTTAAGAGTTGAGCTTCTGAAGGAGACCTACTACTGAGGGAGCTGCTGCCAAGCAGAGGGCATGGGGAGGGAAAGGGGAGCCTGAAAAAGCTGCAGAAAAATAAGAAAGAGGAGGAATATTGAAGGCGGGGCGCGGAGGTGACAGGAATTGACTGGTAACAGGGGAGGGGCAGAGTAGGAATGAAGGGCGCTAACTGGAAAAGAGAGAGGGGCGTGGTTGACTGGTGACAGGGTCGAGCAAAGAGGGGGCTGACAGGAATTGGTTAGAGACAGGGGCGGGGCAGACTGGGGCTGAAGGTGACTGACTCGTGGAGGGTGAGGAGGAAGGATAGGGCTAATGGCGAAAAGAACTTGTGACAGGGTGGATCAGAGAGGGGCTGATGAGAAGTGACTGGTGGTGAGACAGGGGCGGGGTGGAACTGAAGCAGATGAGAGTGACTGTACCACGGTGCACACCTAGTACTGTACATAAGAATATAAGGAGTCTGCAATAGGCCGGTTGGCCTGTGCATGGCAGCTCCTGTCGAGAGTTACTACCACTCTCTATCATCCATGAATCTATCTAGCCTCCTTTTAAAACTCTCCAGCATTCCAGCACTTACTACAAAGTTGCTAATCTTGTTCCACTCGTCCACCACCCAATATCTAAACGTGACGGGAAAATTCGACCCCCCCCCCCCCGTGTGTGTGTCGTCATTACTCTACAAGGTGAGTTACATGATGACTTCCTCGGCGTTGATCTGTGTCTCCTCCAAGGACCAGGAAAAGTTACCGTCTCTTCCCTTCCTGGCTACCCTCACCTTCGCTCTCCACTGAGTCACTCCCTTCGACCACCCCAACACAACTCATGCACTCCCTCCTCATCCTCCTCTCTCATTATATGCAATTACAAACACTCCGCTGACACCGCCCTCACTCCTCCCCCCCAACAAAGCTACTCTCCCTTACCCCCCAACCACAACCCTGACGACCAGAGCCCTCACTACATTCTGCCCCCCACCACCACCACCACCACCACTACCGTAGTCAGGAAACCGGGTTGGGGTAGCGGGGAGAAGAAGGGGAGGGCGGGGAGAAGAAGGGGAGGGCAGGGGGAAAATTCCCCCTAAAACCAACGCCAGTTAAAAGCATCAAGTACCTCGTCCACCTTCCAAGCCCTCAGCCTCCCGCCTAGCTACCCGTCCACCACTAAACCACTCCATTACTACACCTGGTCAAGCCCACCATGCATCCCACTAAATAATTTATTACCTGTTTCTTACCGCCCAATTTCAATTAACCTCCAACATATAAATTATTTAGCACATTATTTATGCATCAAATTGATATTTATTGCTTTTCTCGCTCCTCTTTAAGACTCAGGATACAGGTGTTAGTCTCATAATTGCCCTTAACCTACCAATCTGGGCGCCATTAATACCAATTAATGACTTCCGGGCGACAATTAGTTGTGGGGGGGGGCAGATAGGGCACGTGGGGGGGCAGACCTATGGCTATAACACTTATCATCAAAGACGTTATCGTCATGGTTGTAGTTGTAAGGGAGGAACCTATGGCTGTATATAATCACAGTCTTGAGCCATCAGCTATAGTTGTGACCTATGGTTAGGAGAGGGAGGGAAGGAGATAGGGAGTTTTAACTTAAATATTCAGGACCGGTCTCACCCGTGCCCATGTCAAAGGGCGGACCTATGGTTATATTACTCATTATCAGAGGTGTTATCAGATGAGGCTCGTAACAGGGGCGTCCATCAGTGTAACAGAGATGTCTAACTTAGGGTTGCCTTATCAGAACATTCAAAAAAGAGGACGTTCCCGAAAACATCCCCCCGCCTGGCACACACTCTGGCGCTATGTAACTTTGATGCAGCCGTGACCGTTTTATGCTCTGGAAAAGTACAACAAATCGTAAGCACTAGCTGTGGCAACAAGCGACAAACCCACAACAAAGACTAAGATCAAACACTGTCACTGCAGGTTAAAGACTGGCCAACCACCGGTCACCGTCATAGTCGTCGACACACGTAAATAATAAAGCGAAAGTGGCTAGATTATGGTTGAAAATTGCTAAAATGCCTTAAATGCAGGACAAGAAAAACAAATGCTACAGTGTAAAAAAGCCATAAAAAAATGGCATACTTTCAACATATCATTTATGGCTGTAATAGCACTAAATACAAAAAAAAATATAGTATTGCGCGTGGCTGAAGAACAAGGAAAAGCAGTACATGGCAATACAGGCTAGCCCAAAAACTGCTAGCAGCTAAGTTGACAACACCATACAGGCGTACGGTACACGTGACTTATCAGCTGACGAAAATTGAACGAGATCTCTACTGTTTCCTCCTCCCCTCTCTCACAGTCTCTCTCTCTCTCTCGTCATTACAGTTTCATGTTTCTTTCCGTGGAGAAAATGATGGAAGCTGAAATTCCGGACTTTTGAAGAATTTTAAAAATAACTTCCGGATGAAGATTTCGAGACCGAAATGGAGGACATGTCCGGGAAAATACGGACGTATGGCAACCCTACTCTAAGCTGCTCGTCAACCTATACGTATCCTCTATATACATCTACCTTAAGTGCTCTTCCTACCCCAAAACACCGCCAGACTTACACTGCGTCTGACCTAACACTACTCCTGACCCAAAACATTATACACCACCTTTACCAAACACCAGAGCTTTACTTACTGCAGCTCCTCACACCGGAACCAACGACAACACACGTACCTGGAAAGAAAGTCGCTGTTAAAATGGGTATACAATAGATACATACGAGCTGCCTCATTCATAATAACTACTGAATACTTACTGTACCTCAGATGCCACAGGTGAAAATAACTGGGTAAGACAATCTTGCCAAATAAAAGGTTAATGTATTCGCTTCGTGTGTGTATATATATATATATATATATATATATATATATATATATATATATATATATATATATATATATATATATATATATATATATATATATATATATAACAGCAAGAGAAAATAATGCCCGGACGGACATTTTTATCAAGTAAATGTGACAAGGAGAGCACCACTATTAACTACTGAGTCCCTCTCCGGGTGGCGGTGAAAGAGAAACATGTATCAAACGTGTTATCTTGAGGGCCACGTCGACAACAGGAAAACTCCATCTGTTTCCCCGTAACTCGGCCGCTATCTGACATTAAATGATGCTATTAACGAATACACCAAACTATGAGAACTACGAGTAAAGAAATATCAATTTACTCTGGAAACTGGAGCCTAATATTGTAAATTTAACACACACACACACACACACACACACACACACACACACAGCAGAGTAGTAAGACCTCTTTATTATTGTGGTAGTCTTTTCGGTTTGAAATATCTGAAAGACATTTCCACAATACAAGTGGACCTTACGCAATGAAAGTTCATTAAGCTTGGTTAAAGGTGCAACGACAGACCAAGAGACGGACAGCTCATAAATCTCGGAACTCAATTTCTGATGCAAATGAAGAATACTAATGGATATTCATTATCAGAGTGCATCCAAATATTACAAATAAATCCTACCAGTACTGTTTATAAAAGATAACTAGGTAGACATGAGGGCGACAAGTAAATCTACCTCATTCATATCCAGCACTTACATACTTGGCCTGGAAGGACACTGTGGGGGCACGTGGCACAGACCCTTGAAAACCTTTCACACACTCGTCAGCACTCAACCTCTCCTTCGTTCATTAGTCTACTTACTGCAATATCATGGTCGAAGAGACAGGAACTTGTTATACCTGGTTTATGTTCTATCAGTGAGTCTAGAGAATTTGAACTTCCTGCGTGAGCAGAAATACCTTACTAATATTTTAAAGGTTTATTTCTCGACTGCGCAATGTGGAATCTTAAAACTCACCTATCGATTTAACCGTAGAGGTCACAGATCTCCACCACCGCAAGAATAAGTTACAACACGTCACTGCGCGCACACACACACACACACACACACACACACACACACACACACACACACACACACACACACACACACACACACACACACACACACACACACACACACACACACACACACACACACACACACACACACACACACACACACACACACACACACACACACACACACACACACACACACACACACACACACACACACACACACACACACACACACACACACACACACACACACACACACACACACACACACACACACACACACACACACACACACACACACACACACACACACACACACACACACACACACAGAGCATTTCATCTCAATGACCACATCCGCTACAGGTCACTCCGCAACAGAGTCATCCGCGAAATACGCACTGCAAAGAAGTCCCACTACCCAACCAAATTACAACACCTGAAGCAGACCAACATCAGTCAATGGTATGGTAAGCTTAAAGAACTCTGTGGACTAAACAATATGACACACCCCCTCCCCTTCCTTAGCCACCTCACTAATGTTGACGCAGCTGAGCAAACAAATAACCATTTCGCTACTATATGCCAGACGCTCCCACGGCTTGACACAACCACTCTCCCTGCTTACCTACCAGCCCCCCTTCCCACTGACTTAGTAGAGGAATTTGACGTAGCAAAACGCCTGGACAAACTAAAATTAAAACGCTCTACCACCCCCATTGACTTACCAATGAAACTATTCAAGGAGTTCTCCCCGGAGCTTGCTAAACCCCTCTGCTCCATCATCAATGCTTCTCTCAGTCAAGCCAGATGCCCAGCTGACTGGAAGACCTCTTATGTATCACCAGTGCCCAAGTCAACCAGCCCACAATCCTTAAATCAGCTACGACCTATTGCAATCACCCCAATACCCAGCCTAATCTGTGAAAGTTTTGTGTTTGACTGGGCTTATGCTGATATTGCAGGAGTCGTAGACCCTCAGCAATTTGGCAACATGAAAACTTCCTCCACCACTCACTGTCTTGTCAGCTTTCTCGATTACATATACCGCCATCTCGAGAAACGAAAAACGTCTGTAGCTGTCGCCTTCATTGATTTCACTAAAGCGTTCGACCTAGTCGACCACAATATAATCATAAACAAAGCTATTGACCTCGGGCTTCGGAGAAGTCTCATACCATGGCTTACAGACTTCCTCAGTGACCGACGCCAAGCTGTACGCTTCCGAGGGGCTGTCTCCACCTTTCAGTCACTCACCTGTGGCGTCCCCCAAGGCACCAAGATGGGACCACTCTGCTTCCTTATGCTCATCAATGATGCCCTAAGAGAAGCCCCTGCTCGCTGGAAATATGTCGACGACTCCACCATTGGGATCAGCGTCAACAATTCCGCTCCCAACTATACCGCCCTTCAGGATTTATTGAACAGTCTCCAAAACTGGGCCACCAACAACCATGTCACCATCAACCATACCAAGACAATGGTTATGCACATCAACCTCTCCTCCGACATTGTCCCACCTCCTTCCATTACCCTAGGTCCGAACACACTCCAGGTTGTAGATTCCACGAAGCTCCTCGGCGTCACCATAGACAACAAACTAAATTGGAAACCACACGTCAGTGAAGTTGTCAAATCCTCCAGTTTCCGTCTCCACCTCCTCCGCCGACTCAAGTCCCTCGGAGTTCCTGCACCCGAGCTCCTCAGTGTTTACACAACATTCATACTTCCCAAGCTCACCTATGCCTCCCCCACCTGGTCTTCCTCCCTAAATGCCACACAACGTAAACACCTAGAAAAAGTGCAAAAGAGGGCATGCAAGATTATTCTCTCCCCTTCCTACTCCACATATCAAGAAGCGCTCAACACACTGACCCTTTCGACTCTCACTGACCATCACCACGGCCTCATCTGCAAATTTGGTAAGAAGCTTCTACACCATCCCCGACACCGGCCCCTACTACCACCTGAGATCCCCTGTCCGAGAATTGCTGTTCGACACCACAACCGCATCCAGCCCATACGTGCACGAACTGATCGCTATAAGAACAGCCCAGTCCCAACCATTGTAAAAATTATCAATAACATGTAATAAATCAGTGTATTCACTCCCAGTAAACACTGCTCCCTACACTGTCACTATGTTGAAATGAACTGTATTTTGAGCTGATCCCCATCTAAGTTACTATATGTCTTATTTGTGTCACTTATGTCACTTGTATATTATTTGTAATTCGTAACCCATTCCCCAAATATGTAACTGTATATTTTCAGCCTTCTGGCTGCCAAGCTCTTTCAATAAACCGTTAATTATTATTATTATTTATTATTACACACACACACACACACACACACACACACACACACACACACACACACACACACACACACACACACACACACACACACACACACACACACACACACACACACACACACACACACACACACACACACACACACACACCAGTAACACCTAGGAAAATCTGACCAGACAAGGTACTTGAGACAACAGCTAGTACACTGCGTCATAACCTATTTGTAAGTTTTGAGGACAGGGGACAGTAATAATAAATGTGCGAGGCCTCCTGGTCATGGAGGAGACGAGCGCCGGGAATACTCAAGTGGAGTGGCTCGTCCTGCCGGGTACTGGTGGGGCTTGCCTCAGGGATACACCCACCTCCTCCCCCCACGACTGAGGCCCTCCGGTACACCCCCACCAACTTTAATCCGCCAGGGAAGACGATAACTATCACAGCTGCCAATACGACTCGCTTGCCAACACTACTGTATCATTACTCGCGTTCTTTACGAGTATTAACATCACTCGTAAATTCTTTAAAATAAATAGGTAGGTATTTATATAATCAGCTGACAAGCCTGTTAAATATTCTTTAAGTCAAAATGTCATGAAATAAACTCAAGTCCATGATAAAGCTTTACTGTCGGAGCTACATAAGACGAGAAAAAAAGACGAGACACCTAATCATACATGCACAGTATAAAGACATTACTGACCTCGGAGATGTTCACACTGTCATTCACTATTATTATTACTGCTGTATGCCCAAGTGCGGTCATAGAGAAAACATCTAATTGTTCACAACTGAAACACATACAAGGCGAAGTGTGAAACTGTAAACACATCTTAGTGGCTACACGAACACCGCGCGAGAGTGTGTCCTGCGGGAGAAGCAAGTGTGTGTTGTTCTTGAAATAATTACGAGTTAGTTGAGCCCAACCTGGGGGTGAGCGAGTTCCTGATACCAACACAACCAGACGAGTGCACCTGCTGCTACACCAGGGCCAAGAACCAAACAGATACGATAGCCCTCAGGTGACCCCCAACATCCGGCTGTCACACAAACTGGTTATATAAGGGGAGATAAATGATGCTGATATATATATGCAAATAATGGCGAGAACAGGGGACTAGGCGTGGTTATCATGCACCATGGAGAAATAGAAAACCCAGAAACTGAAAATCTACCATAATGAAACATCAGGACCACATAAAGCGAAGTGCAAAGGGAAAGACAGTCAGATGTAAATGAATAAATGAAGTGAAGGGTCTCTCTCCTGAGGTATAATAACACCCACATTTCATATAGACGAATCACATGAAACATCTTCAGGTCAATTAACACCACAGGGGAACGAGACGCAGGCGGAAGACACACTAGACAAATGAATGAGTAAACCACACCTGTGAAGAGTCATGTAGTGATGGTTGACCTGGGAGACTCATCATAGTTAATACAGGTTTAGTCATACACATATAATATTTCAGAGTGAACCAGGAAAAGTTGGCATATACCTGTATATCCCAACAGGTGAACAACAAAAACACGGGAGAATTAAGGAAAGCTGTTCACGAAAGAGCATAGCAACAATATATACCTGGCTCCCTGCAAACGTTCACTTCTCAAATAAAAGAGTTAACACTGGGAATGAGTCTTCACCAAGGAACGGACAAAAGGTCGAGCACACGGACAATAACAGAACTTCCCTCTAGACTGAGTATTGCAGACACGAGATAATGACTACCTAGAGCATGCCAGCCAACAACAGCCTCCAAGCTCGGCCAAGACTACCACACAACAGCGTCTACCTCTCCGGCCTGGACGCATTATCTTCCTGTTTGTTTCATCTGGTTGTTTTCTTCCCTGACCTTTGCTTTTTTTTCGTGTCTGCCTTCCTCGTGTCTCTTTTGTTGTCTTCCTGCTTGTCCACCATTTTCATCTGTTTTCCCTGCCTGCCTCCCTACTCTGCTTCCTGCCCACCAACCCTAATGACTCTCCTTGTCTGCCTTCCTACTTTCCTCCCTTATTCGGTGTCCTTGCCCTGCCTGCTTTCTCAACTTGCCCCCTTTGTCCGCGTGCTCTCCTGCCTCCCCGAAGCACAACGCTGAGAATCATTAAGTTGTAACAACGCTCTGCTTCATCCATTACAGAGGGCTGTAATTGTCAGGTGGCTCTGAGACGAGTAGGGCAGAGTCGTGCGTTTTCTGGAGATGCAATTTGGCAACAGATCATAACAAAAGGAGTAATTGTTACATAGACTACACACACGCTGATAACTCCGCACAAGACGACACGACCAAGAGTACTTATCTCGCTCATGCATTCCCCCTGAACTGGTCTCCCCATATAAGGACAGCACTAATTGTTAATTTCCAGCATGTGTGAGATATGGAGTGAGTTTGGGTTTTGCGGCGGGCGGGAGAGTCAAGGGCGGCAGGCAGGTACACTGCATAGCACGCAGGCCAGGACTAAAGTTACTCAAAACTGCAGGGTACCCGCTTTCCTGCATCAGCTAGTGACCTCAGATTATCAACTTCACTTTGCCTCAAGTTAACTCAAATATCCATTGGTATTGTCTTATTGTGTATAAAACACCTGTGTTTTTGCAATCCATAATTATCTAAATACAAAACGCTTTTTACATGCTAGTTTTAAATATATATATATATATATATATATATATATATATATATATATATATATATATATATATATATATATATATATTATATACATTTTTTAGTAATATTTCCCACCCCGGTGAAGCACTCGGCACCAATCTTTTGATACCTATTTCCGTGTACTCCAGCGCGCCTGAAAAAGTCCACCAACCAGAAATTTTCATATCCATTCCGAGTCCACTGTATCACCACACATTTCCTTGGGCATAAAAACAGTAACGCATTGCGACATTGCCTCGTACAGGTATGTTGCTAGCACGTGGGGGGGGGGAGCTAGTTGTTGACATCAGTTACGCAATACCACGTGACCACACAAGAAACTTCAACACGAAATTCCTGAGGGATATTTTTAAGGGCTTTGAAAAATGTCTTCGAAATGAATCTGATGTATACGCTGCCCTGAGGACGACCAGCAGCAACAGCTTCCTTGATCAAGTAACCCTCCATCTAGTTTAGTCGCTGGCCAGGAACAGCCCCGGACCTTGCTCGAGGTAAACTGCATGTAACTGTAAATATATACAGTACAGCCATGACTATCTCTATAATAACAATAATGGTTGCCCCTCCTGTAACGAGCATGGCCGGCCCAAGGGCCACCTAGGTTCTCAATTACTGCTGAGTAGACAGAGGCAAATAGCGTAAAGAAACGTGCCCATAGTTTCACCCTACCCAGGGATCGAACCCAGGTCCACTCGCTTGCGAGGCGAGCATGCTGACCATTACACCACAGGTCGCCACTAAAAAAATATCTACAATACAGTATCAATGGCAATACGACAAGCTCCACACGACAATTGAATCCTGTCAGCTGTGTCCAACATACTATAAACTGACGATACCCCGCAAGACACTGGATAATGGAGTCACAAGAAAGACGCATGCCGCGGGCGGTAGACGCAGAGGGTGGGAGATAGTGGGTGAAGCAAACGGAGAAGAGAAACACGAGAAAAAGAAGAGAGGGGTGAACAAAGGACAGAGAGGAAGCAGCAGGGGAGGGAAATGATACGCAATAATTAACTGTATAAGAAGATGGTAGATATAAAATATGAGGAATAACAAAAAGTAGAATTACAGCAAACAAGATAATAATGAATGTAGCGTAGAAAATGATGATGATGATAAAAGGAACATGAAGGAGTAATACGCAGAGGCTTTCGGGGGGAGAAGTTCGTTGCGGACTCCCACACTAAATAACAAAATCACTTCTCGAAATTCAACTCTTATCAGACCTAATGAGCACTTATGTAGTGTAAAATGTGTTGTGTCCGCGAGGCGAGACGAAGGGTTATGGTTATCACTGTGCGTGAGAAGTTACCCAAAAGCGAAGACGAAAATTATCAAAGCAAAAGACACCACAGAGGATAAATTGCTGATACAAAGTATGTTACCTGTAAGAGTATATGACATGTACTCTCACTGTCGGCCAGGAAGTCCACATGCACACGCTCCCGGTAACTGTTCTACAGGAGGATAACAGTACAGCGCCTGGCCGCCACACCACCCATCAGGCACCCGCTGCAATCTTTCTCTAACCTCAGTTCCGATCACGCCCAGGATACCGTGGTCTCTCGGGTCTCAATATCACAGCCATTCCCTGCCCAGGTCTGGTGCCACCCTTCTCCTCTCCTACGTTAGGTCATGGGTCATGCTCCCCAAGCGTCATGCTACTTACACCCGCTGATTCCACCCCGTTAATAATTACACGAACCATTACTAACGTGGCCCTCATTACCACCACATGTAATGACTGGTTTACCACACAAGATCACCTTTATATCATTTACGCTCCTTTTCATTACTCTCTCTCCTCCCCCCTTCACTCCATCATATTCATCATGACTTATCTCTGTGCTGCCACCGCATTCTCGCCGCCTCTCAGTCTTCATCACTAATAAAAGCACCATTTATGGCAAGCAATTATTCTTGCCAGAGCATGGTCGAGGTATATACCCTGGGCCATCTGGAGTACAGGTGATGGGAGAGAAGTGCCCGACATGATGGACTCCATTTGGCAGGTGGTGACACGGCCTTCCAAGGACCCACTTGTAAATAAGAGAATGTCGGGGCGTGTATTTATACCTTGGCCCACGCTTTATGTTCACGTGCCGTCCTACACATAGCCACTGTTTCTTACCTTCATCATCGTTCACTGTTCCGTCCACTTTCTACCAGTCATCACAACACACACTCTCCTTCACCAGTCATCACACCACACACACTCTTTCACCAGTCATCCCACCACACACTCACCTTCACCAGTCATCACACCACACACACTCTCCTTCACCAGTCATCACACCACACACTCTCACCAGTCATCACACCACACTGACCTTCACCAGTCATCACACCACACTCACCTTCACCAGTCATCCACCACACTCCTTCACCAGTCATCACACCACACACTCTCCTTCACCAGTCATCACACCACACACTCACCTTCACAGTCATCACACCACACACTCACCACCAGTCACCACACACCACCTTCACACCAGTCATCCACCACACACTCACCTTCACCAGTCATCACCACACACACCTTCACCAGTCATCACCAGTCATCACCACACACTCACCTCATCACCAGTCATCACACACCACACACTCACCTCCACCAGTCATCACACACACTCACCTTCACCAGTCATCACACCACACACTCACCAGTCATCACACCACACACATTCACCTTCACCAGTCATCACACCACACCTCTCCTTCACCAGTCATCACACCACACACCACCACACACTCACCTTCACCAGTCATGCCACACACTCACCTTCACCAGTCATCACACCACACACTCCTTCACCAGTCATCACACCACACACTCACCTTCACCAGTCATCCCACACACCCTTCACCAGTCATCACACACACCAGTCATCACACCACACACTTCACCAGTCATCACACCACACACTCCTTCACCAGTCATCACACCACACACTCACACCTGTCACCAGTCATCACACCACACACCACCTTCACCAGTCATCACACCACACACTCACCTTCATCACAACACACTCACCTTCACCAGTCATCACACCACACACTCACCTTCACATCACACCACACAGTCATCACACCACACACCTCCTCACCAGTCATCACACCACACACTCACATCACACACCACACACCACCTTCACCAGTCATCACACACACCTCACCTTCAACAGTCATCACACCACACACTCACCTTCACCAGTCATCACACCACACACTCCACCTTCACCAGTCATCACACCGCACACTCACCTTCACCAGTCATCACACCACACACTCACCTTCACCAGTCATCCCACCACACTCCTTCACCAGTCATCCCACCACACTCACCTTCACCAGTCATCACACCACACACTCACCTTCACCAGTCATCCCACCACACACTCCTTCACCAGTCATCCTCTCCTTCACCAGTCATCACACCACACACTCACCTTCACCAGTCATCCCACCACACACTCACCTTCACCAGTCATCCCACCACTCCTTCACCAGTCATCACACCACACACTCACCTTCACCAGTCATCCCACCACACTCCTTCACCAGTCATCATACCACCACACTCTCCTTCACCAGTCATCACACCACACACTCTCCTTCACCAGTCATCACAACCACACACTCACCTTCACCAGTCATCACTCCACACACTCACCAGTCATCACACCACACACTCACCAGTCATCACACCACACACTCACCTTCACCAGTCATCACACCACACACTCACCTTCACCAGTCATCACTCCACACACACTCACCAGTCATCACACCACATACTCACCAGTCATCACACCACACACTCACCAGTCATCACACCACACACAACACCCATTCACCTATCGCTAAATCTTTTGCCAGTCGACATAGTCACAGTCCCTGAGCGGGGCGGGATCACCCACCTGTGTATACACCACCAAAGGCTCAGTATATAAACAATCCTTCAGCAGACACACCCACCACGCTGGTCACCCCCACACCCACCACCTCCACCCTGGCCTCGGATTTAATTTACTTTTATACATTTCAGAAACAAAGGAGCAGATACAGACATGGTAATACTCCAACCTCTTATAATTATGATCTCCAAACATATAAAGTGTGAGGCACACGTTAGTGTGGTGGGGCGGTGGACACGACGTAACTTCCCCTGAAGGAAGCGTCACTGCCTCGCCATATCCGCCCTCCGAGGGTTCACGCGAATTTGTGAAGGTTAATGTACAGTAAATACTAAGCGATGGGTAGAGGTAATGGTTGTAGGTGAGCAAGCATTGGCTGATAATCTGGCACAGACAACGATATCTCTACAAATAACAACATAGTGATCATTTTAAGTATTAGACATCAGAGTCAAGATTATACGAGATGTTAGTGAACAGTAATCCTAAAAGAAGATTGCACTATGAGATTCAATACACAGACAATTTAGTCGGAGATAATTTGTTACAGTTTGACCTAACCGTGATCCAAGGTCGTAAATATAGGTGTGTATTAAGAAATATTAAGTAGATTATCTTGAACGATACCAGTTTCCGTTTTCTATGGATGGAACACTTATCCACAGGTAGTAAATAAACTAATTCATCTTAACAAATACAATTATACCAAATGTGAGACGATACTCGCCAATGATATAAGGAGCCTTACATAGTGGTTGCCAGACGAAAACCTCAGAAGTACTAATCAGTGTACAATCCTTCTGCTGTCACGACACGATGGTGCCAGAATGACCATATCCGTTGACCTGTCAACCTCATCTCCTTTTCTACTGCATCAGCAACGAATTATTGTTACTAACCGAACGTAAAAATAAGGAAATCGTCGAATGATATCTGAATTTCATGTCCTCCTTTGGTGTTGCATACTTGTACCCTTAAATTGGAAAACATACATTACATCAGTACTGGTCGGGGCACTGCCATATGAGTGTGGACCACAGGTTGCCAGTGTTCCTTTTCGTACAGACAGAGCTGCCTCCCGCTACTGAGGTTACGAAGGAAAGGAAAATTGATTCATTCCCACCGGTTTTAAGGTAACAAATAACCAACTCAACGAAATACACGGTAAGCGTGATTAAATTTACTTGTAACACCGTAAGCAACCGGCAGTTTAATGCCACTTGTAATACCGTAAACAACCGGCAGTGAAGTGCCACTTGTAACACCGTAAGCAACCGGCAGTGAAATGCCACTTGTAACACCATAAGCAACCAGCAGTGAAGTGCCACTTGTAACACCACAAGCAACCAGCAGTGACCTACTATCGTCAAACATAAATACAAGCAGCGAGCTGCACCACCAAATATAGGCGGTGAGAAGTGGTTCATCGAACAAACTTTGAGACCTAACCGGAGCTGTAAATGAATATCAATAAAAGGACAAGAGGTTGTGGAAATGGATCCAGAGCAACGAAAAGGAAGGGTGAACATGGACGAAGGTGACCGAGACCCAGAGGTAGAAGTTGTCCCTCCAGAGCTGAAAGACCACGACTTTACGGCAACAGAAGCTGAAGGGGGCCACCCTCTGCCTGAGCCCGAATGCTCAGCACCTGACCAAAATCCCGGGTCTAACATGATGACAGAAGTGCGACGAACTGTGACTGAAATGCTGGAGGCGTATTTCCCAAAGGGGGAAGAAAGGGAAGCAGCATGACGTTTGGAGTTTTGGAATGGCAAATTTGAACAGTCAGAAGGTTCTCAGAACAGTTCTGAGGACACAAGTCCTGAATGAATACGGACTGCAGATACTATTTGTGAAGTGGAAACAATAATAAATAGTCGAACCATAGCACCTGCGTCGAGCGACATGAGAGAAC
The DNA here is from genome assembly GCF_018991925.1 of Homarus americanus. Classification (NCBI taxonomy): domain Eukaryota; kingdom Metazoa; phylum Arthropoda; class Malacostraca; order Decapoda; family Nephropidae; genus Homarus; species Homarus americanus. The sequence goes on along the minus strand of NW_024753828.1, from coordinate 963,376 downwards.
TGGAAGACACTTTCAGAAGAAAGATATAGAATGGGTATTCAACCCGCCAGCGGCTTCGCACATGGGAGGAGTCTGGGAACGGCAAATCCGAAGTCAGAAAGGTTCTCAGAGCAATTGTGGAGACCCAAGTCCTGGATGAATATCGTCTGCAGACGCTATTTTGTGAAGTGGAAGCGATCATACATAGTCGACCCATCACACCTGCCTCGAGCGACGTGAGAGACCTGGAAGCGCTTACACCAGCCCACGTCCTCCACGGTGGCCCACATGCTGACCTGTAACTGGGAGGATGTTTTGTGAAGGACTCATATTAACGACGGTGGCGGCACGTGCAGTTCCTAACAGACCACTTCTGGAAACGCTGGGTGAGGGAGTACCTTCCACTACTCCGCAAAAGACAGAGGTATATAGAACCAACACGGAATCTCCAGGAAGGCGACCTTGTCCTCGTCACTGGAAAAATCTTCCTCGCAACACATGGCCATTGGGCAGGGTCACGGCAGTGGTCCCAGGAGCTGACGATCTGGTGCACCAGGTGCGTGTGCAAAACCGTATCTAGGGAGTTCCGAAGGTCAGTGACCCGTGTATGCCTTCTTGAACACGCCACACCATAAATCTTGGGCGATTGCCCAACGCCGGGAGTGTTATCACCGCTGGCTTCAACTACAGTGCTGGCGTTGCCTTACCCGAACAAACATTAAATCTATCAGCCTGCGACCACGTGCGCCCCACGCGACCTGCACAAACAAGATGCCCTGATTCTGCTGAGTGTATGGTTTAGAGGGTGGCGTGGCCGCCTGGCCTCCATGATGCAGATCGTCCTCTCGAGTGATGCTGTGAGGACCAGCCCTCTGTGGTGTACACCGACTCCCGATCCTGGCCGAGTTTTTGTGCTGGAACAATTTACACAGTACTATTGTCCCTTGGAACACCATACTGGTTCGCATTGACCCGCACTTGTAAGTACAGCCAAATTGATGACATACCCCTCAGTACTGAAATATTGTGGACTAATTATGCCTAATCGTTTCGGCCTTATCTGGAGCAATAAGACAATGCGGAATGAAGTGTAACTAAGATTAATAGATGTATGAACTTTGTATCATGTCATTATGCTTAATAATCAATTGAAATTAAGATGAAATCGTGTGAGACTAACTAATTATGTATCAGATAGATCGCCATGTAATACTAATGAACGCCTTGTTCTCTGCAGGTTTTGATCACATCAATAAATATTGAATGTGTCAAAAGACGGGTTTCAATCATTCCCTTCGACTTGCCCGTCACCTGAACGTCCTTAACTAAGGCGTTTATAATATGTGTGTCCCTAATTTAATGTATCATATCTTTTTATACCAACTTACTTTTTCTTAATATGGGAGGAATGAATTAGGACTCTCATTAACGGTTACTGTATTTATTGAATACTTTATGTTAGGACTTAACAGTTTCTCTTCAAAATAATAAACCTATGTTCCTAGCTAGTTAAACGGGGACCACGTATCTCACAACAAATGGGAACTTAGGATTTACCAAACAGAATACACCCAAATACCTGCCATGTCACCACCATAGACGTCCCACACCTCCCTACACAAAATTGCAGCACAGACTCCTGTTCAAATCGCGTCAGCCTACAAGAGACGTCAGAACTTTCATGACGTCACTCCTCATAGGCTTTCTCATTGGTCGAAAACAGGCCTTCACACTACTGGCTCGGAATTGGCGGAAACTCCCGGGTCCTATCCACCCTCCCCCACCGTCCCACTAGGCCACCCAGCTGACCATACAACTAGACCGTCTCCATACTGCCAGCTACTCAGCCCTCACTAGCTCCAATATGTCTAAGTTGGCTGCTAGTATAAAAAATTCAAACTTCACGAAACAACAGCTGACTGATGTGATAATGGAAGTCCAACGGACTCTCATACAGGACATCATGCAACAAATGAATAAGGAGACCATCAGGAAGCTAGACGAAGCTGACCGGCGTCTCACTGACCAGCTAAGTGAGATTAAAAGAAGCTTGGAATTCTCGCAAGGGGAAATAAGTGACTTACAAGCAATGTTAAACGTTGAAGCTAAAGAGAACCGAACACTCAAGACCCAAGTTCAACAGCTGAGTGAGGAGAATTCCAAGCTCAAAACGGAACTAACAACAACAGCTGACCGGGTGGATTATGTGGATGACATAGGGCGGCGAAACAACCACAGGGTTGTCGGTATCCCTGAAGACACCCACGAGAACTGGGAGTCATCACAACGCAAAATTTCACGCCTGTTGAATGAACATTTTAAACTTCCTGAAGTAAAGTTTGACCGTGTTCAACGCGTCGGGAAACCAACTCCTCCCGCCCCCGCGACATCATAGCAAAATTCTCATCCCCCTCTGACCGTGACAAAGTGTTTTATCACCGCAGTAAACTGAAAGGTATCACTATCTTCCTCAACGAAAATCTCTGCCCAGGTACGACTAAAGCCCTTCTACAGCAGATGGACCAGTTTAAAGAAGCTGGGAAACAAGGGCAAGTGGACACCCGCCCACTCACCCACCCGCTGTACCAACCCCCCAGCCCCTCGCGAACCCCCTCTCCACTGAGGGGGAACCAGCCACTGTCGCTATCACCTGAGGAGTCCCCCCTGCCGACCAACTGGAGTACTACCCTCTGTGGTGGAAACCAGCAACCCTGAAAACCGAGTGACAGGCGCATCTCCCACTCTATCTGGGAATCACCCTCAACAGTACCAGTCATCCTAATTGTGTTGGTTGTAGCACTTGTGAGTACGCTACCCCCCCGCCCCCCCACTATTATAATTTTCATAGATCTTCCTTTTTCACACCTCAGTGACCCTGAGTTTTTACTGTTCCTTAATCAGTATCAATGTTTCCACAATGATGATGCTAGTGTCATTCCCTTAGATGTGCTAAATCGTATGTGTTACGCCCCATTTAACCATGGTGTCGACACAATACTCCCTCATATCGATCCTGAGGCCTTTCTACAAAACTCACTGGGTTACACCAACCCAAACTGTAACTATTACTTTCCTGACTTTCCCGAGTTTAGTTCTAGTCTCCTACTACCTCATTCCTTCTCCTTGATTAGCCATAACATCAGTAGTATTTCCCTTCATCTAGATACCTTTTTAGATCAGTGTTTATCTTCTATTGCCCACAATTTGATGTACTTGGGTTCTGTGAGACCAAACTCACGAACGATATTGACCATTTGTATAACATTCCTAATTATAATAGACACTGCGTCAACACGTCACGACACAGTGGTGGTGTCGCCCTATATGTTGATATCAAGTATAACACTTCTGTAAGAGATGATTTAAAGGTTCAGGAGGAGAAATGGAGAGTGTTTTCATTTAATTACGTAACGACACACGAAATATCCTAGTAGGAGTAATCTACAAAAGACCCCACACTAATGTAAGGAATTTTCTTGATAAATTTTCAGAGAGGAAAGACTGCTACATTACAGGAGATTTCAACCTTAATCTATTAAAATCAGAAACCGACACCTCAGTATTAGACCTTCTTGCTACCTGTCATTCTTAACTCTTCTTCAACACTATAACCAAACCCACTGAGTAACTGCCACCTCTGCCACTGTGATAGATCATATCTGGACTAACAACACCCCTAACAATCTTGCAAGTGGAATTATTTATAACAATATCTCAGATATTTTCCCAGTTTTTGCCATGTATAAAACAGCCACAAGACCTGAAAGGTCTAGTAGAGTCTCAATACAATACAGAGACTACTGCACCGACAACATGCTCCTTTTTGAAAACAACCTAATGAATACTAACTGGGATCGTGTCTATGCCTCCGACAACCCTAAAGTGAACAGCAGTAACTTCTCTTGCATCTTCAATGCTTGCTTTGATAAATGCTTCCCGCTCAAAACTAAGTCAGTGAAAACCGTATCCATTTCCAAACTCTATATCACAAGCGAAATTAAGATAACGATAAAAGAAAAACACAAACTTCAAAGGAAATTTGCAAAATGACCCATAACTTTCGGTGATGCGTACCGAAGTATCAGAAATAGAGTAACTCAAGCAGTTAAAAATGCCAGACGTAACTATTATACACATAAGCTCCAGTCAGCATCAGGCGACAGTAAGAAAACCTGGAATGTCATAAATTCTATTCAGAACAGGAACACTCAGCCTTCGGCCCCCCACTCAGCGTTTATGATAAATGATTCAGTTATAACGGAACCCTCCCCCATTGCCAACCACTTCAATTAATATTTTATTAATGTTGGCAAAAATCTTGCAGAGAGCATCCCTGATCACCATGAGGAATTTAGAGCCTACCTGCAAAGCAGACAGCAAAATGAGCTGTTCTTATCTCCTGTCACAGCAGATGAATTACTGGCCATCATAAAAATGTCCAAAGATGCAGCAGCAGGCGAAGACAATATACCAATGAGCATCATTAAGAAAGTAGCCCACTTATTACTACATGTTCTCCGACACATTTGTAACTCCTCCTTCACTAGTGGTGTCTTTCCTGATAAACTGAAAATTGCTAAAGTTCACCCAGCATATAAAAAATCTGGGGACAAACATCTCTTCAAGAATTACCGCCCCATATCAGTCCTCCCAGCCTTGAGTAAGATACTGGAAAAGCTAGCATGTAATAGACTAAATTCCTTCTGCAATGCCAATAACATCTTTACAGACTCCCAGTTTGGCTTTAGAGCTAGAAGGCCGACTGAGAGTGCTCTGCTATCCTTTACTAATGACATCTTAAATTACCTTTGATGACAGTCAGTTCGCAGTCGGTATATTCTTGGACCTCTCTAAAGCCTTCGATACTGTCGACCATACCATCCTCCTTTCAAAGTTTGAACATTACGGCGTTAGGGGCCTGTCCCACAATTGGTTTCCCTCATATCTGTCCAACAGGATGCAGTATATCTGCTATAATAATCACCAATCTGACTCCTTGCCAATCTTGTATGGCGTTCCCCAAGGTTCCATTCTCGGTCCAGTACTGTTTCTGTTGTACATATACGACATAGTCCACGCCAGCTCACTCATAAAATACAACTTATTTGCAGACGATAGTAATCTCTATGCCAGCAACTCAGACCTCCATTCCTTGATGAGAACTATGAACATTGAATTGACTAAAGTCAGGACCTGGGTAATACGTAATAAACTGACCATAAACCTTGAGAAAACCAACTACACGATCTTTCACAGAAGGAAAAACTTACCCCCAGACTTGGACCCCCTGTACCTTGGTAATACAGTCCTCAAACGCGAACAAAATACTAAATTCCTTGGGGTTATTGTTGATGAGAAACTTAACTGGAGAAACCACATACAAGCCATTTACAGTAAAGTCAATAAACAGTGCGGTATCATGCATCACACTCGACAGTCACTCACTCTCACAGCAATGAAACAAATCTATCATGATCTTGTTTACCAACACCTGATACACTGTCACACACTATGGGGGGGGGGGGCCTCTGGCTCTTCAAAAACAATCTCTGGTTACTGCACAAAAGAGAGTTGTACTGACAATGACCTACTTGAAAAAAAACCGATCACACAAACGAAAAATTTGCTATATTGAAAATTTTAAAATTCGAAGATATTAACACCTACTGCTGTGCCCTCTTTGTTTACAAATCTATCAATCACTTGCTTGACAATAATTATTTCCAGTTCCGGAATAATCAGAGATACAACTTAAGGCACCCAGAGCTACTAAGACCAGCCCCCATGCGCTCCTCTCAGTCCCAGACCTCCATAAAATATCATGGTGTGAAGGTGTGGACCAACTTACCCCCACCCATCCGAGCAAAGACTACGCTCCCTTCCTTTAAATCATCTCTTAAAAAATATCTATTGTCTAAGTATTAATATTTCTTGTAACATCTACTATATTTACAGTACCTGCTTTTATTGTACCATCAAAAACGTTTTATCGGAAATTATCATGTAAATAGATAAGTAATTACCATTGCAATAAACATAATTGCCAACTAGACATGATCCTAACAGCTCTGTCCTCTTGTTCAACCTTATTACTGTACAACCCATGTTGTACTGCTCCCCCATTATACTTATGTTTTTCAATTCCACTGTAATTTATGTATAAAAAAATAAAATAAAATAAATAAATAAATAAACAAATAAAATTAATAAATATTGAAGTGATAACCGTGGTAACATTATGAGATGTTTTTATTACCACCATGCTATTGTACTATTCCAGATGATACTAAATGTTACGTAAAACTTCCTTGAGATAAATGTATAGTATATATCAGGTGCCTAAACGAGAGCTCAGGTTCTCAACTGGGTCAGCCATGTTAATATTGTTATTATTATCCACTCTGTATCTGGGTTTTTCTGGCTAATTAACTGTTTCAATTCAATTCCAGCTCTTTGGATTGAGCTGCCGAAAACCCGCAGTTGCTGGTGCCCCCCCGTCACAACCGTAAACACCTTACAGTCTAAAGAGTAACTAAATGTCCTTACAAACCAATTTATTTATTTTGCCATCAGGGAGTAAATATGGACCTGAACAGTATACCATACTGTACCCACACGACGTCACATCATCACACCACACTGTCTCACACTTCATAACACGGTGACTGACTGACGGGTGAGGTGCAGGGGGTCATCGTTTGCTATACAGGAAACTTAATGTAACATAACTTTTACCCGCACCATCTGGAGTAGCACCGTCTACGAAATTACCTCGCTCTCTGTCACAGAATGACATCCTATTGCTGGAGGGAAAACGGACCTTCACACATATATCAACATATCTGTTTACACACACACACACACACACACACACTATATGAACTAAGTATTATGTTGTCAGCTTTTTTTTTAGGTAATTTGAGGTTGAGGGACGACTGGCGCAAGAATGACAGTGGAGACAAGTGAGGTAATGACTGAGGTGGTCTATACTCTGCTCACCCAGCGTTAAATTAAATTACATGACATAATTATTTGGTTAAATGACAATCACAAGTCAGCCGATTTAATTATCCCGCCACACCATGAATAAGTCGTCAGGGCCAACCTTAAATACCTTAATCATTACTAATGGTGACGTAATACTGTTGACTACCGTACGCGACGAGGCTAGATTGAATCAAGGTCAATATATTGACCTTGGATTCAATATAGGTCACTGTCAGCTACGGCCGTCAGAGGGAGCACTGTCATGGGTGCCACCACCTTGTCACAATATAAACCATCAGCAGGAGGATGTATATGTGGCCGGTTACCCTGTCGCTAGACGTCACCGTCAATATTTCTAGACTGACGGCATGGCTAAAAATCACAAATAATATTATATAAAAGATCCTGGCAGCGGACCTGATATTACAGTGTCAGCCACGAGTCAAAGGTTCAAAGTCAACAACTCCTGAAGGGGCCCGGGGAGCTGGAGGGAGAGGGAGACACAAGCAGGTCAGGGGCCGAGGGAGTGTGGGCTAATCCAGTGCACCTGAGTCTGCATCCCGCTCACACCACAACTAGTATCACTTGTTGAGTATTATTTTTTTTCCATCGATAACTACTTGGTTCGTCTCAACAAATGCCAAAGTTTTATCCCGTACTCAGAGACATTAGTACAAGAACAGTGATTCCTACAAAGTAATATTTCCAAAATATTTGACAGTGAGATGAGACTGTGTCCACTTACTTTTAATTCATTTTAAAATATAAAGCAGCGTCCTAAGCCTACATATGAAACACAACTCGACAGTCTTCACCTAGTAACGTGCTCACCTGGCTTCAAACTCACCTCATAGGCACAGCTCAGTGAATGATCTTGATTATTGTCCTAAAAATCAAAATCCCTTACTAGCACTCCACATCTCGGTACTAACAATTCCTTGATAATCTTTGTAACTCGTAAATACATAACTCTCCATTATCTTAACGTTCCCCTGCACTCGTTACATAAGTACAATACATTACTTAATAATGTAATATAGCGTTAAGAGAAATGCTCTAAATTTCACAACTTGTCAAACTTCTACACAGACAGCGTCAAGTTTCTCGCCGTTGCTACTGGTCGGTTTAACAACGTTTTGGTTGGCGTGTCAGCCTTTAACTCAGTTTTTACCGTGGGTCTCGGCCATCAGCAATGCTCCAGGCCTCGCGTGTCTACCCCGACCTAACCATCATAATCTGACAGTGCAGTATTCCTTAAGGCACAGCGCTATTATTAATGCCCAACCGATTTATCAACGACACACACACACACACACACACACACACACACACACACACACACACACACACACACACACACACACACACACACATCCTAGAATTACCCCCATTACATATTCTCCATAAAAGATCATAGGCAATAATACAGTCTTTCCTTTTACAGTCTCACACAATCAGCTGGTGAAAACAAGACTCTTGAAGAATAAAAAACTAGAAATATCATTGTCACTAATATACCATGTTAAATTATATATTTCGTAATCATTATATATAATTTCGTAATTACTGTATAGTGATCAGTTATGTTATATATAAAAAGCCATTCGCTATAAGACGTGAAAAAGATGACCATGTGGATAAGAGTACGAGAGAAATATATCCTTGGTTTAGTTCAACAAAGTTTAAATTCGGGTTACTTAATGCATTTTCTCTTCCCCACATTTAAGAAACTCGCTTAATATTGTGGCCATTGAACATAAAACAGAAAATTAACCCGCACTAACACCGATACAAAGTGAGCAGGAACAACAACAAAAATCTGACCTGGCCGAACCTTTCTTGAACTCACTTGATAAATAACCACTGTATAAACGTCTACCTCAAGAACAGTAGTAAACACCTGAACCTTCATTAGTGATCGACGCAACAAATGATGAATACAAAATTGGCGAAAGAAACAAATTAACCAATAATTCAATTGAAGTTAAATTCGCTGACACTAGGATATGACCCTTGGTTGAACTCGGCTCTAAGTGGCTACAGGAAATTACGTAAGTCGTCCGCTACTCACTCCTCCTGTTTGACCTTTTGACGCTTCGGTGACCACTGAATTGGTCTGGATAAACAATCACCTCAAAGTCTCCAGCTGTTACACCTCCTCGCCTTTGAGTCTGAATTGATTTGACCTTTACATTTTAAATAACACACACACACACACACACACACACACACACACACACACACACACACAATGGGACATAAGCAATGGACGGTATCAAAGAGGGTGACTTTAATATATAGAGACCCCCAGGATGCATAAATTTAATGTTTGAGAGTGAGATCAGAAAGAGAGAAAAAATGTAGGTGTAGATGTTATTGTTTTTAATTACATTGTGTCGACTCTTTTATTTAACAAACGTAACTTAAAACAAAGTCCGGACATCGTTCTACACCATACTCCGTTTGGGCCAATGGATGAGACAACTGGCCAGACTAAATACCAAAAATTCACAAATATATTACCAGAGCAATGAAATGACCTCCACGCGTAGCAGTGTACGACCATCAATTCGCTGGGGTTAAAAATATTGCCTTAGCATAGGTAAAAGAGAAACACAGATTCTCGCCAGGACAAGAGGAATGACGGGGCCAGCCAAGTGAAAGGTGTTTTATGCTAATGTGGATTCCGGGACTTGCTTCTACTGCTTTCTGCCTGGTCCTGGATGATGCAGCCTTCATGGCCTTCTAATCAATAAGACTGTGAGTCTGCATCCCGAAAGCCTGCGCATCCAGTGCAACAATGAGTGTGGGTGTATGTACCTGGGTGTCGGGGGTATGTGAGTGAGCATGTGCAACTCTTCTTAGCATTAATAGTCCCAAAAATGATGAACACAAAGAGGACACTTTCTAAATGAGTGAAGAATGTGCACGGCATCAACAAGGAGGACGGGAAAACGTTGCCACTTTACTGTAAACACTCCCAACGGGTTAGCGGACACGTGTAGGGATCCAGCAAATATGGGTAGGGGAGACTCCTCAAGAATAAACAAACCGCTGTGTGGCGTCCGCGCCCAGGGTCATGAGCACGAAGAGGAGGAGGGGGGGGGGGGATGGAAGGCAGAGAGTGAGGGTAGGTGGATTACCACCTGGAGAACATGCACTAACTTACCGCCAGAGGAATGCCAGTGGATCAAGACCCAACTGGATGGAACGTTACAGGAGGCACCCGGCCAACTCAAGACAGCTGGAGGGTAATTAATGCTAGACGATGGACAAAGTTACTAACAATTAACAAGGAACACCATAATAGACTTTTGAATCCCAAATTAAACAACGTAAATTTTGTGATGTTAATAACGGTCTATGAAGTACCCCTTTAAGAGGTGAGTTTTAGAACTGAAATTTATTGAAATAATACACTTGTAAATATAAATTAAATGTCTCAGACTTCAGTTAGCTTTAAACCGATCGGTAATTAGATCTTATGGAGTGAAACAGTCGGTAAATGTTTAGTTTAATGTTCAACATTTTCGTGTGGACAGACTATAATTCAGTGGTTCAATAAGGTGAAGGCTGGCTGGTGAGGAAGACGCAAGAGTGCAGGTTAATATTTTGACACAATTTTAGCTCCCTCTTATTAACTCTATAACTACCGGTACAATGGTTGAATTATACAGTTTTTGGTGCCTATGTGTATACACAGAATACGTTTAAATTAGTCATACCATAGATGCAAAGTTGACACTGGCATGACAATACCAGACATGAACCCCTTAACTTGCACCAAAGTCCTGTGTCTGGAGAAGCTTGACTTGTCCTTCAAAAAACAAAAAGGATCTCTACGGGTTCTGACATTAACACAGTAACAACTCAAAGAGTTCAACCGTGGCAACGGACAACTGAAGCTTGGCAGCCGCAGGAGTTACAATCACGTTAGTGACAAGCTTAATCCTACGATGAATATTTCCCATCACATATAAGAGAGGCAGTGAGTGGACGAGTGAGGGTGTGACAAGAGTTATAAGAGGAACTGGACGTGACCAAGTGACTCACACGTCATGGATGCCAATCAATAACAGTGACACCACCTTAGTCATGCAAACTCCACACGTCATCCACAGCGCCGTCACAAGACCACACAAGAGAGGTAGAAAGCGAAAAAATAATGTTGACTAAGACCGATACGGTTATGGCAACACTAACAACAACAACAACAAACTAGAGAAGAAAGGTCTGTAAATATCGTGCGAGAGCTTCCTGACGAGGCCGCACGATGAAGAGCTTACCTTCCTCGGGCCTGGTGCACAAACACAATTCACCGTCGTTCCCAACTCTTAAGCCAAAGAATATATCAGGATGTTTCGGTGTTCTATACTGAAGGGAGGAAGCGTGGGCCGAGCAATGTAAAGCACCGTCAACCTTACCAAACTGGTGAAGACAAAATAAACACGAACAGAGATCCTATCTTGGGGGAGAGAAACTTACATTAAAAAGTTCGATGCTGAGCGAGAAACACAAGAGGAAAGAAAAACGAATATACAACATCAGACCTGGGTATTTCCTGAAGAAAAAAACACGTTACCTTCTTTCGAGTCAAACATTTTAAATTGTTAACTCCGTAGGAAAGTTATCAAAATGTTTGATAACGAAAATGGGAACTTGCAGTTCACACAAGCACAACAAATAGCTGTATGAAGCAATTAGGACACAGCTACAGTTTTTCTTAATATTTACTTATTTATGTTACTCCCTCAAGTATCACGACACTCCAGACAGCAATAGCAACTCATTTTCCTGTATACAAAGATTCACAAAAGGTGAAGTGTTTTATCCCAAACCCGAGATGGTTGACGAGCAGTACCAGAGTAACCAGTATACAGTATTTCTTCACGCCGGGTTGCTTCTTAGCGAGACCGGGTGATTCGACTAACTACCACGCTGTTTTCCTTGACCTTTAGAGAAACCAGTCAAAGATCATGTATTTTTCAAGGTGTTTACAAACATACATGCTTATGGCAGTCCATCCAAGTCGATGACGACGTTGCTCCAGATTGATGAGTTATGTGTTATTCCTCTGATGCCACCGTAGATGAGTATGGAGTCCATCCTGGAGGCGCAATCTTGTTGCATAGGTGACAGGGATGTTGTTCATTGAGAGGCATTATGTCATAAGCATGTATGTTTTTAAAAATATGCATACAGACACACATACAGTATATACAGTACACACATACATACACATTATAACGCACAGTATTAAGACAACTCGTTCGGTTATATGAAATGGCGGAAGAATACGGAAAAAACGAGAAATTGTGGACGAATATGCGACAGACGGAAACAGACAGACAAAACAATCATGCCATGGTTATCGCATGCGAGTCAAGGAGTAATAACTTTCACTGATACAATTGTTATGCCACCTTAACATAATCTGTGAAAGACTTAAGCTTGCAGTCAGGTGTTTTGGGGGTTAACCATGATACCTCGAATTGCTAAAGCATAAATTATCACTAGATGCTTCTCAGTTATCCCGGGTGACACGACTGTTGGTACGAGCAGTGTGTGGAAATGATTGACTGTTGGATGGACGGACACGCCATGACGATGGTATAAAAAAAAGAGTTGTTTCCTAATGCGAAAATTATTTATGCTCATAATTCCTGCGAAAAATATGCAAATATCATAATAGAATTCCTATCCTTTATCCTCTCTTTTTTTCTTCGTTCAGGATCTCTCTCTCTCTCTCTCGGAAGCTAAATCTGGTTAACCTTCCTGGTGTCCCGGATACCAGCATACGGGACTTTTTCAGGGCACGTGTTGGAAGCAGGTGAGGGAGAGTGAGGGAAGCCCTGGCGGGGTGTGCGTGATCAAGTGGCAGATACCTCACACCGTCCCGCTTTCACACACTCTCACCAACCTAATTTTCCTTCCATCGCGATGATGGTAAATGCTCAGATGTAAACAATCTCACTATTAAGCAGCTCCATTACCTCAAAACATCCCGGAATGAGCCGACCAAGGCGGGGGTAGTCAAGAGGAAGACACGTTAATGTGGAGAGACGTGGCCAAAAGAGAAGCACAAAACATCGGGCTGTGAATGAAGACCCAACACGGTATAATATAGTGGAGAGACTCGAGATGCCGACCCCTAGCCTTTGGGGATGACTAAAGCCGAAGATTAAGATTGCCAAATCCAATCCATCACCACACACAGAGTTCAGCCGAAGATAACAGAAGGTTACACGTTTTTTGTTGACATAATTCCTGTATACCGTAATCCTGTAACTTCGCCCGCCCCTACAACCATGACTACCACTCATAAACACTACCACCATCACTATTACCATCATTCCTAATATACCAACTAACACAACTACTACCATTTCCAACAACTACCAACACAGCAACTACTATTCTCACTAACCACGACCAACTTACATCATAACCACTACCGCCACAACCATTACCCTTAACAGACCCCATCCTCTACAACAAGCAACCATCCCTCGTGTTTATGCTAATGCCGTCAGGTACACGAGCCTCTCAGCGTGACCCCAGTGTAACGAACGTCCGCTGTACTCTTCACAAACTGTCGATTAAAATGCGTCGTTAATTTATCTTCATGTGACCTGACGCACTTTATATACTCCATGCATAAACTGAAAGATTAGACAAGCTGATAATATTCTTGAGGAGACAGGATGGATGACGGATAACAAGGCAAATTTAACCTTAGACATCGTGATGGTTTGCTGCCTTCCTCTCTCTGATTTGCAGTAAAAGACTAGCATAGTGTTCAGCATTAATCCGTGGTTTAGCTACTGGGAGCTTCAGTGTTACTAATGGTAACAGCGCAGCGTTTCCACTTTACAACTTAATTACCAAGCGGTTGTATCTCTTCTCCTCATATAATGCTTCAGATTAGTCAGGAACATGTGGGACGTTCCCGTTATAATGCCACCATTGAGTACCTATTAAACACACCAAACAAGGTAAGATGGGCAGATTGCGTATGATTAACAGTCATGAGAAGCATAACTGATGAACCCATAACCACACAGTCCTCGTAACCTCTTCCACCCAAGGTCAGAAGTGCTCAATATAAAAGCATGCTTTTTTTTCAGATGAAATAATTAATGTCACTTATATTTTAAAAAGTGTTCGTGGCTGGCGGTGAGTAACAGATGTAATGTACAGCATCATGACAAGAGTGTTTGTCAGGTGGTGGGACGTGACACAGCCCAGGCGGGATGACTGGTCGCCACTACCACCAAGTCCCTCATGTCTTGCCAAACACCAAATAAATTGTAGTTGTACTTTCTGGCAAAACTTGTATTTAAAAAAATACTGATGCTTACTTTGCGTTTCATCCGACGTTAATTTTAGGGATCATCATCTTGTCATTATAACAAACATCCACTTAACCCCATTACTACCATCCGGCACACAATTATTCCAACCAATTAAAGTGACTCGCCAAAGCAGTCCGATATGTGAAGAGGTCACTTCGGTTAATCAGTTGGTGAAGTGTGAATGGGGTGTTGCCTAACGAGGCCCTCGAGAAAAAGTATATGAACAGTAAGCTGGCCCGGGTCCGTGTTAATATTATCACCTGTACAACGTCTCCACAACTCTTTTTTAAGTGTATATTATGACAGGTATTAACCTAAGGGTGGTAAGATATAGGACAGGGTAGAGGGCGCTGTTCCCTCATTTATCGGTCCGTACGTGCAGTCTTTATGAGAACTACTAGCGCCTCTGTCAGCACCAAACTTCACGTGACCCTAGCGACAACACAACAGGGGGTGTGAAACAAACTAAACGCAGTTCTCCCACTCATATGTGATTAACTCGACCAAGATTCAGACAACAACCAAGCTCGTGTAAAAGAATATCTTGGGATCAAATTATTCCATACCTCACTTGTATCCAAACAAGAGCACGGGTGTGAGTTATGTCCTTGACCCACAAATCTTCATCTTCGTAACGATTTCTTAAAACTGGTTTGAGTTACAGGAACACTGTTAAGGTTATCTTGTCTATTAAGAAGTAGGTAACAGAGGGTGAGTGGACACATGACATATTATGAAGTGGGGTTCACATGAGGACTCCCTCCAAACGCGAAGTGACGGGTTCACAAACACCGATTACATAACCTCGCTTCCAGTCATCCCCACGTAACCAGGGTGACCTGTCCCGTCACTTTATCAGGGTGCAGAAACGGGTGACAAAAACTGTGAGAGGTCACAACTATGTGGGAAGGACACCGTCACTCAGTTGTGAGCCTGCCATACACCTAATACAAACCTCGGGGGGGGGGGTGGGTGGGTTGGTGGGTGGGTGCGTGCGTGCGTGTGGCCGTGTTGGTGTGGGGGGTTTACAGGGGGAACGTGTGCGTGGGAGGCTGCTGGAAGGTGATCGTGCAGGAGGGGGGAGGAAATGCTTAAGGGAAGGGGGGGGTTCTGCGCAAAAAGGAAAAAGAATAAGTTACTGCAATATTAAAGCCGCTAGAACCAGCCGCCACCCACGCCCAAACAGACATGCACAGGACCACCTTCACGACTTTCATCTTACAATTTTATTCAACCTCCAAGACCAACCGTTTACCAATCAATAGCTGTCATGGGTGGGTGGACAGTATGAAGCCTTCCAAGAGTGATTGTCCCCCTGCCAACTCCCTTCCTCCCGTCCAGTTCCGTCAGGCACCAAGTTTTATGCCTCCGCCGCCAGCACCACCCGCAGCCCTCACACTGAAAATTATTCTTATCACCCCATCATAAATGGAGTGCACAGAAACATGTCCGAGGTGAAATTTATTACACGTTATGTTCAATCGGCGAAGGCGTACAGGACTATTTCATATTGTCTAGAACTCAGAGCCAATAACATAAAGTCATTTGTAATAGAGATAAACGCCCCTACGTGTGGTAAGTAGGTCGTGCTAAGCCGCCATTGGTGCCATGGTAACAAAATGTTTTATCAGTGAGGACTGCAGCAGTGGCATAACAACAAGGACTGGCTGTCTCTCCCTCACACTGGCAACCTGCATGACTACCTCACCGCCTACTAATGAGCAGTCCTGCAACCTCCAGGCGGCAGCAGCCACCACAAAAATCGGGACAGGAAACCAGTCTTACTCTGGTACTCGACGTTTCGCCGCCGAGCTCGTCGTGCCATGACCGTGTTCAACGTACTACCACCGCCTGCGCCTCCCCCTCGAAGCCACCATCAGCGTCACCACCAGGCGTCTTTCACTTTACCCTCCCACAGTCACTAACTCGCCACCAGTTTAATATCTCAAGGTTATTTCCACCGCATTAATGAATCTGGCCATTTCAGCCGTCACTGACATTCTTATCGGCGCAATATACTGGTAGTAAAGCGGTCTTTTGTCCTCCCGGTGCCGCATCTCCCGCCACCCTTGGATGTCCGCCAATACATTTTTTATCCATCACTTCCTCGACAGAACCGTCGACTTCGTGGTCCAATAACTACGATAAAAGTTCTTGAAATCCTTTTAAACAGCGAGTGCGCGTCTCGAGTGGCAGCCAGTGACAGGTAGCCGCCCTAGGTTACAGCTAGCCAGGTCGGCAAGTGGTGGTAATTACCCGTTTACTGCAGCCACTTGCCTCTGGTCCCTGACGGATAGCCAGCCACCAGTGACCCTACCGTAGTGCACCCACCCCTCTCCCCTGGTTAACAGGAGAAAGGTGCTTGGCGCATGTCAATATCAATGGCAGTAAAAAAAAGAATGAAAATAAAAACGGCGGGTGAAGAGTATCCGGGCGAAGACAAGAAAAGCGAGTAAGACGGTCTGACAGCCTGCCATGCCGTGGGAGCTCGGCGGGTCTAGGCAGGCTCTGACCTCACAGTCTTCTACGCATTCTGTATCCGACCAGATAAACAAAAGTACTTACATTAATACTGGTTTAGTTAACGAAAGTCAAAGCTGATTACAGGAACTGATGGAATATACAACAATTCAGTTAACGAAAACACTGTGAAGCCCCCTCGACCCCACTGGTGTTACGTCGGTGAAGCCTAAAAATTTCAATCCTCCATATTTAATACTTGTGCCTTAATTTAATAAAAGAATAAAAATGAATTCCAAAAGCCGCTAAAAAAACCAGCATGATATTTTAGATGTCCCAATGACGTTTTAGCATTAAACTTTGACCCGCTCCCGTCATAAGTTAATCAAGTTAAGATAGCTTGAACACAATAATTACCAGTGCCGGTGACTTATTCAACTTGACCCATGGCCTACAAGACTGTGTTACTCCCACAACTTAATATGCGGAAAACTTCTGACAGTTTAATCAAAACACTTTAATTCGGGTTTGTTGTATCTAACAGACATCACATTTTCAAATCAAACAATCACTTTTAGTATCAGTGACCCAGTGACCTTGGCCTCCGAGTGTGTTACGTCGAGAACTTTATAATATGGCAACGTCTGTAAGTCTGGTCAATATCGACAAGTTATAACTTAAATACATTCGTGTCTAATACTGTACCAATAACCATCTATCTGATCGTGACTCTTGGCCTTCAAGTCAATCATGTCAAGGGGCTTTGCATGTAATCCCTGTTGCGTAGGTTCAGTCAACGTTTAACCCATGACCTTCAAGAGCTAATCAGGTTCAGAATCTTTTTTTTTTCATGTTGCCAATGCTGCATAATCTTAAGGGGTTATATCAGGGGTATAAGGGGGTCACATTAGAGGTTTAAGGGGTCACATTAGAGGTTTAAGGGGTCACATCAGGGGTTTAAGGGGTCACATCAGGGGGTTTAAGGGGTCACATCAGGGGGGTTTAAGGGGTCACATCAGGGGTTTAAGGGGTCATAGGGGTTTAAGGGGCATCAGGGGTTTGGGTCACATCAGGTGTTTAAGGGGTCACATCAGGGGTTTAAGCAGGGCTGTGGAGTCGGAGTCGGAGTCGAGGAGTCGGAGGAAATTTCGGCTTGTGGAGTCGGAGTCGGAGTCGGTAAAATTGTCCAGACTCCGACTCCGACTCCGACTGAAGCTATTCTGTTCCTAAGAACAAATATATGAACTCAGGCATATTCATTGCAGTGATTCCACTGATCCCACTAATTTTCTTAAATTATTAAAAGAATTTATTTCCATTTTATAAGCATTATTATGAATTTATTGTAGCAGGCACAGTATAGCACTATAATTTTGGACGATAGTCTCTTCTTTACCATTTGAAATTTTGAATTATATCAAATTTTGTTTCGTTGAAAACTGCACAGAGGCTCTCAGCTACAAAACAATTAGCTACAACCTGTTTTTGGTGAGATTAAGGCAAATTTAATTTAATAACTTAATCATGTAAGGTTTATCCATTTTCCTTAATAAGGTATTCATTTCTTTAATGTACATAAATATATAACTTTACTTTAAAAGGAATTGTAGGATCATCATTTAGATCCACATCAGATTATGAGCTTAAACAAAATTCATATGCTGAGATCGAACTTTTAGATATACATGTAAATGGTGTTTTCTAGTTAATATCTTGAATTCTTAATAAATTTATTTTTCTTTTGATTGAAACTTTGAAAGTCAAGCCTATCATCTTTTTGTAGTTCTTAAATATCGTCCAGATCATTAATAAAGCTGTAGCAGTATAGCCACGGTGTTTTACTTTTTACCTATGCAGGTTACAACATACAAATTACAATTAGGATGGTAGAAATAGTTGTTACAAATAGGCCAAGGAGTCGGAGTCGGAAGCATAAAAATTTGAGGAGTCGGAGTCGAAGGTTTTGTCTTCGACTCCACAGCCCTGGTTTAAGGGGTCACATCAGGGGTTTAAGGGGTCACATCATGGGTCTAAGGGGTCACATCAGGGGGTTTAAAAGGTCACATCAGGGGTTTAAGGGGTCATATTAGGGGGTTTAAGGGGTCATATTAGGGGGTTTAAAGGGTCACATCAGGGGTTTAAGGGGTCATATTAGAGATCAAACAGGGGTTTAAAAAATAGATGGCCCCCAGAATATGACCCCTTAAGTCAATACCTCTATTTCTTCAAGCTTAAGATATCTCGTGTACAGCAGACAGGGAGGCGGGACACACTGAGGGCACGACAAAACTAACATGGCACTCTCATGTCCATCAGCGGGCTCATTAACTTCAGTTCTGTGTGAAATGTTTGTATGCACAATATACTAACAGCTTCGGATATCCAGCATGGCGCTCCAACCGATACACATGACTATACCAGGTGGCTATATGACTATACCAGTTAACAATATGATTAGACCAGTTAACTATGATTAGACCAGTTAACTATGATTAGATCAGTTAACTATGATTAGATCAGTTAACTGTTTACTATATGATTAGACCAGTCAACTATGATTAGACCAGTTAACTATGATTAGATCAGTTAACTATGATTAGATCAGTTAACTGTTTACTATATGATTAGACCAGTCAACTATGATTAGACCAGTTAACTATGATTAGACCAGTTAACTGTGTGATTATACCAGGTAATTATAAGATCAATCCAGAAAGGAATATTAACACAAATGAAAACAAAGGATGATTCCGTCTGGCAGAGAGAGAATATCATGCACTGGTGGTCAGGAGCTGCCCGGCCTCGTGTCAGCCACTGACTTGTGAGCCTCAGGAGGGGTAGCAAGGCAGCGTCATGCACTGGTGGTCAGGAGGAGCTGCCCGGCCTCGTGTCAGCCACTAACTTGTGAGCCTCAGGAGGGGTAGCAAGGCAGCGTCATGCACTGGTGGTCAGGAGCTGCCCGGCCTCGTGTCAGCCACTAACTTGTGAGCCTCAGGAGGGGTAGCAAGGCAGCGTCATGCACTGGTGGTCAGGAGGAGCTGCCCGGCCTCGTGTCAGCCACTAACTTGTGAGCCTCAGGAGGGGTAGCAAGGCAGCGTCATGCACTGGTGGTCAGGAGGAGCTGCCCGGCCTCGTGTCAGCCACTAACTTGTGAGCCTCAGGAGGGGTAGCAAGGCAGCGTCATGCACTGGTGGTCAGGAGGAGCTGCCCGGCCTCGTGTCAGCCACTAACTTGTGAGCCTCAGGAGGGATAGCAAGGCAGCGTCATGCACTGGTGGTCAGGAGGAGCTGCCCGGCCTCGTGTCAGCCACTAACTTGTGAGCCTCAGGAGGGATAGCAAGGCAGCGTCCGTGACCTTGAATACCAAAGACCTCAATATTTGCTTGCACGACGACTCCAGTGTTTATAACAAGGTCCTGTGTATGTCTGCGTCCTCCTTCTTGACGGCCACTTTCGCCCCAACTATTAAATCTCCGTAAAGTGACACTAAACAATAATGATGTAGCGCTTGTTAAGGGTTGTGACGGGACCCCGATTGATAAAATTTGGCAATTATTTTAAAATGAATAAAGTTTAAGTTTCAGTTAGGGAACTTAATCATTTTTTTATCTATTTTTTTTAATCTTTAGTGAAACTTAGATAAATACACCCAGCTATTATCTATTTCTTAGTTTCAATGAAAAAAAATGGAAAAATAATATAAAACGAACAAATTAATTTTACTCAATGATAAATAAAACTTTATTCGTTAATAAGAAATAAATAATTTGACATATAATGTTATTAAAAGCAAGCGTCGAAACTTAATATCAATAAAAGTGTGTTGTTCCTCAACTAACATAAACAAACAAACTACACGGACGTCCCTGGCCTCTCCTCACCCCCACCCTCCACTATCACCAAGGCTAACAGGCGACCAAAATTAAGTAAATCCCGGCGTAGACACAATCACATGAACTGACTCATCCCCCCCCAAAGACGCTGCGTCATGGGGGTTCCTCTCTCTGTTAGGCCTATACCGAACCACTGTTTCGTCCTCAAACTCGGAGTTATTAAACCACATACCTGCCTAATGAGTCTACCTGTACACGTACCTAGGTAACATAACACAATCTAACATTACTGAACTTTAAGGTGTTGACTGCATCATCCGACTTGGGGTTATACCTTCACGCAGAAACTTAAGACATAAATATACCAATAGTTCTTGGCTAGCTGTCGCACAGTTGGCCAGACCAGCGTGATCAGCAGAATGCAGTCAGCCATATCAGGTGATCCAAGCATGAATTTTTAACACACGTTGAGGGTACCAAGCCTGCGGGTGGGTATATTAAACAGCGTCGCTATGCATGTCCAGTGTTGTTGGCATTAGTCCCTGTGTGTGTCACTCTACCACATTCTTAACTAACACCAACCACACGGCATCCTTCTACGACACCGCTTCACTTATTCATTTCCAGCTACCTTAACACCTGTAAGGTTTACCTGGATATGATTTCCGAAACTCTTGTAATCTCGGAGTGAACCTCAGAACCAAACCCCTCGAGTGACAACCTCCTCCTCCCAACACAATACCACCATGAAGGCAATATCTGCCGAGTAGCCGTTGCATCACCTCGCCTCTACACCTCCATAGATTACACCAACATTATTTTCACGATATTTACCCCAGGTCACGCGAGTCCTCTATCTCTGTAACAACTCATGACATTTGTTTAAGTATGTCAGGGACTTTCCAGAAACTTGTTCAATTTCTCATCGCTTTCCAAAGAATTCGTATTCAATGACAGCCTCCCCGGGGACCTGTGGAGGAGAGCGCCTGCATCACCAATATTGAAGACGGAGAAAGGAGATAATCAATGGTTGTGATTATTAAAGAGAGATTCGCAAGTGAACAGGGGCGAGGGGTTGGCTGGCTCAGCATAGATAAACCAATGGGAGGTTCTCTCTCTCTCTCACTCTCACACCTTGCGAAAACGACTGCAATAATAATCGCCTGACCGAACAGTGATATCATTAAGTAACCTGAAATTGCTCAAGGTAGCTACTTGCAAGAGATCCTCATGCACAATGTAACCCACATTTAACATAAAATTGACTGGGAAATGTTGCGATGTTTTTTGCGTAATGTTCAACTTATTCTACGTAAAGAAAAGTTCAAAGAAAGAAAAAATCAAGCATATCAAGTCTGTGGTAGCCATCAGAGAACAAGGTGTACGAGTGTTCCCGCGTCAAGTACTGTTACCTCACCTTCCACGCCAAGTTAGTAACATCGACGGATCCTGTTATTTTTCTTCCACACAATATAGTAGGTCTTATCTCTCTCGGCCTTTAAATAACACACGTGACATTACCCCGAAGCCGTAATAAAAACACCTGATCTGAAGTAAACTCATCATAAAATAAAAATTGCGGTAAACATGTCAGTATGTATCCACTAACACATGAAACATATAATAATCTAAATGATACTTTTAAACTATTTAATAATTTTCTTGAGATGAATGTACAATATTTATCAGATGTCTTTATGAGAGCTCTAGTATTGCACTCAAAAGGCTCAGTCATGTCAATATTGGTGATGCTACTCATTTTGCATCGGTATTTTTCTGGCTATATTAACTGTTTTAATTTCAATATATCCTTACTTCAACACAATAAGCAACGCGAGCCAGTATTGTGGTCACAAGTAGACCAGGGAACATAGCGCTGGGTCTGACAAAAGCTGACTTCTTGTAGAACTCATTGTCAAGCGAGGGAAGGGAAGTGGGAAAGAGAACAGTGTGTTGCAAGACCATGCCTAATGGGGTAATAGTCTACGGCCTCCCTCCCCCACCAAGCAAATTTCACTTGATTCACAGAATTTCAGATATTAACAAAAGAATCGATAAACGTATAAATAAAAAACTACACATAAAATGCGCTGCATATTAAGAGTATCCTTGTATGGTGCCAGTGTTGACGAGTTGTGCCCTGCGAGGTGTTCACCACCATAACGCTGTGTGAACTGCATCCTGGTGGTGGGTGCAGCCCGGCCTTACATGTGGTAGATGCTGTTATTGCCGGTGCTGCAGCAATTACCTCACCGCCACAAGCAGCGGGTGGGTCAAGGTCTCTGCACAACATACAGGTGACCCAGTACGTTCTCCCCTCTGGTTTATGGCACCGGTGAGCGGTCGACGCTATTAGTGCATTATATAAAGTTCCAAGTTTATAAGTGGACCTGCTATTATTTTTACTTACAATAATGTTCAATAATAAAAGCACACCTAGCAATTCTTCAAAATATAATGGCATAACAGCTAAATAATAGTAACTGGTGCAAACCACAAAAAATATGAGAGCGGAACTTACCTCTCTTGTAGGGAGAGTTGTAAGGCGAGGAGTGGTAGCTGGTGGTGCCACTTTTGTGGTAGTGACTGTGGTGGTGGGTGTGTCTCCTAGTTCTTGTGGAGGCTTCAGTGTTCTTGATCAAATTATCAAAGATCATAATCCACTCATCCTCCTGTGACCACAGAGAGTCTAGGTGATCAATGTACGCATCTAACTCCGCCTTGGACTTTCTGGGTGTCACTATGGTGGTGGAGGAGGTGGAGGTGGACGTGGTGTTGGTGTGGTCGGAGGCGAGGGTGGCACTCGAGTTGAGTGTCGTACTGGAGCTCATAGTTTCATTGGAATTTAATGAAAAATCGGAATTGATGGAAGTTGTGGATGTGTTGGACAGGGATCTGTCGATCCTGGATGCTGGACGGTCCTGGCAGCCCATGGATGACACACTGATCCTGGGACTGTAGGTACACTCCCCACCATGGACCCGAGGGCTTGCGGGCGTGGAGCTAGTGTTAATGGCGGGCGGCGTGTTGATAATGGGCGTGGGACTGTTAGCACCGGGGGAGGGACTGTCTGTGGTACCATTGTCTGCTGAGCTATGACCACTATCAAGAGAGCCCAGAGACTCTACAGAGCACTGTGAGGTGAAGGTCATGTCCCCGAGAGACCCGCCCAGCTCCATGGAGGGGGCGGGACTTACGGGTGGGGGAGGTGACCCCTCCAGTAGTCCTGGCTCATTGGGAGTCACTGACGGCATTTTACCTCTCAATGACTCACTGAGTGACACTGTGACCTGGCAGTAGGGGGGGCGGGGCAATGTGCCGCGTCCCCCTCACCTGTCCTCAACCTTCCTGCCAGACAGCCACCGCCGCCACACTCCCTCACTCACTTCATCTTACACATACACTTAAAAGCTTCACTTCTTTTACACTTCAGTCATAAATTTTCGGCAAGTTTTAAAATCTTAACTCATGTCCCTAAAAAAGAAAACAAAATAAATACAATGTAAAAAAAAAAAAGAAAAAATCATATGTAAGTGTCCAATGTGAAACAGAAATGGTCATATATACTGGTGGCAGTGGCGGCGAGAACTCTCACCATAGCTCACACTTGTATCATATATCTGGCACATGGGCGTCCACCTCAGGTTATGTGGCAGGTAACAGTTTATCGTTAGATAAGGGCGCTCTAATCTCACCAAGCGAGATTTCTCCATCGCCCTACACACACCACAGTTTACACAGTCGTAAACAAAGTTCACTGCCTCATTATCACACAACTCACAGTTTTCACAGTACATTTCCGAAACAAAATTATTTTATTCAAATATTCTATAAATCTTTCACTCTGCATTTCGTACCTAGTCTTTTCCCTTAAGAAAAGTCAATATTATGTGGAATACACATGTACTGTACGTATAATATATACAAAAACATATATATTATATAAAATGACCGTTCAGTAAAGCCAAGTGTTGTATATGAAAATTCAGTCAACTAGTGATAAAGTCAAGTCACACATTGAGGGTCATTAATAAAAAAAAATCATAAGTTTCTTTTTCTAAAGTTTCATGACAATCAGTAGACTGTGCAGTGAGAGTGAGTCACAAGATGCGAAAGTAGAGACAGACAAGACAGCTGCTGTACTGTACTATCAGTCAACACCGTGAGGGTGATGCAGTACGCCCTGTCTGTACTCATCAACTGGGGAGCGGACACACTAGTAGTCATGTCTCACACAACACCCTCATGTTAATACTACACTCACACTACAACTACTCTTAAACCTTGCCATCTGGCTTCTAAAAAATAATGTATCTCTAGTACAGTATTATCACCACAGGGATGATAATGTGTATTATAAAGTAAAACTAAATGCGTTTCTTTATAAAAATACAATGCAAAGCAAAACACCATCCATTCCACGCCGAAAAAAACAATAAAAAAAAATCTTATGAAATTAAATTAACAAAACGAAACAATCAAACATGTCACGTGAGTGAAGTTAAAGACATGAGGCAGGTTACTGTAGTGTGCACGTGTACCGTACCGTGTTCCTGTACCACATTAACTAGTATATATATATATATATATATATATATATATATATATATATATATATATATATATATATATATATATATATATATATATATATATATATATATATATATATTTTTTTTTTTTTTTTTTTTTTTTTTTTCCCTGACCTACAATTCCTTATTAATGCTGGCATCAAAATATGATGGAAAACGTCGGTGTGTGTAGTGACATACAAGATGTGGTTGTGACGAGCTACTTGTAGCCCGCCGAAGGTCAGGTGATGAAAACAGTGTGACCCTCAAAATTACGTCACCCTGTTCCATGGGAACCTTCGGTGTTGTCTAGTAACCGTATTTATCACATCATCACGACCATATATCTAGGTTTCTTAAACTGGCTCAAGAAATCTTTACAAAATTCAAACTTTAATGCAGTTCCCCAACCTGTAGTTTAAAGGGCACCATCCATATTGTGGAGTCCGCAAAGGTTTATTAGAAAAATTTGAAATATTAGGAATTCTTAGTCATTGTGAATTTAATGAAAATATGCAATAACTTGATACGACTTTATAGTTAGAACTCACGACGTGTAAAACTGCAAATAACTGTACTGTATGAGATCTTTCTTTCTTAATTTATTGTAGATCCAATTTTTGGCGCCCTCCACTGTATTTGCAATGACTAATATGGCCAAGAGCCTACAAAAGGTTGGGGACCACTGCTTGAAAGGCTAAGACTAAATGACACACACACACACACACACATATATATATATATATATATATATATATATATATATATATATATATATATATATATATATATATATATATATATATATATATATATATATATATATATATATAAACAGTAAAGCCTCACGTAAAATTTACCATGAAAATCTATTCAACAACAAAAGGAGACTTTTACTCGAAATAACACACAATTCACAAGGTGTCCATATATGCTACAGGTGTGAATGTGTTAGAGAAGTCTCCCTATCTGTGGTGGACTGTACCCGAGCAGGTTTCGAAGGGTGTCCAGGGAAGGTGTCTACAGGTGGTAAGGTAGCGTGAGGAAAAATATGTAAAAAGGTATTAGTTGACAAAGAAAGGCTGTAATGATCGGCAGGGTCGTGGAGGAGCGATAAGGAGAAGTGAGGTGATCAAGATAGTGACACAGCTTACACCAGGCTACGAGCTTCCCCCTCACCTGGCCACGGTGATCTATGGTGTTCATGGGGGTAGTATACTCACTTATGACGCACCTGTATCACCCTTAACCTACATACAAAAAAAATCACACACACACACACCCAAATACATAGAGGAAAGGTATAGGCCGAAGTACTTAAGCTAAGCCCATCGAGCAGAAGCATTACGTGGATGTGACTGAGTGTGATAATCTGTGTCAAATATGATCTCGCCTGTACACGGACAACACTGCCGTCGGGAGAAAAAGAGAAAGTTCCTCACTGTTGTGGTAAGGAAGGTGAAACACTGAAGCAGCAAGAAAGTCACGATTTCCAATGATTTCGACATAATCAAACTATACGTGGAGTCCTGGATTAAGTTTCTATATTCCTACCGTATAGTAAGTTTCAGCACGTGATGTGAACTATGTTTACTACACCCCCCATGATCATCGCAGCTACATAACAAAGCTAATGAGAAATTAAAATTACATGTCACCACGGATGCCACACACTAATTCTTTGAGCAAATATTACAGAGAATAGTATCGAGGTATTCTGCTCTCGGCACCACACACAGAAGCAGCATGAACACCACCGTGCCAGTGAGTCATAAAGGTCGGCAATGTACCTAGTGAAGGCCGTGTAAAGGTTCATTATAACAGGACAAAAGGTGAGCGAGGCAGCATCAACACTCTCACCCAGAGCCTCCAGTCGTCATCACCATTACAAGGGCTCGACACCACACCTACACTCGGCTACACGCCGCCCATCTACCCTCCTCTTCCCATTTAATATTTCCTCTTATTCTGATCTCTATGCTAATATTAATTTGAGCTCCCCATAATATTTCTTCTATGGCATCTACAAACAGGTAGAGTACAGTCTCCATCAGCGGGTGCGGGAGAAGGGGGGGGGGCTGTATTTATTACGCGACTACACAATGTCACGCACACACTCTTCCGCTCCACCAGGAGAAATTTTGTCTGAACAATAACGTAACAGCCACAGTCTAGACCTTCAAGTTTTTATACAAATATTATACACATCATATTTACTGATACAGTATGAACACATTACTAGAGGTCTCAAGTAACAATATGAATTGTCGAAAACACTGATTTAATGGTAATCATAATAGAATATCCAATAAACTCACCGTCAAATAAACAAATCTAAGTACGGTTCTTAATGCTTAGCAATATTAAGATATATACCGTACAATATTGTTAAGAATATTCAGACGAAAATTATTTGGAAATTATTAATCAAAATTTAATTTAGTTAACAATTGGGTGGGTCAACCAAGTTTGACACAAACACACACCAAGGAGGCGATGGAGCCTCCTGAGAGAGCACAAGAGCCTTGGCTCACAGCCTTGTTACGTTAAGGAGTGACTCATGGTAACTTAAGTGCAGTTTGTCTCTCCTCATCCAGCTTGTCTTTACGCCATGACCACGTTTATGTCTTCATATTACTTTACTTGACAGAGAAACAAGATAAAACATATACTATAAAGCCTGGCAATCAGAGTACCATACAAACAACTATCCTCGTCTTATATAGTAAACATTCCATTATCACACACACCTCTACCGTCACCATCACTCAAGAGTAAAAATCTATCAGTCCCTGTCTCACATACCCACAGACAATGTCATCCATACTTATGTTTCTTGATACCAGGTGACTCACTGCATTGTGTCACCGATAACCTCAGCTTCTGGGAAACCTCCACTTCAGAGAACCACCGCTTCACTCCCTTAGATATTGACGTCATCCGAAACATAATTTTCCTTTTCCTCCACGACATAACACCTGGTGGAACGTATAAACACTAAACCAAAATCTGATCTAATGACTTCTTCCCTGGAACACATGAAGTCAGCTGGAGTCATGCCTGGTCAGTCCGGCGCCAGGCGACCTGGTGGTGTCCATCACCTTAAGATTTACACAGTCACGCTATAACAATCAATTACGCCCAGCTTCATCATTCTTACCAGTAGCAGCCACACACCATGTTTACTAGAGCTCCTTATTAGTCATCGGTTCAACTTCATATTGAGATTTCCACAGGCATACCGAAGAGCCCACACAGACGACGCGACACGGCCTTATTAGGATCTGCGTGGAAATTAAATGCCTGCAGTGTCATCCATTTTTAAACCCCAAAACCCATAAAGATGCGGACATGAATACTGTTTATGTTGTGTTTCTCTTCCTAATTAATACTGACGCAAATAAAGAACGCAGAAACAGACCAAACACTACAGGTAGATTTACTCTCAAGATACCGTTTCTCAGAACAACTTATACGAACGGGCAGAAGTAATGACGTGGAGGCTGCCTTACCCGCACTGACACACATTAGGAGAATAATGCTACATTATACACACTTTGTATTCTTTGTCTGACGTGTTACAGTCTACCTCACATTGTGTCAGCCTCAACCAGTCCGTGGAAAATACTCTTGGATGACTGACAATTCACCATTCATTATGCAAGTTCAGATAGCTACCACCACCACCTCCTTTACTTCCAACTCCACCTACATCCTTGTACATTCCACTTACTTCTGAATGAAGCTTTAAAACCACAAAAACAACACTTTACCATTAAATCAACAATTACATACTGTACTTTATTAACCAACCAGGAATTAAGATATGTGCGATTAAAATTTGTATATCCTTCGTATCCTCTGTGGAGTAAGAGCTCTCCCCTGTAGCCGTGAGCGGTAGTGGTTGGGGTTCACAGCGTTCGTCTCCCAATGCCAGACGTGTAACACAATGTGAACTTTATTGACCATTGTTTTAAATGTGACGGACATGACGGATGGTAACGGTGTGTGTGTGTGGTTGGGTGGCCAGTAAATGTGACAATCGTGATGTTCATTAACACTTATTGAGGTCAGCCAGCGGCCTCAATCACAAGATGAACCACTTATCTCTCAAAGCAAGTATTTGGTACGTGTAAGTGGGTATGGAGGCGTGAGCAGTAGATAGTTACTTAAGCGTAATAAGGGGTAATATTGATTAGCCTATAGTGGAACACGCCCACACCCACAGGTACACGAAACCTATAACACACACACACCCACAGGTACACGAAACCTATAACACACACACACACCCACAGGTACACGAAACCTATAACACACACCCACGCACCCACAGGTACACGAAACCTATAACACACACACACACACCCACAGGTACACGAAACCTATAACACACACACCTACAGGTACACAAACATCACCATCAAGCAGATGAACCGTGCACGGACAACTGGGCACCTGTTAGGGTCTCAAGAATGTTATAAGCAATGGCAGATACACCCCCCCCCCACACACACACACACACATAGGCTATTGTTTTGAAGGCGCTCAGTGGGCCAAATGAATCACGAGTATGATGAAAGGTTGGCCATCTCAGTGTTGTCACTCGGTGGAAATAGTGTTGGCAATAAGAGAGGCGTATTCAAATATGGTAGAATATTGAAAACTAAAAAAAAAAAATATTTATCCTGGTAAGTGTGATAGATTTCTTTCCTCTAGAGAATCAATTCAAAATCCTTCAGTATTCGTTGTTCTCAAGCATTATCGCCTACCCTACCTCTCGGCCACAGTGTTCTGGCACATAAAGACTGACACGCCCCAGCTCTGAGAAGGTTAACGCCGACTGACCATGGCTGGGTTATGACTCAACGTTAGTCAATGCATTGATTACGTGATGTACAGTATAATATAGAACAAGGCAGACTGCTTATAAAATATGTAATTTAAATCATACATATGACACTGAAATGCTGGTCACATTCTGAGCGTCCACTATAATTACTGCAAAGTCCAACATCTTGGTATATCATAGAAAAACAGCTCCCACCAAAAGCAAGGTGTACAAGTGTTATCTCAGGAGCAGAATGATTTCTTCAAAACCTTCAATAAAACTGACAAACACAGAATGGATACTGTACGATTGATACTAAGGGAAAGCCCGCTAACCTGACCGCCTAGATGGTACCAGTCATTGTGAATTGGTAATTGTTATATGGGACATCAAGTAAGTTGTACTAAAAAACCAAGATCATGGAGACATCAGTATAATGTGTTACAACTCTGTGTTATGAAGGACATCGGTAGTGTACCACAACCCTATGCGGACATTAGTAAACTGAAACCTCCTGATTTACATGATTCAAATATCGCAGATGGCCATCACTGGTCAAGTGGAGTTAGTTTCAAGATTCCACGAGAACCAGGAGGCACGCACGAACGTTAAAACACAACGCATAAAGGCGTAATGAGTGTCACTAACCTTTAGCAATGGTAAAAACTACTGTATGATTCTGTACTCTTACGACGAGACAAGTGAAACAAACAGTTTTAATATCTCGATCATACAGGTGAAACAAACACAAGTATTACTTATTAACCATACAAGTACTACTCTTTAATTCCATAAGTTCCACAAACAATATTTATATTGTTTAAAGCACTGATACTATTTTCCATCACATAATGAAACACACAGGTACAGTACCATACCAGCGTGACAATAATTCACTACTTGGCACGAGTGTTGCAGAGATGGGGGGTAAAAACAGCCACAGTACGTGACATTCCCCCACATAAGTCGGCAAAGTTCCAAACTGTGATTGACGTAGTAATATGTCACTCCCTACCTACCTTCACACACGCTACCTTGCCAGCTAAACCCACGAAGAAAAAACGAACCACATATATTGATAAGGTGATGACTATCAATTGATTGTGTATGATAACTGACAGATGACATATATTTCATTCAGAAATATGTACTCGTCCAAGTGTTGTTGTGATCGACTTCTAAAGTTGTAAGATGTTCCTTCAAACTTCCCTCCATATTTGTCTTTGTTTTTTAGTCTTGAAGTCAAAGATCAAACAAGGATAATAATGAATTTTGGACAAGAGGATGTAGTGACGTGAGCCCAGATAAGAGGGCCAGTGGAGCAGCCAGCATGAACCCTCGAGAGAGCCACACTGAGGCTCACCCCTCACAACCATAACAAACTATTTCCTCCCACCACACTCCTGGCCCACCAACACTCCCTCACACCTTCAACCTCCACCAATCGAATAAAGCAGTATTCCTGACACTTCACCAGCACGACTATCACTTGCACCACCACCGGCTTGTGTAACATACACGCTCCACGTCTTTTTTTGTTGATTTCACTATCAAGAAATTTGCCAAGGCGAGAAAATCAATAAGTCACTTGCACAGTTATTGGAAGGTCATCAGGCAGGTTGACACGGAGAAAATATCAAGGATTAATCCGAGTCTACAGCTACATAATCATGTTTCTAGAGCAGGGATTTATACTTGATTCATTAGTCAATAGCTCCCTCCAACACTATCCTCCTAACGGCTCACAAGGACTTCATTATTCTTTTCATTAATCATCTTAAGAGATAATGAGTACAGACGAAGGTAGTGTGCTTAGATATGAAGGTGAGAGTGACTGACAGCTAATATGGGGAGGGTACCGGGAAGCAGGAGTGTAGATAGCTGGAGAGGGGTGTTGATGTCTAAGAGACTGTGGTGAGGGTACATGCGATGGCACGTAAGGATGATTAGGGGTTAGTTACACTCAAATGCACAGGCATGACTATCAAGATGCTGATGCAAGTGGACTGTCAGACTGAGCTTGCCACAGCAGCACTCTCGCCTGTCCTCACCACCAACATGACCTCTGGGATAAGTGTTGTAGCAGCTGCCTTGCACCACTCCCAACATACAACACACAACAACCCAACATACAAGCACGAAAGCAACACACAAGTGATTCAAATACTGAATCATTTCGGCACTAATTTTTCCTGGTCTTTCTTTCAATATGTTCCAAAAAATTTTGCACAGTCTACAAAATGCCACAATAATCTAGGAGTCACCACTTGACATAAAGTCACTACAAGAGCTGCCCCACCGACCGGTCGGTTCACTGCTCGTACGTCTTCTGCATCACGTCTCCAGCACGCACTTTATGCTGCCCGCAGTATATAATTTTCTCATGCATCGGGTTGTAACATTGCATTTAAGACACTATAATTTCACCTTCAGATCACAAATTAGAAGCACAACGGAAGGCGGGGATGTGTTTCTCCCGCCATTGACAATATGTGGGGAGATGAGAACACGCAGCCTACACCCGCACCGTACACACGCCGGCCCAGCACTGGCCCACAGAGTCGCTCGCTCGGCCACGCTCGCTCACAACACAACACACGCTGCCAGTGCCACGCCATCATTCCTTACGTTCACACGCACACACTAACACATGCAACCCACACAACAAACATTCTGATAACTCGCCACATGTGTGTTTCTTCCGTGCTTAATTCGTTTTCATTCTATTTTCTGTAAAAATAACTAGTCACCACGATCTGCAGGGAACCAAAGGGTGTTTACTTACGACTGGATTCTTTAAAAAAATACCTCAAGGTAAACTCACCCTAGGCTCCAAGATGATCCGACACACGATGAACAACCTGCCAGAATAGCTCACCCAAGTGAACTAAAAATATCAAGATTTACTGCGACCCAGAACACTGAACACATTTACTAGTGTTCTTAAGTCAACTTTATCATCCAAACCATTAAGTTTTCCCTTTATACTTAAACTTTACATTACGACCCAGACCATTTAACAGTTTTGTCACCCATTTATATCTTCACTGAGAATGTGTGAGGCTGTGTCTAGGTAGTGGCAGAGAAGCGGTAGTCCCCCCCCCCCCACCACACCTCTGTAGTGTTTACCAAATCCAGTCTCAGAGTAAGGGAGTCCCCCGGTCACCCTTCTGACTCAGGTGTTTTCCTTCCTGGGCTGACCAATAGATCACTGAATGAATTTCAGCGTTGGCTTTTATACACTCCTACAGGCTTATGCGCAGAATCGAGGCACTTACTATTGGAGGTCACACAGGGTCGAGGCACTCAATATTCGAGGTCACACAGGGTCGAGGCACTTACTATTCGAGGTCACACAGGGTCGAGGCACTCAATATTCGAGGTCACAGAGGCACTGAGGTCACACAGGTCGAGGCACTCAATATTCGAGGTCACACAGGGTCGAGGCACTCAATATTCGAGGTCACACAGGGTCGAGGTCACTTACTATTCGAGGTCACACAGGGTCGAGGTACTAACTATTCGAGAGTCTCGAGACACTCAATATCGAGGTCACACAGGGGGGAGGCACTCAATATTCGAGGTCACTCAGGGTTGAGGCACTCATATTCGAGGTCACAGGGCTGAGGCACTCAATATTTGAGGTCACAGCTGAGGCACTCAATATTTAATGTCACACAGGATGAGACACTCAATATTGAGGTCACACAGAGCTGAGGCACTCAATATTTAAGGTCACACAGGCCGAGGCACTCAATATTCGAGGTCACACATGGCCGAGGCACTCAATATTTTAGGTCACGCAGGGCTGAGGCACTCAATATTCGAGGTCACACAGGGCCGAGGCACTCAATATTTAAGGTCACGGGCTGAGGCACTCAATATTTAAGGTCACAGGGGTTGAGACAATATTTGAGGTCACACAGGGCCGAGGCACTCCAATATTCGAGGTCACACAGGCCGAGGCACTAATATTCGAGGTCACACAGGGCGAGGCACTCAATATTTAAGGTCACACAGGGTTGAGACAATATTTGAGGTCACACAGAACCGAGGTCTCAATATTCGAGGTCACACAGGCCGAGGCACTCAATATTCGAGGTCACACAGGGCCGAAGCACTCGATATTCGAGGTCACACAGGGCCGAGGCACTCAATATTCGAGGTCACACAGGGCCGAGGCACTCGATATTCGAGGTCACACAGGGCCGAGGCACTCAATATTCGAGGTCACACAGGGCCGAGGCACTCAATATTCGAGGTCACACAGGGCCGAGGCACTCAATATTCGAGGTCACACAGGGCCGAGGCACTCAATATTCGAGGTCACACAGGGCCGAGGCACTCAATATTCGAGGTCACACAGGGCCGAGGCACTCAATATTCGAGGTCACACAGGGCCGAGGCACTCAATATTCGAGGTCACACAGGGCCGGGGCAGTCAATATTCGAGGTACACGGGGCCGAGGCACTCAATATTTGATGGTCATACAGGAACAAATCTTCAGCAAAATGGCTGTCAAAGAATCAATTAATACTGTACAGTATAATAGCTGGAACCAAAGTGCCACATCGGCTTTTTATTCCATCACTTGAGAGTATGGGACCAAGGGTTGTTTAATACCTTGTTAAAAAAATGTATATTAACAAGAGTCACTATTTCCCCCTCCCTCAGCATAGTGCTACCTTGCAAGCCAACCTGAGTTAAGAACTGGTTGGTGCAATATGTTTTCCTCTCACATTCTCGATCAACAAACATGCAGCCAGAAGAGGGGGAAAATAAACTACATATTAAAGAATACGGTAAAAAGAGTAGAAACCTAGGCTATGTTCAGCAACTCGGCCAGGTGGTGTACTGGGATGAGGTAGTGAGGTAACCATGGTGACAGTGTCTTAAGAGTAAAAGGCTGTATGTCATGGGTTGCGTTAGGCTTACCCACGCAACCAACTCCAAAGTTTGTTTTACCAGAGATAAGACGCCCGGCGAGGCATAACTGGGACATGTATTTTTCCATTAGTGTATGTTAGCCAGCCTTTAGGGGGGTGGGCAGTGAAACAGTGTTGTACTGTTCATCGCTTCACACCCAAAAACCTCATTTTGAGTAGTATCCCCTGAGCCATGGGTTAGAAGACGTCGTCTCCATCCTCTCCCTCCTGAAAGGGGGCGGGACACCATTGCTCGGGAATTGTCACACTCGCCTCGGAGTTTTCCTCCAGCCTGAAAATCTAAAGTAAATGTTGAGGTTTTCCCTCAGTGGCGATTGGCGACTACATCCCGTTGCAGTGTTAGTGTTACACACACCACAGTGTGAATGTTGAATTGTGTGTCTGGGCTAGGCATTCTCTTGATTGTATACAGGTGCTGAAATTTTATTCTCCGAAGAAAAATTTTTCTTAGTAGGGGCGATTGTCATGGGTTGCGTTAGGCTTACCCACGCAACCAACTCCAAAGTTTGTTTTACCAGAGATAAGACGCCCGGCGAGGCATAACTGGGACATGTATTTTTCCATAAGTGTATGTTAGCCAGCCTTTAGGGGGGTGGGCAGTGAAACAGTGTTGTACTGTTCATCGCTTCACACCCAAAAACCTCATTTTGAGTAGTATCCCCTGAGCCATGGGTTAGTTAAGACGTCGCCTCCAGCCTCTCCCTCCTGAAGGGGGGGGGCGGGACACCACACCACACAGAGTCCTCCACCGCACTCCGTCCTGTGAACCGTCGTCGACACGAGACTAAGCGTGTTAACCTAGGTTTGTTATCCCCGTGGAAATATCACGTGTGGATGCCTGGTTGCGACAAGAGCAATCCAGGCTGGCCTATCAAACCTACAGTAAATGGTTAATTAATTCACGCTTACAGAGTTCTCCTGCACGACACCCGTCTACCGTGACCGTGATCGACACGAGACTAAGTGTGTTAACCTAGGTTTGTTATCCCCGTGGAAATATCACGTGTGGAAGCCTGGTTGCGACAAAAGCAATCCAGGCTGGTCTATTGCACCTAATGGTTAATTCAAGTCACGCTTACCAGTTCTACTTGCCGCGACAACCGTCCACAGTGACTGTCAGTGACGCGAGACTATGTGTGGTAACCCAAGAGTACCTTCTTGTTGTTATGGCCGTGGGAAAAAGTTCTTGTGATGAAGCCTGGTTGCAACAAAAGCAATCCAGGCTGGCAGTAAATGTATCACTTGAAGAATTAAGGCTCTGTTAAGTTATACCCATAGTAGAGTAATCACATGTGTCCCCAAGTTAAAATTCTCTTTTAGAAGATTAATTTTATTACAGCGTGAACGTGAGTGAATCATATATCCATGCAAATTGTAAATCATTGTATGGAAGCTTGACAAATAAATGTAAGTGCAATTATCTGCCCGTATCTGTGATCCTATCTTATTATTACTAAAGGTAATAACTGATTGGTTATGACATAGTATAACCAATAACTTAGATGGATGTTGAAAATTAAATGAATTCATTAAATCATCATTTATCAAGTATAAATCATGGAATGTCGAGTGGTGGAGTAAACTTCTACGTAGATACGCCATAATCTCCTGTAAGTAATCAGTGTGAAGGTATCGGACTCTACGGTAAGAAATAAGAAATACGACATATTATTATCTTTATATAATATACTCCTATTCATACTTACCACCGAACCACCCTATCAAACCATGACACTGTAGTTATTTATTAAATGTATCATACACAAATTCTGACCAAAACCAGATTGTGCTGCACAGACCCTCCCCTCCTACGGACCTGAGGGGGTTGGGTTTCCGAGAATGAGGCGCTGCACGAATGCTTCAACTCGGATCCTCAACGTAATATGCGACCCGATACTGTTCACACATGCCATATCGGGAAGGATTTGCCTTAGGCGCCACCATTCGCCTCGCTCTGGAGATCATCAGTATTTAACACCTGCAGCTAAGTCCAACTTCATTATGCATGCCAACACGGTATCGAGAGTATATGCAAACGTTCTCCAGTGTTGAAGCAGAAGATAAAAGAACCGAAGTCATCAAAAGTGGGTTTTAAGACGCCCAGCGACCTCTTCTTCCTCGGGCAGCTACGGTAAATAGTTTCGAGTTAGGCTTCTCAGCTTGAAACAATAATATGCAAATGAGGAGCGTGTGAAATTTAGCGAGTGTGACATTTATCTGGGGAGAGGGGTTACACTTGGCCAGGATTGTGACACACATTAGGGGAACTGAGGAAATTAAAGAGCCAAGACAGAACACACCAACACTTGTGATGCTGGATGGTAGAGCCAACAAACAACTAACACCTGTATATCTACGTCATCACCAGATATTATCAGTTACTTATTTTATAATTACAAAAATTAGGCTTGAGCTACGTTTAACGCTTAAAGGTTAAGTGTGACAGCTAGCTCCTTCACCTATCAAGTTGAGATCGATATGTTTTGGCGTGGGCCGCCTTGACCTAAGTAAGTAATCGAACGTGTACATGTGAGTTCATATGTGCACAAAGACAACATAAACATACATAGAGGCCAAAAATTATGCAAATAAGTAACACCCTGGTGTATATTGCTTTATATGACACGGGTTAAGAGACTGAAATATTCTGAAACGATCTGAGTGTATGTATGAGTACAGTAGTGCTACCACATATGTCCAGTGTATTTTTCGGTGACTATACATATGAACCCAGTTACAAAAAACTGTGTGGTTACTGTACATCTACGTATACCAGCATGTGACGTTATCATTTACACAAGAACCGAGAGTACGAAACCTGCTTCCTCCATAAGACATGGAGGACTATGCAGCGAGGTGGACGCTCACCCCGCTCACCGCTATTATCTGCAGTGATATGCATCTCCCACCAGATACTACACCGCCATTACACCACCTCCGTCGGTCAAGGGCCGCACTCCTCATACCAGACGGGCTCTACGCCTCCACCATGACTGCTTCATCACGCACGCTACAACCGCAACTCAACAACGCACCTGGCTTCTGCATCAACAACTGAAGAAAATATAAAAAATTCCCAGATACAAACTTCACTTAAATGGTTCTACACGAGAAAAACAATACTATGATTAATTTTTAATAGACAAATCATCGCCCATCACTGGTAATATAAAAGAATTTCACGTGTACAGCCCAGGTTCCTACTGTCGAGGGTGCCAGATATTAATGCACATAAGACACTGGGGTTAGTGACCGAGTACTCTGTTCCGGGGCCACTCTCCTGGAAAGTCACTTAAGAAAGGCAAAGAACCACTATCAAGAGCTGCAAATGTTGTACTGTGATAAATGATATAACTATTAGTATGAACTAGAGGCGTAGTAAAACACCATTAATTTTGTGGTTAAACACTTTGTCTCCAATAAAAAGAATTAGTTATTATATTAAGATCAGACAATTTTAAACATGTCATTAAAATGTAGAATCGATGAAACCTTTGACATGTTATGGAAAGTTTTTACTAAACATATACATGATCAACCAAGCTGCAGGCATTGAGGAGTGCCAACAGCAAGTCTGCTTGAGCAGCGAAGTAGAAGCTAAGTTTGATTTTTGACCAATCTACTAGGATAGTGAAGAAGAACAGCAAACTCAAGATAAACTGAAGGTAAATCCTACACACGACTACGGTAAAAAAATAAAATCTTAAGTGAGAAAATTCTGCTAATTTAATTTTACAAACTAAGAGGATACGTCCTCCTGTGTATAGTCACAGTTGACCACGAATACCACTACATATTGTGAGTCATGGAGGTAATCTTGTTTCAATATACGTCTTCACGTCTCTAAAACGTCGCCTCCTGCCTCCCTCCGTCTGTCACATTCTACGACTACAGTACATGGGGTGACGCTGTTCCTGGCGGCGATTATCTCCTGCTATGGCAACTGACGCAGCTCTCACTGGAGACGTGCTCACTCTACTGCTCACGGAACTAGTACTTATCTTACTCCACACTACTTTCTCTTTGTCTCTCTCTCTTTCTTCCTTTACCAAATTGTTGTTTCTCTTTAAAGTTTTCAAGAACAGTCAAATAAATACAAGATTTACCGAGAATTACACCCCAGTACTTACAAATCTGCAGCACAAGTCTCCTCCATGTTGCGCACACATACCTGCAAGAAGAAGAATAGAGTGTTAATGTTACTCCCAACAAAGTAAAAATAAAATCAGCAAGGATACAACCTATAAGGGTGATACCTAGTGAGCAAGATGTGAGGCAGCAGACAGATGAGAGGAAGAAATAGGAGGCGATGGTGGAGGAGTCAAGCAGCAACAGTGGACGAGACTCAGCCACCTCAATCAATAACTGACGGTCAATACTTACCCACACCCTCCAATCAACGGAACATTTGGCCCTCGCAGTATTTATACCAGTGACTGTGTGCATAAACTAAAATTAATGCACCCCACCCCCCCCACTTCCCTCCTTCACAATTTCAACACAACAGTTACAGATGCGCGAGAGAAGATGAAGAATAAACCATAACTGTCTTTAAGTGTCCTACAATATTAAATTAATAATATTTCCTTGCAACAGTTCAGCAACCTGTGTGCTAGCAGGTATAACAGCTGAGAACCCTTCCCACAAGGTATCCCACAAGAGTAAGTCCATAACTTTTATAACGAAATGTACGGGGTCACAACAACGAAAGAAAAATCACACACACACACAAAACGCTCCAAGAATAATCACAGTCAGTAATTATTTGAAACACACAACCAAGATAAAATCAAGAACGAGGAACTAGCCATCTACAAACACGTAACACAGTCCAGCTTAAAGGACCCAAGGACCCGAGCTGCGCCATGTCTCTCTAAATCTGTGTGCAGTTCCTCCTCCCCACCGAGTTTGTACAGTAAACTCCTACAATCAAAAATATTGCGAACTCATGTCGCTATGTCAATGAATTTCCTCCCTGTGGGCATAAAACACTCTTTACCTGCAGTAGGGAGAGCAAGCGCGTTGCTTTAACCATCCCCATCAAGGTCAGGAGCAGGAAAAATCAATTGCTGACGCGAGCACACACGTGGCTCCCAACCTGGCCCGCTTGTAGGCCCAAGATCTGCCTCCCACATCACACTCTGAAGTTTCCATAAAAAAACACAATCCCCACACATAACACAGACAAAATAATAATAATAATAACAACTGAAAAGCACACCCTAGACAGGAAATGATACGCCTGTTAATAATTGGGGACAACTCTTGTTAGAGGATACTGTACTTGTGTTAATGAGTATACTGGCACACTCACTCGCTACACCTTGTCACTATTTGTCTGAAAATTAACGAACATATAACGGTGAAATGATTCATAAGTAACAATTCAAGTCTATCTTAAATATATACAGTAGCTTATATTTATGGGTTGTGTTACATCTTGTACACCTTTACGGTGGACTCACAACACAACAGTTCATTACGTATAGATCTTACAGAATATTGAAGTGATAACCGTGGTAACATAATGAGATGTTCTTATTACCACCATGCTATTGTACTATTCCAGCTGTTACTAAATGTTACATTATACTTTTTTGAGATAAATGTATAGTATATATCAGGTGCCTAAAAGAGAGCTCAGGTTCTCAACTGGCTCAGCCATGTTAATATTGTTATTATTATCCACCTTGTATCTGTGTTTTTCTGGCCAAATAAAGTTTCAATTCAATTCAATTCAAAGGTCATGTAGTCCGTGTCCAGTGTGAGCGTGCCAGGTGACAAAGCATAACCCACTCGTCAGGCAGTCTACCATTCCATACTACCTGTACTTGTATATACATACCCCCCCCCCCTCAATATAGCCGTCCCCAGAGCTCTGATAACAACAGGTTACGTCTTCATTCATGTATCACTTGGGCAGTGTTCACGGCGACAATACACGAAATGAATGACCTAACGTCCACTAGCAAGACGCATGTCTCGTCCGGGGTAAATTATTGCTTTTAGAAATAAAAAGTGAACTTTTCCGAGGAAATTTTATCACCTTTAGATAGTTTAGTGCGAACCTAATTTATGAATGTCTCGTCTCTGTTAAAATCTATTAATTACACAATTATAACACTTACCTTCACAAAAACAACTACATCCTAACTGCCTCCCTTCCAGACGTTGACGGCCAGTAAATTAACTAACCAAGTGCCTCCCCCAGTCT
Source organism: Homarus americanus (assembly GCF_018991925.1). Lineage (NCBI taxonomy): Eukaryota > Metazoa > Arthropoda > Malacostraca > Decapoda > Nephropidae > Homarus > Homarus americanus. The sequence goes on along the minus strand of NW_024753828.1, from coordinate 922,200 downwards.
TCACTACTCTGACTCTTGACGTCATTCCGGCAGACACGACCAAAAAGAGCTATGAACAAACATTCAACAGGTACAAGGTTATGTTATGTATCCAACAGCAAGAATAAGTAGACACCCAGCGGCAACCTCAAGTACTACATGTCAGATGGTTATAAAATTGTCGAGGTGTGGACCCAGTGCAAAGGAAAGACCTCTTACGTGCAAACTGACCTTTGATATATCTCAAATATCCACTGAGGAGTCAATACAGACAACGAGGTGAATAGTATGATGGGGATCACACTCCATTGTCCCACCCAGCAAGTAGTTACAGACAGGGAGAATGAGATGGGTGACAAGGTGGTGCGCCACAGTGGGTGAGCCCTGGAGCACCCCACCACCACCCGCAGAAGCCTCCCTCTCTCACCACACACACACACACCAACAACAACTAAGTCCCCATTAACTACGTCTCTCACAACCTTAACCTCAGCTCTTCTTTATTTTCTGTAAAAATATTCACCGAGATTCTCCTAAGGCCTATGATATAACGTAAGTAAACATCATCAGTTTAATGTTCCCTCCCAATAAATGAGAGCGAGATGAAATAAATACAAACCGAACCTGTAAATAAAGGTAAAAAAAAATCAGCAAGTACAGACTCATTAAAAAGACGTGTTCGTAAAGTATTCTTATAAGCTAAACAAAACAAAGACGTTGAGGTAACAGGTGGAGCTGGTAAGGTACACATACAGTACAGGAACAACATATTGTGCTGTGAGAAGAATTTATGCTGCCCCTCAAACTTCTCAAACCCCCCCCCCCGAACCAACACCAAGTTACCGGGGGGGGTATGAAGGCTTACACTCCGTCCCCCCTGACACACACACACACACACACACACACACACACACACCGAGGATATATTCAACAAACAAATAATATAGCCAGTGGGCAACATGAGGGGCGCTCGGGAGGCTTACACTATCGCCACAGTGAGCTGATGATTTTGGTGGAGGATAGTCAGTCGTCTCTGATGGCGGAGGTGGCAGAGGTGGAGCTGGTGGTGGTAGTGGTGGAGGTGGGGGTAGGGGTGGGGATGGAGGTGATGGTAGTGGTGGACGTGGAGATGATGATGATAGTGGTGGTGGTGGTGATGATGGTACTAGTGGTGGTGATGGTATTGGTGGTGGCGATGGTGGTGGTGATGGAAGTGGTGGATTGATTTTTTATTTTGCCGCTTACGGCGGCTACTTTCACCCCACACTCATCCTGTGAGCAGCAGCGAAAAAGGATTACAGAGTAGAATTTACAACGGGAGGTGGTGGTGGTGGTGAGTGTTTGTGGTTGAGTAGAGCGCTGTAGTGGTGGGAGAGGTACAGTACCAGGTAGGTGTTGAGGTTTACCATCAGTGGCACAGTCGAGTCATACAATAATTATGTACAATGGCAACTAAAGACACCCAACAGCGGGCAGCAGAATACCCCGGTGTGGGAAGAGTAGTGAGGGGCAGGCGTGGGTAGCAACAATTAAGGGGGCAGACGCTGGCCAGACAGAGGGGAGAGTGAGGGACGGAGGGTGGAGGGAGGGACGGAGGGTGGAGGGAGGGACGGAGGGCGAGGACGGAGAAGGAGGAAGAAATAATCCACACAGAAGAGATCTTGGCGATAAAAAGCCAGAATCAGTTTGGCTGGCTCGAATGGGAAGCACGAAAAGAATGATAAAAGAAAGCGAAGGGCAGTACAGTAAATAAGTGAAAATGAGCGATAATGAAAGCGTATGGGGGGACTGAGCAGCACGACTGGGACTCAGACAACACAGTAGGTATATGAGAACTTGTAAACGTGGAGGAGAAAAGAGACAACTCGGCTCTGTAGTTGAGGAGGGAGGTAAAAGTGGAGAGAGAAAGAGGATGATGGCGGTACGTAGCAAACTGGAGGTAGACGTGAGGGGAGGGGGTGGGAAGGAAATGGTGAATGGAATTAAAGGTGATGTAGCGAGTGGGAGGGAAGGACATAGTGCGTGGAGGGGAGGAAGAGTGAAATGGTACGAGGAAGGCAGGAAGAGAGAAATGGTGGTGAGAGGAAGGGAGGAACACAGAGGATGGATGAACATGGTACGTGAGACAGTAGCAGGAGGTGAGTCAGAGATGAGGTATTGAACAGAGAGAGGGAAGGGGTGTTATAAGTCTGAGTTAAACACAATGAACACAGACGGACACAAGATACGGAACCTATTTATGACCGTCGCAGATTTTACATGTGAATGAGAGGATCAGTTTTATTATAATGTAGCTGTGAACTGGTCTTTTTTATTTGGACATAAGGTTAATATACTCATTAAAAGATAAAACTGGCAGTAAAATTAATATACTGGTTAAAACTTGTTGATACTGATATGTTTATGACGATACTACTAAAACTACACCTAATAATAATAATAATAATAATAATAATAATAATTGAAAAGGTTAACACACTCTGAGCTCATCTCCGTACTATCAGTTATATTAAATATATCACTCCATATTAAGCCTTTAGGCGTTCCAACATGTGAGGAAAGAAACAATAAACAAAAAACAAGACCTGTACGTGAGCAGTTGTGGTGGTTTGTGAGTGTAGATAGAAGCATCAGTCACACGTGCGGCGGAGTCTGACGCTGAGAGATGGACCAGTCCTCGCTGTTACACACACAACTCTTGGTTTCTAAATAGACTAGAGAATATATTTATCTAGATGTCAAGGCTAAATGGACGAAGAAACAAACTCGCGCACGCTTCCATTCATTCATTCGCAAACAGGGTAACCGTACAGCAGACACGTCATGGGGAGAGAGGGTGAGTGTGAGGGGAGAGAGGGTGAGTGTGAGGGGTGATAGGGGTTGTGGGAGGGGCAGCTGGGGTAGCGTTTAAAGAGATCATGTAACGTAAACATCTGGTGGCAGTGGCGGCGGGTGACGCCACGCCCACACACGTACACACCACCTCTGCCAGGGTCATATACTGACTCTGGCGTCAACCAACACAACCCAGGAAACACACAACACATAACCACCGTGTTTATATAAGATGCGTCCTCCAAGCAAGTATCATGTTGCCTTGCTTGTTTAATGTGTATAATTCAGTAAACTAGAGAAATAAACAGCGATACCAGTACAGCTCATCTACAGCCTAAAATCACTCCTCAATAATCATCCCAACAAAGTTTAGTGATGCAGCTCATGAAAAAAGTATTAAATCTTGCAATACCAAAAATCCCAGGAGTAATAAACTTAAGTATCATATAACTATAAACAAGGTTAGCAAGCCAAGCTCCAGTAGCGGCTCCAGAGGGCAGGAGAAAGCAGCAAGTCATGCAGGAGGGAGGAAAGACTCCTGTGCCTGAGGCTAAACTACCTCGCCCGGGACTTCCACAGTGACTCACTCATACATTTCGACCCTCGCCTCCACTGCGCTTACTAACAAATTCACGCTCCACAAACATCCAGTTGCATTTTGACAACATTTCTTGTTGAAGATCTCAATGTGTGGTATTCTTTGTAACTTTAAGAAAATTAATAGAGAATTACCTGTATAAGTACAAGTAGGAAATAGCATGTATTAATACGAATAAAATTGTAATGCAATGCCAACTACTGTACAGTATTGTGTAAATTTAATCATGTAAAAAGGTGGTTCAAGGATGAACCTTGCCATATTGCCTTACCTCTAAATTGGAAAACCTTCAGACCGCCCCTCGTGCTTACTGAGAAGTACTGTACACTTCATCAGCCAAAATGTGAAGAACAAATAGCTTGCACGCTAATAAACACACCTAACACACTTTCAACTCCCACACACACACACACCAAGAGAAGGTTAATTTGTTTGTAGGAGAAATCAAAAGCGAGTTAAAACATTTGTAATTTCAAACATAATCATCAAACATAATTACGTGTACTGGTTTTTTTCAAACAACTAAATCAGTTACACTCAACAAAAATATGCCTGATAATTCCAGTGAAACGGAAAGTTTAATGTAGTGCACCGTGGTACAATTAACGTCCGGGTTGCTGATCATAACCTATTACCATTATTATTTTGCTGGGTTTAACCTCATTGGTACGAGTACAAAACGATAAACACCAAGTATTAAATACACATATTGGCCTGATATTTATGAGATTTTGGGCCAGGTGATCATCATCACGTAATGGTGGTGGTGGTGGTTACCCTATCACTGCTTTCAACATCAGTGATACTGCCTATGGCATTCACTACACCTGCATTGTACACCTCAACCTATACTTTTTGTACCTATTTGTCTATGAAGTGGACTAAAACGAAATTACCCCCGAGAAACTAATGCAATATACAACATGGTATAAGCTTTAATTCCTGAGGTGTATAAGACGATCAGAAACTGAGCCTGAAGAGAAGATAAGATGAGAACTGAGGCCCCAGCAGAGCAAAGCACCCAGGAGTGCAACTACGCCTGTAGTTCACAGAAAAAATCAAAATTTTGACAAGGGAAAAAAATCACATTTTATTTAAGTACTAATAATAACGAGATTAGAGTAATAAAATAGGTTAGGTCACCGACCATCCCCCAGCGTCACCGACACTCCGCCAGCGTCACCGATCCCCAGCGTCACCGGCCTCCCCAGCGTCACCGACCATGCCAGCGTCACCGGCCATCCCCAGCGTCACCGACCATCCCCAGCGTCACCGACCATCCCCAGCGTCACCGGCCATCCCCAGCGTCATCCCAGCACTGCCGTCATTCTCAGGTGAGGGAGACCCCAGCTGAGACCGTTCACAACGAACAGCACAGCACACTCCGGGCCTCCCTCGTCCACACTCGAATTTCGCCTTTCGGCATTGTTATTAACGGCGTTCTTCATGAACATTACCAGCCGAATGTTAAGGAAATCTGACTTATTTCGGCATGATCACCGTGGAAACCGGATCACAGTAAACACTCGGCACCAAATAATATATTCCAATGTCGATTGGCAATCAGGGAGGAGCAAGAATTAATAGCTCAACTTGTATAGCATTCTATTATTTTGTTGACTTCAAGCGCTCTTATTAATGGCCAATCAGATTTGTTAATTAACTCTAATCAAAGTCTATGATATACTGCATAACCACACCCAGTGTCACATGGAGGGGCTGGCGTATTAAGTCGATATAAATGTATGTGCTTTTTTTTTTACACAAAATAATAGTTTTCCCTAAACCATAACAGCGTATCGGAACCAATGAACTTGTTTTTTATTTCCTGCCTGCGGCCCAGAGGGAACTTCGCAATCTAAAGAACGACTGGCTTAAAAATAAAGCATGTGAAGCTCAAAAACTGGCAGATCAACACAAGATGCGCAAATTTTTCATTTTCACTAAAACATTTTATGGGCCAGTCACTCGTGGCACAGCCTCCCTTCGCTCATCTGACGGTAACCACATAATTAAAGATGCCGAAGACCTCCTTCAGCACTGGAAAGAGCACTACCATTCAATGCTCAACCGAGACATCGATGTGGATGTCCTGACTACCCAGCAGGTCCCATAGTATCCAGAGCTGACCCACCTCAGCTATCCTCCACCAAACAGATGAAAAATAACAAAGCCTCAGGGCCTGATGGATTCCCAGCCGAGGTGTATAAAGCAGGGGGACCTCTACTTACCAACCGTCACCACTCTCTCCTGGAGAATATATGGAAAAAGGAGGAAATCCCCAATCTCTTAAAGACGCTTCCATTGTCAATGTTTAAAAGAACACGGGGGACCGGTCAGATTGTGGCAACTACCGTGGGATCTCCCTGCTCTCCGTAGCTAGCAAGATAATAGCCCGAGTCCTCCTCAACAGATTTTTTCCTGAGGCGGAAAACTTCCTCCCAGAATCTCAATCACGTGGCACCACTGACATGATCTTTGCTGCCCGCCAGATACAGGAAAAGTGCAGAGAACCTTCTGGTGGACCCTCAGCCGTTTTGGCTACCCACCAAAATTCATCGCCATTGTGAGGCAACTCCACGATGGCATGAATGGCAGTGTCCTGCACAACGGCACCCAGTCAGAGTTCTTCCCCATCCAAACAGGGGTTAAACAAGGGTGTGTACTGGCACCAACTCTCTTTTCCATCTTCTTGGCTGCCTTCCTTACTCGTGCCAGTGCCAATTTAGCCAGTGGGGTGAACGCCTCCATGCAAGAAAAAAGGTGTCTGCAGCTTCCATTACTGAACTTCAGTATGCAGACAACCTCACCCTTGTTGCTCACACTGAACACGACCTACAGGAGATCCTGAACACCTATGCAAACGCGTATGCACACTTCAGCCTTGAAGTGAATGCACGTAAGACTCAGATTCTCTTTCAACCTGCTCCTGGTTCAGAAACACCTCCACCATCCATCCAGCTTAACGGTATTACACTCTCTAATGTTGCCTACTTTCGGTATTTTGGCTCCCACCTGTCCACCACCGCAGACATAGATGAAGAAATTCAGCATCGGATCAGATGAGCATCTCATGGCTTGAGCGGACTCCAAAATCGTGTCTTCAACTGTAGGGAGCTAGAACTTTCCACAAAGTTGCACGTATATCGAGCAGTGGTCCTGTCCACCCTACTATATGGCAGTGAGACATGGGTCACATACAGGAGGCACCTCAAGGCACTTGAAACTTTCACCAACATAGTCTACGTTCCATCCTCCAAGTTCGCTAGGAAGACAAGAGCACAAATGCCAGCATTCTTGCTGACACCAACTGTAGGAGCATTATTCATGAACAACTACGTTGAACTGGCCATGTTACCAGCATGGATGACAGTAGACTGCCAAAGCAGCTACTTTAAAGTCACCTAACGAATTGTAAACGTAACGCTGGTGGGCAATTGATAAGGTATAAGGATAGACTAAGACAAACCTGAAAAGGTGCCAAATCGACCCCCTCACCTGGGAGTCGATTACTCCACATCGTAAGGCTTGGAGGAGCACCACACGAGTTAGCCCGACTGCAAACCGAGGCAGATAAGCGCCAACGTCGGAAAGACGCTGCCACTGCCCTTCCCACAGTAGATGGAGCCCTCCACATGTGCAACGAATGTGGACGACGCTGCCGGTCCCGTATCGGGCTCTTTAGTCACTTCAAAACTCACTAACCTAGGTGAACATCCCTAATAACCTATATCATTTTACCATAGCTGGATAATCATCATACTCGATTCCGAGTGACAGCAAAGTAGTAGTAGTAGTAGTAGTGTGTGTGTGTGTGTGTGCGTGTGTGTGTGTGTGTCAACAGTTCCAACACGGTTATGTCTCTTAGGTTCCCCTCTCCCCATCCACTTACAGGGCCTCTATTTAATTATCCACTCAAACCTCCCCCTCAAAACTTGGTAACACTGCCAGTTCCTCAGTCACCAGGCAAGGGAAATGACGGACTCTTAAACCCAATGTCCTGAACCACAACCAACCATCTTCCCGCTTCCATTAAAGGAGCCAATTCATCGTATCTGCGGGAGGAATTGCTGTGGGCTTTACGCTCTTTGAACAGACTCAGTCCCCCTCCCCAGCTGCCTTTAGTTATACAGTCGACTTCAGGGCTAGGAATAGTCATTATGCCGTCAGTCGGTGTGTGTGCCTGACGATATCCCCCGTTCGTACCTCCCTAAAAACAGTAAACACAAAGGTACAAAATGATATATACTTGGATATGAATGTCGCTGTGAAATTTAGGTTTCTCCAAAACTATATTTCCTAGATAAACGTACCTTCCAATAAAGGACCAGGCAGTAAAAATAGTATCAAGAGAAACTGGAAAACCTTTTCGAGTGTCAATCAACCACACTTATTATGAAGTAAGAAAAGTGTGTTATTGAAGTGAGTTTAAATGATCATGATCGTGGGGAGGCTTCTCGTCCAGCACTATCCCGCCACACACACACACACATCAGCAGCACCACCCCGTCAATGTTGAGTGCATTCTGCTGTAACTTCACCGAGTGTTACGTTACACCAGTCGTCACTCCTCTCACCACTCCTCCTCCTCTTGTTAAACAAATCTCTCCTCTTCTCAAGTGGGACCCGAGGGGTTCAATTTCCTGCACGACAACAAGTTAAAAATAAAGTTATAAAACTTTACACACACGATTATCTGAATATTTTTTTTTTAATGATTAATTATCGAGCAATGGAGAAATTTCATGTACGGCGGGGCTGGAGGCGAATCATTCATACGTTTTAACGTGCGTGTGTACTGGGAGACATACTGGCGGGGTAACTGTTAGACTGTGATAGCTGGGGTTTGCAAGTCTACACGAGGAAGAATATCGAGTTGTGTGTGGCTAGACTGAATGGTGCCACACCTGTGAGCTTATACTAATCCACATCTTAGTTTCCTGCTCAGTGTTTTGCAGGTATAGTTGCTACCAAATCACAAATACCTGCGACAACTGAGCCATACACATGTTACTATAACCCATTCATACCTACTCACGATTAACGGTAATTAAATATAATTCCCCTGCGTGTTAAAACTAAGACCAAACGCTACCACGGTAAATTTTGAGAACTTAACGTTGAAAGAAAAAACCAACAAGTAGTAGGTAACACAGCTGACAAGACGAGGAATAAAAAAAGGGCTCAAGAGCTGGAGCAACACGAGGAATTACTAAGACACATGACAACCAACACAAACAAGAATATAACAATTATTTTTGTACATAACAGCTCTACGGACATATGGTGGACTCAGAGGATAATACTAAGGAGTCCCCCAAGGTTCCATTCTCGGTCCAGTACTGTTTTTGTTGTACATAAACGACATAGTCCACGCCAGATCACTCATAAAATACAACTTATTTGCAGACGATAGTAATCTCTATGCCAGCAACTCAGACCTCCATTCCTTGATGAGAACTATGAACACTGAATTAACTAAAGTCGGGACCTGGGTAATACGTAATAAACTGACCTTAAACCTTGAGAAAACCCACTACACGATCTTTCACAGAAGAAAAAACTTACCTCCAGACTTGAACCCCCTGTACCTTGGTAATATAGTCCTCAAACGCGAACAAAATACTAAATTCCTCGGAGTTATTGTTGATGAGAAACTTAACTGGAGAAACCACATACAAGCCATTCACAGTAAAATCAATAAACAGTGCGGTATCATGTATCACACTCGACAGTCACTCACTCTCACAGCAATGAAAGAAATCTATCATGATCTTGTTTACCAACACCTGATACACTGTCACACACTATGGGGGGCCTCTGGCTCTTCAAAAACACAATCTCTGGTTACTGCACAAAAGAGAGTTGTACGGACAATGACCTACTTGAAAAAAACAGATCACACAAACGAAAAATTTGCTATATTGAAATTTTTAAAATTCGAAGATATTAACACTTACTGCTGTGCCCTCTTTGTTTACAAATCTATCAATCACTTGCTTGACAATAATTATTTCCAGTTCCGGAATAATCAGAGATACAACTTAAGGCACCCAGAGCTACTAAGACCACCCCCCATGCGCTCCTCTCAGTCCCAGACCTCCATAAAATATCATGGTGTGAAGGTGTGGAACAACTTACCCCCACCCATCCGAGCAAAGACTACGCTCCCTTCCTTTAAATCATCTCTTAAAAAATATCTATTGTCTAAGTATTAATATTTCTTGTAACACCTACTATATTTACAGTACCTGCTTTTATTGTACCATCAAATCCGTTTTATCGGAAATTATCATGTAAATAAATAAGTAATTACCATTGCAATAAACATAATTGCCAACTAGACATAATCTGACAGCTCTGTCCTCTTGTTCAACCTTATTACTGTACAACCCATGTTGTACTGCTCCCCCATTATACTTATGTTTTTCAATTCCACTGTGTGTGTATATATATATATATATATATATATATATATATATATATATATATATATATATATATATATATATATATATATATATAAAATAAAAAAAATAAAATAAAAAATACAAATAATAAATAACAAAATAAATAAATATTGAAGTGATAACCGTGGTAACATTATGAGATGTACTTATTACCACCATGCTATTGTACTATTCCAGATGATACTAAATGTTACATAATACTTCCTTGCGATAAATGTATAGTACATATGAGGTGCCTCAAAGAGAGCTCAGGTTGTCAACTGGCTCAGCCAAGTTAATATTGTTATTATTATCCACTCTGTATCTGTATTTTTCTGGCTAAATAAAATGTTTCAATTCAATTCAAAGGGTTCCAGAGGTCGCAAAGTGCCCAAGGAGGTACAGCTGGCTCCAGGGAGGTGGTGGAAGTCTCTAAGTCAGATCAGGGTTAGGAGCTTGTGTGTGCTTCAAGGGGGTTGACTGGGTCCCAACGTGATAAAATGAAGCCGAAAAAGTCGCAATAGGCCTCCAAAGTTGTACAGTGGTCCCTCATGGAGCTTCAGAAGGCCCCACTCCACCCCATATTAGCTCTAGTGATTCCTAAACAGTTAGATAGGCCCTTAGGGATTCAAGTGGTTCCCAGAGTCAAGAGAAAGACTGAGTTTAAGTAGTTCCCAACCAGTTAGAGAGCACCAATGGGGCTCAAGTGTGTCTCTAGGAGTTAAGGAGAGCCCCACTGAGTTCGAGCGTGGCCCAAAAAGTGCAGCCTAAAGGAGGCACAGGGACTCTGAGCCTGAAGAGGGAGAAACAACCTGGTGGTAGCAGGTAGCAGAGGGTCGGAAGGAGGGGCCAGGTGTGTCCCCTCGTGGCCGCCAGGTTGGCGCCCCAACCCACTCGGCCCGGCATGCAACATTAACTGCCGCCACCTTATTGATCCTCGCTACCGCCCGCACTACAACACTGCCCCCCCCCCCTTTACCTCTATGATACTATAACGTATTTGGTGTACAGTTATGTCAATATTCATCACTAAATAAATTAACACCATCATACAATATATCACCATTATGGCTTCCATTACATTTTCATCTTCAGTATTTGAAAATTTGGAAACACAATGTGGAATCTTCCCCTTCGATCATCTTGGCTGGCGACTATCTCCACACCTTCACTAGTCGAGCAACACTCAAAACATCCGGTTGTACAAGTAAAGTCAGATAAGCCATCTGTCAAGAGAGGAAGTCACCATTTTGCTTCTACACTAAAAAAAAATAAGACCCTGTAAAAGAGTTTATCTCGTCACGTGTCCACTGATGGGGATTCGGAAGGAGGAGAAGCTTAGAGGAAAATAGTAATAAGCAGTGAAATATTTGCAAGGGACAACAGTATCAAAAAACCTGTGTCCATGAAAGGATGGAGTGTGGCAGCCCCCAGGAGGTACTGTGACGTTGACGATAATGTTGATTTTTCTATTTTTGGAGCTTCGAATGTCAGAGTTAACAAGCACCGTTCACTACTTCTTAGCCTCTACTACAGACAACTTTTAAAAAATCAGAGAAAAAAACCTTGCCAGTGAACACAACCAAAGACTAGAACTATTAACACAAAAGATACGCCTTTACTTCTTCCACGGGTAAGTGCTTTTGCCGACACCTCAGATCAACTCGCATTACTTAAAACCGCAGTTATATATATTTCCCTGAAAAAAAAACATACTCCAATACCATTTTATAGTATATTAGATTATAATACTTTCAACTTCTACTGCATTTGTGATTTTAATTTTTGTTGAACTAACTTCTGCCCTCAAGCACTAATTACCGGCAGCCTCTCTGGACACTTCTACATGACATTTACCTCAGCTTAGACACAATCCTACACTAGGTGATGATGATGGTTGAGTTACTCTCGAGGGACGTCATCAGGTAATCGGTGGTTGGCTTTGGAGTTATGAGGTGAAAATAGATTATTAGGGATTGAAGAAATGTGGTGAAACTGAAATACAGTAGGAGTAGAAAGAATCTGGGCTCAAGCGATCGCTTCATCTTTTCTATTGTTTTTTTTTATCTTTGTTTTACTCCCTCGGGTCGTCAAACCTTTCTATTAGTATTGGTTTATTTATATAGTGCTGCTTATTATACTTCTTAGTTAGTTTTTTTCTGAGTTAGTGAGCCCTCCCAGGTTCTTGTGGGTAGACACCCACTTGAACTGATTGCCACCACCGAGCTCTCCACTGTGTCAAGATAAAGCTTATAGCAATACAATCTATGATAATGACACCGTGAGTCAATATTGATCAAAATCAAGTAAAATATTAAGTTTATTCCTTACACGTGCAGGAAGTTGAGTTTCATATTAACACAATGGAGAGCTTGTAGGTGTACCTGAGATGACCGGAGCCCTTACTTGGCCTCACCGGCATCGATCACTGAGAAGCGTCAAGATCCTCCTACTACTGTTGTCTGGTTTCTAACAATGCACTAACTATTTCCTCCTTCACCAATGCTCTTCAACTTGTACAATAAATTAAAAAAATAGCACATTTATGCGTATGTAGCTTTCTTACCACATGTAGCCCCGATAAAACCTTCACACCTCAATAAAGAACATGAGAAAAATCTGCATTACATCAAAGTATACTAAAGAAATAAAAGAGTAAAGACTAAGCGTCGCAAAGGCAGTCTCCGGGCAAAATACTAAGGTGGCGCAGTAAGAGTACTGGCTCCCACGGGACACATAATCCAGAAGACCTCACACCACTAACCCTAAGATGACCAAACTAGGCAAAGGCACTGGTGATAGGGAGTGGCGGAGGCGGCAGTGTTTATCCCAGATATATGGCTGAGGGGAGAAGGGGGAGTTATCGTCCCAAGCTGCCATTGCAGTAGCGCGATGCCCCTCCCCCACACCCACCGCGCTATCACCATCACCACCTGCTTCTGTCAACACACCCACACCTACTGTTAATCCTGCCATATATTCTCCTTACCATTATCTGTCAGTTTCTGGTCGGTTTTGATGTTTATCAAGTAAATCCTCGATCAGTAGACGAGATAACGGACGAGGTAACGGGGTTAGTACCTGTGTCCGACTACCGAGGCAGGTGTGTCCTGCAGAGGACGGCGACGCGGTAAAAAGTGCGAGAGGGGTGACAGTCCCTATTTGGACGTCACGAATCCTCACCTCTACTCACCACGGCCGCTACGCTCTCTTTTCAACATCTACCTCATTCACATGAATAAACCTTGAAAACTGTTATGTGAACCCGCAGTTCTGTCTATTACAAAATCTTTCAAGTTTTATTACAGAAAGCCACTCAGTACCATAAAACTTATAAAAAACTTAACTCAGAAAAGGTTATATAAATTACTTAATACAAGTACATCAAGACAAACGTTCTACCATGATGATATTTATGGAAGGCAAAACATGCAAATTATAAAATAAGTGACATCTCAGTTAATATAACTAAGCAGTGGAACCTTTTATTAAAACAGTACACCTGGCTGTGACGCCCAGCCATGACAACAGGAGCCCCCGATGCACCATACTGCTGTAACTCAACAACCAACAATTTGCTCCACACCGCTGCCACCCCTACAACCTCTCCCCCCATCGATCCGCCAGCGAGAAAGCGAATCCCAAGGGTCTTGCCTTTTTGAGCCAAGATGAAAGCCCACTAATAAACTCCCAATTATAAGGACATTTCCTGGAAAGCGTAATTAAAGGACCCCAGCTTCACTTTAAACGAATTTTACCCACGACAAAAATATTTGTAAAATAAGAATATTGTTGAAAGATGCGCCCACTATGAGACCACTTTACCGGTGTACAGGAGGAACAACGGCTGGGAGTAAAGAGAACAAACAACCTCATCACAAACAAAGTCGTTGGACTGTAAGTTAAACCCCCAAACTAACTCCGCAACAAAAGCAACATAGAGTATGGGGAAGACTCAGCCAAGAGTAAGGTAGAACACAAAACAGTGGTCGTAAAGAACAATGAATTTTTAGCAGTAAAGAACAAGGAACAAAAGGAAAGACGGTACGGAACAAAGGCAGTATACATGGGAGACTAAAACCAATATAGGATGAGGAACAATACCATAGAGTAAACAATATACAAGGAGGTGTTGCGAAAACTATCGATATGAAATAATAATAAGTACCGTACAAAAAAATAGAGAAAAGACACATTAAGAGTTGGCAGTTAACAGGGAGGGAGGCATGGGCCCAGAGACAACAGGAAAAACTTAATGGTTCCCGCGCGGCAGGAAAGTGGATAGGATAAGTGGATGGGGCATAAGAAGTTAAGGGGGATGGGGTGGGCAAGAAGCGACTACTGTTAAGGCAAGAAAACTGAATCTCCAGAAGCTAGGACACAAATAATCCTCAAGAAGAATTACACTTGAAAAGTCAGATATATGGCTGATTTGATGTATGAAATCGGTGGTGAGACGACTCCGGTAAAGGCTTTGAGAAAGACCATTTGTATGAAAAAGAAACAGTAAACTCTGATATACAAAGTAGTTACAGGGGCTGGAAGCAAAAGATACTAATCATAGCGACGATACAGGCAGGACGCCACAAGAACAGCTCCTGTGCAGGCTTTAGGGGTCCCAGGAGGCTGGCCCTTGACCACCTCTCCCCTTATCTATGAAGTTCTGTCACCACACACTGACGTCTCACGCGTCACCTCCGCAGGGCAACAAACTCCACTCATCTTCGCCACACAGAGTTTATAGCTATATCTCACCAGTTTAAACATTTAATGCCTGGTAAGGTTTACTACTCTGCTTCCTCACATTTCACTCACACAGAAAAGAAAATCAAAGGGACGTAAAGAATAAACCAACTTATAAACATAAATCTCCAGAAGCATGATATTTAGCGAGAATTAACTAACACTGTGGTCTGGCAACCTTGTGTCTCCCAGTAAACATACTGTAAGTAGCACCAACGTCTGGCTCAATCGACTTAACCCACAGGCAGGGCGTGTCGGTTCCGCGTTTTCATGACACTTGAGTAACTGTTAGCCCTACAAGCAACTGTTCCGGTGGACGGTGCACGCGCTCCTGAGTCCTTGCACACTGTTCTATCAAGTACAGTTTCCAGTTACAAGTCACGACCCCAAAACAGCCCCCAAGCATCCACAGCCCACCAAGGATCTATTCGCACAACGAGAAGTCTAATTTTCCATAACAGTGAACGACAAAGGAAAACCAGACTAAAACGTTATCGGGAATTCAGGCATTGTTGTGGGGAAGGCATTACATAATTCATAACAAAGGTGAAACAATAGCGAGGATGGGGATGGAGGTCGGGGAACCTTCCCATTGAACATGACAAGAATTATTTGACAGCGAAACTTTAGCATGAACCATAAAATCAACACACACATTACCCGGTACCTCCACCTTGCTGGGCTATACATAAAAAAGTTATTTGCCATCAATTTGCGCCCATCAACTAAAAATAATCCAATAACAATAAACCATCAGTAACTCACAATTATTCTACGTCATTGAGAGCAATCAACATCTTCAACTATTGCGAGGTCAGGTGGCAGGCGGTGAGTAGACACGCTGGGGGGAGGTGGCATGACCTTGATCAAGATAATTGTCCCCACGAAGACCCTAATAAGTGCTGGCGTCTCCATCTTACACCTCCTCTAACCCCTCGCCTCCCCTCACCACTAATGCACCACCCCTCGCCTCCCCTCACCACAAATGCACCACCCCTCGCCACCCCTCACCACAAATGCCCCACCCCTCACCACTAATGCACCGCCCCTCGCCACCCCTCACCACAAATTCACCACCTCACACCTCACCACACAAACCAAAACAACACATACACACCAATGTCTCGTCCCTGAGAGGTATCCATGCAACCGAATGGCTATGCAAGTTGATATTGATATTGAAACAGTTTATTTGGGTCAAAAATACAGACAAAACGAAACCTAACAACAACAGTGACAGGGCTGACCCCTCTTAGTGGCACTTATATACTACACCTTCTATATCAAGGAATTATTATATACCATTCAGTATCATCTGGGTTACATATAGCATGGTGTTAGATTTATACCACAAGTTAAATGAATGGAAGATAAATGTAAAAAGAACGCAATTGGTCTTGTTTGTTGCAGACATTTGCATCCGTGATGACACAATGGCGACGCAACACATACAGGTCGACGCCACCACCGACTCAATACACACGCGACTGCAGTATTGATCAGCCTAACCTGCTGATGAACAACACCAGGGAGCTGATTGATCTACTGACCTATCTTACTGATTTAATGACTACTAGAGACCTAAACTACTAATCTATTCATCACTCAACTAACCTTTGACACAAATTTAATTGCGAATGTCCTTAAGAATATTAACAAGGTTTGTAAAATAATGGTGACCACTAGTGACTTACTGATTAATAAACTTCTGTACCCGACAATCCCACAACACTGGACGAATTCACGAAAACTAATGACTTGTAACTTACTATTCGGGTTGAACAACGCTAACTTCTCAATAATGAGCTGCTTGTGAGAGAAAGAGAGAGAAAAAATAGCCTCATTGATCACTCTCAAGAACAATATTGTCCTAGTGAACCAATGTTCATGCCACGCCCTACTTCACATCAAGACTATGTGGTCACCTCTCCAACAGTCCCACCACAGGTGCCAGAGGGAGCTGCACCATAGCGTGTAGGGTTGTGACCAAGGCGCAAGACACCGAGGAAGGATGTGGTCGGTCGTATCTTGATATGACTGCTTTCTGAACGCAAGATGGGACTCACATTTTATTACTGAAACTGTGTTATTTATGATCAGTGTTTTCATCATCACTTCACATTCACACCATCAAACTTTTGTCATTTGAACATTCTTTGTTATACAGTATGTGTAAGAAATGCCAACGACCAAAACCTTAAGATGAAGCCTACACCTCACACACAACCTCTCTGAGTTCCTCGAATCCTCAGTCAAACGAGCAGCCAAAACATGAAAAATAAAATACGACGACGAAGCTCACAAGGGTAAACAAACCAGCTAACACTAACACATTACAACAATATCAAGAACAATAAAGTACTACTGTAAAAACAAATGGAAAACTTGTCAAATTACCGAAGAAGTTTTGCAGCAAATTAGAAACTACGTGTCTATAACCCCCCCCCCCATCCAAAGACCCCTCACAGGACCAAATCCAAAGCTAAACATCTCGAGTCTTCAGTGAGAGACCTTTAGGACGCCCCATTTTCATTTCCTCTTTCAGTGAAGAGTTAAATGTCCGGAGGTTCCGTTGGCACCCCAGGAAGAACCCGTCCCCGGGGTAATTTAGGGGCTGGTCTACCGGGGTGGAGGGAGGGCGGAGGTGGGAAAGGAGGGGGACACGGGAAGAAGCGAAAATGATGAGGAAGGGAAGAAGGCTGGCGACGGCGAGGGAGAGGGGAAGCAGGAAGATGCGAGACGAGAAACTATAAAGGGACAGGATGTATGGAGGAGAAAGGAAAGCGTGGAATCACAAAACTGAAGGGAAGGATGGGAAAGACAAGCTGAGAAAGAGGAGTGGAATAAAGGAAAGCGTGGAGATGAAACCAAAGAGTAAGGGAAGGAAGGAAGGAAGAAAATCACGGCCGAGATACAGGAAGACACGAAAATGAAAAAGGTGGGAAGCAAGGCAAGACTTACAGGCGGAGTAGGTGGGCGAGGGAAGGAGAGTGAGGGGAGATGCGAAAATGAAGAGTCGACGGGAGGAAAGACTAGCGAGGGGTGAGGGAGGACGAGTCTACCTCTATCACCTTTATGTTTAGTGCTGAAGGAGGAGGTGAGGGAGGAGGAGGAAGAAGAGGAAGACGAAAAAGAGGAGATTTCTGGGACACGCGACTAACTCCTCATAACAGTATCTCATCCACACCTCCCTCCTTCCCTCCCTTTCACGACTTGACGCTGGGTATGGATGATAACAAAAGGTAAGATGCACAGAGAAAATTTAAATTAGTATGGGTCTTTTCTATAACACCCAACACTATCAACTCTCAAATACAGCCCTAGTTTTATCAATATTTTCCCTTCAGATGCGCTAGAAACAATTGTCTTGCTTCATACGACAGATTAACACTGATATTTATATTCAATGAAGAAGCTTATTTTCACCCCCACCACCAATGCTCCTCAGATTAACCCCACACAAGTATAGGATAACGAAACATAGCGCCAGTCGTAACCCAACCGGGCCATTATTACCACACTCCAGGTGGCTAACTAATATTTTTTCCTGCAGTATATACCACAGCAAGTTCCGTTTTGGGTTTTTTTCTTAATAAATCATCAGCATCATTATTGTAGCAAAGGAAGGAAGGAAATGATACGAAACTATATCATTATTCGATATTTAAGGTATCGTACGTCTTTATGGCCGTATAAATGAAAGATCTTCATTCCTGTACTTCATCAAACAAAAGTCAACATAACATACGACAGTGCATAACATCACACGATCAGTCAACTAACAAACGTTTAAATCTGGGTAACGTATGAGATGAACACCCAGCCACAAGACATAAACATTAACATACAGGCGAGGACTGTGTAGCTCTCCCTCTACAGTACGTTCTATCGGCGAACTAAAAATAGTAAAGTAAAGTAAGTAAAAAGAATGTCATGAACTTCTACAGAACCAGGTATTGGGTTGCGTGAAGCACTGGTGTATCTGGCAGCCATACGACGCCCTCGCCGGTGTACAGTAGCGTCCACATGTCTGCCTGCGGCTTAGGTCAACACATGCACATTTAAAAGACGTTCAGGCCGGCAAATAATAACAGTGTCGAGGCTTAACAGTGAAGTGAGGGGTTCCCAGCGTCCTTCTACAGACACACACGCAAAAAAAAAAATAAATAAAAAAAACCCTAATGAGTCTCGCCCTCCTCCCCAACAGTATAAATAACCTGGCTATGATCGCATCTCCTCTACGGTGGTCACGGTGGCAGAAACACTCACCGACACAGCACAAAGTGAGATGTACAGTAGCTACGTCTTCAACACTGACTCTCAAGATTAAGTCACACATATGAAAGATAAATTAATTTTCTCACTTGAAGGTATGGCACACTAATAAAAAACAATCTACCCAATATCTCACACACACACACACACACAAAATGGAATTGAGGTATACACAACTCCCGAGCGCATACCAACAATTAACTCCAAACTACACACAAAGTTCATAAGTCGGTGTTCCTTTACAATAAAAAGTCATCACAAGTCACCTGAAACAACAAATGGGACACTGTGTTACGAACAAATTAAAGCCTAAGAGGATGTACAGTACACGAGAGAGAAAACAAAACTCCAACAAATTCTGTGATCATGACGGCAAGCTTTTTGACTTATTCTGGGTCGTAGTTCAGCAGGTCATGACCGAGGTTGGTGTCTTTTCTTAGACTGGGTCACTTGGTAAATCTAAGAGATCAACTGATTGATATTACTAAGAATACCAGCAAATTGGCTTTACGACTCGCATATGAGAATACTTTTAGCGAGGAAGATAATCAGATACTGGGAACATATGTTTACAAGCGACACAAACTACACCCAATGGCCAGGTGAGCGTCATACAGGTGAGTGAAAGTGTGTCATCAACGAGTGTCACGTTTGCAGGTGGCGACACACTCACTAACACACCACCCGAGGCCATTATGCCCTGCGTGAACAGTGGAGGGTGATGGTACTGAGGACGCTGCACCTCAACAACTGCATCAAATGACAAAACAACTTCGTGGTTTATCAGTTACACAACACATATCTGTATTAAGTAGATATACACCAAGACACAAAACTCCCCTCACGGAAACCCAGTTCATGTTTTGTAATATCAACCATGTTTTCCCAGTGAGTCACCGTGCACACGTGCATGAGGTGACGCTACCCTTACCCCTCCTATTCTCCAGTCGTCATGACCGCCAGCCTCATATTTCAGCCACACGTCTCAGCCGCCAACATCCAAGGTGGCCTTTACGGTGCCACCACTTGAAGTCTGCCACGCACCAATTTCAAGGAGCTGGAAGTGCCAGGCATTCCACTATCCACCTTGTCTCAGAACGCAGGATTTCAAGAGGAGTGTGCGACAGGGCGACGAGAGGTGTGAAAGACGACACGCACCAAATGGGATAACACAAGGAGAATTGAGAAATTGTGAGAATAAATCAGAAAGGATAAGAGGGGTCCAACGAATTACCCTAAAGTACCCAAATGTACCCAAAAGTATATTAAATCAGGGTAAAATCTTAACGAATATCTGTTATACATACACAAAACATGTCTAATAATATTTTTAGTGTAATTTTGTAAAAATAATTTGTAAGATGAAATAATAAACAGCGAAAAACTTTCAGTATTGGCGAACGTTAAATTCCAAAGAGTTCGTGAACAAGGGAGATAACTCAGATCCATCGTGATGCACTTCCCTAACCTAACCTAACCTAACCTAACCTAACCTAACGAAAAGTAAATCCTACGGCTATGTTAAATACCCCAAAGTAACAAAAATATGGGTAATTATATCTCCATTTTGGATAGGTGACTCTTTGGAATTTAGCGTTTTTCGCTGTTTATTATTTCATTATTTTGACTATATTTCAATGAAAACATTATTAATCAGGTTTTATTGATGTAAAACATATATTCGTTAAGATTTTACCCTGATTTAATATACTTTTGGGTACATTTGGGTACTTTTGGGTAATTCGTTGGACCGGATAAGAGGGAAAGAGACAGCAAGAGGGAGTTGAAAGGCGAATCTGAGACTGGTTGGTAAAAAGAAAATAACTACAAGATGTTGTGTATATTAGGGTATCGTAAAAGCGAGAAGCGGCGACACATGAAAAGCTAATGAGCGATGAGTTATGAAGGGTGAGTAAAGGGGTGGATCACATGGGAGATTACCGAGTAGAAGACAAGGAGGTGCTGCGCGAAGGAGGGGAAGAAGAGGAGCAGATGCAGGGATAAAAGCGAGACAAGGAGACATAGTGATAATGACACGATGAGCAAGAAGATGGGGAGAGAGAGAGAAACAAGTATACGGACGAGGAAAGAGGGGGGAAATACGCGGCGAAGATATCAGAAACATGAAAGAGGAAGTGGGAGGGAAAATGTGAGGGAAGGAAGAGGGGAAACAGCGAGGAGGGGGGGGGGGAAGAGAGACTGAAACTGCAGAGAAAGAAAGAGGGGAGGCGGTGGAGGTAGAGGAAACTGGGAGTGGAGGAAATGAAAAAAAATAAGCATTGGAGAAGAGGGTAAACAGAATGAGAAGGGAAAAAACCCGGGAAATAATGAAGTAAAAAGACAAAGGGAAGGATAGTGCGTGGGAGAACAGATGGAAATGCAAGAGGAAGAAAGCAGGGGGTAGCGAGGAGAGGGAGTATGGCTGGCTAGTAGTGAAGGAAAAAGAGAGGAGAGTGAGAGAGGGAGGAAACACGGCAGGAAGGAGGAAGTGTGTGGTGGGAGAGGACTTGAGACACAGGTGGAGGCTGCTGGGGTGGGGCGACGCCAATAAGCTTCTTTCTCGTCGGTCTAAAACTTTAATAACCGTAACAAACCCTCCACACAGTTCACCTCAATCTTATCGTATCAATCAGGTATAAAACACCAACGGTAAAGACCACTATAAACTCATTTGGTTAATTAACAAACTTAACATACACTCAGGCACTAGGTAAAGCAGGTTTTCATTACAGCCTTAGAGAACTCGGGTTATCATGGCGAATTAATTTCTATTGTGAGAACAAATGCAAGACGATTAATTCATGTTACATAGCCAGTATAAATTCATTCATTCACTGGGATAAATGTGAACTAAACCACAGCCGACAGGAGCGCTGGAGGTGGAGGGGGAAAGTCGCGAGAAAGACCAGGATAAACAAGACCAGTAAACACTAGACGGCTCCTGTGCTCCCTTAGGCCGCCTCTCACGTCTGACAGCTTCATCATATACCCCGTTTACAAAACTTTTATAGACTGTGATTCTCCCGAGTGAGTGAGTGAGTGTCTTTCCTCACATGATTTCCTCTCCTCGCCCTAAGAATGAAGCAAGACAGGCAGAAAGAAAAACACACACCAGCCTCCCTTTCAATTTAATCATTTAACTGGGTAAGGACACTCCCCTAGAGTAACCTGCAATTAACAGTCGCCACACAGTGCCACCCTCCCTACCCTGGCCTCAATACGACACTGTGACCAGCAGATTCCACGTGTTGAACCAAAGCTCAAATGATTATTTCTACACTCCTGCATCTCCGCAACGATAATACACCACCAGCGTCCAAAAGTTCCTCCCCTACACTACACCACACCTCTACCACAACAGCTCCTTCCCCTACACTACACCTCTACCACAACAGCTTCCTCCCCTACACTACACCACACCTCTACCACAACACCTTCCTCCCCTACACTACACCTCTACCACAACAGCTTCCTCCCCTACGCTACATCTCTACCACAACAGCTTCCTCCCCTACGCCACAACTCTACCACAACAGCTCCCTCCCCTACACTACACTACACCTCTACCACAACAGTTTCCTCCCCTACACCACACATCTACCACAACAGCTTCCCACAACAGCTTCCTCCCCACACTATACACCAATATCTAACACAACAAGCTCCCCTACACTACACCACAGCTCTACCACAACAGCTTCCTCCCCTACACTACACCACAGCTCTACCACAACAGCTCCCTCCCTACACACACTACACCTCTACCACAACAGCTTCCTCCCTACACCAACTCTACCACAACAGCTTCCTCCCCTACACTACACCACACCTCCTACCACAACAACTTCCTCCCCACACTACACAACACCTCTACAACAACTCCCTCCCCACACTACACCACACCTCTACCACAACAGCTTCCTCCCTACACTACCCCTCTACAACAACTCCCCTCCCCTACACTACACCACACCTCTACAACAACTTCCTCCCCTACACCACACCTCTCTACGACAGCTTCCTCCCTACTACACCTCTACAACAACTTCTCCCCTACACTGCACAACTTATCTACAACAGCTCCCTCCCCTACTACACCTCTCTACAACAGCTTCCTCTACCTACACCTCTACCACAACAGCTTCCTCCCCTACACCACACCACACCTCTACCACAACAGCTTCCTCCCCTACCACACCTCCTACCACAACAGCTTCCTCCCCTACACTACACCACACCTCTACCACAACAGCTCCTCCCTACACTACACCACACCTCTACAACAGCTTCCTCCCCTACACCACCTCTACCACAACAGCTTCCCTCCCCTACACTACACCACAGCTCTACAACAACTTCCTCCCCTACACTACACCACCCACCTTCCTCCCCTACACTACACCTCTACCACAACCTTCCTCCCCTATACTACACCACACCTCTACAACAACTTCCTCCCTATACCACACCACCTCTACCACAACAGCTCCTCCCCTACACTACACCACACCTCTACCACAACAGCTTCCTCCCCTACACACCTCTACAACAGCTTCCTCCCCTACACTACCACAGCTCTACCACAACAGCTTCCTCCCCTACACTACACACACCTCTACCACAGCTTCTCCCCTACTACACCTCTACCACAACAGCTTCCTCCCCTAACCACCACACCTCTACCACAACAGCTTCCTCCCCTACACTACACCACACCTCTACCACAACAGCTTCCTCCCCTACACCACCCTCTACCACAACAGCTTCCTCCCCTACACTCACCACAGCTCTACCACAACAGCTCCCTCCCCTACACTACACCACACCTCTACAACAACCCTCCCCTACACCACACCTCTACCCAAAGCTTCCTCCCCTACACTACACCACAGCTCTACCACAACAGCTTCCTCCCCTACACTACACCACACCTCTACCACAAACAGCTTCCTCCCTACACCTACTACAACAACTTCCTCCCTACATACACCACACCTCTACCACAACAGCTTCCTCCCCTACACTACACCACACCTCTACCAGCTTCCTCCCCTACACTACCACACCTCTACAACACCTCCCCACACTACCTCTACCAACAGCTTCCTCCCTACACCACCACACCTCTACCACGCTGCTCCTACACTACACCTCTACCACAACAGCTTCCTCCCCTACACTACACCACACCTCTACCACAACAGCTCCCTCCCCTACACTACACAACAACACAGCAGCAGCTCCCTCCCCTACACACCTAAATCTGTAGCAATAAATAATGTGTGGCGGACGTCGTGGGCAACTCGGTGGATGCTTCACGGGTTATTACACCACCATAAACACCACACAAAACATCTAGTCCTTCCCACACCTCTCCCGCCCCTCCCTCCCCCCACCTTTAATCCCTTCTTCTCACTCCTCCATTCCTTCCTTCTGCCTATTCCTTTCCCGCCCCTCTTCTCTTTCCACCTCTCTTCATCTCTTTTCCCCTACTCATTCTCTTCTCAGCCCTACTCTTTTCTCCCCTCCTCTTCCATTCCCTGTCCTCTCTCCTCTCCTCCCTCTCATTCCTCTTACAAGGGATGTCCCATGCAGTGGACGCACACATTAGACGTGAGAGGGAGGTGCTAGAAAAGGTCACGGAGACCCTCACCACTATTCTTTACTAAAAACTATATTGCATTAACACTGGCCAGGGAATTTTAATGGTAATTGTTACACTGCATGATGTGATACTGGAATCCAGAACAAAATAACTAGAATGTCATTGAGTGCGCGCGCGCTTGCGTGTGTGTGTGTGTGTGTGTGTCCACCCCAGAATTCATGAATCGAACGCGGTCCATATTTCTGGGAAATAAAGATAGAAAATTGTGATTACCGACCTCAGGCTAGATAATCGCGAGAAGAAGTTTCATCCTGAGTCTTTCTTAAGTTATTAAACAGAAACGACTCCATGGGAGGCTTAAGGACAGAGATAATATTCTAGGCGGGGCATAATAACCAAGATGCACAGGGACCAGTGGCGACACACCTTCATCCATGTAACATTTTCACTGTTCTGGAATTTATTACCAGGGGCCATTCTACCTAGTTAAAAAGAATAAGTAATATACACATAAATATACCATAAACTTATAACTAAAAATATAGATCTAAAAATAAAAAATGTAATCGTATGCATTAAATTTCTACCTCGCCACACTTTTCAAATACTGTACTGCCCCCCCACCTCCTCCGCCCTTTCTGACTTTCAAGCAGACGCCGCTCCCCCTTTCCCTAACACACACTGAAAAGCGACCGTACGAGATACATACACACGGTCCACAATCGCATGCTGAGGCCCTTTTCATCAGTGCCTCCCCTCACCGGTGAAGTACATTTTTTGTAAGTCCCGGACTGCTTTTATAATGCATCAAAGACAATACCAGTGCCCAGGGGACTTGAAGAGGGGAGCCAACTCAGGAGGCGGAGGTACACGGGAAGGGCCAGACAACCTCCACAGTAAGAATACGCCAACACTACCAGCAGGAGGAAGAGCACACACCGTCTAGTCCGAGTAAATAACAAGGAAAGAAGAAAAATATGCATCCATAGTGTGGGAGAAATGGAAGTAGTGGGATAATGACGAAGGAGAAAATAAAAAACCCAGTACTGTATACAGCAGGAGACCTTAGCAACAAGTATAAGGTCACTATTTACTTGTATTCTCACAACTCGGGCGGAGAGTACGACAGTAGGATGTTTGAGGATACACAGGAATTACTACGTGTATACTTGGCAATAAGGCAACGACACATCTCACTGGTCAACAGCTATGGGCGTTTTTATGAATGGGAATACATGAGATAGTAATCCAGGCACTAATAGAACACGTAGAGCCGTTTTCAGCCCAACAAAAACTCATATCAGCTGCACCAACTTTCACTATATTCTGCTACAAGTTACTGAGACGTTAACAGTAACATTTTCTCTCTGCTGTCGCCGTCGGACAGACAAACAACTAAAGCTACAACCCCCCCTTGCCTACACCCACTCAAGGGTATAAATAACAGACAAATAAATTCTGAACAATAAATCCGTATAATGTGTATGAGACAAACAATCCAATTTTGATATTAAAGAGAACAATAATACCGTACAAACCTGTAAAGGAACAAACAAACCGCTACTCATAACATCAATATAGTCTGACTCTCCCCACACACACTCAACCATAATTACCGTAATCTCGTCGATATTTTAAGTAACTGAGATGTGCAGGAACTCTCGCTCACTGTCTAACAAACGAAAACTGTCCAGGAAAACTATGTCTCCGCACCAAATAGGACAGCTTCAGCACCCAACAGATTAGTGGTGGTGATGGTGGTCCTGCACTTCACCTTGGACGAGTGTGGACAAAACGTGACACAACACACCGCAAACTTGTTGCTGTCTCGCTTGGCAGCCTTGTTCTGGGACACTCCGGTCTAGTCTCGGCATTACAACTTTTAAATTCTTAAACCTTACACAGACAAGGAAACTTTCTCGAGCTCTTTGCCCGAGACACTGTTATTATGGCGGAACACGAAATCTTGGTGAAATACGAAATCGTGTTAAACAACTGAAGGTCGAGAGAGAAATAAGAGAGACGTTCTTTATTTCAAGGTTAAGAAGAACAATTCCTTAAAGAAACCGTGGGATTAACCCTAATTCTCCCTGTGTATTAGTTAATGCTCGGGGTATTACGTAAGCAAATTTAAAGCCCTGTACATTATGCAGTCTATGAGATACTTGCGGAAAATGACCACAGACGGACAGAGAAATAGACA
The DNA here is from genome assembly GCF_018991925.1 of Homarus americanus. Lineage (NCBI taxonomy): Eukaryota > Metazoa > Arthropoda > Malacostraca > Decapoda > Nephropidae > Homarus > Homarus americanus. The sequence continues at coordinate 895,513 of NW_024753828.1, read as the reverse complement.
AAAGAAACACACACACACACACACACACACACACACACACACACACACACACACACACACACACACACACACAAATTATCAATAACTTGTAATAAACCAGTGTATTCACTCCCAGTAAACACTGCTCCTTACACTGTCACTATGTTGAAATGAACTGTAGTTTGAGCTTTTCCCCATCTAGTTATTGTATATCTTATTTGTATCACTTATGTTACTTGTATATTATTTGTAATTCGAAACCCATTCCCAAATATGTAACTGTATATTTTCAGCCTTCTGGCTGCCAAGCTCTTTCAATAAACCGTTAATTATTATTATTATTATTATTATTATTATTATTATTATTATTATTATTATTATTACACCCACACACACATACAGGACTTCAATATCTGCTCCTTTTAAATCAGGTAAATAAGTGCATACAGTGAAAATCAGAATCACTAATATAAATGCACAATCGGCAATCGACAAGTCTATATTGTGTGTGTGTGTGTGTGTGTGTGTGTGTGTAAAGGCGACGACAAGCTTCAGCTGGTGAGCCAAGTTATGGGGATGCCTGAGCTAGTCTTAAGGGACCGCTCTTACTAAACACACACACAATGGAACCAAAGCTCCTGAACAAACAACCATAAGCCTAGAAACATAAACATACGAAGAGAAGAAAGAGAAAGCACTCAAGCATAAAAATGTGGTAAGTGCCTGTACACGGGGAAAATATGCACATGCAGCTCCCAGCCCCCACGAGAGACAGGGGCTGACAGTGACGAACACAAGAGAATAAAAGTAAATGTCGTGACGGTGAGTGAGAGTTAAGAGGACGGTGGCAGCAGCAGCAGGTGGAGGAGGACCCCCAGTTACCCAATAAACAGTAAGTACGGCACGTAGGTGCCAGCCCAGTCTGGGAAGAAGACAGCAAGCAGATAAGACGGGGGTGTGACCTCCACCTTCGACCCAGCCAACATCCTGGATGCTCACCACTGAACCCTTCTGCCTCTGTCATCCTTCTTGGTATCCCAGTTGACTGTGTCCTCGTTACCATACTAGGCAATGCACAGGACGATCACACCCAGTACACAACACACCACGTATTCCTTGTCACGCACACGACTGGGAACTATGTGGTATTTGTGCATGGTGCGTTGAATAGATACTTCGTGTCCGTGTATCCAACTTTTAGTTTAGATGCTGTACTTACTACTTAAGGTCAAGACAGCACCACCATCAGTGAACCTTACCTGTAAAGAAATAAAACAATCAATCATCCATACAACAAAATGGGCTGAAAATTTGTAACGAGACAAATACAGTATGTTTAGGTAGAGTGAGACTAAGAGTTGATACATAAAATCTCAATAATATTTGGAATTATAATGATTAATAAAAAAAATAGAACCTGAAAGAAAAACAGTTCATTAAACCATCGTTAATACTCACAAACATGGAGAACAAACCAATCACAAACGCTTGACGTTGCTCATGAAATACAATGGCAACTAATCAACAGGACATTTTCCTCTTCTCACATACCATAAACCAAGATTCTAACAGTATGATGGGGTTGGCAGTCTGGTACCTGACAAATATTGCTGACTTATCCGTCTTATAGAATCTAATGAGGCTTTTCTGATAGGAATGAACCATCAAGTGTGATAAACTTCCCTCTACGCCTCACACAAACCAAATGAAAAAAAAACTGCTGTGTGGTCTCAAGCATTTCCTCATCTGCCTGACGGACAACTCTCTGCCATAAAGACAGTTACATGAGACTAATAATCAACCTTTCCTCAGTAGTGGTATCACGACTGTCTTATTCCTCAGTGTCTGCAACGTACAAATGAAGGTGGTCATCTTCTCAACAATATGATGAACAGTTGCAAGAAAGTTTTCAAACTTTATTTATTTTAATGAAGTTTCTCCCTTTGTTAGCAGTCTGACGGTGTTTCTGCTCGAGTCTCTTCACCAACTTTCATCACTACAGACAAAGCTCTCGACGAAGACTTCACGACAGCCAAGTCATTGTGTACCACCTCATTCTCTCCCGTCGTGGAGCAAGATCACAACCCTCCCTCTCTCCTCCTGCTGCTGCTTTGTACTTCATAAAACGCCTCTGATGGTTCATGGTTTCCTTGACAACCACAGATAACACTCATTGCCCCCCACCCCCACAAACGGAAGTGGCTCACCCGGCGATGGGGTTAAAACACAAGAGTTAAACAATTTCATGTCCCTTTCAATTCGTAAATTAAACGAAAGATGCAACTATCAAATCTATTTATTGTGGCAACAGTAATAAATAGTTACCTTTTCCCCGTATGAATAATTGATAATTTTCAGTTAACTCCCAAAATGGAATCAAAAGACGTCGTGACTGTGGAACTGGAAACACCAAGAAGCCCAAAAGAAAGAGCATAAGAAAGGCAACTACAGTAGGCCTATTACCCCCATGCTAGGCAACTACAGTAGGCCTATTACCCCATACTAGGAAGCTCCTGTTTACACCAAACTATTATCGCTAACACATCCGTCCAACCTACGATCGAAACTTCCCAACGAGTTCGAGTTAATGGCGGTGTTTGGTAGCTTATTCCACTCACCCTCAATTCTATTCCCAGTCCAATATTCACTTAATTTAATTCCTTCCTAAATCTAAATCTATCTAATTTAAAACCGCGTTCCTTCCTCACTTGTTATCTTAACCACAATCTTCCACTTATACACTTTTCTTCATCATAAGAGATACCTAAACCTATAACCTACTGTACCTCGGTCTACTCCAAAAAAACATACTATATTACATTCTGAATGTCTTATCGTACGTGATCTTGTGTAGTCTCGTTGTTCATAAACGCTGTTCACACTCCTACTATGGACTACGAGATACGCTGCTACAGCTACTATGGACTGCGAGATACTGTACGCTGCTAAGACTACCATTCATCACGAGGTATATACGCTGTTAAAAAGACTCAACATGTACTGCGAGAGGTGAATCTCTCTCTCTCTCTCTCTCTCTGTGTATCATTAACACAGTTGTGAGATGGTCACCAAGTACCTGCGGTGCACCACACACGTTCCACTAAACAAATGAGTTATTTATTCGCAGTGTTGTTAACTATTGAACCCGTGTGTGTGTGTGTGTGTGTGTGTGTGTGTGTGTGTGTGAGAGAGAGAGAGAGAGAGAGAGAGGATAAAGAACTGGAAAAGGTGAACAAGAAGGAAGAGGGAGAGCTGGAAGAGGGGGCGGTAAGGAATAAGGATGAGAAAATAGGTCATTAAAGAGAGTAATAGCAACATTAGGAGAATGGAAAAAAAATACAGAAGTGGAAGACGAACAGAAAAAAAGGATAAAAAGAAAGCAGTAGAGACGTATGATAAGAAAAGGGAGGGACGGGATAACTGAAAGAACATAATGGGAGAGAATAATTATACAGACACCAAACGGGAGAGGTAATACTTTAACCGAGGGGGGAGGGGGGCTACCAAGGACATCACACACACACACACACACACACACACACACACACACACACACACACACACACACACACACACACAGCCCCCATTCCAAGCTATGGTCGAAATACGAGTTAAAAAAAAGAAAAACGGCAACGCACTAAAGTTAACTATTGTGTCTAAATTTCACCCCGACAAACAAGAAAGTAAACAAATAAACAAACGGGGGTAACTAAGCATTTGCCTCACCAAACTCTTATCCTTGAGGCGCTCCATGTATACACGTAGACTCACTCCCTCTACACAATTTAAAGGATGCGTCATCACGTAAAATGTCATTAAAATCGGTCAATCCGTTTCGTGGGTATATCGTGGATAAAGCCTTAAGCCATAACAACAAGAGTAGGCTATTAGTCTCTCCCCAGCCTCCATTAGAGAGACAAACACCGGGAAGAAGAACAAGAAGTTTCCCCGGTGTTCGTTAAGAGAGGAGCCTTCATGGTCATCTTTGGGACGCTACAGGTCTACAAGTTGTTGTTCGGGTAAACATAAATGTGACTACTAATCTCAGAACTTTTAACATCAATTGAAATTCAGACCGTTTAAAACTTTTACCAGATAAAAATGGAAAAAAAGCTTTACGGTAGGCAGTAAACGACTCCTGTCATAAACGTGAAGCCAAATTTGGCGACAACAAGACAAGCGTCTTTGGTCCTTAGAGAATAATATAACTAAATTCATATACGTGTTTATATCTTCCTATAACGCCTTGGGTACTCTTACATTACTAAAAACTTACCACCATCTAAATCTTCCCCCCAGGCCCATGGTGACGGCCTCAGTACAGGAGACCTTGTAATATACCCAAGTGAAAGCTAAACGCCGCTAAAAACTGCACCATTTCAGCTTTAAACATTATCAAAGGTTCATGATGATATGAAACCCGTGACAGTGAGTGACATTAACACCAGCTTTCACATCAAGGTGACTTGTGTGTTTCCCGGCCACCTCATCACACCACACCACACAATAAACACCCGGGATAATGGACACCACAAGTTAAGGCGACAGGTTTATCTTCACTCACCGCACATTTACGTTATTTACATCTCGCTGTCATGATTTTTTATAATTACATTAAAAAAAAAATGTGTGGAGACAAGTGGTGTTCCCGGGGCAGACCCACATGACGTTCAATTCCTCCGCATGACCAGCAAAATATCCAGCAGTCAGGCGAGGCTGGAAATATTTACTTTAGCATAAATTAAGCGTCTGGTGTAAGTATTTTGTCGACACACTAATTTCACCCTTTAATACATCCTGAATACGCCTTCTCGTTCTTCTGTCGCACAAGGTTAAGGAGCTTCACTGGTCAGACCACCTATTAGAGAATCACCATAAGGTACTACTGACAGCAAGGACACATCGCCCATAATTCATCCAGGCTGCTTCCTCTCCAGCCCTTTTCCCTCGACTATCTGTCACGGAGATATCAGCTGTGAAGCCCCAGTCAACAACACAATACACAATGAGTCACCAAAAATTGTTCTCAGTATTTCACAACACTCAGGCTTGGCTCTTCTCTACATGGACTACTACTATTTTCAAACGTGGGCTCCTACTACTAATTTTACTACTACTACCCCTACTACACTAATAAAAAGAGGGCAAATCAGACCTAATGCACACACACACACACACACACACACACACACACACACACACCTACAAGTAACCAACACAACGACTGGGCTCCATACATATGGGTAATAACAGTCTGGCACGCCGCCCACTATGGCCTTTATGTCAGGATGATGTGTCAACTCACCACGACTGACGTCTTTGCCAAGTAATGACAAAAAAAGTTGATTAAATTACGGTATTATTTATAGGATGCAGCCGTTATCTGGCGACACTCCCCACATGACAGATACTGACGCACAACCAACAGTCTTCTCAGAACATTTTCAAAAAGATGAAGTTGGAAAAATTCTGGTGCACGAGAGTTCAGTAACCGAGCGATATAATGTGGCTGTAACTCGGACACGCAATCATTTGCGAGCAGCAGGAGGGAACATTACCTCAACAGCTATTTACGCAACGCTTCGTGACAACACAAGCACAAGCACGCATTCAGCTACAGCTGAGATAGTTTTTTCTATAATATCCAATATACAAACTATATGTTTCTATCTCACACACACACACACACACACACACACACACACACACACACACACACACACACACACACACACACACACACACACACACACACACACACACACACACACACACACACACACACACACACACACACACACACACACACACACACACACACACACACACACACACACACACACACACACACACACACACACACACACACACACACACACACACACACACACACACACACACACACACACACACACACACACACACACACACACACACACACACACACACGCACACACACACACACACACACACACACACACGGTATATGTAAACATTATTTTCAACACCCATGTGTCATAGTAATTAAGCTATAGCACAAGGAATAAGAATGGGATGGGGGCTGTTTCTCTAGAATTAAAGGACAATAAGCAGGGGCGGGGACGGGCAGAATAACAATACTCGCTCCTCCAGTACGGTGTCACACACGTCTCGACGCAGAATGAGACAAGTAAAAATGCACATCAGCGGTATTGTCACAAATGACCAAGATGTTATCTCATCCAACAACGAGGCCCAGACCACCCATCACGCTCCGGGCACTACACCGCCACCTGCAGGCACCACATTCACCAAAGCATCAACTAATGTTAACAGCTTTTAAACTCTACCAATTATAGAATAAAAACTTAAAATGTACATTAAACTGCCGTCATTAAGATTTTCACATTTGACAACATAACACCCAGGAAGGAGCGGTGTGCCTGAATGACCAGAGAGCATGGACGAGCTTGTTGATGGACGATACTCGATTGTGTGAAGCAACCAGAGGGACACATTGCGGTTATATTCAGAAAAGGGAACACCAAGCGGAACATATTTTAAAGGAGTTAGAGAATAAATGTCAGTATATGAAGAAAGGGGCGTTGTTCTTGATTCCAGCCACCCTGCAACACAGAGGTTAATGACTTGCAAGAAATAAAGAAAAACAAAAATATTTCACATGTCCGAAACTCTCCAAAATCAATTGAATTATAACATAAAGTTTCCTGATATAAGTACAGACGTGTTCAGTGTTATATTGCCTCATTACCTTCACGACTGTCTCCCCCCGACCAAGACCTCCTCACCTCATATTAAGTCCACAAAGTAAACATAAATAATGCCAACACGTCAACATAAACCAACAATAAGTGAACACAATCCCCTATCAAGGTGAACACAGCCTAGGAACATATCGCCTCCCCGTGACCTTAATACTGGTAATAACAATCCTGCTTTCCACGACCACAGTATCTTACCAGGTGGTCAGTTACCAGCATCTTGCGGTCACCAGTAACCTACACACCTGCTTTAGAGAGTAGCTCATCTATAAGTCACCACGTGAAAACACTCAATTCTTAAAGGTGTGTGTATGTAAGTGTGTATGTATGTATGTATATGTATGTCCAGTTAGATGACACTTGTGACAAGTAAATTGCTTAACTAGAGACGAGTGGAGGAGGTTCGTGTACAGCCAGTACAGTACAGCACCGTGCGAGTGAACACCTCTCAGAAGCCTTGGCACGCAACCACCAGATTCCTCTCCGGTGTAACAAACAAAAACATACAGTGGGAAAAAAACACACTCAAATGAGCTTTGAACAAGGGAGATGGTTTTTACACACTTAACTACATATGAGGGAGCGAACAAAAACGATGAAAGTTAAAGTTTACGCAGGAGTGGTGTTGACTCTTTCAGATCATCAGTCTCCTCTACCACCAAGACGCGGTTATCCTATTTTGTGTGTGTGTAAATATTTAACAAGATTCGCGGTACACTGCACACCTGGATTTTACATGAAGACGATTGCGGGGAGGTTCCTGTACCTCCAGAGAATCGAGCACAAACGCAGTACATAATTCTTCCCTCGCTGGTCCACAGGCTTCGGAGGTAGCACACTCCAGCTCCTTCACGTTGGCCATCAACAAGTCACTTGCATGCGAGCTACCAGGTGTGGGGCGTGCGGGAAGACCTGAACAAATACCTTACATACATCACGTCGGCCGCCACCAGCCCACGGTTACCTACCTTGAACACACATCATCGTCTCGTACATCACACTACCTGTTGAACACCACGAAAGATGGCCGCACTATTACTAACAACTGATGCCTTATTTTCCAATCTTAAAATCGTACTTAAAGACATTAACAAACCTGAAGTGCTTCACCTGAAATGAAGAGAAGCAGGACGACACACACACACACTGACCACCATCTCCTGACCAGACGGTGCTAATCCGTTCACCCCCCGACTACGGGATAACACAACACCACCTAGCAGAGAGTGAGGTACTGTGACACAACCCCACACCCGATGTCTCCATGACCACGTGGGGTTCTTCATGTCAACACCTACGGACGAGTTACTGCACCACGTGATCACCACACCACCCGATGTCTCCATGACCACATACGGTCCTTCATGTCAACACCTACGGACGAGTTACTGCATCACGTGATCACCACACCACCCGATGTCTCCATGACCACATACGGTCCTTCATATCAACACCTGTGGACGAGTTACTGCACCACGTGATCACCACACCACCCGATGTCTCCATGACCACATAAGGTCCTTCATATCAACACCTGTGGACGAGTTACTGCACCACGTGTCACCACACCACCCGATGTCTCCATGACCACATAAGGTCCTTCATATCAACACCTGTGGACGAGTTACTGCACCACGTGATCACCACACCACCGATGTCTCCATGACCCATAAGGTCCTTCATATCACACACCTGTGGACGAGTTACTGCACCACGTGATCACCACACCACCCGATGTCTCCATGACCAAGTGGGGTACTTCATGTCAACACCTACGGACGAGTTACTGCACCATGTGATCACCACACCACCCGATGTCTCCATGACCACGTGGGGTACTTCACGTCAACACCTACGGACGAGTTACTGCACCACGTGATCACCACACCACCCGATGTCTCCATGACCACATAAGGTCCTTCATATCAACACCTGTGGACGAGTTACTGCACCACGTGATCACCACACCACCCGATGTCTCCATGACCACGTGGGGTACTTCACGTCAACACCTACGGACGAGTTACTGCACCACGTGATCACCACACCACCCGATGTCTCTATGACCACGTAAGGTCCTTCATATCAACACCTGTGGACGAGTTACTGCACCACGTGTCCTATGTGACTTCACACAGTATGGCAAGAGACCAGTCCGGGCCATCAACTGTAGACTATAATAATTTGTATGTTCAATTCACGTTCCTTCTCCTTTTAGTAATGAAAGCTTTTGTTAAACGACCCACCTACCCCCATGTCTTTCTATGTAATAAGTCATTTTTTTCTAATGTATATTTTCAACCTTCGGGCTGCAGAACTTTCTCAATAAACCGTTAATTTATTATTATTATTATTATTATTATTATTATTATTATGACACACACACACCATATTCCTACTGTTCCATAACCCTACACGGCCGCCTGTGGTCGCCACCGTCTCCAGTGAAATTAAGAAAAATTTAACCACAACCCCGAAGCTTTCTTCTTTATAACTTCACAACTCATCATCATATTTATTTTCATCCACCTTAAGCTACAGAACTCAACAGCAGTAGCTTATAATAATGTAACTTTTACTTGGCTCGATATTCTAACTTATTTAATTGAAAAAAACATAAATCAATTACATATCTTAAGTTTCTTAATTCTAAAAATATAATTCAAACCAAAAAAATTCTAAAATTAATTTAAGTTTGTGTTTCAGCTCCAAATTCAGACAAATCCTGGAAACTTGTAGTTAATTAAGGAAAGTAGAAAAAAATTCTAATCACTTTCAAAACTTCATTGCTACAAAATTAGGTGTTTGACCGAGCTCTGCCAACAGGTCAGGTACACATCTTCAAATTCAACTCCAACAAAGTTAAGTTTCACAAGAGTGAGGCTGTGTGAGCCATGAGAAGGTTGAGCCATGGTAAGTTGACACAACTTACGGCCCCTGTTCTTGCCGTGGAACAGGGGATAAATTTTACACCGGAAGCACATATCTAACGTTCCTGCTCCACATCTCCACCATGTAATAATGGTCGCCCCTCGTGTTCTAGGCTGACCAGCACTAAGACCACCTAAGCGCATATATTTTTTAAAGTATAGAAGCTTTTACAACCACACCAACCACACACCGAGTTACCGAGCTGCACGACCCACTGTCCAGGAATAAACCATTAAGACCGGACAACTCACCAACTGCATTGGTAACTACTACACCGAAACACAATCAGTCGTGAAGTTAACATCAAGGTTCCCAATTACTGCTGATACAGAGGCGAATGACAGTTCGACCAAGCCCAGGGTCGCTACTCACTCGCGAGAATGTGCAGAGCCCGACACATCCTCACCGGCAAGACAGACAACTCACAGCTTTGTCAACATAAACGTTCGCAAATTGTCTCAAACTACCAAAGAAACGGACTATTATGAGATACCAATGAGTAGCCAAGAGCACCTAATTAACCACATGGTTGGTGAACACTTTAGTAAACATTAGTTTTGTTACTCTAAGTCACCTAGCTGTAACCTCTCAGACAAGCCCGTGTTCCAACACAAACTATGTTTTTAATTAATATGAATTGCACTGGGATGTTCGTGTCACTTTATTTATCCAATTACAACTAAAAGTCATTAAAAATAATGAATCGATTAAAACACTTCGTCTTACAACTCTGTTAATGAAGCAATCAGTAACGACATAATTCTGGAGTGTTCCCTTACAAAGTGATCGTCTTTGTAAGCAGGTACAGCACTCTACCACTCACCGTCACAACCTGCCCACACAACAATTATGTCTACAAAATTAATCATAGCACACAAAAACTAAACATTGTTGGAACCTTCTGTTACAGTTCTCAGCTCAACACCACCAAGAAGCAGCATCAGTAAACACCCTCGTCCACACCCTGACAGGAAGTGTAATTTTTTTTTCAAGATAAATACGACCGCTTCTGAGCGCCCACCTTTAGGCTGCCTTTAAAGGGGTTCACTATAACCATTAAATGATCTTTGCCCTTATTTGTAATATAGGTATATGGTATATCTCATTTATTCCCTAAAAGTAACCTTACCGATAAGAATTATTCCTTTCTCTTCTATCTGCATGGCCCTGCTACGGCGCAGAGTAATAATAATAATAATAATAATAATAATAATAATAATAATAATAATAATAATAATAATAATTGTCATAATCATGGCAACTCCATTATAGCGGTTATTAACTGGCCGTTGCTGGGATATGTATGACAATAATTAAGGAACCAAATGAGCGAGATGCACCCAGCAGGTCCCCCACAGAGCCTCCCACCACTAAGGGAAATCATCTGGCACCAAAGTAATCGCTCCCCGAAGGTAGGAGTCACTCACAACCATACTACCGCCTCGCATGCTTACGACACCGATTGGTCGACTATAAAACCTTAATAATCTAGCAGGTTACAAATGGCCTACCATAAAAGCTTTAAACATTAAGTAAGGTGATGACTCGCTGTTTGAACATCTGTCGACGGCAGATAAATAAGGGCATAAGACTATAGACAGGTCCCACCAAAATAAGTTCTTCCAATTCCCCCTTAAGTGATTAACACGTTTCTTTTACTATAATATTTACATTGGCAGTACAGTAAACACTATGTAGTACCATAACATACACCAAGGGATCTGTAGAAACCATTGGACTGAACAAGAATCCGAATTCAATATACATTCCTTGTTCAGATTTGTTTTGGCCAAAACCAAACTAATCTTCTCGTACTGCAGAGAGGAGAGGTTGTTACACTCTGATGCGGTTACCCTGAGGTGAACATGTTCTCTGCACACCACACTCTGGCCACACGCTTTTTGTGTTGACCGTGTTTTGGTCCCTCCGCAGGGCGCACCACACAATAGTCGCCCCACAACCAGCTTCCATTTCTTATATTGGTCATTGATCTTAGAAGGATTACGGATTAAGGAATGTTGTTCCATGTATTAGCTGGCCACACAGACGACCCTGCTGTCCCACCACAATTCTAACACCCAGCCGGCACTGGTGGTCCCTCGAGCGTGCCTCACAATAAGAGTACAGGCGGGTTCTGTACTACTGGAATGCACTTCTGTCTGCACCACAAGCTCACTTTACCACTGGTTCATACTAACATCAACCCTGATATTCTCTTTCTCCTCAATTCTGTTTTCTAAAATTACTCAAAATTATTCTTCAATTATTATTCTGTAACTTTCATAATGCTAGATCATCTATAAGCAAAATATAAAGAACAAAAAACAGTTTTATTAACAAAGAGCACATACACTTACTAGTGAATGAAAGGAAAAGGTAAAGTGGATATAAAGTAAGGGTAAAGGTGGATGCTGTGCCCTCACTAACGATAGGACTCCCGGGGCTACTGACGACCCAAACATTCAAATCAAATGATAATATCTGGAGTATGAGACCATCCCGAACTAAAACTGGTCTTGTGGTGTCACCTGCTGATCACGACCAACTACCACCCCGTGTGTCATTAAGTCACTGCGTCCAGCAACATAAAGTAAAACTTTATGTTCAGACCACTAACAATACAGCCCCTTCAAGACAACAACAACAACAACAATAATAAACTCTCTCTCCATGATGTTTACCAAGTGTGGGTATAACTCTCCGCCCGGGTTATTAATGAAACATCTCATAACCCCAGCCCCGTCCTTCCCTTCTCCTAATGCCTCTCTCCTACATCGGTCTTCCAGCATCACGTCCACTCTCTACAGATCCTCGCCCCATCCCTAAGCAGAGTCCTCCGCCCACCAACCCAAAATGTCCGCCCACCTGCTCACTCTCCCACCCTCACTACACCCATCTGCCTCGCCTGCCAGGAGCCAAGTCTGTGCACTACTCCATTTAGTCTCAAAATGTCACACAGGACCTCCCTCGGAGTAAATACTTGAATCACACACTTGATGTGGCCCTCAGGAGAAGCCTCCCTGCTGCGCACCTGACCAGTTCTACAGTTGTTTGTTCCCCAGCCACCGCTTATCTCATACGTTATCCATAATTACTCTGGCCATCTCATCAATTACTCATAGAAGTTAATTACTCTCATCTCAAAAGGAAGCTCATAATCACACTAACCATTACATACACCAGGATTTTTTTTTTGTATATTGCTTCATATAACTAAAAGCCGCCCTAATGGTTCACACTCAATTCATAATTACAACTAATAAAAACATGTGGTTGGGTCCCCAAAGGGAGGCGTGCATCTAATTCGCTTTTCGTTATCATGATAATAGCCAGGTAGAGCTCTACCAAAAACACCTCACAATACTTACTTCTGCAAGTCTGAAAAACACCACCCAACCTTAACTGGCCACCACACAGCCACCCATAATTGTGGTACACTTCTCTTTTATCTTTTAGATCTCACACCTTCACCGCCCCCACACTCTCCTCTACCCCAGGGAAGTAACAACTCCAGCTACACACACCAACCACTGCCCCGCCTGCACCTCAGTAAGTAACAACTTACAAGATCACCTCACCCACTACCCCCACACCCACCCACCCTCCAACCCTCTCCTGGTCAACACCCTTCGACTTCCCAGAAAGTGCTACACCTTCACCCAGTACCATCCCCCTGACCAACACCTCACTCATCCTCACCGCCTCCCCTGCTTAACGTCTTCCTAAGCTCATACACCCGAGGAAAGATAAAACTCCTTATCACTCCTTTCAAAATCTCGATCCTCTGTGTCTCAGCTTTAGAGAACATTTTTTCCAAATATATTTTACCCCAAAATGTAGAACACATACCGTGCCAGTGACAGCTATCCGAATATGACAAGTCTGTTAGTTACTTCTGTTGAAACTTCGCATCAGACTTCAAAAATAAAGAACACTCCCACACATGTTATTTTGATAACAAACTGCTGGTGTTTTACAACCAGATAAAATATTTGAAGCAAATTCAGAAAGGGTGATTGATCTCGACACAGACACGGCTGGGTGGACATCAACATGCGGGCGTAAACACACACCTAGAGCGTGACGTGACGACTACATGATGTACACCAGGAAGTTCGGTGCTGGCGAATAAGGAACCAGGAGGGGCCAACCCTGCATAATGGTAAGGTAGATGAAGTGTGGCCGTGCTGTAGAGCCATGACTCAATAGTCCCTACCTGCCACGAGACTCACGCCTTACACATATCGGGGCACTGGATTTCCACACACATCCCCGTAACCCTACATTACCGCCAGGAAGATTTGTACACAGACAAAAGGTAGAATAACTTAATTAGATAGAATTATGATAAGCAAAATCTACAACACGTTATCCATAACTGGATATACATGACAAAACAAACCTCGTAGGGAAGGTAGTAAAGTATTCATTACTCATCAAAACTGTGTAGAGGGACTTCAGTTAAAACTCCAGAACGCGAGATAACAGTCAACCATTGTCTGGGTAATCAAACTGTTATATAAAACCTCAAATGTTGAGCAAGCTGTCAAAGCAGATAGCTAACACAAAGGACAAACCCGCTTAAAAACACAACAGCGTAATTACCACCATTCGACTCCCTGATTTACATACACGGGGGAAGCTGCTACGCACCATAAACCATAATAGACGGCTTCAAACTAATGCCCAATTACTGGTTTCCCACAAATCCTCATAAAACTGTCTGGATTACGACACTACATCGTCTTGTGCACCATTTTCACACTTTAAAATGCATCACCATGAAGAACTGGCGGGCCGTGATGAGCAACATTTTAAAATGGATTACTTATAATAATCCCGCCTTGATGAGACGCGACCAGGTAAGGATCTGACTCTGCACTGCTGTTTCGCTGACAATCATACTTTAAATTCCGAAAGCATTATTGAAATTATTCTACTGTCATAGTCCCTTATTGTTCCACCTTATTGTACTGTACATCTCTTGACGGTGTGTCGGGGCCACCGTCTACAGGTATACGTATGTATTAACAAAGGTAACCAAGAAGGATGATGGTGCCCAAATCTCCCTCAATCTGAACGGTCATCTTTATAGCTTCAATAAAACTTAATTTCTTGGGTAAGATATACCCGTCTCAAGGCTTCACCTTAGGTCCCCCAAACACTAACACCGGCCACACCTCACACGTCTCACGAACGTTCAACAAAAGACAACAACAAAAAATTCGAGAACAAAACAAACGGCTGAGAGATGGGTGAGTTAACTGCTCCGTCGAGAGACACTTATCCTCTAGGGAAAAAAATTAAAATAGGTAATCGATCAATAAGATTCACAGTCCAAGGGTTTTACCACATAGTCGTAGCCATCCGGGTGTAGAGGCGCTCCAACATTCCCAAGCAGCCTGAACAGTTTGCATTTATGAACGTTTTAGACAAGTGGTCGTCATTAAGCACAGAGCCGGAATCCTCCCAAATGACAAGAGAGACTTTCTCGGATGAGTGGCCACGTTACCTCTATTAACATTATAAATTCTGACCAGCGGCCTCGACCCTCCCACTCCAGCTACCCGTCTTGTTATTCCCGTTATACAGGCAAGTCACCAGTCCCTGCACATGAGGAGTCCCCCAGCCCCTGCACATGAGGAGTCCCCCAGCCCCTGCACATGAGGAGTCCCCCAGCCCCTGCACATCAGTCCTGCACATGAGTCTGCACATGAAGTCCCAGCCCCTGCATGAAGAGTCACCAGCCCTTGTCACCAGCCCCTGCATGAAGTCACCAGCCCTTGCACATGAAGAGTCACCAGCCCTGCACATGAGAGTCACCAGTCATGAGTCCAGCCCCTGCACATGAAGAGTCACCAGCCCCTGCACATGAAGAGTCACCAGCCCCTGCACATGAGAGTCACCAGCCCCTGCACATGAAGAGTCACCAGCCCCTGCACATGTCACCACGAAGAGTCACCAGCCCCTGCACATGAGGAGTCACCAGCCACTGCACATGAAGAGTCACCAGCCCTTGCACATGAGGAGTGCAATGTATCACGATAACATTTTCAGGCCGCCACTAACCCCATCACGTGGCTCCTAGTAATGACAAACTAGATTTATCACCAAAGTTCCTTTAAGTAATGTGGTGGGTGGTAGTGGCACTTATGGTAATGGGAGTTATTAAGGAAGGGATAACTCTTGTGTGGGTATGACTGAAAGCCACCACCATAATACACTTCCCTTTTGTTTTGTTTTCTGTACGACAACAGAAGAAACCACCTAGTCTCTAATAATATGCCACTTATCACTTGAGCGGGTGACTGGGTGACTTTCTGCATCGTCAGAAATATACCACATCTTAGAAAAAATTTGTTTATCTCGTAAGGCAGCGGCTGCAGTAGGGAGTGGATAGGTTTATATTATTGGGGTGGCGGAAAGTTAATTCGCTGAGTTAATGACTACACTGATCACTACTGGAGCAGGAAGCAAATTGATCTACTGTGCCACCGACTGTGTAATAGCGCACTGAGGAAAGATATCAATAAAGGATATCAGGAGCTTAAGAGTCATTCTTGAATGAGGAAACAAGAACAAACAAGACTAGATAACAGTATGAGAATGAATTTAGTAGCAGATATGTTGATCTCAGGGGAAGGTACCTGCAGGTGTGACTTGGGTGACGGTATAGGGTGGCAGTAATTACAATACGTATTAAGATGATCGTATGTCACCGTACTACCAGGCGATGGGCCAATTGAGGGCTGTGGGTAGGAGGTGGGGAGTGAGCCCTTGGAGTACGGTGGACCAACAGAGGGTGGCGGGGCGGTGTATGGCAGAGCTCAGGGCGGCCATATCGGGGTTAAATAAGGAAGTTGCTATTGGCGTGTTGAAGATAACTAATCGCTTGGTGGTGGTGACCGCCCACACCCAGTCCACACGTCACTACAACAATACAGTACACGTTGGTGAGATTTCTCCTGCCTACATAGGTTCATCTCGTGTACAGGTGCATATCGGTAAGACTGATAGTTGCTGTGTTTAGTGCGCGTAACTTATAGTCGTTAAACAGCTGCAGTGTAATAAAAAAATATAAACGATCTCATTTGTGACATTGTGCCGACCTTCAAATTCAGGAATAAGAAACAAATATCATTGCAAAAAAATATATAAAGTTCAAGAAAACTTTATGTTCGACTCCTAATTCCTTGGTCAAACCTGCATGTAGCCGTAATAACATACAATCAACAAACACACGACCCGGTACTGCAGATATCTTGGTCAAGCATTTTACAATACGGAAAAAAACAAGATAATTCTGAGAACACACACACAAGACTACAGATCCTCCACACACAATTTAGTGACCATCATACAGCGTCACCACACCGTGAAATAATACAGACATCCTGGGACAAAATTCTCTCTCGTGACACGTATGACTCAGACCTAAAGTTGCAAAACAAGAGGTGAGCAAAATGTTGTACTCACGCCTGGAAATCCCAAGGGATGAGACAATGTACAAAATACGGTGTTAAATCCTGATTACATCTTCAATCATCATCTTGGCGTGTATCACAGTTGGGGGGTTGTCTTCGTGTTTCCCATCATTTTATCCAACTGCGTCATTTCTTCTCTTGCCCTACAATCCGTCTTCGGTAAAATTACATAGACAGTACATGTACGACACAAGACCTCGTCCTGCGACACGATATTAATACTGGACTGCCTAATCCTACGGATGAGAACGATGACTCGACACACAAACTTAACTCAAAAAGGAGTCCACTCCCTCACATCTTTCCTTGTTTCTAATTTGTGGGTACCGTCCAGGTTGTAGGGAGGCCATCCATCATGGGTGAGGAGGACGCCGGGGGGAGTAACTGGAGGGCATGGAGACTTACATCCATCAGCGTCCACCTATCCCCGCTTCTTGCCACCCTGGAAACAGAGCCATGTCGTGCTGCACTACCCACACACTACTCGTCACCTTCGTGTCTCCCACAGCCCGGCCTCTGGTGTCATAAAGAAGCCAGGTCATCAACCGTAGCCAGGCAGGATTAAGTCATACTGTAGGTCTGATGGGGTCCATACACGACTGGCAGCAGACAGCCTAACAATACATTTAGAGGCAGGATGTTGATACACTGTACGTTAAGGCTCATTCATCAGTTGATGGACAGCTCAGCGGGGCGTGGTCAGGTGGAACCTAATTAGCCGTAGAAATGATAGCTGGTCCACTGGGTACTCGAGAATTACATAAGTTACCTAACCTAACCTAGATAGTAGGTATTAGGCAGCTACCAAACAGGGAGGTACTACCACCTGGGAAGATATTGGAAGCATAATGTGTTGTCTAATGGTAGACCCTGCTGCCGTATAGCATCACAAAAATTGTGACCAAGTCCCAGGTTGCTGATCTGTCTTTCTGCTTCATTTACACACAATTGCAGGGTCTCAATTGTTTCTCTTACTATTGGTAACACAACATACATACTGTCGTTCTTCACTATTGATTGATTTTTTTTTTTTTTTTTTTATTATACTTTTTATTTATTTTATTAATTATTATTATTATCATTATTATTATATTTCGTCCTCCAGGCCCTGATGTGGGTCAGTGACCTGTGCCAGGGTGGGCTAATCCCCGAAAAAAAAGGTACTACAAAAAACTTCTGACCAAACAAACTTCCCGTAAACAGATTTGGTTTCATTTCTTCGCCTTACCATAACAATATACGTGACCCCAGATCTTTAAGCCCGTATTACTTGGTCACCTGATACAGGATAACGCAAAAATGGGAAGAACTCAGCAAGCCCAGAGTTCACGGTTCCCGCCTTGGCCTTAACGGCAGCAACAGCCTGTCGTGACGCTAATGAATTAGCAAACGTACTATTTTATGTGAATGACTGAAGAACGACTTACAGTGCTCACGACAACTTCCCGCACCACCACATTCGCATACAACTTTCACTGACACGAAACAAATTACCATGGAGTCGTGACAGTTCCTTGTTCCTCGTAAGTGGCCTTCTTAAACGTCAAATGCTCTTCTCTAACAGGTCTTATGCAACACATTTCGCAACAATTTACTGACGAAATGGAGGTAATTTCACACCACAAATGACCCGTAACATGTGACATTGACAACATTCATTACCAACCAACAATTCAGCCTAAAATAACTCACCTTCCCCCATTCATTACCTGTATGTCTGTCATTACATCGCGATGCTCCACCCTGTCAGGATGTTTCAGAACCTCAACATCACACATTAGTCAGTTTACATCCGCTACAACCGCCAACATCCAACGCTGCACTGATCGACCGTGAGATATCTTTAACTGTCACCGCTATACACGTACATGATATTGTCTAATACTGCCAACCATCCAAGTCACATCTACCACAATCATCCAGTAACAACGCATCCACCAGTCCCTTCACCTATCTACTATCACCTACCATCGCTACACATCTCCATTTGGCATGGCCAAGCAACATGGTATATGATCCTAGCGTCACTAAACACTAACTAAAACTCAGCCAGCATCACCCAGATGTCGTCATCCGGCAACATCCAGCAGCCTCACGCACGTCCGGTCTGGCCCGAGCTTCCTGCCGTAATGTGGCACGCGCATTGCAACACCAATTTTCTGCCCTTTACACGGCAAATCGAGTTTGGTAAATGCTTCCTCTCTCAGGCGTGCTTTGTACTCCCATGACGGAAACCACTCGAGGTTTTTACTTAATAGTAGATGACTGTATAAAACATTATCACCGATTAACCCGTCACGTTGAGATAAAAGCATACACAAATATGCAGTTAAATTTAACTCATAAAAGCTGAGGAGTCAAGGCCAGCTGACCCGCTTCTCTACATCCTCTGTTCCTGCTCGTGGACTGTGTCGTCGCACTGTTGTTATGTTAATGTTGTTAATATTACACAATACAGCAACACTGTCCCTCTCTCGTTATACAAACACACTACAGGCCATTAATTCTTTGAAGTGTTTACATAAAGCCAAACGAAGCTTCCGTTATAAATCGGCATGTTATTAAGACGACCATTATACACACCTGACACTAAAAAATATATCCTCCACAAAGAAGTCACAGACAGCTTAAAAATATTTAATTTCGTGATAATACGAACTTATTAGATATTTAAAAAAAATATGACCAAGTTTTTTTTTAAGGAGGATAATCTGCCTGGTAACTTGGGATGGTGGGAGGGGGGGGTCCATGTAAACCTACCCCCCAAGAACTGTAAAGATACTTTAAGAGATAAATACAGCAGTTTGTGGCAGAACTAATTACGACTATCCAAACCCATCGGCATAAACTCTTGCGCGATTCTTGAAAAGGTAATTTACGAGTCATTGAATTATCGTCCTCTTTAAATAATTGTGTGTAAAGAGGCTCCGAGTGTGTGGTAACTCTTCTTTGGGTTTGCCGCGTCGTCTCTTAAACATAAAGCAAGTGAGGATAACGCGGGCCGAGTGTGAGAGGGAGGTTTGGGAGGCAGCTTCGGCCCTGGGGAGGATAAGCAAAGGTTTCCTTGACTATTCCTCCTGCTAGAGACCTAACAACACACCTCTCTGATAAAGCACAAAAATAGCCCCAAAAAAATTAAACAGAATTAATAGAGAATATTTCACACCAAAGATTATCTCCCTTAACCGTACTCGTACCTCCTAAAAGTAGCTAAATTAAGATATAACTTTGATATTAACTCTGTACGCTATATTTGTCCTTTAGCTTGATGTTATTCTTAACCTTTCAGTTATGAGGATCATCATCGCACCAGCCACTGTAGATCCGGGGGAGGAGGAGGATGCGGACAGAGACCGTGGTAGTTCTCGTTGATTCAGGTTAATCGTTGACAATGGAGCCAGTGACCTGATGATCCTCGAAAGATAATGGTAGGGAGACGGTGATGGTAGAGAGACAGTTAATTGATGATGGTACTGGATACAGACAGATAGATGATGGTACTGAGTAGAGATGATGGTACTGGAAACAGGTGATGGTGTAAGGTAAGGTGATGGGTCTGCAGGGAGGGTACCGTTACACCTGTACGCTGACAGCACAAGTAAGTGAAGGGGTGAAAGTGTCCCTGTTGGTAATACAATACAAAGGTAAGGGGGTGGGGGGGGTTGCAGATGTAAAGCAGCTGTGTAACAAACAGTGCAGTTATATATGGTAGGGGGGTATATGGGTGGGTGCAACTGTGCAAGACGAGGAGAGGTCAAAGGCAGTATTAGGGTGGAGAAGTGGTAGTGGTGAGAATGTGGGAGGTAGAGACTGACGTGTGACGGTATAGCTGTGAGTGATGGTAATGGTACAAAGTGATGAGGTGGGCTAAGGGAAGTGATGGCACAGATATGGAAATAATGGTAATGGTAGAAGCACGATGGGTGATGATAAAGTTATGAAGGGGGATGGATGGTACTGTATACATGCGGTGGAGGGAGAGGAAACGCAAGAGACATCGCAGGGAGGAGGAGCGGCCGGTGGTTACGTTGTGTTGGGGATAATTACCAACAGGGCAGTATCATCATTCCCTAAACGAGGCGACCTTCACACGACCTTACATTACGACCACAAAACATTATGACGCAGTCCTCCTCAACTCAATAGTCATATCATTGGAGGAAAAAATGATGGCAACATCATCATTACGTGTAAGTTGGTAACTCTACTGTCGGTAATCATTTCAATTTGCAAAGATTACAACCATTTTATTTGAAAAAAGAGGTTAAACACATAGTCTTGTTATAATAAAAAAACTGTAATGGAGATAATGAAACACACACTTTAACTGTTTCAAGGTGGGTGCGTTTGGCTGACTTTCTACACACTTTAGTGGTTATGAAATCAGGTTATCTGAGTCACTAAATATCGTTCTCTTGTTTGTCGCCAACCGTGAGCGAGAACAACCTTGACACACTGCCTGGTCGTGAGCAACATTTAAGTTACAATGCTGGACAACCTGACAAACAGGAACTAAAACTAGAAGCTGGAGAAGGTCCCGTTGGCGAACACAAGTGCCTGTAGTGTACTTGTGTGGATAAAGTTGTTCAGACTTATAGTGAAGGTCTGGAGAGGCACTTGCCGGAGTATCTAAATTCAACAATTCCTTTATAGCTTCCCGGGCTAAAAATAGTCCACTCCATCTCTCAGTGTGGCACTGTTTGTTGTATGACTGTAAATATATTACTTGAACTGCATATTTCAGAATATATTCGGGATTCAATGGTGAATAAGCCAATATAATACAGTACCCGGAACCGCACAATGAGCACAAGATTTACACCCGTAAATCCAGCAAAAAATTTGACTCATGATAACACAAAATTACTGCATGATCCTTCTAATGCAGTAATTAAAATTATATAAGTAAAACTGAAGAAAGCAGCAGCAGCACAACACTCACCAGAACCTTGAGGCAGGAGAGTCGCTGGCAAACTGTATATTCTTACCTGAAACAGAAAAAAAAAAACATTATCGCCTAGACTAAAACAGAAATAACATGTCCACCACCTCAAGTGATGCCTTCAACCTCATCAAATTTAACAAGAGTAACACCACTACTAAAATTAACACACTAAAAATATCATAAACTCCCCGAAGGATTACTAAAGCATTGGCAAAAGGTTAACTCGTATTATCCTGTAAGTACAGCACAGTATGTTGGAGAGAGAACAAGCAAACAGCCGCTCCCACGTCTTCCTTCTGGTGTGACGCAACGAGCCACCACAACTAAACACTACCATTACAGAAGCAACAAACAAACATACAACCATTATTCTCACCCTATTAACCCTTTTTTGTTATATTATCATCATCATCAAAGGAACAGTTTATTTTTAATTACTTACTGAATAAAGGGATCCATTGCACAGTTATACTTATTTGCAACACCTCCAATCAAGTCGTTACAAAACAACAACAACAATAATAATAATAATAATAATAATAATAATAATAATAATAATAATAATAATAATAACAACAACCACGTTTAATCACGATACTAATATACAGTGAACAAAACATAGCCCCAATCCAAGGCTCGGCTCCCAAAAGGGCAGGAAAAGGAACAAAGTCTTGGGTTATTACAGACACAGCAAGAAGGAACACACAGCACTCACACGCAGTCAACCCCATCCATCCACACACACACACACACACACTCCTATTTACTCCACCATCAGCCACAGACCCTCTTATGGGGGGAGGAGGGAGGAGGAGGAGGAGGGAGGAGGAGGGAGGAGGAGGGGGAGGAGGAGGAGGGAGGGGAGAGGGGATAGGGGAGGGGGAAGAGGGAGGGGTGAGGGGGAATGACCCTCCAAGCGTTCTCGGTCCGAGTTATGGCAAACTGGTTGAGTCCACCTCTTACCGGCCAACAAACACAGGTGCCACACAGGTTTATAATACTGTTAACAGGCAGCGTACATGTACACCGTCTTTATCTCTCTCTCTCTCACATACACAAACACAGTGCATACAAACACACATATACTCAAATACCCATACACAATGCTCACACAAACAATGCATAGTGCACATATACACAAATACACATACACAGTGCACATATACACAAACACACATACACAGTGCACATATACACAAACACACATATACAGTGCACATACACAAATGCACAGCAGTGAGAGGAGGAGGAGGAGAGCATGGGGCGGCGTATGATAAAAGCAGCCATAAACCTCAGTGAGTGGTGGTGGTGCGAGCGACTCAGGGTACAGTGTTTCCCTGACGAGCCTCATCAACACCAACACCAGAAATATTGTTGTCGTTTTTTCACTCGGCTATTATACCGTGTTTACCTTTTTTAGGGCTGTTCAAATAATTATGTTACGTCCGATCATAAGATAATACGCGTAGATTTTTCTTTATCCCGTTATTACATTTAGTAGGGAAGGATCAGATGTTAGTGGAAAGGGGGGGGAGGGGGGGAGAGATACAGGGACATAATCTGATACACATCTTCTTGATAAGACCAACTAAACCCAACAAAACACCTGGAATACAATAAATCTCGTGAAACAACTTACAGCATCTTAAAATCGACCAAGTCACAGACGATTGGCATGGAGTGAGCTTGTTGTTTTTCCTTCTATTAATAAACTAAAGCTTTTAAATGAACAACTATTTATCCCACACAATCCTTGACGCAAAACACCGAGTCTTCTCTTCTGCAATGTGACAGATAAGACCGATATAGCACCCAACAGTAAGTCAACTAAATCTGTGTAAGTGTCTGCGCTGTCATTTGCATACCGTACCCCCCCCCCCACACTTAACACTTAAGATGAAGTGTACCCTAGGCAGTGTTTACCCCCAAGATGCTCGTCCACAACTAACACATCAGTCACGCCATTAGTTTAAGGATGGATCACACGACACAACAATATATCGTTATACTTGGAGTGATAAATCAGAACCTTGCAACAATATCACTCCCTCTTGTCATGATGAATGAGGACTAATCTCATACACAAAGAACTTATTTATATCATCTAAATTTATTGCGGTGTTTATTCTAAAATCAAGACTGAGATAAATCTGACGTTGGTTATAGATAAAAAAAAATAATAGCCAAATTGTTGATTTTTTTTTCTGGCTTGCGGTTTGAGAGTATTTTACCAACAAGCAGATGCACGACACCCTCACCTCTGTTAGGAAAACGTCATTCCCCCAACTTTCTGCCGTCTTAGAACCGACAGTGAAAGGTGTGTAAGAAAAAAACAATGGCATTTCCGTAATAGCCTGACGGCCTCTTTAATGAAACTTGCCACCTGTAGCCCCGTCCTCTAAGGTCGTCTCTCTACCATGGCGCAACATCTGCAGAGGAGCCAGAGACCGGCTACACTGCGTGACACTCCTCACATACACCCAGCTGTCCCAACCTTATCACCTCTGGCAGCCCGACACTCGCGACCCGTAGAGCTCCTCTCCGTTCTGTTCATCATTCAGGTCTCCTCCTTGCCCTGCGTCACGCACCCTCACAACACACACCGTTTCCACTCAACCCTAATCTAAAATTTCTGAATTAATGTGATGGTAATTTTTCCCTTGAATGCTAAATTAAGTCCGTCAATTCAACATGATGTTTACAGAATTTTAAATATTCAAACTTCTTTTACAAGTTAATTAAATCTCATACACTGATACAATATACATATTTTACCCCCGGTTCTTTTTAATCATTTAAATTTGTTCGTACTAAATACAAAGCAATTCATTAGGAAAAAAATTAAATGTTGCACCATTCTTTTTTTATTCATTTTAAGAGTGTGAAGACAACAATAATATCTAAA
This sequence comes from Homarus americanus, assembly GCF_018991925.1. NCBI lineage: Eukaryota > Metazoa > Arthropoda > Malacostraca > Decapoda > Nephropidae > Homarus > Homarus americanus. The sequence goes on along the minus strand of NW_024753828.1, from coordinate 870,508 downwards.
AATTTATCGGATAATGACACTGTGAATACAGCGAAGGTGACAATACATACCATTGTTTGTGTAATGGTCGACACCCTACATAAGACTGCAGTTCTTATGTAACCTCCACACGTCACCCTGTACCGTAATAACCAAAGAACCGATCTGTTTTATCTACCTCATTTGTTACTAGAAATGAACCCGAATGTTACAACCTACTGACAGTTATTTGTAGAGACCATCAGACCAGCGATTACGGGAATTAGCCAGTACTCTACCTCCCCAGAGAATGTGGTGAGGACCTCAACCTTGTGCGGGGAGGAGACTGGCAATACCATGCAAGACGCTACGTGGTATTGTCCCCAAACAAACCACGCCCCCCCCCCCCGGCAGGTCTCATTATCTCTCATAACTCACAGGAACTCTACAACATTTACCACAGAGAGAGGTAGGTAATGTGTCTCGAATCAGGTGCACACGGCGAGACAAAACACCGCTCCCCATTTAATGTTGGGCGGACAAGAACACGAGAGGTTAATTAGAACACACCATGGAGGAGGGATGGACCAGGTAATGAGAGAGAGACATCAAGCCTACAAAACAGTACACAGCCTTAAGCATCATCTCCCTCTTCCTGCTTCTACATGTCTCGAAATTTACAATACAAGAAGCTTTTCCTTTTCCCTATATACTCAACATTTATAACTACTTCAGAGTATAAAGTTACATAATCCCAGTAAACTGTCATGAAGTTCATAATAAAATAAACTTCTTGTGTTGCCTGACAGTACTACGAACGTGCCACTCAATCCGCCCTGTTTATCGAACGTCTGACCACAACACCAATAAGCAACAATGATGAAAACTCTCAAACGTGGAAAACTATCTCGTTGTTTATATCCATGATGTCCCCAATTATCATTCTCTTCAAACACAGAGGTACAGTGCTTCCACGCATCGTGCCAATGAAGGTTCACAGTGTGCCACCGACACAACCAATACTATTGATTGAAACATTTTATTTAGCCAAAAATACAGATACAGAGTGGATAACAATAACAATATTAACATGGCTGAGCCAGTTGAGAACCTGAGCTCTCTTTGAGGCACCTGATATATATTATACATTTATCTCAAGGAAGTATTATGTAACATTTAGTATCATCTGGAATAGTACAATAGCATGGTGGTAATAAGAACATCTAATAATGTTACCACGGTTATCACTTCAGTATTTATTTATTTATTTATATATATTTTTTATTTATTTATATATATATATATATATATATATATATATATATATATATATATATATATATATATATATATATATATTATTTATACATACATATACATACACACATACACTATTTCGTTTCATACTCAGGAATTCTCTATAAAGTTCAACCACCGGCTTGTTGTTGACGCTTACTTAACATACCCAATATTTCGTGTAAAAAAAAACACACACACACACACACACACAATATATCGTGTCATACTCGCCAAATACTACAAACTTTAACTCAACTGATCACAGTCGCTGGTGAAAGTCGCGGGGTGTGACACGTAAACACTACGGTACTACTACCAGTCGAAAGGTGTCTCTGAGTGTACACCACGTGCTCCAGCAAAAACTGAAGTATCTTAAGAGAGTACGATTATCAGGGTCGTACTCGAGAGTCTGTGAGGGTTGTGGACCTGTGTGTGTGTGTGTGACCAGGTATGAATATTGTGAGGAAACTGAAGGCTAGGTTATGAGAACAGGTGAGTGGGTGGCAGCGGTGTGGAAGTTGGGAATGTCAGGGAAACAGAGACAACAGCAAGCAGGTGAGAAGACTGTGAGGCAACAGGTGGCAGTATTCTGAGGTATAGCGGGTACGGGTTAACGGGGAAAGGCTGGGGGAATCTTGGAAAATTAGAACAAACGTGAGGTAAGAGGATAAACTATGAGGCAACAGGTGGTGACGTTGTGAGGCAACAGGTGGTCGAGTTGTGTGGGAACAGATGGTGGGGTTGTGCGGGAACAGGTGGTGAGGTTGTGTGGGAACAGGTGGTCGAGTTGTGTGGGAACAGGTGGTGAGGTTGTGTGGGAACAGATGGTGGGGTTGTGTGGGAACAGATGGTGGGGTTGTGTGGGAACAGAGGGCGGGGTTGTGTGGGAACAGGTGGTGAGGTTGTGAGGCAACAGGTGGTCGAGATGTGTGGGAACAGAGGGTGGGGTTGTGTGGGAACAGTTACGGAGGTTGTGAAGCGACAGAGGGTGGGGCTGTGAGACCGGGTATGTAGGCAAAGAGATAATGTAACAGTACCGCCTACAGACAAACACCGTGCTGGTCTCACAGGTTCACGGACGACTGATACAAGGAGGAGGAGGCACGCGGCTTACCATGATCCCTGCCACCGGGATGTGCAGCACACCCACTACACTTCCTGGTTAGTTTAAGTTCACGGAATATATCATGAGGTGGGGAGTTTACCTGGGACGGTACGCGAGTCACATGACAACGTAGAGTATATTAAGACCAACACACACACACACACACACACACACGTCAGTTAGGGAAGGTACAGAAAAGGGCCTGCAGAATCATGTTCGGCGCAGACTACTCCGGCTACAACAACGCTCTCTCCACCCTGGAAATGCCATCCCTCAGTGACCTCCACCACCACGCACGAGCAGGGTTTGGCAGTGTACTACTGCACCATCCTCTTCATCGCCACCTACTGCCACCGGCAGTCCCCCGCCCACCTCGCGCAGCCCTCCACTACAACAAAATTCAGCCCATAAGAGCCCACACTGACAGATATAAAAATAGCACCATCCCATCTATTGTTAAAATAATAAACAGCTCCTGATGTATGTACTGTACAGCCCTGTAAATGTATTGAACGTATATTATTATGTCTAAATCACATGTAAGTTTGTATATTTTCAGCCACTGGCTGCAACTCTATTAATAAACCGTTTATTATTATTATTATTATTATTATTATTATTATTATTACATACACGTCACAATCGTTGTTTCACCCACTGCAATATGTCATGTATTTTTTTCCTCCAGTGAATTCTCAATCTCTACGCAGAAGAAAAATATGAAGTTTGCTCCACGTCTTGAGAAACGCATTTATCCTGTTTACGATCTTTACGGAAAAATGGATTTCAGATGCATATCGAGGCAAAATTACTGGTCTGCACACAATTCTGGCTGCCACCACTAAATCTTGCGTATGGATCGTCCAATTACATTGGAGTCTGGTTGAAAAAAGGCAACTTGAATCACGTGTATGCCCTTTAATAAAAGCTACCCGGTCTATCAACATCATATGACATATTCTGTAAATATATATATATATATATATATATATATATATATATATATATATATATATATATATATATATATATATATATATACAGTATATATTTTTTTACGAATCTGTGAAGTTTCTTAAGAGATTATTTATAGCCTCAGTGGGAAGAATCTGTTCCAAAATGACAGGGATTGATTTGTATGTGTGTTGCGCATCACATACAAACGAAGACAAACTACCGGGGCACGACAACATCTTAACACACACAATATATATATATATATATATATATATATATATATATATATATATATATATATATATATATATATATATATATATATATATATATATATACCATGAGTACAGTACTTGTTTATACATCATTCCAGGTTCAATTCGTCACAATCCAGTAATAACACTTCACGATGCATAACGTAAAAAAAAGTTTCATATTTTCCGTCTCGCTACAGTGTATAAAATGCCCATAAATAATTATCATGTAAGCTATATTTATAAAAACAAAAATTAAATTTCCAACACCTACAACTTGACGGAGTTCGGTATAGATGTACCATATATCCCCGCCGTGATACTAACCACTGAAGCCAAAGGAAATGCCAGCGTACAACTGATAAAAGTACCACCACTGTGCCAAGCTTGATCTTAAACCATCATACGGACAAACGCATGCGGTTAAAGCCATTCCCACACTCTGAGAGTCCAGGACCTCGTCGTCGTGACTAATTACACACGACAGACAGCAATACCGACCCAGACAGCAGGTTATCTAGCAACAAGTGCCAAGGCCTCACCCCACACTGCATATAAATGAACCAACTGGACCTGAGACCACCCAGACACACCAAGTAAGTGCAAACTATGATAACTCACAGGTGATGGCCTTACCGACCCACAACATACAAACTATCCCACAATCAAGTAGAGAGAGGCCGGCCTACCTGCACCTCCTTTGCTCTGCTGTTGCTTTACATTGATCACTTGAGCCGATTTTTCCACCCCTCCACCTCACGCTCACAGTTTGCTCACCATTACTGACTGACCTTCCCTTCCTCCAACCCATATAGCCCTTTGGACTTCCTGAATACTTACTTTCTCAACAACAAATTATAAAAAGACAAAAATTAAATAAGATATTATTATATAAAAAAATCATTAATCCATATTATTAAGGAAACTTGCTTGTAAACAAACAATTATTGATTTTTTTTCCTCTGACCTGTTGACGTTGCTCCAGTAAATGACCCCTGTCCTTCCCTCCCTCTCTCCCCCCAATCCCAGAACATATATTAAATTAAGAACACAATTCACATACGGTAGCTTCTCATTAGTCAGTACAGAATATCCAACTTTTCTTTGTCATCTTCAAGGTGGATCTCACACACACACACACACGTGTCTTGACTTCACCGTAACTAAGTAAACACGAGACAAGAGGAAATGAAGTTCTTTGTGTGCACTTCGTCGTCTTATTTATCCACTACCCCATCCATGAGAACTTATAGATAAGAATATTCCTTTTTCTTATACGAAAAAAAAAGATTGAAGCAACTGACTAGCGCTACGGATTCTAGATGACCGTCAACAATAAAACGTAATAAAATTGACACAAGCACAAAGGTTCCCGGTACAAGAACTGGTCTGAGGGAGAAAAACAAAGACAAATATAAAAACAGAAGGGCGGAGGCACTATAAACACCAGAGAACAAGGACAGCAGAAGGACAAGCACATGCATATGTATTGGTGATTATTTGGTGGGGTGGCGGGGATGTGGGTTGTGGGCGGCGGCAGGGAACTCCTTGTCCACCCGCCCCCATCAGTGCGCACGACCACCACCCACCCTTGTGACTAACGCACTCACTACTCCCTCCATTCCTTCTGCTAATTAAAACACTAACCAGTCCTCCTGCTGACTAATACACCCGCAACTCTTGTTTACTAATGCCTTTACGCACTACACTCCCTCTCATCCTGCACAACACACTACACTCCCTCTCATCCTGCACAACACACTACACTCCCACTCACCCTGCACAACACTACACTCCCTCTCATCCTGCACAACACACTACACTCCCTTTCATCCTGCACAACACACTACACTCCCTCTCATCCTGCACAACACACTACACTCCCTCTCACTACACTACTCCCTCTCATCCTGCACAGCTACCCCTCCCTCTCATCCTGCACAACACACTTCACAGCCACACACACACTCCCTCTCATCCTGCACAGCTACACTCACTCCCTCTCATCATGCACAACACACTACACTCCCTTTCATCCTGCACAACACACACCTCCTTTCATCCTGCACAGCTACACACACACCCTCTCATCCTGCACAGCCACACTACACCCTCATCCTGCACAACACACTACACTCCCTTTCATCCTGCATAGCTACACCTCCCTCTCATCCTGCACAGCTACACACACTCACACTCCACACTCACTTCCTCTCACAGCTACACCACACTCCCTCTCATGCCACAGCTACACACTACACTCCCCTCATCCTGCTTACACACTACACTCCCATTCATCACTGCACAGCTACACTACACTCCCCTCATCCTGCACAGCACAGCTACACACTACACTCCCTCTCATCCTGCACAGCTACACACTACACTCCCACTCATCCTGCACAGCTACACACTACACTCCCTCTCATCCTGCACAGCTACACACTACACTTCCTCTCATCCTGCACAGCTACACACTACACTTCCTCTCATCCTGCACAGCTACACACTACACTCCCTCTCATCCTGCACAGCTACACACTACACTCCCACTCATCCTGCACAGCTACACACTACATCTACTGTTGGGTGCATAAGGGTAAGTGTACAGCCAGATTCCCCTTCTTCACTCTTCCAGGTAATCAAATCCGTGATCATTTGCTTGGGAGGAGAAAACTTAACCACCAGAGCAACAATAACAATAATAAATAAGACCTCATTAAAAACAAAAATCCTTTGAATGAGGTAGAGGATAAGATCTTCATTAACAGTACAAAGAGCAGACACACAATATACCTCAAGTCAATGTTAACAGCAGTACACTAATAAACTGAGAGAACATCCAATCATATAAACTTTCCCGAACAATCAGGCAAAACATTTAAGAGGCTCTATTATAATTCTACACGTTCACACACTCTCAACACGCCTCGAGAAGTAACTCCGTGACCCTCGACTGACCTCGTATTGAGTATCGCACCAATAAAACCACCAACACCCCATAACAATATCACAAACATTATATTAATACCAGCATGGAGACAATTTATATTTCATTCATAAAATTCAATGTTTGAGACGATCTTAAGAGGCTAAACCCTTTTCTTCTGGTTCACCATCACAACTTGTCGGCAATTTCCTGGATTCCAGACAATAACTTACCCGGACACCCATAAAGAAGATTTAGTAATCGCTTCATGCACTTGATAACACCCAGTTCCCGTTACCCAGAGTTTCCTGCTGGCTGGTGAACGCCGGAGCAGCTCACCACAACATGACGCTATGTTATTATTATCATAACCCAGTGAAAAGTGACTACACACCCTCCAGGGGCTGATACACCTGTGCACCACCTGCAACATCGTGCACCCGATGTTTCCTTTTGTCCTCTTGAGGATTTCATTTAGATAAGGCGATCAGGTGACGTTTAATGACAGGTGACGTTTAATGACAAACTGCCGACCATTACGAGTGGCGGCCTAATGGATATACGAAGAAGCGTTCCTGATTAAATGGCGTAAATTAAAAGTTCCGTTGCCACCGCCAGGGGTCTCGGCTTTATCAGCTACTTCTTTGGGCTGATCATCTGTCAGAAGCAAAGATATAAATCAAACCAGGAGAAATCTGAACTCTTGAACTTTAACCGGTACCTCCTGCCATTGGAGGCAGGATGTGTTAACTCTCAGGCTGCCACATCATGCATGATCTAAACTGTTGCATTAGATTCAATCCCAGCAGCGGGAAAGTCTCTTCTCTTAACGTACGCTTCTGGGAACTTACCTACCTACCTACCTATTCTTTATATTCTACTTAATGAAATTACGCTCAACTGATAGTTAAGGATAATTCTGCAAGCAGTAATTACCGTAGTTTGTATTCTTTATATATCAATCTCTTGCGTAAGAGTACAACCTGTCCTCTTCTCTACCAAACCTATCATTAATCCAAATACGGACTACAAGAACCATTTAGCTAATAAAATACTTCCCCATGAATAAATTGCTCAGTAATCCATGGCTATGCGTTATCAAGTACCCAAGATTACATCCCGCGTAAGAGCACACACTAGTGTTAAACTAAGTATACACAAAAACTTTCAAGCAGTCGTGGTGCTCTCGACCTCGCTGTAAACAATGATGAACCATCAACACCCGGGAGACCTCCGGGCTCTGATCATACCACCTTCCTCATCATCTCGTCCAAGACCCCTCTTTAAACAGACCACTACCTGATGAATGGCCACGAAGCGTGCCGGCCCATATGCACACCAAATTGATCATGTGTTATCAAAATACCAAGTGATCGGAGTTTTTGTGTGTACGTGTTGTAGCGCCGCACTTATTTCTAGCTGTGCGGGAGGTTAAAAAACAAAAGGTTGCGTCATCAGCTGTCACATAAAGATGCCAAATGATAATCTCCAAATTAAACAGATACTAAAGCCGAAGTGTTCTCAAAGCAAAGTAGGGCGTCCATTTGGTTGGCGAGCGTCCAGCTGCAGCCTCTCGAGGGAAACACTAACTAAGGCTTACATGGAGATGTGTTGGAAAAAAAAAAACGACGGACTTCATCCCCAGTATCTTCTTTATAAAAAAAAAATATATATATATACTCTCCAAAACCTCTTAAGTTTAAACACTTGAATATTAATGACTAATAATAAATCCCCAGATGAGGAGACCTGAGGTACCAACGTCGTGATACAAGCACAAGATACACGAGCAAGAAAAACTTTACTACGAGGCTCGCTATTCATCCAAAGGCCACTCCTTCAGACGACGGTGGAATAGTAAAAGGCTCAACAGGGGGCGCTGCGGGAGGGGCGACGGGAGAAAGGGCTGCCAAGACATGGACGACAGGGACGGACGAACAGACGAGGTTATTCACAGGGTAAGGTTAAACACCGGAGCACGCTGCCAATATAAATAGACTGGTTTGCTTACACCTACATGCACGGTGGTGGTGAGGAGGGACGCAGGAGCAGAGCGACAACACATTTTAAACGTCGAGTAGTAACATTTAAAGGTTACAGTAAACAATGATTCTGTTTGAAAGTAAATCCCGTTAGTCTAATCAGTGGTGGCCTTAAAGTAATGGGGGTGGTGAAGGAAACACCGAAGGTATGCAGCTTCTTACTTTCACCGTCTCTCTCTAACCCTTAGTGATGAAGGCTGGTGATAATGTGGAGTTGAAGAGCTGAAGTGAGTGGTGGTGGCCAAATAATGATGATGATGATGATGATAATAATTGTGGGTGGTTAACATGGGTGCAGCATTACCGTCGTTATAACTGTCAGGGGAGACATGGGTGTGCTGCCGCTGTGGGTGGGAAGGGAGCGGCAAGGGGGAGTGGGAGGTGAGCAAGGGACCAGTCACGGAGATATTGCACGACGCCAATCAAGTAGTATAGTACATTTATACACTGACAACAAAAATCACCATAATCGACGTCTCTTACAGGAAGAAGAAACACAAAATATCTATGGCAGGGCGTCCCACTGCTGTGGCAGAGTATAGAGGCTGACCAACACTCGCTCAACAACAAAAAGTAAACAGTCGGCGCCAGAGACAAGAGACTTCCTTTACAACCCTCAACAGGAAATGCCACATGTCTTGCCCTAGCGGTGTGACGCAAGGTGGTGTATAAGTATTGCCTCAGGTATACATGTTGACCTTTATCCTTGATCACCAGAGCTGCCACAGCAGATCATTTATTACGAATACATATCTACCATCTCTCAAGACACCCTAAAGGAATAATACCACGTCGGAATGTCCTCTACAGATCACAATAAACACATTTAAAAGACAGTAACAAAGAAGTTTTCTGAGTTTACCGTCACTATAACGAGAAATTTAACAAGAACATAACTAACATTTACATAATTTCAAGTTTAATCCCCTCGCAAATATAACCTGGCCACTAATGGTAGCCTTCATCTTTAAATAATACCCTTAAAATTAATCGAACAATAATTGTTTTGTGTAACTCTTCACACCTCCAACCACTAAGACTCGTACTATGACACAGCCCCTAAAATTTGGCTGTTACGATTACCCCCCCCCCACACACACACAACACACACACACACACACAATCCGTTTTAAAGTTTTTTCACAAATTACATTATACACAACCCTGGCGAACATTTTCGTAGGTCAAAGCTTAATTTGTGTAAAAATGTATTTCAAACTCTACTACATAAAACCATTCTATTTCACTCCTTTCCTCTCTCATATGTTCGGTTGAAAGCTTTGGACATATAGACAGTGACTACCAGGACAAAATACTGGGACAAATGAGAGGGAAAAAAACCTGTTTGACCATTATTTAATCCAAGTGTCAGTTACTGTAAGGCAGAGGATGGTGATGTAGCAGAACGGTTACCCAAGAAGTTGAAAATGGCCTCACAGATTAGAAATGCCTCGTGTTTACATTTCTGAACACTGAATCGTACAGATCTAGTGCTCCTATGTGTATGGACCTCATGTACCAGTTCTAAGAGTGTGAGTGACATGTACAATAGGTGGTGTGCGGGAAGAGGGGCGTGAGGCTGATGAGGGCGATAGGTGAGACTGTTGTGAAGAATGCAATCCTCTCCAGACGAATTTATATTGTGCTTAGTTCTTGTCAGAGCATCATTAATACAAAGTACATTTACAGGGGGAGGGTCAGGACACTGCCCCGGGCATTTCAGTGTGAAGTGGTAATAAAAGTATTTTTTTTAAAAAGAACACACACATTCGCACTCTCGCGCTCGCACTCACACACGCACAAATGGGTGTCTTCTACATTTGGAGTGAAAATAATAAAAGTTAGAAAAACTAAGACCATAATACAAATGAAAACGGGTTTGACAGGATATATATTTCACTGCCGTTGAACGAGGTCAGTGTGATCCAGCTACACAGTACCACACCTTTACTTGTGGCACGGGTGGAGCCAGTCGGTGGGTGGAAGCGCACAGTAACGACCAGGAGAGGGCGGGGAGAGCGCCACCTCCCTCACCATAAAAAAATTGAGTAGCTTATGTGTCGCCATCTCTGGTTCACAAACCTAAGTTTATAATTATTCTCGTCATTTTGTGACGAATTCCGCTGTAATAACACTCGCACACATAAAACGTAAACCCTTCTAAACAGCAGTGCTTCATGATATATAACAAGCCATCTTGTTCTTAGAGGTGAACATACCACCAGGTAACCTGCTATTTATCTGTGTAATCCATTCGTCAACCCGCTGTCACAGTGACGCCCTCACCCGGGAGTAGTAGATAGCGTCCCTGCCTAGCTTAGACACCTCCCCTCTGGGAGAGGACATTGGTGCAGGAAAAAAAAATAGACGGAATGGTGGAGGTTGTGGTCCTGGCGAGGGACAGTGTATACTAATAGTATGAAACACTGGTGGTGGTATTAAAGTGCCGACAATATCTGGTTTATTAGTCAGTAAAATCTAAAACTTATTAACGGTAAACAATCCACTACTAATAAGAACACGTCCATAAAGATGCTGGTGGAGATCGCATGTATCAATGGTAGTTACCGCGGTGGCGTGACTGGTTGAGGCCGTAGCAGTGAGTATTTACGGAAGAATACAGGACACCTGCTAAGGAATAGCCAAATGACGCGAATAAGTAATGGTGTCCGGATAACAACGGCACACTACCTCTTAGGCTCTCCTTCAGGCTTAGGAGAGTCGTTAATAATCCTATTATATGCTAGAAACACCGTAATTTATTCACGATGTGGCCTCTTTTGTATCTATCTTCGTCTGGACATAAATATAAGGGGTTCAAAAGTCCACACAGCCTGAATTTGTTCCGGTTGTTAAAAAAAAATTATGATGATGTCAAATATCTAGGATCACGTAGTACAACCTCCAGATACCCGCTTTAGTGCAACAAATGCTAAAAAGTGAATTCAACTTTAAACACTACGAAGTGTAAATCTGAAGTACAACTTTAAGCACCACATCTACAGATATGGTGTGGAGAGCGACAGCACAGGTGGGCCACACTCCTCACTAAATCCAGGATACCTCGCCGTTAATCCTGAGGTCAGCCAACCTCTTCTGACGGGCTATAGGTATTGCTAGACCTTTACTATTAAATACACAGCTACTGTCCGGGGGAAGCTCCTCACGCCACAACGTCACACAAAAACTCCTCACAATACAGCTAGATCAGCATCACCTTCCTAACATCACCCCGGCAACCACAATGAAATACATTCACAACACTTGAACATCATAGAACGCACAAGGAATTTCTCCATTGAAGAATAGACCACCAATTATATGCGTTGCTATTCAAGCCACGGCCTAGCAGAGACCCCTGCGACAGGTGTATAGGATTTCAACGCGGCCGAACAAGTGATCCGCATCACAAATTGCCAGCAAGATGACGGTGGGGAAAAATGATGAATGGAAAATATCTGGAATCCCATATTGACTCCCAAAATGTTTCAATTCAATTGTCAGCTGGGAATGTTTTTTTTTCTTTATTTCTTGGTAACAGTGTAAGATGACGTGACTTGTTTACAAAGTCACTCGACACATTCATAAATAAGGGTCGTAAAGCTCATCTTACGTAACGTGCCAATATTACCAGTCCGGAATCCTCGTTACGTCATCCTCATTAAAAGAGAAATCTTCACATTACCGTCGACAACTGCGTTATACAGCTGGATATTCCTCGCTTATCTCAACTGTTATACACATAATTTTTATCAAACATCTGGTGTTGGCAGTAAGAGAGGTGGTGGGAGCAGCACCAACAGTGGGATGGCTACAAAGAGTATTAGTGGTTGTCCCGCACCACTATTGTTCCTCCTCGCTCCCCGACCATTCACAAAGACTTACTCATTATGATGGCATCATAATTACTACAGCCCAGAGGCCACATACTTTATCATCCACACAACTACATACGTAATAACAATATCTTGTTGTGTCGACATTATATAACACCGACAAGGAAAGGATTTTCGAAGCCACGTTTCGGGATACGTGACGGCACTATAGGTGTGACGACACCGCCAGCCACGGCCCCACATATCAACACTATCTCTTGGCTTTTTTAACCTATCAAAGCTGAATGAATAAAAGCCACAATGTCCTGACCAAGTCCATCTTATAATTTTCACCGCCTAATATGAGTCAGGCAGACCAGCCATTCTCTTTACCCTCTCACTACTCTCTGGATTATAATTTTGATTTAGTGATAACTACGAACCATGAGCTTGAGCAACTTTATTACACATAATGTACCTCAAAGGTACAGGTAATATGCACTGAATAAGAAGAGTATCCAAGTTTTAATTTCAAAGCACAGGAATAATATCCTAATCTGCGACATAACATAGGAACTCCATCATTTTTCCCCACTAACAGCACGAGAGTATTTCTTAAAATCTGCTTTATCTTCCACTATTCCTGATATATTCTCGTGTACGCCCGCGCGCCCTCTCCCCTTAACTCTTGAAACGTCTTAACATATAACACGCCCTGTACGACCACCTTCCCCAACGCGTGTGTGTGTGTATACAGTACTGATCCTCTTAAAACAGTCTCACATATTAGGAAACAGTCACATAAATCTTAGGCGCCCGATCATTTTCCTTTATCTCTACCAGCACCACCTCAGACCCTCTACCTCACGCAACAAATGGCAACCTCTAGCAAAATAGCACCTTGCGCAACAACCACCCCCACCCGAGGGGCCACCACACAAGGGTACACAAGCGGTGAACACAGAGCATCCATCAGGCCGGTCGCCCCTCCAGCTGCCCTCTAAGTGAACAAGTCATCCTCGACCAACATGAACATGACTCCCCTCCTTCCCTACCCCAGTAAGCTCACTGATACATCACTCAATTAACCATAATCCGGGAGGAGAGAGTCTCCATACTTTTATCTCATGAAGTTCTACAGGGGTTAAGCTGCTGGTCTGATGGATGACGAAAATAGCCATGTGCTGTCAGACTGTCATATACAAGTCCTGAGTGTCACACGTACGTTTCCTTCGTTAATCCTAGAGCCTGCCGGGTGTATGGATGGTCAGAGATAATAACTGACAATTAGTTAAAAAAAAACACTAAAGTTTAGTAAGTAACAGATAAAACTCAGCGAGAACATAATCAGTTGGCGGCCGTGACATGTTGATGACCACCCAGCGTAATAACCATCACTTCCCTCTTAACTATGACCAAACGAATGCCTGCATTTTTAGCATCACTCCTTCCCTGTTTTAAGATGATTATCACCTCTCCGCGGTAAGGCTAAAGATGATTATCACCCTTCCACTGTCAATTTTAGCGTGTGCACACACACACACACACACACACGCACAGAGGCTTATCAATAATGGGACTTATATACCAAGTTGCCCCTATATACGTAAAAGTACTATGAGGAGTTAGTCACTGTCAAGACATTGTGAATGGGTGAACGAAAGGTAGAGATAGACAGACAGACAGAAGGACGGACGGAGACAGATGAAGGAAGAGGCGGCCTTGGTGGCAGGGAAGATTATGACTACTTGGCCACCACGTTTATGTGGGACAATAAAAAAGAAATTATAAAAACGTCATCAGGGGCAATAAACTCCACTGCCACGACACGTCACCGTCTCACTACCCCACAACTATCTTACCCCGTCCAACTTCTGGGCAAAAACGCTATGATTTATGTCACCATTACGAACATTAACGAGTCGTGTGCACCTCGTCTCTATACTCGGGTGATCCAACAATAATAATACCGTCATTAAACTCAGTTATCACCACCATCCACAACTACTGTACAACCTAACGTAGTTCATTCCAGTACTTTTATACTCTCCTACGACTATTTTAAACCTCCACAAAAATTACTTTTGTTTTCATCTAATACAAAACCAAGAGCGAGAATTCTTGATGGCAAAAGAAATCATCAACTAGTGGGGTCAAGAAGTCAAATAGCGAAGGTTGAAGAACAAAGACGTTTTGAAGAGAGAGAGAGAGAGAGAGGAACGGATTAGGAACCGCACCCACCCTCCCTCCCTCTAGTTGATGTTGGGCCAACTTCCCGCCTCCAGCCTTCAACTACCCGCCAATTGTCTGCAGTAATGAGCCTTGTGGGTCTAGAACTGGTCCCACTTTAAGTAATCTATTACCAGAATACAATCTTATCATAGCTGAAGTTTAATAAGCGTTCGTGGCAGGGGTCCAAAGTTGGCTAAGTGAGTCGAGGAAGTGTTAATAAGCTTACCTGTGGACCGACGATCACTTGCGTCATGTCACCTGCGGAACCTTTAAGGAGGCCGTAAAACACTAGTCAATACCTGTAATTATGTCGGGGTTTGAGGAAATATATATATTACCCCCAACCACGATGAAGGTCTTGACAGGGACACACGTGAACATATACTACTTTTGGGTCCCAGATATACAACTAATGTCTCCTGTAAACACAGCACCGAGAAAAAGTCCTGTGAGACCGCTGAAAAACCCTGAAGTAACATCATAATTACTCAAAAATCATTAAATAACATACACCAATCACACAGAGATGTATCCTCTGGCGACCTCTAAATGACACTAAATCAATTACACTTCCCATCAAGGTCTAGTTTTAATGAGCGTCTACACCACCGTGAGAAGAAGTATGACCACACAGAGTGAAGGAAAACACACCATCCCCAATTACGTGATATTAAGGAGAGTTTTAAACCATACATTTCAACTAGTTCAATAATGTCACTTACTAGGCCTAAAAGGGCCAATTGCAAGAACAATCGTGGGGTGTACGACGCCATTTACGATGACCTTCTTGTCCTGATCTTGTTTCAGTTATACCACCCTTTTGAAGCTCTGGAGAGATCTCGATGTTTCGATATTTTGAGTACAGCACTAGCTAATAATTCCCACCAGGAAACTTGTTTCGAGACTCCTCCAAAGCTTCGAAAAGTGCAGAATTCCATGTGTTAAAGGCGATATTGCTGAAAAAGACCAGGGCAAGAAGGTCATCGTAAATGGCGCCGTACACCCCATAACCGTTCTTGCAATTGGCCCTAAGACCGATACAAATCCGTTAAGTACTGGGACTAAACACGCCATATCGAAGAAGAAAGAAAGAAAACTTAAATTTAAACCAGTTTAAGATATTAATTGAACAGTAAGCGATGCAAGATGCCACGAATTATTATTACTATTATTGTTATTAAGTATTGCTGTAAACGATACAAACTCCTAAATCTTCGCTCGCCCACCATGAACTTCTGGACACATCTATAGAACTCCCCTCTTGGCCTTGACACTAATCTACTGAACCTCACAATTTCCTCTAACTCTCTCTTAAAACCTCTATAATCACTTGCTAAACCCAAAATTACCCTGCTGATCCTCCTTAACTATAATCCCCTTCAGGGCCTAACACCTTCCCCATAACTCTCTTCAATAGGCCTATTTCCTAAAGCCTCTTAACTGAACCTCTGAACTCTATCCTGAACCCAAAACCTCTACTGTGACAACACCGAAAAGTAGCGAACACTGACGACGATCCCTACTGCATCCACTTCTCCCTCTCTCCTGTCGACCAAGAGGTAGACGAGGTGGGCCGCACCCTCCACCACCTTACCCACCCACGACACCTGTCTCTACTAACATCAGCGCCCACTCCCAAACCCCCCCACCACCCACCACCTTAAGTGAAATTTCAGGACTACAACCAGGATTCTGTGTGTGTCGCTGGTGAGATAAATAACCAGTCCCCCCCCACACACAAAGCATGTTTAGTCACAGTCAACAAAGAGCCACACTCCACCTCCAGAGAGATAAGGTAACGATGGAGGGATCTGCCGCAAGCACACACACACACACACACAATTTACCCCCACGGCGCTACGATTACATTTCCCGCATAATAACTCCTACACACTCCTAGGCCTCTGCTAATATATCTTATACACGTCACAAGATATGCTACGACAGCGGATCACATTACCTTAAGCATAAAGGCTCGACTCGCTATAAAACCCTACACCAAATCAGAGGGATTGTTCGTGTGGAATTCCGTTTAAAATTACGCCCGTTGGAAATCCAGAATATCACGATTATGGCCACAAGTATAAACCCTGATAAACCTTGGTTACATTAAGGAGGGAACTAGCACTGGTGAGACCGGCTCGTGGCTCTCACACCTAAAACATTGCATACAACGTTCAGGTTTTTTTTCTTTTTAACAGATAAATCAAAGTTACGAGGAATGACGCATTATAATTATGTACGCTGTAGGAGCTGCACGACTACACTCCCGCCCACCCACACACTCACGCCCACATGTATAAGGAATGATTGTAACCTTTGACCAGAAGAGAAAAAACAACTAAAAATTACTTAAGCATTCACAATTCTGAATCTGTTACCAGTCAGTGAATCACACTATCAATGTGTGTTTCTTTACGCCATTTGCCTCTGTCTACCCAGCAGTAAATGGTAACAAGTATGCAAATCGATTTGCGAATCGTGTTCCGGGGTAATGGTTAGCCAGTGAAGTTGGCGAGATGTCCGGTCTTCTCGGACTTTTCCTTGACACTGGGTCATGCAGCTCGTTAACTTAGGTGTGGTTGTTGTGTTGGCGACAGCTTCTACACCTTAAACAGATTCACGCAACCACTATGTGTCCACCACCACCAGGCGAGCTGTGCTTCATTTTATACACTGCTTCTACACGTCTTGTATTTCCATATTCATAAAAAGATCAACTGTTTTTGACGATATTAAACAGATATCCCCTGCCGTCTCGATATTCCTACAAAAAAAAGGAATCTAAAAACGGTGCATTCTCCATTATATCGCCACTTCCTTATTTTATCGTTACACACACACACACACACACACACACACACACACACACACACACACACACACACACACACACACACACACACACACACACACACACACACACACACACACACACACACACACACACACACACACACACACACACACACACACACACACACACACACACACACACACACACACACACACACACACACACACACACACACACACACACACACACACACACACACACACACACACACACACACACACACACACACACACACACACACACACACACACACACACACACACACACACACACACACACACACACACACACACACACACACACACACACACACACACACACACACACACACACACACACACACACACACACACACACACACACACACACACACACACACACACACACACACACACACACACACACACACACACACACACACACACACACACACACACACACACACACACACACACACACACACACACACACACACACACACACACACACACACACACACACACACAATGTCTGACGGTTATATAGTATATAATTCCTACCCTGTACCCATATTAATATCCTCAGCAATAGCAAACTTTTCACTTCCATTATCAATGACTCAGCACGCGCTTCACATCGTAAGTTTTGGCTCCGTCCATGATGAAAAAGATTTCAGTCAGTCAGATCAAACATCACAGTACACTCCACCCTTCTCATTAAGATAAGGACGACGGCCGTGGTCATGATCCAACATTTCTAGTCAGCATTACGGAGTTCATTCATCGCGGTCTCCAGCCATTAAAAACAAAATTCCATAATCACAAACTCATGTCCAATACATCATATATTTTTTTTACAATACATATGTTTATTTTTCTTTTAATAGTCGGGGTCTTGCAAGCCGCCACTGATTATGCCGAAGAATCCAAGGATATTTATGTAGCGAGTTTCAATTTCTCTGTGAGGACTGTGTGATAATTTTCCATTTAACAACAGGAACAGATCACCTAACTGCCCATCCTGCATTTTTTTACCCAGAAAATCTCCACAACACACAAAAGAATAAACGAAAGTGGCGCTAGTGACTATCATCATCACCAAACATTGTGTGAAATGAGCTCTCTCTCTCTCTCTCTCTCTCTCTCTCTCTCTCTCAGTAACAAGAAAGGAAGGACGAGCCGGAATAACGCTCTAACATTACAAGTTTCAGGTTAAAAAAAATCTTCCTGGTCGGTTGTGTGTGACTGTACAGGTCAGCTCTGGCTCAGGCTGGACCCACAACCAGGCTGGGTTGAATGGTTCATTTAATCTAATTCTCACAGTAAGTCCCACGATGGTGCTTGTCGGTTCTTCCTGCAACACGTTATTGCAGATATCAGTGCCGGTAATGATACGGTGTAGTGGCCGTCCCCTCGCTAGCTTCCCACACTTCTCTTGCCTTAACTACACTCACGATGACCACGCCATCACCAGAACCACGCCATTACACTCGCTACTGGACACTACCACTGCACCAGGCCCAATGCTGACTGATGCACCAGCCATGTTGCATCTTACCAAGAATAAGACTTCCACTTCTAAAATAAATATGAAAACGCATTCTTTGACATTTGGGTGAGTGATAATATAACAAATACAAATGTTGAGGCTTAAACATTAATAGTCAACATCATTAACAACACCTCGGGGTCACACTTCTTAACAAACAACTACGAGAAAGCCGAGAGCATTTCGACGAATGAACTATAGATAAATGAGACAACACTCCTCGCCTGACGATGCACGATGGTAGTCAAGTCACCAGCCAGGGAAGGTCAAGCCGATTTAGATGAAAAGGATGACAATGTCCCGTCAGGTACAAGACAGCTGAAGATAAATCCAACACCTTTTGTGAATGAAGCAGGTGAAATTCCTGATGGGTGGGAAAAAGAGAGTTCAAGCGGTGGTGGGTTCGGCGATGGTGACGGCAATGGTTTTGGGAGGCGGCAGTCCAGGTACAGACGGTCAGTCGTGTTCGTGTTAAGTCCTGGATATCACTGCGAACGTGATGAATATATATATATATATATATATATATATATATATATATATATATATATATATATATATATATATATATATATATATATATAGAGAGAGAGAGAGAGAGAGAGAGAGAGAGAGAGAGAGAGAGAGAGAGAGAGAGAGAGAGAGAGAGAGAGAGAGAGAGAGAGAGAGAGAGAGAGAGAGAGAGAGAGAGAGAGAGAGAGAGAGAGAGAGAGAGAGAGAGAGAGAGAGAGAGAGAGAGAGAGAGAGAGAGAGAGAGAGAGAGAGAGAGAGAGAGAGAGAGAGAGAGAGAGAGAGAGAGAGAGAGAGAGAGAGAGAGAGAGAGAGAGAGAGAGAGAGAGAGAGAGAGAGAGAGAGAGAGAGAGAGAGAGAGAGAGAGAGAGAGAGAGAGAGAGAGAGAGAGAGTGTGTAAAACCTCCGGCTGAGTTGGAGGCTGAAGACACGGGAGACGGATGTGACAAGACGACCCCTAACATTTGGTAATGGCAGGAGGGGGGGGGAAGGAGGAGGGAGAGGTAGTGGAGGGGGGAGGAGGTAGTGGAGGAGGCGATAGGGAGGGGGAAGGAGGTAGTGAAGGAGGAGGCGATAGTGGAGGGGGAAGGAGGTAGTGAAGGAGGAGGCGAGTAGTGGAGGGGGAGGAGGAGGAAGGAGGGGGAGGGAGGCGATAGGGAAGGGGAAGGAGGAGAAGGAGGAAGGAGGAGGCGATAGTGGAGGGGGAAGGAGGTAGTGAAGGAGGAAGGAGGAGGCGATAGTGGAGGGGAAGGAGGCAGGGAAGAAAGAGGAAGAGAGAGAGAGAGGCAGCAGCAGTAAGCCGTGCCGATGTATCAGAGGTGATGACCGAGGGTTTATATTGTCCTGTATACAGTTTATATAACTAGACTCATCTCATCCCCACGATACTGAAGGCACACAAACTCCTCCGGTGATGACGGACCAGCAGCACCAAGCAGGAGACAGAATAACACATGATGAAAAAAAAGAAAAAGGAAAAGAAATGAGAAGGAAACACGAGAATGGGAATAAGGAGCGATGGCAGCAGTGAGAGAAATAAAAGTAGGAGGAGCAATAGATAAAGAATGGAACTGATAAACTGCGAAGAGGGAAAAACAAAATGAGAAGAGAAATGGCAAAAAAAGAAGTGAGAGAGAAATGTCAACAGGGCAGGAAAACACCAGGACATAAGAGTGAAAAGTAAAAGAATGGGAGGAACTGAATGTAATATAGAATGTAATATACGAGGCAGCAGATGGATGATGAGATAGAAGGAAGGAGTGAGGACGAGGGAGGTGGGCGGGAAGGAGATACGTGACGGAGCTGCGCCAGACGATCACTCCGCCATTTAAACCTGAGCCTTCGACATCTATTTTTAACCATTTCAATGATAACTTTTTCTCTCTTAATCTAAAATAATAAACAAAAATAAATAAAAATGTAGTTCCTGTACTTTCTATGGCGTGTCGTGATTCCTTCCTCCAAACAGTGATCTAAAAACGCGTTACAAGTTATAAGGGAGTGCAATTAACCGAATATGCGCAACTTGCCCTTGATTATATACTGAAACTACACTGATAACAGTGGTCGTTATTAAAGAAATTAAGTTTAAGATTATTTCCATTATTTTGGACATTACGACGTCACTTACGAAAAAATAAATAATTAAAAGTATTACAACGTGTAATACAATTCCAACATGGATGCTATTAAGCCATCGACTGTGAGTATAATGCAGACCCTAACAGCCAACTCAAGTGGGAGTAAATCTTCAAGAATCAGCACAACGTGACCACAGCTTAATCAGGTTTGACTGAGGGACCATGAGAAAATCATTCATCTTCATTATAAAAGCAATCGCGTCATCTGTCTTGAAGGTAATGATCAGAAACCACTGTACACGACGAACACGTGAACGGCCAACCTGAGGAAATTATGTCTCCGCTACTGCTGTCAGATTGAGGCATAAACACGAAGAGTGACACGAGATGAGGAGGAGAAAGGTGTGGGAGGAGGAAGAGGAGGAGAAAGGTGTGGGAGGAGGAAGAGGAGAAGAGGGGTGTGGGAGGAGAGGAGAAGAGGGGTGTGGGAGGAGGAGAGGAGAAGAGGGGTGTGGGAGGAGGAAGAGAAGAGTGGTGTGGGAGGATGAGAGGAGAAGAGGGGTGTGGGAGGAGAGAAGAGGGGTGTGGGAGGAGGAGAGGAGAAGAGGGGTGTGGGAGGAGGAAGAGAAGAAGGGTGTGGGAGGAGGAAGAGAAGAAGGGTGTGGGAGGAGGAAGAGGAGAGGGATGTGAGAGGGGCTTAAAATTTCGAACCGACAACCAAGTCAGACAAATAAACAAACAGTTCACGGAAGACAATAGGGAGCGAGAGATCCAGCAGTGGTGTACAATACAGGAAGTATCATCCTCCACTTTAACTGTATATCACAGTCATCAAGGTCGTCCAGAGCTAAAATTCACCAAAGCATTACATCATGATAAAACTGCATTCTTAATTTGTACTTCAGGTTCATTTCCACAACAAGATGGGCAGGAGACCTTCACGTGATGCTGGACCACCGAGTATCGCCACCACATTCCTGACACCTTATGAGCAAGTTATTTGTTCGCGCGCCACGTATACGCTTAAATAAACAATAGACACCTTGATATTTCTTATGTTAATAGAACCTCCTCGCCCAATAAGGTACTACCGCCTCCTTCACAAACACATACAAGTTAACTTATAACATCGTCAAGCATAATACTCAAGAAAGCATCAGTAGTTACAACACGTGCACTGCCTTCTCACCTCCACATGGCAGAGCGCACCAAATGTTTAGCCCTTCGGCAAATGTTTTCACCAAATTTCACGACACGACTTTTGTCTTTCATTGTACACCAACTCTACCTGTATCTATCCTTATCACGCGACATCGTCGTCGTAATCATCATTACAGCAATATAAGAGTACTATAGGAATACTCCTAGACAATAAGCTCCCTCACGCTGGTCACACCGTCCACTGCACACGAGGCCTCCCTCCCTCCCACTACATGTTCGCCTACTACATTTTAATTCTGTGTCAGTCTGACTCATTACAAACACCTATCTTGTTACGTGTACTCCACAAATATGTGTTTGTTTATGTGATGTACATAAAAGGATATGTTTGTTTACGAGATATAACAGCAGCCCATAAAATGAGTATTTTGTACGTAACTTTTTACAGCTAAAACTCTACCTTTTCCGAAATGTTCTTTAATAACACATATTCAGTATACGAGTATATGATCACTAAACAATTACATTCTTGTTTAAATTCACACACACACACACTTTTTGTATGTAACCTGTAAAAATAGATGGTGCCCATAATTACAAAACCTGTAACACGTGACCATAATATTTATATATTCATGAAACAACGCATTTAAAGAACATATCTACTAGCATTATCTAAGGACATCCCTCAGTTCTGGAGATGTGTAGCCCTCATCACAAAAACTACCCCTAGAGAGTGCCGTAAAACTCTTAACGTGATAACACAGGCAGGTTTATGTACTTAATGCAATAAGAGTGAACGATTTATAAACAACACCATTTCCATAAACTTACTATCGATGAGATTTAGTCTTCGATTCCCAGTGTGTGAGAAGCTTCACAAACAATGTACCTCTGAGCCTCACTTTTTCACGGGAATAACCCACGTCTTCCCCGGGTAGATCCTTCACTTACAGTCACACCGGGAAACTTCATGACAACAAATTCCGTTCAATAATCTTAACCTACCCTCAACAATAATGAAACTTATATGTAATTACGTCGAGAAATATGAACAGTAATTGCTATCTTGAGGTAAAAATCTTCATCCGAGATCGTCTCAGCGCGCTAAGTCTTTTAGGACAATGTTCTTTCATAAGACCAAAACACTTCCTGACTTTTTTTTTCTTCACCTATTTCTCTCCCTTTATGGCTAATCGTAAATAACCCACCTCATAACTCCGTTGTTCACATTAACCTCCTCGTCAACACATCAATCCATTTATCTCAAGGCGGTAACAAAAGCCGTGCTGGTCATATACACTGGTACATCAACAAACCTCTCGATCATCACACCGCACACGTCGACTCCCTCACACGACGCTCACGATCACTGTTAACGGGGATTAAAACATATATGAGATCGCCATAAAAGTACAGCTAATTTAATGGGAACTTATGAACATAGGAGGTACTATAGATTCATTTAAACGCAAATATTCCCTGACTTTCACCAGGATGCTGACACAACCTCTCACTCGATCCATTACACAGACACGTAACTCCCACCACCCAACACGACTTGCACCACTACCCCGCCCTAACAAAAACAATTCACTACGCATCACTCACACTTAACACTCTACACAGTATTCAAAACACAGGCCATCACCATTCATCCCCACCCACCACCCGGCCCACACTCAGCCCCTCGCCCTATTTATCCTATACCTGGGTCATGATAAAACAGCCTACGAGAGTGAGACGCAGAACATGTGCCGTAGCACTTACCTGGTCTGGTCGTTGAGCGCGATAAACCAGCTGACCAAGGGTCATTACGAGGATAACACAGGTGACCAGCCGCCCACACGTCCGAGCTTCGTAACATTGCGGCGGGTGAGGCAGAGAGGGGACCCTGACTTACACTAACAATGGCTGGCATATTTCATGCGGGTATCATTACCGCGGACACTAACAATCATCCACCACCGGCCACACTCCGCCTCGCGCTCGGGGCCTTCCATCCAGCCACACCATGACCCACAAAACAATTACCATAAAGGATATACCCTGACCCTGAACCATATACCATGGCACACCTTGGACCATACACCAGACCACACCATGAACCATACACTAGGCCACACCATGAACCATACATCAGGGGTCACACTAAAGACAGCAACACGAGAGGAGGATGAGGAGGAGACATCCCCAGCCAGCCACACAGCGGGTGACCGTGTACAGAGTAACGAGACTATTACACACCGCCCACACATCACCCGCCTGACACTGCTACCTTCCCGGACCTGACAGTAACACACCGCCGCGTACCGCCCCAACACACACACACACTACCACGAATCTACAGTACTGCAATGTTTACTTACCCTTTGACTGACAGTCAGTTAAAACACCCTTATAGCTGTACCCCACCACACTACTAACGAACGCATCACCCTTCCTAAAGTACTTCATCATCCGCATTATGGTAGTTCGTTACCTTTATGACACTACCCCAAACACTTATAATGACACAACACTACTAATTACTTCAAGCCATCACCAGCCCGCTATACACACAACACAGTGACCCGTTCAATAACGCATCCACAGGTGAAAGCTTGCCCACGCCACCGGCTTAAAGGAAAACACAAAAAATCGCAGTCATACAAGCGTCCAGTAACATACACAACACAACTTACGGCCCATCACCAAAGAATATCAACCGGGTATACACTTGGGTATAACAAAACACCCGCCGGGGCTTATAGCAAGAATTATTACTAGGAGCTACAGGTATTTCTTTAAAAAGCCATTAATCAGTATACGGAACCCTGGTTTATTTATTTATCTTTCCTGGTTGTGGCATGTAAATACGATCAGCTCAGTGGCCCAAAACAATCCTCAACTACCGCATTATCTAAACCCAAAGCATTATTGTTGTTAAAAGGTTTCTACACTTAGCTTGTACCATCCCTCTCACAACCTCCTCCACACGACTCCCTGTACCCCCCTATATCCAATTGTCCTCTTCTTCCCCCTCCCATTATCATTTATCCGTCCTCACAATCCTCGTCGCCATCCCCCTTTGTTCTCACTGTCATGCCTCCCACCCCCTCTCTCCTCACCACCTACTCTGTAATCCTTTTGCGCTACCGCTCACAGGATGAGTGTGGGGTGCACAATAAAGTAGCCGCTGCAAGCGGCAAAATCAAAATCAAAATCAATCCTCACCACCATTGCAGTGAAAAGTGACATTACCCACATGAATCTGACCGACGTATATGTATGTATGTGTGCGTGTGTGTATATATATGTACATGTACATGTATATGTGTATGTATATATGTATATGTGTGTGTGTGTGTGCTTACATATATGTATATGTACTGTCAATGAATATGATGCATCTCTTTGTGTACGAACCTCTGTCCTGCATGGCAGTCAACAGTGACATTACCCATATGAATCTGACCTCTATACATTTATAGCTGTTAATGAATATGATGTATTTCTTTGTGTATGAACCTCTGTCCTGCGTGGCAGTGAGAAGTGATACCACCCTCAGTGTCAAGACCTGAATGAATTACTCAGAATAGGCAAACTGTACTACAAGCTCTGCCAATAAATTTGTTAAAATACAAAAAACACCATTCTTCCCATTCCTCCTTCTTCACACTATCACTCTCCTATCTCCCACTTTTCACAATCATCTCCTTCCCCCGTTACCCTCTTCTCACTATTATCCTCCCTCCTTATGTTCCTGTTCTCGACACAATTACCCTTCCCTCTACCTGCCATCACCATCAACCTATACCATCAAGGGCCTTCCTCTCCCGTACATAACTATCTCATCACCAGGCCATCCCATCTCTTCCACCAGCCCCCCGATCAATCCTGACCTCTGCCGCCGCCGCCGCCGCCGCCGCCGCCGCCGCCGCCGCCACCACCACCACCACCACCACCACCACCACCACCACCATCAAGGAATAACAAAACTGGGCGACCATATTACGAGGTATCTGGGCCCTATATTTACATACCAAGCGCGGTCCTCTTGCTATCATCGCCATCTCTCTCTCTCTCTCCCACCCACCGAGCCCCGACGCACCTTCAAGTGAAAGGTATACCTACGCACCAAATGCAGATGCTATAATGCCTTCACTGCACGCCGCCGCCTCCTCGTCTTCACCCTGCGTTAGGAGAGCGTGATGAAGCGAAGCAGCGTGGTGTGTTGTGTTTGGGTTAGGATGAGGATGTGATGGGGAGTTGGGGAGTGTCGTGGTTGGAGATATGGTGGTAGAGACGGGAGAATGTGGTAGAGTAATGTTGGGTTGGGTTGGAGGGGGCAGAGGCAGTGAGGGTGAATGGTAGTTGAACCAGAGATATGAGAATGGCAGTAACGGGTGGTGGTGACAGTGGACGGAAGTGGTCGGAGGTAGGGAGGGGACAGTTATGGTAGGTGAGGTGGGGCAACAGAGGGCGCTAGTGGGTGTTGATGACAGGTGGAAGGAGAAGACAGAACACAGTATGGGAGGTGGAAGAAACAGTGGATGTCTGAAGTGTGGACGGTGCTGGGTAACAATGGATGGAGGAGTCAGGTGGATGGCAGTGGGTGGTAGAGTTGATGGGTGGAAGTAATTGGATGTACTGTGGATGGGGTAGGATGAGGGGGTAGGGTGGGATGGGTGAGCGGACGATCCACCACCCGGTGATTCATGCACGAGCCCACTCCAGCATCTTAATGCACGGGGAGGCGCACCTGGCCCTACCCTGCCATGACCACTACCTGACTACACCTGTCGTGCCCACACCTGCCTCACCTTACCATCTCATGCACCAAAGAACATGGAGGACGATGATACGATGCCATACAGAATACAAACAACTACTAACGTTGAAAATAATGATAATTCTAAAGGACACAAAATCAAAGAGAGAAGGAAGGAGTAATAGAGCATCAAGGCCCCAGCACAAGAGACGTCAGAGTACCAGTGGTTGTTTACTAAGTGCGAACAAGACAAGTTTCCTCATAAAAATACTGGATCAACCGGGCTGTAATGAGTATGCAGGCTTGAGGGCAACAAGCAGTAATAGCCTGGTTGATCTGGTTAGCATCCGGGAAGATAAAAACGCAAAAACACTAGTAATGTAGACCTCGGGTAGATGAGTGTGGCGTGGGGAAGGTGGGTGTGCCAGGCTGATCCATCATCACCATACCTGGGATAATGCGGAAGAAATATCCATATAAAGTCCAAAGATGAAGGGCCACTGGTCAACACACCATCAAAACCTTCCCCACAAGCGAGGTGCACAATATTTCCTATACAAACAAGCTGAGGATTCTCGATTCTGTGGAAGGAAGAATCACTCACTAATATGACAGTGAACTAAGACATTATAGTACTTCAGTTTTCTTACTCTTGATAAGGAAAGTCTTCATAAGTAACGTGAAGAAGTGACGGTGTGTGGTGTAGTGTGTGGTATGCCTTACAGCAATCTTTTAAGAGCGGGTCAGATGATGCTTGCTGCCTTATACGGTGTGTGATTTATGTTCAGCTTGATGCAGGGTCTAGGCATTACCAAGAGGCTCAGTACAGGTGGTACAGCCCCCACCTCCCTCTCTCTTCCTACTGCTGCCCGCCGCCACCTAACAACAGACCGGGACCACTGCCAACTCATTCCAGCAGTTCCAGCGGCCACGTACAAAAACCCTCCACGCTGACACATTCCATTTAACTAAATTTCAATAATATAATAGTGGACAATATCCCACTAGCTCGAGTTTTTTTTTATTCCTATAAGTCTGTAAAGTTAGGTCATGTTAGGTCACTTGGGATCACGTGACACCCGGGAGGTGAACCATCACTGTGCCTCAGTACCGTCAACACTCTCTGGTTGTTCATCCCTCACACACATATATTTTTCCACGGCCAACTAAATTATAATCGAACAAAATTGTTTTTTAACTCGTCCAATTCCGTATTAAACACTGGTCCTTGTTCACTTAGTCTAATACTTTTTTTAGTAAACCAAAAGTGAATCAAGCTGTTTATATATATATATATATATATATATATATATATATATATATATATATATATATATATATATATATATATATATATATATATATATATATATATATATATATATCACGACCCTGGAAACAAAAGATGACAAAAAAGTGAAACAGCAATAGGTAGTGGGGCAGCTACCAACAGGGAGGTACTACCGCCTGGGAAGATATTGGAAGCATAATGTGTTGTCTAATGGTAGACCCTGCTGCCATATGGCATCACGAAAATTTTGACCAAGTCCCAGGTTGCTGATCTGACTTTCTGCCTCATTTGCACACAATTGCAGGGTCTCAATTGTTTCTCTTACTTTGGCAACACAACATACATAATGTATATCGTTTCTCACTATTGATTTTTTTCTTTATAGTTCTTTATTATTATTATTACAGTGTTATTATTATTATCATTATTTTATTTGTATAAATTTTATCTGCTAAGGATTATTTTTATTTTATTTTTACCCCCAGACTCTGATGTGGGTCAATGACCTGTGCCCGGGTGAGCTAACCACCCGAAAGAAAAGGGGGGTAAATACGTACAGTATATCATGTAAAGACTGAGGTGGAATGATGTTCCGAATGGCGGTGAAGTAATGCAATGTACAGTCACTCCAAAAGGTATCTTTATGGAGGGGTCCGATGAATTTCAAAATGAACACTGAGGCTCCTTTTGTCTCGGTAGGGTTGTCAAAATCCTTCGTCGGTTGTGTCTTCTTGACTCACACAAAATCGTAAAGATATTTTTGGAGTGACTGGACAGTAAATACAGCGTTAATGATCCAATGATCTCTAAGAGCGCTCCCTGCGGTAGTTCCTATCTTGATACAAATTTCAATGACAAGAATCGCACATTTCCGCACTCCGAACTACAGTATATATTTTACCCAGATAAATCTAACCTTAAAAACAAAATCACCTTTTACTTCTCCCTGAGGGAAAAAAATCAATATCCACTTACACTGATAAAAGAATAAAACTTTACAAAGATAGTTCCCCACTACCCTACAGCTATATTTTTTTCAACTACTGTAAGTTAAAACCCCAAAGTAATTCATCCGCAAAGCCAAAAATCCTTTACCACACTCGTAACTTTTAAACTGTGAACATGACTTAAGGCCAAAGTCCCCTAACACTTCCCTGGAAGCTGACGTCTTCTATCTCTCCCCTGGAAAAGCCCATCATCACCACCGCACAACCCACCAATCCTCCCTATATCGCAAATCTGTGGCTGCTCTCCCACCCTTCCCTAAAGCTCCCCCCCCGGGCTGGCCTACTTCCTGTAATAACCGTGCTGGTATCGCAGATCTGCACCAGCAGTAGCCGCCTCTCCTATCTACATCAGGGTACTCCGTACTTGCAAGGGTGGGCTGGGCGACACAGGTGCGTCCGTCTACCCGCATGCCCGCAGGCACCATGGCCAGCTAACAGTAACACGACACACTCATCGCTGTCACAAGCCACTACTGCCATCATCTACAGTACTCACACCCGACCCTAACCTAACCTCATTCCGTCTCCAGGTATTGAAGGTACAGTAGTGTGAGGCGGTGAACACTGAACGTGCAATTCTTGTTATTTCTTCATAATTATGGTGTATCGACGAAACTGCAATAAGTGAATATAAAACAAAGTTTACGAATTCACCAGGAAGTACCCGACCCTTGTGGTGATATCACAATGTATTAAGACCTTTTATGATGCAATAATGAAGGTAAGTGCTCACACTACAAGACAAAACGTAAACATTATCTCTGCACACTGAGATAATCGTGAGGTGAGCCACTCACTGCATCACATCACTTGGCTCTGTTGTGAAATGTGGACAACTGATGTGACTGGTCACGTTTGGTTTTAAATTAGACAAATTTAGATATAAGCGCGAAACAGGTAAACATTGGTTTTGAAATAGAGTAGGGGATGAGTGGAACAAGTTACCAAACATCATCATTAACTCGAATACGCTGAATAGCTTCAAACATAGGTTGGATGGATATATGAGCAATAGGGGTTGGGTGTAAATGGGACTGCCCAGTATGGGCCAACAGGCCCACTGCAGTTTCCTCCATTCGTATGTTCTTATGTTGTCTACATTATCATGTTACTTGTGTATCTCACGTCTGACAGCAGCCATGAAGATGTCACCAGCATACATGTGGTAGTGATAAGCAAAAAGTGAAGACAAAAATCAACAACAAAGAAGTTCAGAACACGTAGTAGAAAGACGCTCAAAGCAGAAAGACGGTAAGATAAAAAAAAAGTGGAGGTGACACAAAGAAAGTACAGAGTACTGTGGAAGTAGAATAAAATTTAAAAACAAGCTAAAATGAGTAAACGAAGAAGCAAAATGAGGACAATCAGAAATATATCTTCATAAGTCCCGATATAATCGCCACCACGGGGAACACTGACCGCGTGGGGACGGAAAGAAACACACTGCGAGAAATTGTCGAGATAGTAATCCAACAGTCCTGACACCCATCATATTTTTCTTGATCTCAAATCATAACAGCCAATTAAAATATTGTGATATTTAACAAAAACAATCAGTGACCAGCAGTTGTACTATATGACACAAGCCTCGTTTTTAATTGTCGTGATGATGCTCATATATCATTCCCACCCTATACCTCTCATCCCTCCACCTACCCCTCCAACCACCCTATCACTCCCTCAACCCACCCCATCCCTCCAAGCACCACCACCCACCCTCCCAACAATCACTATCACTTCCCCTCCACCACCCACTAAACCATCATTCTTGCAACGCCATTCTAATATCAGCCAAACGCAAGAGAACAGTCAAAGCTAATACTCCCTCTTTTTCCTCAACATTGACTGGATTCGAGACACGCGAAATTGAGTTCGGCTGTAGCGTGAAAGATTAACACGCCAAAAGTGGCCCCAGCATAAGCAAGTATCGGCGAGTCATAGCGAATGCCGCCGGCCAGCATCACCCGCCACCCCACCCACCTCCTAACACCACTCCCCCACCCACTATCATCACAAAGAGCTTCCTTACCTCTAGTATGCTGCATCACACTTTGTATCGTTTAAAAACACACACACACACACACACACACACCACTCTTTACAACTGGTAAAATAAATTATTTTCAAGGCCAGCACCACACTTCACAATCAAATTACTAACCGCAACACCCCGGGGAACCGTGTGTCAAACTGCATTACTGAGTGTAACTGAAGACCTGCCTGTTTGTGGTCACTCTCCCTCCAACACACACACACACACACATCCCTGGCCCGAGAATTGCTGTTCGACACCACAACCGCATCCAGCCCATACCTGCACGAACTGATCGCTATAAGAACAGCCCAGTCCCAACCATTGTAAAAATTATCAATAACTTGTAATAAACCAGTGTATTCACTCCCAGTAATTCCTACTTCTTGCACTGTCACTATGTTGAAATGCCCTGTAGTTTGAGCTTTTCCCCATCTAGTTATTATATATCTTATTTATATCACTTATGTTATTTGTATATTATTTGTAATTCGAAACCCATTCCCCAATTGTGTAACTGTATATTTTCAGCCTTCTGGCTGTCAAGCTCTTTCAATAAACCGTTAATTATTATTATTATTATTACACACTACATCTCTACCCCACACACACTCTATCATCCCACATCTACGATACCACCCTCAGGGTCAAGACCTGACTGAATTACTCACAATAGGCAAGATGTACTCCAAGCTTTGTCAATAAATTTGTTCAACTTAAAAAAAGCCATCGCATCACCTTCCACACCTTCCACACCTCCACCACTACCACAGTTCTCCTCCCTCCCTCCCGCAATACCATTACAACAACCCACACCATCACCACACCAATGACACCATCATCCCAAACAATCACCACACACCATCCCACACTATCACTACACATCATCCCACACCATCACCTCACTATAGCCACACCATCTCACATCACCACACACCATCAGCCCACACCATCACTACACACCATCACCACACACCACACACAAATCATCCCACACCATCACCTCACACTATAGCCACACCATCTCACATCAACACACACCATCACCACAAACCATCATCCCACAACATCTCAAATCATCTCACATCATCACACACCATCATCTCACATCACCACATACCATCTCACATCACCACACACAATCACTACACACCATCCCAAATCACCACACACCATCATCTCAAACACCACACACCATCATCCCACAGCACCACACACCATCTCACACCATCCCACACCATTACACACACCATCACCACACACCATCCCACACCATCACCACACACCATCATCCCACAAGCACCACACACCATCATCCCACACCATCACCACACACCATCATCCCACACCATCCCACACCATTACCACACACCATCACCACACACCATCATCCCACACCATCACCACACACCATCATCCCACACCATCACCACACACCATCATCCCACACCATCAACACACACCTTCATCTCACAGCACCACACACCTTCATCTCACAGCACCACACACCATCATGTATTAGCCTGTGTCACATATAGACAGTAGTCCTATATAAATATGGGATAACATATTCATTACATACGTACATTCTACCCCCCAGAGTAATAAGCATCTAAGATAGCATAAGCATTTGTTTATATCACGCCATCTTGACTTGACAGCCTATTAACTTTCTCACCCAACCCTCTGTGTGTGTCAGCTTTTTCGTTAATGACCTTATGAAGTGAGGTTACCCTCCAACCACCAGTTAATTAGAGATACACATTATAAGTACCAAAAAGTACTTATAGAATAACGAATAACAGTGATTACCACAAAGTAACAAAAAAACAAGTTGGAGTAACAAGTTACCACAAGTTACCATAACTGTGTAGTAACAAGTGTGTAGTACACGTGGTAACACTATAGCCGCCATGTTGGGTATTCTCAAGTGCTAACATAACGACTAGCAGGCCTAACCAACAAAACACCCTTGGTGGCATGGTGTTATGGTTATGGTCAGAAAGTACCATAAACAACTGTGGTGTAATGGTCAGCTTGCTCGCCTCGCAAGCGAGTGGACCTGGGTCAATCCCTGGGCAGGGTGAAACTATGGGCAAGTTTCTTTACGCCATTTGCCTCTGTCTACCCAGCAGTAATTGGGAACCTGAATGTTAATCAATTTGCAGTGCAGTTGGCGAGTTGTCTGGTCTTCTCGGACTATTCCTTGACACTGGGTCATGTAGCTCGTTAACCTATGGTGTGGTTGTTGTGTTGGCGACAGCTTCTACACCTTAAATAATTTCACGACTAGTTAGCTCTTGGCAAGGCCATCCTTGTTACACAAGGGACAACCATTATTATGAGCAACTCACCAGGCTAACGATAGCAGCTTGATTTTTTTTTTTTTAAAGATTGCCCCCGAGGGGGCTAGTTTATTGGGCACCCCCTTACATCCTGTGCAAGGTGAACCGCAGAAGCGTTTACAGCGCCCATCTGGGTTTTGTCAGCAAGTTACATAAAGTGACAGAATGATGAGTGTGTAGGGGGAAAATTCCCGGTACAATTTATCTGTTTATGGTAAAGCGTGGCAGGTCCCTAATAACGTCAAGTGCCAGGCCATAGGCATTGACAATATTGAGGGACATACCTTTTAGTGTGATTGTACATCGGCAGTGTCGGCTTCAAGGGGGACATCGAGAGGTTGGTAGGGTACGTCCTTCTTGGCGTAGATACATAGTTCACTAGCATGTCCTCATGGTGGTCAATTGATGTGAAGAACTGGAGTGGATGGACCCCAGGTGCCGGCATGCCGGTGGGGGACGGGAAGCAAGGGGTGGTGTCCTCGGGTCCATGAGCAGGCGCGGCTTGTGGTGGGTGGACGGGGGCAGCCCAGCACACCAGGGCAGCCACGCCAGCAGTGATGCCAGGCGGCGGTGGAGTAGGCCGTGAGCAAGAGGAGCACACAGGGGGGCGATCAGCTTGTGTCAAACCAGAAGAGGGGGGTGACTGGGTAGCAGCTGGAGGCAGGGGGTAGTCTGTGTAGGTTGGACATGGCGGTACAGAGTGTATCAAGAGTCTTTCAATACGGTTGGTAAATTCGTGGAAATGGGATGTGATCTGTGTCGTGTCACCAAAGGGGTTGTGGGGGGGGGGCAGTGCACAGCGTCAAGGAGAGGGGGAGGAGGTTAGGAGATGGTGCTGCCAGCCAGGTGAGGCAGGTGCTGTTGAAGGCATTGCCAGAGGAGGGATGCGGCCCGGTAGGCTGGGGGGTTGAGGTTGACGCAGCCTTCGGGAGACTCTTCTCCTGGGACAGGCGTACGTTTGGAGGCATTGCCGTGAGTCAGCATTGTGCCAGCCACCACAATTACAACACCTGGGGTCAACAACGTAGCCCACATCACCCCATTGAGGTGGTCTTTGATTTTCTGGGCACAGACGGAGGAGTGATGGTTACGTGAACAGAAGCGACATCTGGAACGATCACGTCGGCAGCAGGCGGTGAAGGTGTGACCCCCAATGGGAGCAGATGACACAAAATGCAGGACCTGGGTAATATGGTTCTGCATACAGCGGAGGGAGGACTGGGTGGGCCTCAGCAGTGGTTGGGCACTCCCTCCCCTTCCATTTAACTATGACAGCTGGTTGTGGGGTCTTCCCTCAGTAATGTCGACGTATACCGAGTATACGTGGATTAAAGTTAAGAGCCTCTTTGATTTCAGCATATAGAGGGAATCGTTTAACTAGGATGTGGCAACACTGCTGCGTCAGCAGGTGGAGGCACAAGGACAACCCTGTCAAATCCAACAGTACTAAGTGTTTCATAGACCTCAGGTGTCTGACACTTGATAGAGCTATGGTTCTTACCTTTTTGGAATTGAATTGTGTTGTCTCCAATACTTTGTTGTCCAATCAAACCGTTCCTCAATGGTTTTCAGTGAGTCCTTGGGGAGGTGCAGATTCAGCTTACTTGGTTGGTTAGCAGAGGGGTGAGTGGCGAGGGGAAGCTCACTGATCTTGGCATTGGTGTTGCCACTCCGACAAGTGTTTCCCATAGAAACATTACTGTTACTGTCACTATCACTGAGGTCTGACTCTTGCAGGGTGTGGGATGCATTATGACTATCCATATAAGAAATGTCTGTATCCATGAGAGAGGGAATGCCTCTTCTGGGGCGTTTATATTGACTTGAGTAGTATCTTTCTCGGGGTATCACCTATCTCACAGAAAACCTTTGTCCTCGACTCCCTCTGCCTGTTGCTAGCATAGGGAGGTCGCCAGCGACACAAACACAAAGGAGGCACTTCCTCCTGCAAGGATCCACACATCTCCGATACTGATACCATTGCCACCTCGCCTGGTCACACTGCATCCTTCACCTCTCAAGATTCAGACCTCAGTGATTGTGACAGTAACAGTAGTGTTTCTATGGAAAACACTGGCTGGTGTGATACCAATGGTGGGCCACCCGCTGCCCTAGATGCGCCATTTCCCCAAGGACTCACACAAAGATGTGGAGGATCGGTTTAATTGAATGACAGAGTACTACAAACAACATGGGTGTAAGGGCGGAAACGATCTTCCTGCTCGTTACCGCTGCTAACTCTCTCGTTTGCTGGTGCGACCAACACTTGGGGGAGTTTGGACAGAAGTGAGAACGGCAGCGGCTACCGGTGTCGCAGGCAGAAGTGAGAACGGCAGCAGCTACTGGTGTCGCAGGCAGATCCTGCTCAGCCGTGAGTGCAGTCACTACCTTCCACTACCTTCCCCTGCTGTTCGTCAAATTCTGGCTGTGATCTCATCAAGGCTCGGGACTCGTGGACTGTGTCCCCAGACCTTCACCTATCGACTGTCAATTCTCTGGTCATCTACCACTACCCCATACCACGACCGTCAGTTCATCTCCTCCGTCTGCGCCCCGGTGTTCTCCTGCCATTTCAAGACATCGGCCACTGTCGCTCGAGTGTGAAGTTGAATGGACACCCCCCCCCCAGTGGATCACCGTGTTCCAGAACCTTCCCCCAGGGCCACTGCCGTAAGAAATATCTGTTCATTGTTTGATTCTTTTGTTGTCGATTCCTTTAATTGCTGACGCCCCTTTCATTGTTTGATTCTATCAGTTGTCGACCCCAAGTAATTGTTGATTCCATTAATTGTTTGATTCCTTTAATTGTTTGATTCCATTAATTGTTTGCTTCCCTTAATTGTTTGACTCCATTAACTGTTTACTGCATTAATTGTTTGACTCCCGTAATTGTTATTTGATGTTTGTTGAGTGGTGTCAGAGTTTTGTGTTATATTTTTTATAGTAAAGAGATGTCAATCTCAAACGGTTGTTTGTTATTCCTCAGAAAACCCTGGTCCTTGACTTTCCTTTATTAAGATCCTGATTAGTCTGATAAGGGATTTCTATCCCTAAGTCCCAGGCCTTTACAATGGGTTCACTCTTAAATTCCTAAGAGAAAAGAATCGAAACTCTCATGTGTCTGACTCCTGAGGTCTATGAAACACTTAGTACTGTTGGGTTTGACGGCGTTGTCCTGGAGCCTCCACCA
Source organism: Homarus americanus (assembly GCF_018991925.1). NCBI lineage: Eukaryota > Metazoa > Arthropoda > Malacostraca > Decapoda > Nephropidae > Homarus > Homarus americanus. The sequence continues at coordinate 833,664 of NW_024753828.1, read as the reverse complement.
GCTGACACTGCTGAATGTTGCCACATCCTAGTTAAACAATTTCCTCTATTCGCTGATATCAAAGATGCTCATTAATTTAATCCTCGTATACTCAGTATACGCCGACTCTACCGGGGGAATTCCCCGCAAGCTGCTGCTGTTGTTAAATGGAAGGGGACGGAGTGCCCAACCACTGATGAGGCCCACCCAGTCCTCCCTCCACTTAATGCAGAACCCTATCATCCCGGGGCTACTTTTTGTGTTATCTGTTCCCACTGGGGTCAAACCATCACCGCCTGCTGCCGACGCGATCGTCCTAGATGTTGTTTCTGTTCACGTAACCCTCGCTTTGCCGTCTGTGCACAGAAAACCAGAGACCACAATGATGAGGGTGGTGTGGGCTTGGTAGTTGAACCCAGGTACTGCAATGGATGAGTTGATGGTCCTGGGTAAACAATAAATACATTCTGCCACGTTCGTAGAGTGATATGGTATATATAATTTGTAATAAAAGTTTACAGTCCTGCAATAATAGTCGAGATAAGTTTATTTCTCTAGAAACAGGGCCGCCATTTGCAATGACGTCACCACTTAACCTGCAGACAACACACTGATGGAGATACGAGTCAATTTAGAAGTAATGACATTGGCTGGAATTTGTTTTGTGAATGCCTGATGCTAGGTAAACATGACAACATAGTGCTGCTATCGTTTTGATGATTCACTAATGAACCACTGGGATATATATCATCATTAGATTCGAGACAGGCTATAGTGGGTAAATTTTAAGTTTTGTTCATCCCTGTACTTAGACATGATGGTTTATGATGTGTTATGAACGATTCAGTCTTTCATTTCTATCAGAAATCACTAGTTTTGAGTTACTACCCCCCCCCCTTACCGATGTATGTTAAGCTAACCTTGTAACTCATCATACCCAAACCTAACCTAACATATGACCTGTATTTTCTTATGCTATCGAAAAATGTTTTGCGACAGAAATCCTGTACAGATAATTTGTCTTATTGTTTAAAGTACCTAATCCCAGTTTTAATCTTAAGTTTCCCCAGATGACCAAAACCAAAATAATATCAATATTGTTTGGAATGTTTATACAGGTACTCTGAAACTTGTAGTAGGGGCAGCTAATACCATTGAATTAGTTAATGTGCTTAGTAATACTGTATTTGTATACAGTACCCTATTCAATACAGTATAGCATTACTGTGTTGCACAGTAAAGCACAATTAATTATCTAATAATGTTTATTTACAGAGTCAATCAGCCGAGAAGGTTGGACAACTACTTCCAGGGTTCATCAAGGCAGATGAAAGAAATTTACCAAAAGTAGATGTCTTTATGATTGTAGAGTATTATCAAGAACACGGCCATCCAGCTATGAAGCACGTTAAATTACGCTTGTCATCTGATCATCTCTAGCCCATCCCCTGGCCATGGTCGTCCCTAGTCCTTCCACAACATTAAATATAGACATCGGTAACAAAAACCTAAATTTTTCCAGACATGAAATAGAGAACAGTGATGAAAACTTCCATGTTGGAGTTATCGGTCTTTTGCATCATTTGGCACCCAGTAAGTAAATACAGCTCCTCCCCGACTTACGACCACCCGCACTTACGACCTGCCTCAGTCATACCAAAATTTGGTCAAATTACGTATTTTCGAGTCCCATTTCAACTTACAACCTGGATTTGGGTCCCTAACCCCGTCGTAAGTTGGGGAGGAGCTGTACACATGATGATACTTGAGCAGTAATTTATCTTAACCTAAAAATAAGGTATACCTGTACAGTATACAGTATATCAACTTAATACTCACATCAAAATGATCGTCACAACAGTAGGTGCAGGATTCTGACATGGGGAACTGTCGTTGAGCAGCAAGCCACCACCTCTCCCTAATCTTTTTATCTTTCAGTACTATGATGAATATTTGTCTGGTGAGGATTTGTCGGTACTCTTGCACATTAGCACGGAACACCAACGATTCTTTGTCCTTTCCTTGAACATTGTACATGGCCACAAGTCTTGTATTTCTACTGGTAACAACATACACACCACAACTGGCTGAAACCAGGCCTCCTCTCTGCCCCGGGCCATGCCTGCCCCAGCATGGCCTCATCTTGCTATAACACGACACCCTCCACCGTCACCATGCAGTCACTCCTAGGCCTCTTACCTGTCTCTACTCCAATGCTGCCAGACCTGGTGCTACCACCTGTGCCCCCCCCCCCAAACTCTACTCCAGCAAGGTGGCACAGCTCATGTCCCTCCTTCACAAACTAGAGAGCAGTGTTGAGCATCTCTTTGGATCCCTACTTGCTGTCTTCATCAACCTACAGCAACCATGGTGCCCTCTGTTAGCCTCACCTGCCCATAGACTCCTTCACTACTGCAAAGGAGCCCTTCGGGATTGACCAGGCGAACCCTGCTCTCCCAGCATGTCAGCCTGACTCATCCCCGCACCCAGACCCTGTTTACTTCGTGCCTCAACCTGTCCACCCTCTGCAGGCCATGCCTACTCCTGTCTCTGGGCTGTCTTCACCAGGGCTCTCTGTTGGACCAGATGATACGGGATTCCCCCCACTCCAGCGCTCTGTACGTTTGGACCATACTGATGACATGTATCCTACGTTGACTACGTATCTCCGCCAGGAAGGACATTCCCCATCAACCTCCCGACCTCCTCCTCATTGTTGCAACTACCAACACACACGTCATCACACTCACACTAAAAGGTTTGTCCCTTAATACTGTCAATGACTATGCGCCTCCCTCCACTCCTACCGTGCCTATCCTACAGCAGCACAGTCCCCAGCCGTCCCCAACACACCTTCCTCCTGACCAATATCCCTCCTCCTGCAGACAGGCCTCGCATTTGACTTATTAGGGACTTGCCACGCCGTGCCATAAACATATGTATTGTATCGGTAATTCTCCCAAATACACTCATACTGTCACTACATGTTGTATGATATGGACACAAAGTAGTACCTTCAGCTGTGTACCCTTATATTACTGTATTAATTATGTATAGTAAGTATTACAGAACATGTATTAATTCTATGTAATATTCCCATTTATTGTGCACCATATTATGTATATAAATTATCATATTTATACATTATGTATTCAGCTTGTGAATGCTGGCATCTGTACATCCCAGTGCGCAGTAATGCATAGAGAGAGTGAAGACAGCCAGTCCTTGTGGTGCGGAAGTGAGCTTCTTGGTCCCCTTGTATATATCTCCCGTACGAGAATAGAACCTACTTTTAAGAGAACAAGTGTTTGTGTATACCTTCAGTAGTATAGAACATTTTGTGGGTATCAAGACGAACACAGACATGTAACTTGCCGATGAAATCCATGGCCCTTCAGGCACTTACGCCCTTAAATTCATGAGTTGACTAGGCAAGCATGAACTCTGTGTGTTTCCCTGTTGGGCGCTGCAAAAGCTTTTTGCGCAATGCCTTGCACAGGATGCAAGGAAGTGCCCAATAAACTATCCCCCTTGTGGGGCAAATTATAAAAAATAATATGTAAAATATACACACACCCTTCTAACAATGCCATCATCTAGACCAGGGGTCACCAAACTACGGGCCGCGGGCCGGATCCGGCCCGCGACGTCAGTTCATCAGGCCCGCCGACAGTACTTGAATTTGCTTGATAAAACGTCAGTTTCACAAATCTCACTTGCCTTTTTTGCTGCTTAGTTTGTGAGATTCGGATATGTGCACACTAGGTCTGATGTAACTATCTTTTTGCTAACGTCGCCTTCTTTGATAACTTTTTAGTAAACAAATATGTTGGTTGTCTTTGTTTTTTGTGCATTGCACGCCACTCACCCATGATTAACATGGAATGCTAAACTTAGTTTTTCATCTTTTTTCCCAGAGCTTTCGTTCTGGCTTGCAAGTATTGAACAGAATGATTATGCGGCCCGCGCTCGTCATTCTTTCAGTTATCCGGCCCACTGTGAAAAAAGTTTGGTGACCCCTGATCTAGACTGTTGCCATCTTGGAAAATGTCAATCATCCAGCCCAGCTGATGAGATCATAAACAAGAGGACGACGCCGAGAAATGACAATCAACTCTACTTTGCTAGGTATTTCACAAACAATGATTAGTTTATATATACGTACACATTTTATATATTGTTACGACCGTGTCGTATTTTTCAATTTTTTTTTATAACATGCTTCCATGTTGTTCCATATTACTCCTGTAATGATGTGTTATATTTACTATTATATAATCTAGTCACCTTACCCTGTGCTGTTAAGGTTGTAACTGTTATTATTTGTTCAAGCCCATCTTATTTCTTCATTTAGTATTGTAATAAGCATTCTTTGTTTCTCTAACGACCAACTACATCGTTAAACGACCCATGTTTCACCGGCTGGTCGCATTGGCGGGAGCCGACCCTATATATAGTAGTCCAGTCCTCTTGTCATTCAGTTCACGTTCTTTTGAGTGACACTCGTCACCTGTCACTTTATTTTATTTCTGTGTTGTTCCTGTCGCCACCAATGTGGTATATCTATGCAAGTACCTATTCATGTCTCTTATGTGTCCATCAGTGCTTGCTTAGTTACATTTAAGTAATTCAGTGTTGTTTCACGATAGTTAATTTCAGTGTTAGTTATTTTATATGTTTATGCAGTGTTAACGTAATCCAATGCATTATTTTTATTCTTTTGATGTTTCGATGTTTTAGTATCATGTGTGTCTTAAAGGTTTAGATAGTGAATCAATTTGTTGTGACAGCCTATGAGGCTCTTTATTGTGTTAGTATTTTATTTAATTAAATTCTTAAAGGTTTACTTTATTTATTTTTCTTCCCTTTTGATTTACTTCACTTTTTTTGTTTGGTTACGCCTAGAACCTGAATATTAAAGTAAATTAAGAGACGGCCTAACAATATATTCTACAACATACCATCACTGTACAAGGTAGACGTCGTCATAGGTTATTATCAAGTGCCTTGTAACAATTAATTGAAAGACATGCAATTAATTATCACTAAAATTTAGTCACATTACCAGTGAATGGTTTGGCAAAGTTATCAAACATTTAACTTTAATAAACATTTATGGATCATTTATAGCATGTTTTAAGCAATCAACAAGTTCTAAGCAAAACTGAAAACTTAGATAGTGATTAAAGTGACACTGTACCCCAAGACAAAGTTAACACTGACACAAGTGAACACAAAGGTGCGCATGAATTACAATTCATAAAACCTGAACTATACAAGTAAACACTTGGATTGAAGGCAGTGAAGCAGTCATAAATCAAACATATAAAGAATTATTATTTACACAACTTAGGTCATGACGTTCTTACGACACTACACCTGAGTATAGTGCATTGGCATCTTCTACTTCATGCACTAGTACTTTACCATTATTTCAGTTGACTAGTAAACCTCTAACCACTATCATGACTAACACCAGTGCTGCAAGCAACTACAACAGCATGATCAAATCCCAGACTTCACAGGGGAAGATCTGAACTATGATGTATTAACATATATCCAAGCATGTGAGGATGTGAAGACACACAACAATGTCCAGGACGAAGAGGATCAAGAAACAATCGTTTGTGGTCCCATTAAACCAGGCTATCGCTCAAGTCGACTAATGAATTCTATGGGTTTTACTTAAACAAAATATGATGAGTTTAGAAACAATCTGATCAGTTTCTTTGATCAGGGAGCAATTGGCAGTCATCTTCCATGGATTTTTAGAATAGTAAACAGAACCATGTCACTAGCCCAAACACAGGATGTCTACAGTATAGGGCACAGGCTCTAGCGGAAGAAACAATTGACGAGGTGTAAGTGCAGTTATCTGGCTCTGATTGGCTTGACGCTAACGGTAACATGAGTGGTGATCAAGCGTATCGCCTCATCGAGCATATACAATTTATATTCCTTCTGCGAGATATAGAGTATAATCAAGCTCAAAAGGAAGATTACCGCAAGACAGAAGTACTCACAGCTTATGTACAAAAGGTTGTGCAAATAGCCCCATGCAAACCTCTTGCTAGAACCATTGCACTGAGGCAATGGTATCAATTAAGGTTCAGAAAGAAACTGGTACCAAACCTAAACAAAAAAGAAAATTTTAAAATTTGCAAGAAACAGAATCGTACAACTGAAGACTGTTACTATGCAAAACAAGACAGTAACACCTATCAATCTAACAAAACCAAGAAAAGTAACTACAAGCCTCAAAAAAAAATCCAAGGTCAAATTCAAGTGGAGTTAGCAGGACAGAGTATGCTGCAGAACACAAAAGTGACCAGTGGTGTGTACTACATCAATTTAGATCACACAATTCGGAGGATTGTGTAAGTTTCCGCCAACACAGGTAGGAGTACCAAGACTTCAGGCAGGATTACTAAGACTGCAGGCAGGATTATCAAGAACGTCATCCAGGGTACAAATTTCAAAATCCTTCGGGAGAAGAATTGTGCCATGTCCAACATGACCGGGAGTAAAATCACACATAACTAGCAATGCTTCCATGGCAGCTTTATTGATCGCTGAAATAAGAAAAGTGGAAGTATTGACAATACCAATGAGTGTAGGTAACACCAAGCTGTCCCTAGACATAGATATGTTATCTCGTTAACGTCATTTACTGAATTGAATCGACGTTCTCCTGACAATAAATGGCAAATAAGACCTACAGATGTGATCTCTCCGGAGTATCAGGCCAACATTTAGATATTACGGGAGAAATTATATTACATTACCTATATGTTTTTCTAATACCGGTGAAACCTTTCAAGCAGTTTTATATTTCTCTGCCAGTTGATGGATTATTGGGTCTTCAAACACTAAAACAAAGTAACAAATATGTCCAACGTAGTCGACATACTATAAAATTTAATAACACTATACCATGCTATGCAAAATTCACATTCAATGCTCACCTCAAAGGTGAAAGTGATAACTAACTCAACAAACATGAGGAAGGTTGTAAACGAGCCCAAGCTTGCTAAAGATCCTAGTTACAGTAACTCGATTTCCATGCGAGATTTTAGCAGCAAAAATTGGATTATAGTCTTAAAAGGTACTCAACATTTTGAGAATGAGGAAATAACCAAAGCCACTGTCCGGATGCTAGATATTTACATTGGGACTGACGTAGGCTGTCTTAGCGAAAGTGCCAAGATTAAAGACCTGTCATTTAAGTCTACCTTGAACAGAATTAGACCAGGTAGTTTAACAGATATCCTTGTTCTTAACAGGACTGGCAGACCCAAAATTTTGAAAAAGGGATGTTGTCTTTGTGATTTCCTGGTGTACCGTACTTATGTGGTTGCACAGCCTACTCAATTACCAATTGGTAGCATTACTCAAACACAAGAACAACTCAGTCAGAAGAAGTTGGATCAAATAACTCCACAAGTCAAGATGATTGACTATCTTCAAAGCAAAAGACAACTCCTACAGCTACTAGCCGACTACAGGGTCATAGTAGCATTACCTGGGGAACCACTGGATCAAACAAAATTAACCTCACACCACATATCTTTACAACCAGACACTAACCCTGTCTACATGCTAGTTTACACACAGTACCGTATAGCCAACGGCCCTTAGGTGAAGACATGATTAAAGATACGATGGACCAGAAGGTAATAACACATTCGTTATTCCCTTTGAATTCTCCTTTCTTTTTCATTCCAAAGAAAGATGGAGGATGGTGCCTTATTAGATACTGACTTTTGACGAGCCAATGAAGCAACCATATTGGATAGGTACCCAACACCTGTTCTGAGCAATTTGTTGCAATCCTTGAGAAAAGATAATTCAGTTTTTAGTAACCTCGATCTTCTTAGCGGGTAATGGCAAATTTTTCTCAACGAGAAATCCTACGAGGTGACTACATTCAGCACTCCCTTGGGATATTTTGAATTTTTAAGAATGCCATTTAGACTACGAAATGTGCCATATACATTTCAACGAATGATCAACACTGTTTAAAGATGTGTTCTGAGACAAGCTCTCTGGGCTACATCTCTCTTTATGTCTCAACTAATTACAAGCTAATAGCTGATGCTCATTAGTCTGGCAATACACCAACACCATACACCATCATCCCAAACCATCACCACACAGTACAATATTGATGTTTGTAAATTAAGTCATAATTCACTCATTTAATGAAAACTCAAACTATTCCTATGGGAAGGAAACCTTAAAGTAATTGCGGTAAGTATTATCCACAACTTAATGACAAAAATATATAATGTAGAGAATTATATCACCAAACAATTCTGGGTTAAAGTTTTCTGCATTTAAATTTCCAATCATAAGCTAAAAATAGGAAGTCAATAAAATTACTCAAGAGGTCTCACCCCTGGTGCTTGGAGCATGAATATCGGTAGGTAAGGGTCATTAGCAGTATATCACGGGAGCAAGGTCAGGTCAATGTATCACCACCTTGTATCAATGACCACAGATTTGGTTCTGGATTCTCAAAGGTTTGTACTGTACATTAAAGATATCCCCCTTATGGAGTTGTGTGGTTGCACGTCAATGACTCACTAACACTATGACACAAAAATTTATGCCAAAATGGCCTGAATATAACTGAGAGTTTGGTGTTATTACCATGTGCTCTATTATCTCCCCCCAAAAAAAATAATAATAATAAATATTGGGAATAAAAAGCACAATAATATCCAAGACTTGGAACCAATGTAAATAAATAAATAAATAAATACAAGTACTGTACAGTATGTCCATAACAATTCCTTGTGGTATTAAGAAATTAGGCAGTAAGAGATGGACACAAACTGGAGCTAATCCCACTTTAATCCGGTGAGGTATGGAGAGTAAATCCCTCCCCAGCAACAGTATTCTCCACGGTTGTTTATTTCCATTAGTGAGCCTTGACTTAACATCTGATGAACTACTAACAATTTTTACCCATCGAAACCTCTTAAACCTCACACTAGTACTGTACAGTACTCAGATTCTCAAACTTCCACACGTTCCTTTCTGTCACTTACTGAGTGAGTGAAAGGATATCCAACTGCCATAAATTCTCAGTGTAATTCTGACAACACTTTGTCCAACATTTTAATTTTGCCAGTTGCCATTTACACAAAAAATTTAACAAATAAATAATTACCGTATATAAATATAGATAATATAAATAAAAAATAAAGTATGAATACAGCATTTATGAACCCATGTTAAACTACCTATCAATCTCCATTCTGTACTCGACATGTAATATAGAGTACAGTACCGTACACAAATTACTGTACAGTAAAGCCTCAAATAACGACGGTAATGTGTCCTCCAATAATGTAGTGTATGGTGAATCATCGTATCATGAATCATTAATTACCATTAAAATAAAGCAATAATAATGAGATGTGTTCCCAAGTGTGACCTTTTCATATCCTTTGTGTGGCTTTTTACCCTCTTTTCCCCAAAACCAATGCAATTAATGAAAATTGTAAACTATATTCTTTAAAAAATGTTTCTGAATGCACCTTATACAATATAAATGAATAATAATATGGTCACACAAGAGGAGATGGGACGCCACTGTTTTCGTTTGTGTTCACAGCCGGGAGTCCGGGACGATAGTTCTACACGAGAAATTGAAGAAAATAAGACCCCAGTTGTGGCTGTAGTAAAATTAATGTAAAAACATGAATATATATGTTTTAAGTAACGTTATTTATTTAATGTTAATAAATGGAACACAAGAAGTAGCTAACCACTAATGGCAAAGAAATAAAGCTAGATGATTGGGAACGCCAACATATACAGTACGTGCGAATTTAAGGATACCGCGTCATTTATCTTTTTAAGAATATGTACAAAAGATTCATTATTGTTTATTATACTGAATATGTATTTGATTGAATCAATCCTTATATATACAAAATGAACAACACAATTCATGAATAATACGTAGAATATTAAAACACGCTAGAAGATAATAGATGGCATTGTTGTTGTCAGTGTTTACACCCATAATGTCAGTTATCCAGTAGAAGTAACCACTGATATTAAAGAAAAAAGTGGGACTGATAGTGGAATGCCAATGTATACGTGCGCACTTAAGGAAACAGTCATTTATCATTTTAAGAATATGTACAAAAGATTCAATATTGTTTATTACTGAATATGTATTTGATTGAATTAATGTTTATATATGTGAAATGAACAATACAATTCATAAATAATACGTAGAATAATAAAACACACGAGGAGACAAGACGGCATTGTTTTCGTGAGTGACGATGGTTCTACATAAGAAACTAAGGAAATAAGACCCTGGTTTTAGCTGTTGTGAACTTAATTTTTAAAAATTTAATACCTGTATGTATGTTTTAAGTTATGTTATTTAATGTTAATAAATGGAACACTAGAAGTAGCTAACCACTAATGGTAAAGAAATAAAGCGAGACGATTGGGAACGCCAACGTATGAACAGTACATGTGAAAACATATCATTTCTCTACCAATGAATATGAAAGCAACACTTATTTACTGTTCATATATGTTTTAAATAACATTTACGAATGTAAAACAAAAACTCTACTCACCAATGGTGGTTAAGTCTAAAACATAAGGACAGCCAATGAATATTGCGGGAGTTTTTACTCAGATGACGAAGTCATCAGATTCAACTCTGGCTGAAGCTGTAGCTTTCCATAAAGCTGTTGCTGAAACTGTTACTGAGCCTGAAGATGATGTTGAAGCTGCTTATGATGCTGAATTTGATGGTGTAGCTGAAGTTGATGGTTTAGGCCTTCGAATAATAAAGCTGTCGAAAGAACCTTGCACAGCTGCTTTCTTTTCTCATTATACATCTTTATGTAGAGGTCATTTGCATTTATATATATTTTAATGCTTTGTTCTGTTAATGGATATACAGTTCGTTCATTACTTGCCCCATATAATATCCACAGACCTCTCACCTTTTTCATATCGTTTTAACACATCTAGTTTCTCGGCTAAGCTTATACACTTTCTATTAGCTTTTGAAACAACACTACCATAACTTGCTCTCTTGCTCATGTTGAATTGGGATGCAAAATTGCTGTAAGAAACCTGAGAAAGTTTTTCTCCTATTCCTGTTCAGATGCATGAAAAGAAAAGGCCCGCCAAGCTCCGACTGTTGTTTACTGGATATGCACATTACCACTCATTAGCCAGGCAGCTTCTTTGCGCAAGGCGCTCTTCATATTTTTCTATTTTTATTTATTTTTTTTTATGATACATACTGTTATCGCCACACACAATTGAGTGCACTGGCCACATGCTAAGTGAAGAAACTGTTTACAACTCAGAATAGCTTACTAAGCAAGATGGAGCTGGTAACAGCTGTGTGACTGCCTGAGGGGCAGACAATCGCCTTCTACCGTAGAGGCAACATCCTGATTCTCGTCAGCTAACATCTTCCTGCAGGACATTATATTTGTTCTCGTTGGACTAACCCTAGACCCAAAAACGTGAGTGTGATTGTGAACTGTTGAATCCCCTGAGAACTCTAAATAACTTTAATAAGTGTAATAATGTACTGTATATTGATCGTATTATTCAAACTGTGTGTCCTGATGTACCAGCAGTTGTTATATGTGAATTGTATTCAACGGGTTTTGACAGAATTATACTCATCGCGTCAACGACAAGGGTTCTTATTGTCCTGCACAAGCCAAAATCGCTCCTATGAGCGATTACAGTTAACCATCATTCAACCCACACAATTATTCACACAAAATCTGAAGTTGTGCTTTAAAATTCCTGTGAAAAACAAAAGCAAAAAACTCAACAGCTATTAAATTATTCCATAAAATGTAGGAACTATTTAACATGGTTAAAAAGATAAATAAAAAAATATATACTTGAGTGTAAGGATACAGAAGGTTAAATAGAGTAATCATTATGTACCCCCGGCCACTTTTTGTTGGATTCAAACACCACATCAGAAATTATACAGAAAGAGTATCACCCACCTTCCCCTGGGGAAAAGGCAGTTGAAAACTAACAGGAAGCACTAGGAGATAAGGCGAATCCAAGAACCAGAGATGAAAAAACTCTAATGACTACATCTGGGAGTGGCTTCATTATTATGTGAGCAGTACTATTACAGTACACAAGCAAGCATGACAAACCAACAACACTTCACATAACACAGGAGCATAATGTATAAAACCCACTTTGCTCTGGCTAATTAAAGTGACAAAAACATTCTACACTGCAGCTCTTCACTTATGAACAAATGAGAAGCCCAGAACTGCAACTTAATCCCAACTCCAAAGTTTTTGACATTCATTTGTGTTACCATGTGTTCCTTAAAAGTGAATATCAATATACAATAACCTTTTCTATCATAAATTTAGGAAGCAAAACCCAAACTCAGAAATATTCATAATTGAAAAGTACAGAAAACCTCATTCAGCAAAGATGGTTAGTCCTAATTTAAAGAATAGTATAAACAATTATCTATAACACACTGTGGTACAGTATACGCAGTCTGTTGTTGCACTCTTATTTGTTTTTTACTTCATTCTGATGTGATACAAAGAACATGAGACAATCTTCATTAAAGTGTAAATAATATGTCTGAGAAGTACCTGGTAATTAAGATAAAAGATAAACAACCTACACACTACATAAAACAAGTAATAACTCTACTTGCAACACAAGGTTTCATTATCTGCAGCCATAAATGTGTGACATTTACTGAGGGTTCATAAATCGTGAGGGCTCAAAAAATAATGCTCGTCTTTATCTTCCACCAACTTATTCCACAACATCAGACAAGGTTCCCAACCTCTGCAGGGCATCTACTACATCTCCCCCCCACCCTAAGTCTTATTTTAATTTCTTAAAGATGCCATTGAACAAGGTCACTTTTCTTGTTATAATCTGAACCACAATGCTTAGTTGCCTCCTGCCTATATTTCTCATAATAACAGACTTATATACTGTATACCATGCAAAGTTATATTTATTTTTATTAGATCCCTAAGTTATTGAAATTACACACTAAAATCAATAAGAAAGACACAGACAGATGACAGAGGAACAGTACCAGCGGTTCATGGGTAATCTGGGTTTCACAATGGCTGATCCTTCTGGGCATGGAAAAGGAAAACTAACTTATAAAGAAGCCCAAAAAATTTTGAGTTAGATTTTGTGAAAAGTCAGTTTTAGGGCAAAAATTTGGCATAAAGAAGGAATTCGTTCACCTTATCCATCTCCTCACTTTTCTCCACCACTCTACTCCACTCAATTCTAATCCACATGAATCTACTTCACTCTGTCCAACACATCCCAGAAAAATGTTGAATACTGTATATGATACAATGAATGAAATGATTTCTTTATAGCCTTTACATTTATTTTATTGGTGCTTTTAACTGAGAGTACCTGAATATGTAAACAATTACAGTCATAGGTAATCAGAATAACAAAAAATATATTCATTGTAAATTTTTCCCCCAAAAATTGGGGGTCGTCCTATACAAGCGTGATAGTTTTGTTAGGTTGAACCCGTGCATGATGGGAAGGGCGAGGAGCAACTTTTACCTTCAGACATGAAAAATATTTACCATTTACTGCCAGTAAACAATGGTAACGTAAAATATGTACCATTTAGTAATGAAAAGTTGTGCAGTTCCTTCAGCAAATGAAGCTCACCAACTTACAATAGGCTAAATTACCTTACAATGCAATTTCAGTAGTCTATGTTGAAGTTCTTAGCACAGGCTAACTTATCTTATCATATACGGTATCACAGTTCTCATTGATCTACAAAAAATACCGGTAATAAAAACCTTTTCTATTTTTCACACTTAATATAATACCCAGTAATCTACTTCAACCTCCTATTGTTTACAACGACGCATGACACATCACGCACCACCAGCTGTATCACCTAGACGGTACACGTGTTTTTCGAATCGTTTTCAGTTAAAAAACTGTTACATCACATGTATATTTTACCTTAACTGTGCCTGAATGAATATATACTCGGAAATAAATAGTAGTTTTGCTGAAACGTGATGTATTTTAATGTAAAATAGGATAAAATACATGAAGAAAACATTAAGATTTTACCTAACCTTCCGATGTTCAAGAGAAGTTACTCGTTTTTTTTATAGTTTTTGGTTAAAATATTGTTATATTACAATGGTATTCTATTCATACTGTGCTTGATATAATGCATTCACGGAAATGTAATATTTTTGCTGAAATGACGTACATATTACAGTGGAAAGTGGAATAAAATCGTGACGAAAACAATGACTTTTGCTTTCTTTCGTTCAAAAGATGTTACCGTAATCGCTTTTCGATTGGTTTTCAGTTAAAAAACTGTTGTATTACAATAATATTCTATCCTAATTGACTTGAATAAATACTACGATACCATATTTCGGAATATTTTCATTAAAATCCATCAAAATCATTTTCCTTGTCATCGTCTGCAGCACCAAACAGCTTCTCCCAGTCCTCTCCTTGATCAGGGCTAGAGACTGTGTGTTTTTCTAATCGTTTTCAGTTAAAAAACTATTACATCACAGGTATATTTTACCTAACCTGCGCCTGAATGAATATATTCTCGGAAATAAATAGTAGTTTTGCTGAAACGTGATGTATTTCAATGTAAAATAGGATAAAATACATGACGAAAACAAAAGACTTTACCTAAGCTTCCGCTGTTCTTGAGATGTTACTCGTTTTTTTAATAGTTTTCGGTTAAAATTCTGTTATATTAAAATGATATTCAATTCATACTGTGCTTGATATAATGCATTCACGGAAATGTAATATTTTTGCTGAAATTACGTATGCATTACAGTGGAAAGTGGGATAAAATCGTGACGAAAATAATGACTTTCGCTTTCTTTCGTTCAAAAGATGTTACCGTAATCGCTTTTTGAATGGTTTAGTTAAAAAACTGTTGTATTACAATAATATTCCCTCCTAATTGACTTGAATAAATACTTGAATGGAAATATACAATATTTTTGTTGAAACTACCCGCGTTTCAGTGTAAAGTGGTGTAAAGTGTCGTGTCATAATAATAAATGGTAAACAATTTGCCTTCGGCACTCGGTGTTTCAGGCACGGCGAGCCTCAGTTTATAGGACGTATTGTGTTTTTACTGAAGGTTTTGTTGTTCCATTACCCTCAAAAACGTGGGTCGACCTACTGTATAAACGAGGAATATCATAAATTAATGATTTCTTGGTCAAAAAATCAGGGTCGACCTATAAACAAGGGGGGGGGGGGGCGGTTATAGACGAGTATATACGGTAATTCCCTCCCCCAATCAGTTCTGAAAGATGGGATTTCACTGCACAGTTATTACCAAATAAATTTATGGTGCATATAATGTTTTCTAAGGATCAAAAAGCAAATCACCTACAGGTAATTTTTTTTATAATGGCAATTATATTGAATTTATTATTTAACAGTCACAAATCACCACACTCACCAGTTGCTAGACTAATGACAGCTGAATCAATCTTATATACTTTACTGTTGACTTTTTTCAGCCACAAAGCTAAGTGGTCAGAATCAAAAGCGAATAAACCCACATTCTCTCTATATGATGTCATTCATTCATTCATTCTTACAGCTGAAGTGAGAGCTTAAGTCACTGTGGTTTGCTACAGTACTCTCGTTCCACAAGACGGTCCCAAATATTCAGCGAGCTTACCCATCACTTCACATAACACAACTCCAAAATTATCTATGAAGTCAATGAACTTACAATTCTTGGTACTGTAGAAGATAAAAAAAAATTCTCTCTGCTCTATGAATATACTGTAGCAAGATATACCTTTTCCTTAATTCTCACCATTTCCTTCTTAACCCTTTGGATGCGACATGCGGGTAAACCTGCCCAAAATATTATATTAATTAAATGCGACAAGCGGGGATATCCCACGGCCTTGAAAAAACTTCCCCAAATGAGACGACATGCGGACATATTATGTATTGAGGTATAGGAGTATTTCCTGAATGCAATATAGCTTATTTTTGTACTATTTTGTTTGATATTATCT
This sequence comes from Homarus americanus, assembly GCF_018991925.1. Classification (NCBI taxonomy): domain Eukaryota; kingdom Metazoa; phylum Arthropoda; class Malacostraca; order Decapoda; family Nephropidae; genus Homarus; species Homarus americanus. The sequence goes on along the minus strand of NW_024753828.1, from coordinate 817,597 downwards.
GAATATGTAATACATATCTAAATTTGCTGTTTAGTAACCAAATTGATTAAATTTATTTGCCATATACCAGACATTGATTTATACCAATTTCCTGCATTTTTGGGTATAAATGTCATTTTTTCTCTAAAATTTGCACACATATGTGAATTTTTGTTCCAGATTTGGAAAATATACTAAAAGTTCTCTAGGAAAAACATATAGAAAATGTGATTATATGAAATTCATTTTTGGCAGGATAATTGACACTTTTCAGGAACCGGCGCGAAATTTAATTACGCACCTAAAGAGTTAATGATCATAGCTACAATGTCACTAATACAGTACACCTGTACATGCAACAAGATGACCAATAAATTGACCAATGATCATGTGAATAGTAATGAGGAAGTGGCCCATGGTCCCAGCATTGCTTGTATCTCTTCCATGAACAGATACCTTTAAGAGGTGGGGAAACAGCTTGCTTCAATGATGTCAAAGGTGGTGCTGGATCAGCTCACCCATACCAGGAGGATCGTGAATGAAAAATCAAAGATATGTCCCTGTCCTTCACTTTTGGAGCCAAAATTACTTCTTCTTCCCATACCTTTGAAACTGTACTAGCTCCTACTTAAAAATTAAATTCTCTGGCTAGCTCTTATACAGGGGGAAATCTGTCGTGCCCAGTTGTTGTAGAACTTTTTGTGACGAGTGGACACCAAGAGAATTATTTACAAGAACGAGTGTAAAAGCCATTATGCTCAGAGAACCATTTAATTACTGTACTACAATTAAGTCTCTTATCCATTATCATCATCATTAGTCATTACAGGGTGTACCATCATTTTATGACCATATTCTATGTTAGTGTAGATTAGCTGGGTTATTTCTGTGCCTTTCAAAACAAAATAAAACAGTCAAAATCACTGAAATCAAAGTGTATGGGATTTTATTTTCATCAAGCTCTGTCTGTACCTGTCCCAAAAATCTTAATCGCTTTACTCGTACGAGTTGTAACTATAGCTTCTTAGTAACAATGTAACACAGTAAAGGCGAGAATATAATATCTCTTACCTTTACCAAGTGTGTATCTGTTGGGGTGACTATTACGTGTATAAAAACTACCTGTGAAGCGGTCATATATGTAACAACCTTCCTGGGTTGTCACCACTTGTAACAATCACTTGTGAAGCATGTTACCTTATATTCTAGACGAACTAAAATATAGATCAAAGTTTATTGGGTCTTCAGTAACGAAATCCAATAGGTTCCTTTTGTGTATTTATTATAAAAGGGTCCTATGTATACTTTCAAAAAGGATTATCACCGTAACTTAATCACTGTAGCTATGAGTGTTAAATGAGGATGGAGGCTATCATAAAGTAGCTCTTTTAAAATAAGTCTGATTGATGTGAGAGTGGGAGTACTCTTGAGGGAGAACGGAATATATCCGACATCCTCCCTCGAAAGAAAGACGGAGCACCTCAACGATGGCTCTAAATAACATCTTCCTTTCGTCAGGGTTATCAAACTACTGCCCGCAATAGGAGGCCAGAGAGCCGGTTACTTAATCCTTAGCTCAGCACCAAATGACACGACTTCCCGTCGGCACACCTTATCATGTGCTCTGAACATGAACTTCATAGCTTGTGGAAAGTTACAGGGGGTGATAGTTATACAAGTCTAATGTAATTAACCCACATTTATAAAAATACTTCTGCCTAATAAGACAGTGGCTAATACAGAATGATTGGGACCATAACTGCTTTTAGTTCATAAGGTTTTCCCTTCAGATCTGTCTACTTCTTGAAATCTACACAGTGTGTCCTTTGCTAACCTTCACCAATTACTACTGTATATCTAAATTCATAATTAATATAAATGGTAGGGAAGACTCTAGCTTGTACAGTGTTGCATACTCATGTGCAGATTTGGCCAGAGCATCCCCACTTTCTTAAAGAGACTACTTTTCTGTCTTCAAGGAACAGAAACATTAAAGATGTTCGGTTAAGTGTGGTTGGTAAGTGTGTGGCTGGATAAAGGGTCCAGCTGGGCATACAGTAACACAGTGGTGGAATGATAAAGCACACAGAATGATAAAGGAAAAAATGAGATTGTATAAAGCCTGGAAGGATGGTGAGAAGGAAAAATAACTGAAGGCCAAGCACAAGGCCAGAAGAGAGGTTTACAAGGCTTAGAAACAAGGAACAGGATGCTTTTACAGAAAAGTTGCATAGTACAGATGCTAGAGGTGAGGTATGCAGAATAGCAAGGCAAATGGTGGGTGAATAGTGCATAAAAAATTACTGTGGTAATGAGGAAAATAAGGATGCCTGAAGGAAATACTAAGGTCACCTACTGAATGAGGAGTTAGAATGGAATAGGAACAGCCTAGATGTAGCAGACGGTACATTGACCATGTCCAAGGATTGGAAGAGAATCAATGAGTTAAGAAAGTGATTGACAAGAGGAAGAAAATGGAATGGCTGCTGGCAGCTCTGGAATAGTTGCAGAAATTGTGAAAGTATCAGATGATGCTGGCTGATGGTGACCAAATTGACTAATGCAATTATAATGAAATAATTTGTTCCAGCTGACTAAATGAACATGACTGCATATACTGACAAGGGAAAAGGTAATACAACTGACTGTGGAAACTACATTAGTCTACAGCTGTTACATAAGGTTATAAACAAAGTTGAAAGAGTGGTCAAGAAAGTGATAAAGGAGAGAGTGAACAATATAAAATGCAGCTTGAGTTCATATCAGCAAGAGGGAGAAAAGGCTGTTCTTTGTATATGTAGACTTAAAGAACTATCATATGATAACAAACATAAAGCTGAAGTCCCCACTGGGGTAGTGGATGATGTGAGTAAAAAAATTACAAGGGAAAAAAGAAGAGGCAGGGTATAGGTACAAGTGGGACACAAGTAAATCTGGTGGGACTGTCAAGAGCACAAACAAATAATGAAGTGAGGCAGGAACACAGATAGCTTACCTTCAAATTACACTCAAACAATAAAGGTAAGAGTAATGCTATGGAAACTCAAAATACTTTGCAGGCAATCAAAACTCCTGAACATCATAAAATTGTAAACTCACTTGCACACAAACACCGTTTTTTCCACTGGTTATTTATTTTCGTAAAATGAACTTTCCTGTAAGTCAGACATTTAGTGTCGATCGGAAAAAAATGCTTTCCGAGAACCGTGGTGTCTATATTTCATTGTATTTTTATTCTTCTTTCCTTTCAACTATTTTCCAGCTGAATGCAGGGTGGCAAAATATAAGAATAAATATTGTATACACACAAGTATTTTTTCCTTTAGTTATTGTCCTTCATTCAATTTTACAGGTACAAAATATGTGCTCTGCCATGACACTCCTATCACTGCAAACAAGTTAGCATCACCTGTTACCAGTACAGTACCGCATAGCCATTCCCAAAAATTACTTGATGCCATGCGCTAAATTCCCTGATGCACTGGATGCCCATTCCTCAGACTTCAAGAGCATCCTTCAACACATCTTTCTATCTCCTTCCTGGCCTTCTCCTCTTCCTAACTACCACCCACCTCTGAATTAATTAATCTTGTTACTTATCTTTCACTTCCTAGTCTCATAATATGTTTCCTCATTGTAAAGTATCACATAAATGTGTTAAAATTACCCATCAACCTAAATAGTTTAATGATGTGTTCATAAATACATCTAGTTTGGGAAGAGGTTTATCCTCCTCCCTGAAGTCAGTCAGAGATCTCCCTTATTTAACTCTGCACCCCTATCCAATCATGCCAGTGTTAATTGGTGAGTTCCACATTTCCCTGACAAATCCCCAGCACTGTTCATACATTCAGTTGAAAATCCTTTTTGTTTCAAACAACACACTGTATCAACATACTATATTTCCCTTGATAATCTTAAAAGTGATAAAACTTTACCACAATAAAGTTTTTGTTCATGTAAAATTCTACACAGATCATCCTATATCCTCGAAGGAGAACATAAGCATACATAATTTGAGAACTTTCCAATTAAAGGGAGAAAACATTCACTAATTTCCAACAGCATGTACAATAACTATTGCACATGTTTATAATCTGCTACAGAGATGACTGTGGAAGCACCCAACTGTGGTTTATAATAACGATCTCTGGTGACATGACAGGTTAAGGACCATGAACTGAGGATAAGTTAACCACAAGTAAGCAATTTCCTTTTAGCCTTATTTTTCTCTAGATGATGATTCATATCTTTCAAGGATGGAAAAATAGGTACAGTACAGTATATTAATAATTATAAGCTTATAATTCTTCTCATTCTCACTTTTCTTTATTACTCACCTTATCTTTTCTATTTGTTTGCCTCTAACAAATTAGTGCCACATCCACATCAGCAGCCTGGGGCATCTTTGTTAATTTACTTATTTCATTTAAATATCTTGATCCTTTTTAAACACACAAACATGTTAAAACCTCTTTAGAAATCTACGCTGTAACAATAATAACAAAAACCCAGTAAACATTTCAGCTGATTTCTGGAAAACCTTTACTGTAAAAAAGAAAGTCTTCATACTGACACATGATTATTCAGATTGGAGGGAGTTCCGTATTCATGTTCTCTACACAGATCAATGGTGTCTTAACTGAAGTTACCTGGTACAGTAAACACAAGATTACTGCATTTGTATTTCCTTATACGCTCACCACCGTTTTCTTTTTCTTCAGGAGCATTTTATATTTGACGGAGAGATGTACACCCATATTATTAAACATCTTCCCTTGAAGAGGGTCGTCATGTTTCAACCCGAGTTTTAAACTAAATGAGTCCTGAGGGACACCGCAGTAGAGTACTTAACGGGGTGATGTGGCGGTAAAATGAATTAATTCCAATAAAATTAATTTATAATACTGAAATTAGTTAAACTTACCGCCACACCACCCCGTTAAGTACTGTACTGCGGTGTCCCTCAGGACTCATTTACTTTAAAACTCGGGTTGAAACATGACGAACCTCTTCAAGGGAAGATGTTGTTTAATAATACGGGCGTTCATAGAAGCTTATTATATATCTCACCTTTTGAGTTCTTTTTTTTCCTTCACTGCATATGTTAAGAACACCATTGCATTGTTTACATACCTTCTATTATTCCTGAAGCTGTCATGGCAGTTGGAAACATAAGGCCAGTGTCCCGTACGTCATCAAATCGAGTCATCAGTCCTGGAAGTCTGAGAGCAAACATATTTAGTATTAATTTAACTCCCAGCAAGACACTGTATACAGAAGTGGTTGAAGAATATAAAAGCTGTGACAATGTCTTCAATGGACATGTGATTGAAAGAGTTAAACTATTTAAAATCTTAATATGATATTCACTAATCAGGGAAGAAAAAAGAATTATATATTATGTCACTCGGGGCCTAATAAGTAGCAAATGTACTTAAGGAAAATTACTATAATATGACACTTAGTATTCATCACAAGTATATAACAAAGAGGGGTGACCCTGCCTACTTCATGTACAATCCACTCATTATTATATTTTCGATTTGGCGAGTCCCTTAAGTAGTGCAAGTAAATCAGCCTCGAAGCATGTACAGTACCCAATCCTAAATTCCTTGAAGTTTACAAACCTCAACTCAAATCATTCATGAAGTGAAGAAGGCAGCCTCTTAAACTGAAGATGCAAGAGACAGAAGTGCTGACAGACAATGAAATCAATAATCAATAGCCCAAAGGAATGGGAGGACCCCCAGCAGTGGTGCAAAGGACACTAACATAACAGTTAAATATTTGAGACTTTAAAATTTTCATTATTTTTGTATGGGAAACCAACAATATGCATACTTTTCATTTACATTTACAAACCCTAAAAAGCTTTATATAGGTTTTTAAAATAACTTGAAAACAGGAGGCAATTTAGCCACCAGTGGTTAAAAATGTGATGGTTACCGCACGAAAAAATAAATACTGTACAGTCAACCCTCACTTTACGCGGTCCCACATTCCGCGTTTCCACGTTTACGCGGTACCCTGCCGAAACCGGAATGCTCACATTCCGCGGTGCGTGTACCCCTTTACGCGGAGAGCGGCTGGCGAGCCGCACCATTTTTGGATCCAAACCTCCCGCCATCCGGCATGTTGTGTAAGCGGCACGAGCAGGGTGCGCACAAGGTCGCCCAGTCATCAAAACATTACCGAGTTCTTCACCCGCCACCCACCACAGCCGGCCCAAGTCAGTGATAGTGATAATTATAGAGAGGATATGGACTTATATGGACTTTGAGGGGTTTGACAAAGAGGCCCTATAAGCCTCTGTGGTGGATAGTGATACAATTGATACAAGTGATACAGGTGAGGGCCAATATAATCTGCCCTCTGCCTCGGAACCAACCCCCCATCCCCGTGTGCCCAGCCATCTTTTCTACTAATGTAAGTGTTAAAAAACCTAATATTATTTATATTTCTCTTAATTATTAATTGTGTGTGCATACCATCATAAAATTAAGAAGCTATTTTTACTACAACGTAGGTATTGTGTCTGAAAAAGTGGAGTTTGGGGGTCGGCCCGGTCTCTATTTCAATTAATCCCATATGTTATGTTGTTCACTTTACGCGTTTCTCACTTTCCGCGGTACCCTGTGGGTTGAATTAACCGCGTAAAGTGAGGGTTCACTGTATTCTGGTTTGGCTATAATATAAATAATTAAACCATAATCTGCTTCAAAAAATGCAAGACAGCATAATGATGAGGAATATTTCAGTGCACATCATTAGCTAAGAATTTTAATATGCATTTAAGTTCATTAAATTTATTTAAAGATATACAGATGGGAATGTTTCAAGAGTCTGGGCACAAGATAAGAAGGATAATGGAAAGAATGTACAGTATGTGAAAGTGTAAGTGAGTGGTACAAATGAGGTAAGTGGACAAAGAGGGGAGGCGTCTCCAAAAAATTAAAATGGAGAATAAATAAGAAAATATATAATCTAAATACAAAGGGTGGGTGTATTTGCCTGGGAATAGAAAGACATGAAGGGTACTATGAAATGCACCTGCAGGATAGTGTGAAATAACTAAAGCAGAGGAGCATGCAAAAATCAAATAGTATATGGGATTTATTTGTAAGGGGTAAGGATGGATGAACAGGTGCATGTACAGTGATCCCTCGGTTAACGAATTACCTTCCATAAGATTCTTCACTTCGGTTAACAAAAAAATTTCGGTTAACGAATTCCTTACAAATTTTTCCCAACATGTTTTCGCCTGCTCACCAGCTGTAGTATTAGTCCGCCAATACAGTAATCGGTTTTAGGGCTTAAATTCGTTACCATTTGAGTAAATATCAAGAAGATTGTACTATTCAATAATTGTCCAAGTCTTATATTAAAGTTGTTAGTCATTTTAACAATTATTTAATATAATTGAAGTGCAGGGAACTAGTTTTTAGTGCGCCAAACAGCCACTCAACACACCCAAAATGGCGTCAGTGTGTGTCCCTGCTCAGTGGAGGAAGCTTCTTGCTTGAACATAAACTATTTTTACAGTACAGTCACCCCTCGGTTAACGAACTCAATCCGTTCCAGAAGGTCGTTCGTTAACCGAAAAGTTCGTTAACCGAAACCATTGTTTCAATGGGTTTTTGGGTAATTGGTTCCAGCTCACCGAAAATTTCCTAAATTCAACAAAAATGGTAGAAAAGTTCACTTACTTTGAGGTGTGTATGTAGAAGGCTCCTGGATGATGATGATGATGATGGGAATTAGAATGGGGGTGGAGGAGAAGGAAGAAGAGAAGGCATTGGGGTGGAAGAGAAGTCACCCCATGGCACCATTTCACCCATAAAATTTTAGTTCTCTTGGTGTATTTCAAGATTATTTTCTTTAAATCAACACTGCACTGCATTATATATTGTCAATATATAAAATATATTTCAAAATGACCAATAATTTGCTTGGAAACACAGAAAAAAAGCGTTTAGTTGAAGAGAGTCTCAAGCAAGATGTTACCTACACTGAAAACAGAGAGACTAACGCCTGTCTGGTGTGTTAACAGGCTGGATGGCACGCCAGAAACTAGTTTCTTTACCTTCAATTATGTTCAATAATTGTTAAAATGACGAAAAAAGTTAATATTAAACTTTTAAAATTAATGAATAGTATAAACTTCTTGATATTTACTAAAATAGTAAGGAATTTAAGCCCTAAAACCGATTACTGTATTGGTGGACTGATACTAAAGCTGGTTGCCCGGTCAGTGCAAGCGAAAACATGTTTAGGTCGGTTAGTAAGAAATTCGTTAACCGAATTTTTTTTCGTTAACCGAATTGAAGATCCTTATGGAAGGCAGTTCGTTAACCGAAATTTCGTTAACCGAGGAGTTCGTTAAACGAGGGGTCACTGTACAATTATTGGTCATTCTGAAGTTTATTTTACATATTGACAATATATAATGTAGTGCAGTGTTGATTTAAAGAAAATAATCTTGAATTACACCAAGTAAACTAAAATTTTATGGGTGAAATGGCGGCATGGGGTGATGTCTCTTCCACCCCAATGCCTTCTCTTCTCTCTTCTCCCTTCTCCTCCACCCCCATTCTAATTCCCATCATCATCATCATCAACCAGGAGCCTTCTACATGCACACCTCAAAGTAAGTGTACTTTACTGCATTTATTTTTAGTTTGTATGTAATTTTCGGTGAGCTAGAACCAATTACCCAAAATCCCATTGAAACAATGGTTTCGGTTAACGAACAACCTTCTGGAACGAATTGTGTTCGTTAACCGAGGGACCACTGTATGGTGAAAAAGAGGCTAAAAATGAGATGGAAAAATGGAGGAAAGGTGTGTGCAGATAAGGGGGATGATAATATGGATGAGTATGTAGAGTTGTACATGGAGAGAAGGGAGTATGGGGGAGAGAGGTGAGAGAGTGGAAGAGTGTACAGAATTGTGCAGGGATGAGAATCCTTAGTAAAAACAACTGTCATTTACTTAGAACATGAAAAATAATGCAACATATGTAAGTAGATCAATTACATTCTTTGTGGGAAAGAAAATATAAATTACAGTATTATCAATGAATAAATCAATTTTATTCAAATTATCAACATAATGTATTAAGAAATAAAATCTTCCCAAACTGCATTTATGATTTTTTTAATTCTGCGTTTACCCAGCTATTGCACAAACATTCAATCACTCTACCATCTCCCTTAACTTCCCTACATTGATTCTCACTACCTTCAAACAAACATACCCAAGGATAGTCACTTAAGATGTTGAAGACTTTATTTACAGCCAAAATTCTTTCTAACAATGGTGCCAAAAGAAGTAACAAGTCATCTGCCACAAAATAACAAAGTACAAGAAGCCATTAAGACCAGACAGTGATGGCATAAAATGTGGATTACTGGGCTTGACTGATATCTTATGATCTACATAACAAGTCTAGGAACTATTCATCAACTCCCACATACATGGGAGGGACAGGTGCAGGTATAGAAGGCCTCCCTTTCTCCGGAGGGCAGAAACAAAGCCAGTTAGTTACTCGAGGAAGGAGATGCCACAATACAGCTAGACTTTAAAGATGCTTTCAGAGACTTCTTTAGGCAATGATAAGGTAAACCAATAACAATAATCCATTACCCAACCATTCAAAGACCCTAATTTGATTTTCTTACTCCAATTGAAATTTTCAAATTACCATGTTACAATTGTTACATCAGAATAAATTACAATGTTCACTTATTTTTCATCTTGCCTTAACACCAATGATTCTTAATTTCCTCTACTCATATAACAATAACTATTAAATCTACTTTTCACTAGTACTATATTACACCCCTTACCTTTGGATGCACATTACATTCAACAACAATTCCAATACATGTACACAAGGAACTCACTTTGCTGGTGGAACACTGTGTTTCTTCGTCAAATCCGCTCTAAGTCTTTCACCATAGTGTTTGTAACATTCCACCAAGGTATTGAATGCACAGTCTCTCACCAGCGCTGTTGGATCTGACAGAAGTTTGACGATGTGTGGGATGAGACGCGACACTGTCACTGAAGTTGCACTATGACTGAAAAATGATAAAATCTTGTAATACAAGTAAATTATTAATTTGCTTACACGATATGCACAAAGAATTATTAATAACCTAAGTCATGAAGTACCTAAGAAACAATACAAGCCACCACTCTGAAAAAAATATAAAGTAAAAAACAAAACAAAAACATGATGAATATTTGACTATGAAATCAGCATTCAGAATCTTATAGAACACCACCAAACTGTATATGGTTACACATTTATCCATACTAGCACCATTTTTACTACTAAATCCCTTTTCTGTCATACTTCTGGTTACCTATCACCTGGTAACAGTCACCTCAATAACATTCTGATGTGATCACTAATTCCCAATGCCTTTTTATTTTACTGTACATGTGAATTTTGATTTTATCAATAATACTGTAAGTCATAATGTGGTACAGTATCACCTACCAGTAATACCTTTGAAATATCCACTTTCTGTGTCTCACAACCTCCTCTCAAGGTTTTGATCTTATCCATGTTCTCTACAAGCTGCAACAAACAGCCTGCTGCTTCCTGATCAAATAGATTTAGTACATCTACACATCCCACTGCTCCAGTAACCACACACATAAAACTTAATATTAAGCCCTTTCCAAAGAATGTCACAAATGATGATTCCTTAGCTATGATATCTAACCATTGGGGGAGGCTTACTTCTCAACCTTTTTAACCTTTTGTAAATATATTCAAGCAGATGAGTAGCAGCATGTGTTGTCAGTTGTGAATTATCAACTTATGGGTGCAAACCAATGATATGTACTGCACCATGCTGTATGTGAGACCCAATAGTCCTTAAAATTCCCAAATCTAGAAAGCCTCTAAAACAAAGTGTGCCAGACATTCAGGAGGCTGATGTATGAGGGTGAAGCATGGCTTTGGATGCAAGAGGAAGAAGCATATTAGAGGTGACAGAAATGATGTACAGTACAGGTACCTGAGAGAAGCATGCAGAGTGAATGGGATCCAAATACTGTACAGTACTTACAAATATAGACCAGTACAGAAATAGGGAGATATCGAAGTAAAGGAAGTGTTGGACAGTGAGTAAATCAGGGTTTGGTCAGGTGGTACAGATATAGTGAGAGAATGTAAAGATAAAGATTAGTAAAACAAGTATATAATTCTGAGTTAGATGGCAAAAGAGGGTAGGGAAGACCAAGAGCGATGAGGAGGGATGAGGTGAAGAATGATTTAGAAACAAGAGATGGACACCCAGGAAGTAGCAGTGTGTGCGACTGTATGGAGAGTATAGCATCAAGTATTTTTGTGGGAAAATGTGAGTGTACTTGTTTGAAGCAACAAGGGTAAACTATATTTAGTGCCTTGTTGTATAAGTGAATACCTATTACAGAACATATCTTTTACAGTAGTAAGAATTGATGAAAAAACAAATGAAGGGAAAATATATATGTACAATTGGTCTTGTTTCCAGCCACACTTCATTAAGAAAGAAATGGCTTGGATGGGAAAAAATGTTGCTGCTGCTGTCTGGAGGAAAGTTAACATTATCACATGAGAAATGACAGCTCCATTGAGGGTTTTATTGTGCAAACCCACAGCTTATTGGTTGTGGTAATCTTTACTTTGGTGAAAGAGTATACTGTATTACTGAACACTGTTTTACATGCTACACGGGGCTAGGAATAAGAATGAGTGGTAATCAAGAGAACATACATTACTGAACTACAAATGGCAAAGTAGATGTATTACAGTGTGCATATACTGTACTGCGACTGACATGTACACATGTTTATACTGCATTTACAAACTGGGAATATGAATGATAGAACATTTGTAGGATGGAAAAGTGAAAAGATAGACACAAAAAATGCATATGAAAAGGGTGACAAACATACTCAATGTCAATGCATGGAGGAGGAGGAGGAGGAGTAGGAGGGATGCCAATTGTAAGGTGGATAGTGAATCAAATAGCATGAGAATAAGAAGGTTGTTTGCATGGAGGAATGCATGGAACTGCATGCAGTTGTGGGGATACAAAGAAAAGGTTAACTTAAGGGCACAGTGTAGGAAATGAGCCAGTATGAAATACTGTACTGTACAGTACTGCATATAAAGGGTTGACTTATTACTATACAGTATTGTACTGTATATTAAAAGCACAATGTGACATTACAGTATTTTCATAGCCCCCCTCCCCCCTGCTGGTAAGAAAAATGTGCTCACAGGTGTACTGGTACAATGTATGCAATGTTCAATCCTCTACAAATGGATTTTATTTTTTTTAACTGATTTTAGCTAGTACATATGCATTCAATTATTATAAAATAACTTTACACACTGCCTCACTCAAGTAAAATAACATTAATAATAACTCTGTTGCACACAATGTATTTGGGGTCAAAGACAAACCATCAGTGGAAGAAAGCAAAAAAAGCACTGCCTCAAAGCAATGCTTCTAAGGTAAGAAAAACTCACTGATCTACAATGTGAAAGTTAAAAAATCTGCTAATACTCACTTGGTTAAAGTATTCTGAAGACAGGTCATAGCCTCCTCTCTGACTTTGCCATTTTTGTGTGAAAAGGCAGGTAAAAGCCTTTCAAACATGCTATTTGGGGACAATACATGGTCCATCAACGCGGAGAGTAGTAGTTGTGCCTTTTCTCGAACTGCATCTTTGCTGTCGCCTGCAAAAGTGAAAAAGCATGAGCAATCACAGTACTGTACCTAAAAGAAATTTATTGGCTTTATACAGTTTGTAATTTTTTTTAATTCTAATATGCAACACAACATCAGAGGCAGCACAATCCTCATATCATTCTTTGTAACATCATGGATACTGTATATGAGTTATGCACTGTCACAATGAAACATTACTAGAGCACATCTAAGCACACTGTACAGTACATGAATGACAAATAAAACAATATCTTTCACCCCATTTTTTTAAGAAGCAATATGGTTCATAGGGGCAAAATACTGGCACCTTATAATTGAATACTATATGGTTATTACCATTGTCAAGTCATAACAATTAAAACCATAATTAGGATTCATTCATGGAAGACAACAAGAGTACAGTACAGTAATCTGTTTCTACGTCATACAGAGCTTCTTGAGAGATATCTTTAATCCAACTTTATCAGTACAGATGTTAATAAACCTTAATGTATATTCAGTTAAAAATTTTATTCCTAATATACGTGAAAAATAAATTCACTATGAATTAAGCACAGTACAGTACCCACCAGTCCATTTATGTCTGGTAAACCATAACAATATTAATCTCCAAGAGATACTACAGGGGGGATGTTCAATGTGTACAGTACAGTACAGTGCTCTACTTTAAGCTTATTGAAGCTGTATCTTTAATAATAATAATAATAATAATAATAATAATAATAACAATTAATGCTGTATTATTACACAAATATTTATCAAAAAATTTTTAATTATCATTAGAAACACGCACACTTTTCTGCTCTCTTCTACTATATATCCCGGTATTCTTTTATTTTATTACAGGTACACATAACGTAACTAATGCACCTCCAATTACAGTACAATAAACACTTTTACCCTCAAAACAGAACTACAGTACTGGTACCAAATGTCACACGGTCACTTCACACTGATTATAATCATATCTCTTTAGTAGATAATTATCTACTAAAGAGATATGTATCATCAGAATGGAAAACGCACACCAATAATGGAAGAGAGTCGAACACCACGAATTAACCATGAAACACTTTACAACCCCCCCCCCTCCCCTCCTTTAAACGGGTCACCTAAAGAATCTCCATCCCAGCTTAGTGCATAAGATTAACCACCCTAACACTGTTGGGGGGAGGTTAGGTTGGTTAATCTTTAGGTGAAATAAGAATGGGGTGTGGATTCTTTCAGGTAATCCAAATAAAATGAACTCCTTGTATTTTGCAGTGTATGTTGTTACGGTGAGGGGTGTGGGTAGTGAGACAATTGTACTCACCTAGTCTGTCAGTAACGGCGGGGATGACGGAGGAGAGGTAAGGTCGAAAGTCTTCCTTCATGCGCTCCACCAGGAATGTCATCACCTCCAACCCATTCAGAGTCACCTGCAAATTTAAAACATAATTAATAACATGTTACATAAAATCTTAAATATTACAATGCAATATATTGATAAGACAAGTAGTTAAGATAATGTAGCCACCAGTTACGAAACGCCATTTGAAACTCTCATTACTGTTCACTCATGTAGGCCTACAGTATATGTATATACAGTGACCCCTCGTTTAACGAACACCTCGGTTAACGTAATTTCGATTAACGAACTGCCTTCCATAAGGATCTTCAATTCGGTTAACGAAAAAAAATTCGCTTAACGAACTTCTTACGAACCGACCTCAACATGTTTTCGCTTGCACTGACCGGGCAACCAGCTTTAGTATCAGTCCGCCAATACATTAATCGGTTCTAGGGCTTAAATTCCTTACTATTTTTGTAAATATCAAGAAGTTTATACTATTCAATAATTTTAAAAGTTTAATATTCAATTTTTTAGTCATTTTAACAATTATTGAACAAAATTGAAGGTAAAGTGACTAGTTTAATGCGCGGCATCCAGCCTCTTAACACAGCAAACAGGCGTCAGTCTCTCTCTGTTTTCACTGGAGGTAACATCTTGCTTGAGACTCTCTTCAACTAAACGCTTTTTTTCTGTGTTTCCAAGCAAATTATTGGTCATTTTGAAAATTATTTTACATATTGACAATATATAGTGCAGTGCAGTGTTATTTTAAAGAAAATATTCTTTATTTACAGCTAGTTTAACTTTGAAAAATACGTGTTGCCATTGTTTGAATCCAGCATGGGGCCTAAGAGATCAAGAAAAGTGATTTCAATCCAAATGAAGCAGGAAATAATAAAAAAACACGAACAAGGTATTAAATCAAATGCGCTATGCAAAGAATATGGCATGTCGGCATCAACTGTGTCGACAATTCTTGCACAAAAAGACAAATTTAAGGAAGTGAACGTGAGAGACAAATCTACAAGAGTGTTTAAAAGTAGATCCCTAATCGTAGAAACTGAGAGGTTACTTATCATCTGGATTAGGGAAAAACAGATGAAAGGTGATTCAGTTTCTGGTGATTTCATTTGTGAAAGAGCCAGGGAGATTTATGAACATTTAAAGACAGATCAACCTAGTTCTTCAGGAACAGAATTTGAAGATTTTCGGGCTAGCAAAGGCTGGTTCGAAAAATTTAAGAAAAGAAGTGACATTTTAAGTGTTGTTAGGCATGGTGAAGCTGCTAGTGCTGATAAAGAAGGGGCAGCAAAGTTTTTAATTGAATTTAAAAAACTGATGGAAGAAGAAAATTATCTTCCACAGCAAGTGTTCAATGTTGACGAAACTGGGCTGTTCTGGAAAAAGATGCCCAAAAGAACATTCATCACCAAGGATGAAGCCTCTTTACCTGGGCATAAACCCATGAAAGACCGTCTCACTCTATTGCTTGGTGCCAATGCTTCAGGGGATTTCCGACTGAAGCCTATGCTTGTCTACCACTCTGAAAACCCCAGGGTGTTCAAGCAACAGAAAGTGGTAAGAACAATGCTTGGAGTTTATTGGAAGTCCAACCGTAAGGCATGGGTGACAAGACAGTTCTTTAATGAATGGGCTATTGATGTGTTTTGCCCCTCTGTCAAGAGCTACCTAACCACCAATAAACTTCCTTTAAAGGCTCTTCTCCTCATGGATAATGCTCCTGGTCATGACCCTGACCTTGCCAGAAATTTGGAGTATAAATTTGACTTTGTGAAAGTGTTGTTTTTGCCTCCAAACACTACATCACTCATACAGCCAATGGACCAGAATGTGATCAGCAACTTCAAGAAGTTGTACATGAAGAAAATGTTTAGGAGGTGTCATCAGGCAACTTCCATTGATCCTGAACTAACACTGAAACAGTTCTGGAAGACACAATTCAACGTCCTGGAGGCTGTAAAATTGATTGTGTCATCATGGCAAGAAGTCTCCAATAGAACCCTCAATTCTTCATGGAAAGCACTGTGGCCATCAGTAGTCCATGATTTTGAGGGATTTGAGGATGACACAGAGTTGGACCAGGAGATTGTGTCCATTGGTCAGTCATTGGGTCTTGAAGTGGAGGAGAAGGATGTGGAAGAGCTTGTGATGTCTCATGAGGAGGAACTTACTCCTAATGACTTGAAGGAACTGGATGAGATGTTACGGGTAGAGGCTGACAGTGGTGAGGAGGAAATTGAAAGTGATGACCATATGTCAGCTAAACAGTTGAAAGATGTGATTTACCACTGGGAGAAGTTCAGGGAACTGGCTTCAAAGCACCCAGAAGTGGAAAAAACTGAACTAACTTTGTGTCATGTTGAGGACTCAGTGGTCTCCTTCTTTAAACATAAGTTAATGGTGAGGAGGACAGATGCCCCACAGACCACAATTGACACTTTCTTCAGTAAAAGGCAGAGGGAACAAGATGCTAGCCCTCAGCCTTCCACTTCAAGAAGGAGAGAGGATGTTCATGGTGGAGAATCTGTCAGTCCAGAGGTTCCTGACATTTTCATGGAAGGTGACTCACCTTCCAAGAAGCAGTAAAATGCTTCTCCTCCACCTCCACTTCCTTCTCTTCTCCCTTCTCCTCCTGCACCTCCCACTTCAAATGCACATCATCACCATCATCCAGGAGCCTTCTACATACACACCTCAAAGTAAGTAAATTTTTCCGCCATTTTTGTTGAAGTTAGGAAATTTTCGGTGAGCTGGAACCAATTACCCAAAAACCCATTGAAACAATGGTTTCGGTTAACGAACGTTTCGGTTAACGAACGACCTTCTGGAACGGATTGAGTTCGTTAACCGAGGGGCCACTGTATATATATATTTTTTTTTACAGGGATTAGCCCAACCGGGCACAGGTCACTGGCCCACATCGGGGGAGGGAATGGGGGTGATGATGATGATGATGATGATGATGATGATGATGATGATGATAATAATTATAATAATAATAAAGAACCATAAAATAATACAAAAATGAAAAAGATCAAGAGTGAGAATGATATATAAATGTACAGATGTTGTGATGTAAGAGAAACAATTGAGACCCTGCAATTGTATGTAAATGAGGCAGAAAGACAGATCAGCAACCTGTCATATGGCAGCAGGGTCTATCATTAGACCTTGGGGGAAAGTAAGTATTTTCTTATAAAATACAGTACTAACTGGATAACAAACGTGTCACCATCTTGAAAAAAATCAATAATTCTCACCTGAAAAAAAATCAGTGTTTTTCATAAGTAAAACTCGCAAGAATAATGGATGAAGCTCAGCTCTCGTCTATTTCAAGTCTCTTCCCAAAAGATTATTCTAAAATATACTGTCGAAAGTTCGAAGCTCCCATTTCCATGCGCTTTCGTGATTATTCACATCTTACAAGAACAGTATGTGAATATTAAATTAAAATTTAATGTCCAGGGGAATTTAATTCTCCTTGGTGAGCAGTGAAGGTAGATCTTCACCAGGCCGGCCACAAGAAATGGTATGGAAGGTGTGTTCAGGTATGGTTCAGACAGTGGCTGGCCCCAGCAAACTGCCAGAACTATGCTAATGAGGTAACTGAGGAACCAATGACACGCTAGAGAATGTTCCACGGCAGCTTAGTCCTCATAAATCCTTGTCCGTAATGTCTTCATTACACTCCTACTTGCATCGTCTGATGCCTCCAACGGCCAGCAGGAGAGACGAAGAACCCATAAAAGTTGACGTGTGGAACTCAAGGGGTGGAGATAGGGTAATAATACGAACTTAGGGAAGGAGGAGCAATACGAGAAGGTACTGTATATAGATAGAGTATAGCAGAGAAGAGGGTATAAGGGATAGAAGGAATATAAATGAAGTGTAGAAGGAATACATGGGAGGAGCAGAAAGAATACAGAAGGGAGGGGAAAAGAATGGGAAAGAAGATGAGAAAGGAGAAAGCAAGGCGAGAAAGAAGGAAAAATAGGAATATGGAATGGTAAAGAAATGGAAATGCGAGGATGAAGAACGAATGTTCGAGAAAAGGAAGAAGAAAACAAAATCTCCCAGGTGAGAGATATCAAAGGTGGAGGGGTGCCAGAGGAAGCATTCAGTTGAGCAGATTTTTTTCCTTGTCAGACATCTCGCAAATCAGAAAACTCACTTTGATAAGGGAAACCGTAAGCATGATACAGAGACCACAGATGATGGATGTACAGAGCGGCGAGTTACCACAGTACAGCACCTCGTTATAATAAAAACATCTAAAATACACTGACTCGAAAACGTAGCTACTATGAGTCACATCTGCAGCATTAGCTTGGTCAGTGGACTGTGCTGGCAGGTGGTCAATATCGACCATGGGAAAGGCTGATAACGTGAGGCAAAGCACAGCCCGATCAGTTATTCCTGGCTGCAGAAGTTGTACGTACAAATGCAAGTTACCATCATGGAGAATCACGTGGTATCACCCAACTGCAGTTCAATGACCCACGATAAAAGTACGGCGGATGTGGTCGCGCGCGGACTCTAAAGACGTGTATAAACAATACTCCAACATCCCAAAACACAGGTAAACGAGACAAATTACGTCTATCAACACACTGGAGACATAACCATCCCAATGAGTAATGCACTAAGATATACTGTAATAATAATAATAATAATAATATAATATGTACTCATTGGCCATGTACATGTCCCATTATACCCCAGTTATCTACCTCATCGGTATAAATTAACCAATACTCAATTTTTACAAAGTGAGATTCGCGCTGCCCTCCAAAAGTCCTTCAGCCTGAGAGGAAAAGTTGAATATAAACAAAAGCCAAGTGTGGATACTGGATATTCAGAAAAATCTAAGGATTTCTAGGGTTATGTCTTCATATCGGGAGCATCAAGCAAACAAGAATATATCGGACAGACACGAGCCAGACGTCATATGTAACGACAATATCCCTCTCGCACTTTGGTGGTCAAGGGCTGTAACGTGCGCGGAATGTATACAGTGATTGAGGGTATAGTATATATTTTATTTTAGTCTTTTTATCTCGTATTTTTGTTTTTCTGTGCCCAGAAAAGCTTGACATTTTAACCACTAGACCAGTGGTTCTCAACCTTGTTTGCCCCATGCACCCCTTTCACCATGTCAGAATGTCATTCCCCCCCTCCTTTCCAAGATTGTCTGCCTCAAAAAGTGCATTCCAAATAATATGAATATAATACTGAAAATCCTTAATTTTTTCCATATTAGTATCACTCCCCCCCCCCTGAAAACCTGAGGGGGGAAATTCCCCCCTAGTTGAGAACCCCTGCACTAGACCATAGACGAATCAAATCAAAATTCTGTGAGAAAAAAGTCCCAGAAAAAATATCAATATGTAATCAGAGAGTTTGTGAAGGTTCAACATGGAAACTGTGAAAGCATAATATGGAGGAAAATTACATTCAACAAAGGATAAACATCATTAAACAACACGAATAGACGCTGATACCGAAAGTCACCGACACAAACCTACACATGACACGCCAAATTAATTAAAACTCAGGATACCTTTAATAGTTGCAATATAATTTCACTGTCCTCCCCAGCTGTAGTGAAACGTGTAGCTAAATGTCTCAAATAACAGTGATTCCTATCAGGTGTGTACGCTGCCCAATACCCAAACCACTGCTGTTAACGGTCATCTCAGACCACTATTCGCATTTACTACGCTGATTTCCCTCGAGCTGCAAGAACAAAGTTCCTTTACCGGACGTTCACTACATGGCTATGTTTAGTTTAACGTAAAATTTTAGTTTGATATTTTTTATACACTAAATAGGATACACATGAAATCGAACGGCACCAACACACACACACACACACACACACACACACACACACATTTATATATATATATATATATATATATATATATATATATATATATATATATATATATATATATATATATATATATATATATAGTACACGGTATATAATCGCGAATCGCGCGCGTGCGCGTTTTGGGGAGGATCTAGATACAGTGGGAAAAATACGATTTTCTGTTAAATCGTTACAATTACAATTTACGACACTATATACTGTTAGTCACTAACTTGACATTTTTACTGAATTCACTGAGGAATTACCAAAATTACTGGGGGAGGGGAGACACCCAGTACATACATACCATGATGAACACTAACTCCCCACATCCACCCTACACTTCACTTCACACACCCGATGAAAAACGACATCCCTCGCTCAAGACATCAACGAGGGAGGACAAACGAGCATCAGGGAAGCACGTGGGCAGGCGTAATAAGCCATCACTGTCACTTTCAAGTAATAACTCAAGAGAGGAAGGTCCACCCAAGAACTACTCCTACACGTCTCCGCCGGCTCGTGAATTTGTGTATCATCATTGAGAAGTCTTCCTCACAAAACACGAACTTCTCTTACACACCACTCACCATAAAGGCTTTCCGGTAACACGATGTTATCACCTACAAAAGTTTCACTATTTAAAATCATCCTGTCCATTAACTTGTCCACGTTTTTTTACCACGCGAGCGTCTTACTGAATCGTGGCAAGTGCCATCAACATATATATATATATATATATATATATATATATATATATATATATATATATATATATATATATATATATATATATATCTAAAAGGAAAATAATGTGTGATTTTATCAAGATTTATCTTATCCACGTTTTCATTGTGGATCTATATATATATATATATATATATATATATATATATATATATATATATATATATATATATATATATATATATATATATATATCTTGATAAATACACGAAAATGGAATAACGGAGTGTGGAGTAGGTACTCTGTTGTTTCCATTTTCCCGTGATTTTATCAAGATTTATCTTATCCACGTGTTCATTGTGATTTACATGAAATATGTCTTGAATGAAGACGAAAGCTAAGGTGCTCCTGTTCCCTTTTCCCATGTGATTTTATCAAGATTTATCTTATCCACGTTTTCATTGTGGATCTACATAATATATATATATATATATATATATATATATATATATATATATATATATATATATATATATATATATATAGAGAGGGTGAGATCAAGTCCACAATGGTCAGGTATTAGGTAAGACCCTACTAATCTTCAAAAAGCACCGCAGCAGTCGGTAGTCAGGTCAGAGGGTAAGATGACCCAACCTTCTCACCTGGTTACAAATCTTCTTAATTACGAAATTATCCAGTTTGTATATATATATATATATATATATATATATATATATATATATATATATATACACACACACACACGCACGAGTATAACTACTTGTCCTAAGAACTTCGGTAATTTGTTTTGTCAAAAGCAATCAAAGACGTTGTCTATACCTTACCTAACCCATACAAACAATTTAATTATTTTATGTCTCATCCATAAAAAATTTGCTATGTAGCTGGTGTAAAAACTGTTACAGTATTATGACTAAACTCGACGACTCCCACACACGTGCGCGCCGAGCCTGCCAGCAACCATCACCCACTCTCGCCCCGACGATATCAGACGAGCTGGTGTTCTGATGATGGCGTCCTTATAGGGCTTCATTACTGGCTGAGGACGCCACACTGGCCGCAGCAATTCCTACACCGGCCTCATCACGCCTAATAAGTCCCAAAGTTTACTCTCACGCTGCTCATCACACACTGGGTGACTGGTCAGTGTGTACTCAGGTGAACCAAGACGCTCATTAGATAACAGTGATCCATAGGTGTTTACAGTATGACAACAAAGCTCTGGTTTAGAAAATGTGGAAACAACTGTATGAGTTTTTTGGTGTAATCAACAAGTTCAATAAACAGGTTGAAGGCAACATCAACAACAAAGTGAAGAAAACAACATTAACAGGTAAAATTTAAAGCAACAGCAACAAGCAGGTGAAGATAACAATACAGTATAGGTAGCTGTGCCAACAAGGGGGATGAAGAACACCTACAGGCAGGAGAACTGTGCTCTGCCGTTGTGCAGGTGATTGAACACAGCTGTGTCATCATGAAGGTGAAAACAGCAACATAAACAACGCAAGAGCTGTAAGTAAACGCAGGTGTGACAACTCGCACATGGTGGCACCAACAAGGAGTAATATGTCTTCAATAATGGATGTGCCTGCTGGTGAATAACAGAATCTTGTGGTCCAGTACAAGGAATTATAAGACCTGTGGACATCCCGAGCTGTTGCTAATGCGCCATGGAGAGGGGCACCTTGCTATTCTCCATCACTGGCTGACACAACATTAGCCACATCCACCTCTCAACTCTAAAACAGAATAATATCCACCAATAACTAACAAATTTCTAATAGAAAAGATTAACACAGCACAACAACTCAAACATGTTGCCATCGCGCACTGCAAAAGCACTAAAAGAGCCATCATCAAAAGGCCCGATTTGTAAAAGTACCATGACTGAAAATGGCATCACCTCTACTGACCGTACACCTACGCGGTCTATCACTACAATTACTTGAACCACTATCATCTACATCAGCTAAATCATTACAAAACTGGTCACCCAAAACACGCACACCTACACCATCGTAACTCATATGAAACCATCAATCATCCACATTCACTAAACCTACACCTCTCGGCGTCACACCACCACTACCACCACCTTACCTCACACTACACTACCACTCCCATCACGTTCAAATGATCGCAGGCATCTCCTATACACCACGTTCCATTGCTAACATAATCCATCAGCAAACTCGTGCCACTCCCAAGCGAGTGTAAGAGTTACAATGCACACCAGGCCACACACCTCACACTAAAGGAAATAGAACCATAAGAGGAGAGGATGATCCTCTCCCCACGCCTCACCCACTCAAAGGACAACCTTCTGAGCCCACATTTTGTATGACTAGGAATCAACAGGAATTTTGCTTGAGCCAGTTCCATACCACCAGTTTGTCTATAGAGATACGTATAATAAGGTTACCATAATAAGAGAATGCTATAACTTATACATTTATTTTTTAAATCTCAAAATACAGTTTTATCATTCCCAAGGGGTTAAACTACACCCGACGCCAGTTTTTCGGATCACCTGAAGAATCATCGCCCCAGCTTATTTCACCTAAAGATTAAATCACCCTAAAACTATTTTGGGGGGATGAGGTTAGGTTAGGATATGTTAGGTTAGATTTAGGTTCGGACAGAATAGGGTTAGGTTAAGTTAGCATTAAGGTAGTTAATCTTCAGGTAAAATAAGCTGGGGCGATGATTCCAACTCAATACTCCGGCTACAACGAGAATAACAATCGCAATATCAGCCCCCCCGACGAAGGTTGCAGTTGAGCGGAATAAAACGGGGGGGGGGGGGGGGGAGAAAAGCGAGACAGGAATGTAGGACAGACTGAGGTATAGGAGAAAGAGGCAAGAGGGCGAGGCAGCAGGAGAGCAGGTGCAGCGGCAAGAGGCATTTAGTCTCGGCCAGGCGTGTGGGAGGGCACTGATCCTCCATTACTGGACATTATCCACCCCAGCTTCGTGTCTCCCACCTAATCAACGGCAAATATCCTGAACTCAATAAGGGTACTTAGCCTACACGCTGAACTCAATTGAACACACCTTAAAATACTGAACACTGATGCTCTGAACATTAATATTCAATGATGTGCAATTATAATCTGACGGAATTACAAAAATACAAACTAATTACACTTAAGCCTTTCAACACAGAACCACAAAACAATCATATATAACATGCTGGGTCGTACGTGACCTGCTGCAATGATAACACAAACTGACCATCATTTACTATATCAAATTTACATCCATACACTTGTATTATACTATGAGATGTAACAAAAGCAGCCATGAATGATCCGAACCTGACTTATATGAGGCTCGATTATAACCAGAATATACTACACTAACACTAAAGGCAAAGGAAGAACAAGAGGGTCGTTTAAAAACATTGCTGGCCAACCAAACTACCAGCTTCCCTCCTTCCATGCCTCCCTCTTGTTCTTGTCCCACGCCCTCCTCACTTTACCATTCTTTCTTTTCTCTTCACCACTTCTTTCCTTGTTTATTTCCCTCTCACTACCTCCCTTCTACCCCTTATCTCGCATGTAGAATCGTTTTACCCATCTTGTTTCACTCATCTTTCCCATACTCAATCTGTACACACACACACACACACACACACACACACACACACACACACACACACACACACACACACACACACACACACACACACACACACACACACACACACACACACACACACACACATGTGCGTTCGTGCAGTTAGTACAAAGGCGTGCACGTGTGTGTATGACCGTGTGTATGCTTGGACTTAACATAACCATCCCATCAATTGTTAAAATAATAAACAACTCCTGATTTATGTACTGTACAGCCGTGTAAATGTATTCAATGCAAATTATATCATTGTGTCTAAATCAAATGTAAGTCTGTATATTTTCAGCCACCGACTACAACTCTATTAATAAACCGTTTATTATTATTATTATTATTATTATTATTATTATTATTATTATTATTAATATTATTATTATTATTATTATTTACACACACACACACACACACACACATATATATATTTCCAAATCACTGGGTCGGATGCCCCTGGCCGGCTCTGCCTCCAGAGGCGTTGTCTCCGGTAGGCACACTGTCCCGGCAGTGCCAACGTCTCACTTGTCACATCAGAAACTCTCCCCCCCTGTTTGTTTTATAAAGGCTGGTGGGTGACTCATACTGCTTCTTCTTCCCCTTCATCTTGCTGGAGGTCTGACAACAGTCGCCCCATGGAACAATCTTGTCCACGTGAACCCGTAGAATACGTCTTAGGGCTGTTGGTGGTTTGTGTTGTTGGTCGTTTTGGTCTTAAGTGAGGACACAGGTCACTTCTTCTGGACAGGGGCGGCCTTGGCACACTTCAATTTGTCCATTAATCGATATCCCCAAATTAACTTCCTGGTACCAGATACCTAAAGTACTGTGTCTTATTTTTGTGGCGGATGCACAGTACAAACACAAGGCATACACAATACACATACGTGCCCCCCCAAACTCTCACACACTTACAGAGGTTGGCGCGCGCGCGCACACACACACACGCACACAAACACGCACGCACGCACGCGCGCGGTTACGTACAAACACGGTTATGTTAAGTCCAAGCATACACACGGCCATACACATACGTGCATGCCTTTGTACTAACTGCACGAACTTACAATACTGCTATTATATACACCCAGTGTCTCTCTCTCTCTCGTCTCTCTCTCTCTCTTGAACCCACCACTACTCTCATCTTCACTCTCTCAACCCACCACTCTCACTTGAACCCACACTCTCACTCTCTCTTGAACCCACTACCTTGAACCCACTACTCTCTCCCTTGAACCCACTCTCCCTTGAACCCACTACTCTCATCTCCCCCTTGAACCCACTCTCTCTCTCCCTTGAACCCACACTACTCTCACCCCTCTCTCTCTCTCTCCTTGAACCCACTACTCTCCCTCCCCCTCTCTCTCTCCCCTTCTTCTTCTCATCTCTGCCCTCTCTCCCTTGAACCCACTACTCTCTCTCCCTTGAACCCACTACTCTCATCTCTCTCTCTTGAACCCACTACTCTCTCTCTCTCCCTTGAACCCACTACTCTCAATCTCTCTCTCTTGAACCCACTACTCTCATCTCTCTCTTCCCCTCTCTCTCCCTCTCCCTTGAACCCACTACTCTCTCTCTCTCTTGAACCCACCACTTTCTCATCTCTCTCTCCTTTGAACCCACTACTCATCTCTCTCTCTTGAACCCACTACTCTCATCTCCCTTGACCCCCTACTCTCTCTCTCTCTGAACCCACTGCTCTCCTTCTCTCATCACCCACTCTCTCTCTCTCCCTTGAACCCACCACTCATCTCTTGAACCCACTACTCTCATCTCCCCTCTCTCTCTCTTGAACCCACTACTCTCATTTCTCCCCCCTCTCTCTCTCTCCCTTGAACCCACTACTCTCACCTCCCCTCGGCTTTACCTTTTCATCCGGGCCAACACCATCTGCGGCGGCCTCCACTCTACCTACTCCCACCCCATCAATTATTCATGTGGTGGTGGGCGCCAGAGTTCCCAGGAGCCCTACACATGTGCTCCTTCCGCAGGTAAGAACTCCGAGGTGTAGCATCACTGTCTGCCAATATTGGTCTTACCGTCCAACACACGTGACAGAAGAGCCAGGATATTGATGTTATTGGAATTATCGAATTACACTGACACCAATGTCCAATCAATGAAAACATGAAAAATGTACACACACACACACACATGCGCGCGCGCACAGACACGCACCACGCGTACTAAGATTATACTACGACTCGAACTTACAAAATGGAGCCAGAGACAATGCCGTCAAAAATATTAAATATGTAGAGTTCAACAACATCTCCAAATATTACCACAACTTTGTGTCAAAAGGATCAATCGGGAAAAAATGGATATCGTGTCATATGTCATGGCAACATCTACAGCCACTGATACACCATGCTGATGTCCGTAGATTAAGTGAGAACCATTAGCGAACACCCAGACAAAACACAACAAACGAGTTACGTGTGCGTCTGGGAGAGGCAGTGTCTCAAGAGAGTCTAGCTGTTACATCGTTGTTGTTGTTGTTGTTGAGATTGTCGGACCGTAGTCCGACACAGGCCTTTGCCTGCAGGCGGCTCGTTTGGTGGTTCCGGCTGGAGCTCCTGGAGCAGCCAGACCGGATTTGGGATTAGGGGTTGTCCTACCTGCAGATATGAAAGGATACTGCAGGTTGCAAGTGTGAGCGGACCCTCGATCAGTGGACGCTTACCACCAACCCCCACTCTTGGACGTGGTCAGTTTCGGAGTGGCGCCCCCAACTGTGGTCCGCACTTGCTGGGGGACGCTACTTCCTAAGCTATCTGGGTGGTGGGTATCGTGTGATGACCCGGGAGAAGGTGGTTTGTTTGGGCCTTTCGGGTTAGAGTGGCCGCTGGACTGTTCCATCAGATGCCCAGTATGGGCCTATTGGCCCATACTGGGCAGTCCCATTTACACCCAACCCCTATTGCTCATATATCCATCCAACCTGCAGTATGTTTACCAATTTCGCGCCGAAATTAAAATTTGTCTAATTTAAAACCACTGTTACGAGTTCGCTCCTGGTTGGATGGTTTGAGTACCTTTGTAATGTCACATTTGTTTAGTCCTGACTTCCATTTATACACCTCAATCAAATCGCCCCTCACTCTACGTCTCTCGAGGGAGTGCAAATTAAGATGCTTTAACCTGTCTCTGTACTCAAGGTTCCTAATGCCCGGGACTAGTCTTGTGATTCCCCTCTGAATTCTTTTAGGGATTCTATATCCATTCTGTAATACGGTGACCAAAACTGAACTGCGTAATCCAAGTGAGGTCTCGCAAGCTCAAGATATAGTTTCAGGATGACCTTGCTAGTCTTGTAACTAACACTCCCCAAGTACTTCATCAGCCTTGTTTCGAGCAAATACACATTATTTACTTGGCTTTAGATTCCTACTTATCATTACTCCTAAGTCTTTCTCTCAGTCAGATTTCTCTATAACATCGTTGTTCATCTGGTTTCTCTGTTTACATCACCTAGACTAAGTACTTTACATTTGTCCACATTGAATTTCATCTGCCATTTTTCAGACCATTCGAAAAATTTGTTTATATCTTCCTGTAGTTTTGCAGAGTCCTCATCGGATTTAATTACACGTCCCATTTTAGTGTCATCAGCAAATTTACTTATGTTGCTGTCTACGCCTATGTCTATGTCGTTTACGTACATAATAAATAATAATGGTCCAAGTACTGAGCCTTCGGGTACTCCACTAGTGACGCTGCTACTCCAGTCGGATTTAGTGCCATTATGCTCACTTGCTTTTTTCCTGTCCTGTAACCATGCCCCAATCCATTTTAGAATATTTCCTCCAATGCCATGAGCCTCCACTTTTCTCATTTGTCTCTCGTGGGGGACACTGTCGAAGGCTTTGCTAAAGTCGAGATATACCACATCACAATCATGCCCGTCGTCCACTGATTCGAAAACAGCTGAAAATAATGTTAATATATTAGTTAGACGTGAAGTCATATTGGGAATCACTGATCAACTTGTGCTTCTCCAGGTGATTTCAAATGAGTTTGAAATAATTGCCTCCAGTAATTTGCCTACAATTGATGTTAAACTGATTGGACGGTAGTTAGAGGATAGTGATCCATCTCCCTTCTTGAAAATCGGTATTACATTCGCTATCTTCCAGGATTCTGGTACTAGACCCATTTTTAAGGACATGTTAAACAACTTTGCTAAAGGCATACTAAGCTCTTCCTTATATTCCTTTAATACTCAGGCAAATATCTCATCAATATCTAGTGACTTATTAGGCTTTAGTTTGTCTATTTGCTTACAAATATCGTTACTAGTCACTACTATCTCGCTTAATCTATTTTCTTCACTACCTCCGAATGTAGTCGGTGCCTCGGGTATCATGTTTAAATTTTCGGTGGTGAATATTGTTGAAAAATATTTATTCAGATTATTTCTCATTTCTCCGTCGTTATCAGTTAGCTCGCCGGTATCTGACTGTATTGGTCCAATCTTTTCTCGTGTTTTAGTTTGGTACATTTGAAAAAATTCCTTGGGGTTTGACTTCGCCTCCCTTGCTATTTTCAGTTCATTATTCCTCTTTGCTTTTCTTATCTCGGTCTTAACCCTATTGGCCAATACCTTATAATAATCTCAGAGGTAAACTTCACCACGATTTATTCTTCTACCTTCTACCTATTCTTCTACCTAGCCTTCTTTTGTCCAATAATATCAGCCAATACTGTATATTCCTCCCCTCCTTTACCAACCAGCTCCTTAACAACTCTTAGTTTCAACTTACCTAAATATGCCCGTTGTTTAAGAATAATCTCTTCAAATATTTTATTGATCCATTTACTTATCAGTTATTTGAGAAATATTTATTATAAATTTTAACTGATCAATTTACTTTTATCAGTACATTGGTCCATTTTAATATAAGGTTCGACAGGGCACACTGAGTGTAAGAAATACTACTAAGTGTTTCAAGTAATCCACACTGTATATATTGGTAGTACAAACACAGGCAATTACCCCCGACGAGAACACATTTACACAGTCAATACACGCCTGGCACTGGGGCTTCCGCCCATGGTTCAGAAACTTTCCAAAACTCTAGAGCAAACGCGAGAGTGAAAATTATAAGACTAAAAGTATAGGACAGGAAAATGAGAAAAAAACGGAAAACATTTAGGAAGGTGAACCTTCGAGACCGTAAGCACTAAGAGAGGTACATACGAAATTAGAAGCCGGTCTGCAGCCAGATGAGAAAAAGCATCACAAACTATTAGCTAGAGCCGTGACTCACCCAGTCCCTAGAGCTAAAATAGACCAGCAGACGGGACTCCGGGCTGGCGACGCAGACGGTAATCAATGAGAGGATACGTCACACCCGCCAGCCCAGCCCAGGAAGGTAGCCAGCCCAACCACGTGACTCACAGACCGCACGTGTCAACTAACATGCTACACATACAGTATATTTTTTTCGTAAACCTTTGTAATTACATAAATACTCAGCTGAACTCAGTTATCCCCACGTAATCTCATGATTTTCAACATATATTATGTCCAAACTTTCCAATTTTAACTTCAATACATGAGGCATCCAGAACTTTAAGAGTCGACCTTGAATTTTGTTCGTGGTGGAGTCTCTCTTTCTCTTCCCTACCCACACAATTCGATCTGCGACAGTTTCCAGGAAGACTCACTGACTGGACCACCTACAGCTCTTGCTGGCCGGCCCTAGGCCTGCTGATCTACGACAGCAAGTTAATCAATTATACTTTGAAAGTGAATTACTGAAGAATCTTGGATCTCTAAAGTAAAATTTACGTTTCTTAATTATCCTTAAAAATTATCCAATTTCTTGGCCCCTGAAAGTTGTCACTACGCTGTATGATGTATGAGTATAACAACAACATTCCAAACAAGGTAACTCAAATATTTTACTTGGAGCGGCAGGTATCATCAACTCATCTGGCCTCCTGGGTGTTTCAAGTTTGTCTCACCATCATGTGCTCAGTCCGGATAGTCTGGGTCGGAGAACAAAACACCCTACTGATGACGTCATATGAAAGCTGGGACCTGACTTTAAAATTATTTTATTTCCAAGGTATTTTGGGATGCATTCCATTTATTTCCTGAAACCGACTGTGTAGCTCGCGACGGAGACAATCCAAGTTTAATTCTACCTCGAATTTAATTCAGCAAAAAGGCGCACACGACATTAAGAAGCTTTAATTTGCCTTGAGTCTGTGTGGATTTTATTAAAATTCCAGTTGTGGTGAGTAGGCCGGGAAACATGACCACGAGTTGATTGCACTGTTGAGTCTGGACAAAGCCAAGTGCAGACTGATCAATACGTGGTGCAGCCCTGGCCCCGACTAGACCATGCGGTGAGTCAGTGCCTCACTACCGCACCCCCCCCCCTACAAACACACGCCCCCTACCTACTGTCCCTGTCTCTTACCAACTCCCGCCATCCCCGCCCCGTGCTGTGTGCACCACACCCACGCGATTGCTTACACAGTGTACACTCGCCACAACATGTTTCTTCTTACCCTACAGGTATTTTTCAAAAATATTCTAAACCTGGTTACTGAAAACGAATTGACACCTGGTCCACCGTGGTGTAGCTGTCGGAAAGACAATTAGGCAGTATTGATCCAATAATTAGAATGTTGTATCACATCACTGGACATAAAACTTACGATTATAAACGACTTCAAACGAAATAGTACCCAATGCATTTAGTTCCCTTAAAAAGAATAGCTTTACTAAAGTAGATGTGACACGGTGAGTCAGAGTGACACGACAAATCCATCACGAGCCACACTAACAGTGGTAGTCAACAGTAAATGGGGGGGGGGGGATCTCTCAGTTGACGCAGGACGACTCTTCCCCAGATACTATTCATATATTTTGATAAACGTAACATTAGCAACAATACCAAGTACAGGAAATCTATTCTTCATAGGCTTATAGAAGTAAAATTCACTGCCTTAACCTACACAAAACAATGGCGGCACATACCATTAGCACTTACTTTAAGCAGGTATTGTCATGGCCAGATCAAACGAAACCCAGTTAAATTACCACCGAGGATTCAATAGTAGGAGTGATTTACCTGACATCTTCCAGATTGCAAAGTTAGTTCCAAGTCTTCTTTGGAGTACTGGAGCTATAGTCCGGTTTCCGGCGGTCATAGGTTCTTGGACTATGAAATTAAGCTGCTAACGGTACTATCAATCTAGATTCTAGGGTTGTGTAAATAATACATACGAAATTATTAAGGGACAACATAGCAGAATCCCCATTATCATCTCCTATTTCTCAAACAGAAAGGCGTTGACTTGACCACAACTATCCTCGCCCTACTCACTTCAAAATCTGGACAACATTTCATGACCAGCATCCGACAAGTATTAATGATAAAGGTCACGCATTTTTAGGTATAATGCGTAAGGTCATGGTTAACCCTGACCTGTGACCCTAACTTTATGACCAACCATCACAAAAATACCAGTTTCTTTACTGATCAACGATTCAACATCCTACCCACAAGCTGTGTTTCATCAACATCCAAAGAGCAAGAGGCACCCATTGGCCTGTTGGCCCATTAGGGACAGTTTGGCAGCAGCAACCAATTACAGTAAGTCTTCTATACACATGGTGGCAGTGATCTCCACCGACTTCGCTACCTCACTGTAAGGTTAAGGACCCATTTACAGTACAATGGAGTGATGGTGCACCGTGATCAAACCAGTAACCCTTAACTCTTCAAATGTGAGTGTGATTGTCAAAGCGAACATTCCTATTACGACGAACTGTTCAAGGCATCAAAGCCAAGCGTTTCAGTTCCGGCAGTTGAGTACAGTACTCACCTTAGTCTTGGCCTAACTTAAACCTTAGCCGATGAACATGACCTTTGATCTAATTTCTTCAGTGCCAAATCAAAATGGTATATACCTCTGGCACTCAGTCACCCATAGCAAGTTTCACCCAGACCGGCCAAGGTGTATTTGATATTTCTACCACAGACAGACAAATTAATAATCCGTGCAACCTGCTAGCTGGGGTTAATAATCCAGGTTGTAATCTCGTGTGCATATAATGAGAGCGAGCGAGCGAGAGCGAGAGCGAGAGCGAGCGAGAGAGAGAGAGAGAGAGAGAGAGAGAGAGAGATGGGTGAGACACATCACAGAACTCCCTTACGACCGAGAATTATTTGATGTGAATCAGCCTTATGTGAAGACGGGGGAGGAGGCTGACGTGTGGTGGATGGTGTCCCTCCTTGAGGCAAGATGCCCTGGCGCCTCAATATTGCAGGCTTGGCGGGACTGAGCTGAACCACCGCCCACCACTCCAGTCAAATACACACAAATACACCATATTTAACTGGAAGCTGTAAGGCATCATATTCCTAAGTTATCACTCTCATCTCCACGGTCAAGATGCCACAACATATACACACGTCAATATGGAAAGCCCCAAAGATTAACATTAAAACCAACCAAAAAAATCTCAAGCAACACAATGAGAAAACAGTCTCAGTAACCGCAGTTTCCCCAGTAATATCCGAACGCAGTAACCGTAAACCAACACCTCGTGCAGTGTGACACAGGACATGCACCTTTATCATCTCCATACTAATTGGAAATCGGTGTGTTTCTCTCCAAGCTTTGTACACTTTAAATAACTCACAACAAACACATGTGACTCACCAACATATTACCACATACAGTAATCCTCTTAAACTCTTCAGAGAACTGCGCTCCTCCCTCTCAACGTGACCAAGTATAAGATTTCCTACAACACCCCACACTGGCACTTCCTCTCTCTCCTACTACAAAACACAAGGATCACACCAATACACATTCAGCTTAAGCGCAATCAACACCCAAGTTTTCCTCGCTGTTGCACACCCATTCGAAACGATCACCTGAAGATTAGACACCCCAGTTTACTTCACCTCATAGCTAACTGGGATGGGGGGGGGGGAAGAGTCGGGTTGGGTTAGGTTGAGCTAGGTTAGGTTAGCATTTGGGTGATATAAGCTAGGGTGCCTAATCTTCACGTGACCCACCCTTTTTTTTCGTCACGGCGCAAGATAGCCGGAATCAAGGTGCAAAATAAGACTTTCCCCTCACACGCTTGTCATTCAGGGTTCTGCTATGGTATTCCCCCTTCCTCAAAAAGCCCCTACACGTATTTACAGTATACCGTATATCCACTTTGGTTTATCCCTGACGCTTCACGCAGCACAACACCCGGACATCGATATATACAAGGGATATCCAAGAAATGACAATAAAAGAAGAAGCTTGTGGCTAAATTGCGACACTCGACAACCCCCCGAGACTTTAATCCCGAGCATTTCCTCTGATAGCGAATACTCTCCATCGCCTCTTTTGGCCACAATTCTAGGGAATGCACTGTAATCGAGGAGTAGGTGGTGGTAATAGTGGTGGGGGTGGGTGGAGGTGGGAGAGGGAGGGGAGGAGGGTGGAAGGACTGTGTTGGCGGTGATGACTAATACGGTGACGTGAGCTAGTGGGAGAAATGGCTCAAAGGATAACGAAGGGTGGTGGTGGTGGTGACAATGACTAAAAGGATGAGTAATGGTGGTGATATTGATGGTGATGTGGTGTTGTGATGATGAATGTGATAACGATGATAATGATGGTAGCGGTGGAAGAGACTTTATTAGCTATATTTATCCAGTCGTCGTCTCCCTCCCCACCCCCTAAAGCGAAGAGGAGTCACTGTTTTGTTGTGGTCAGCGAAGGTGAGATCATCTGACATAAGTGATCAAGTCCTTCACATTTCACCACCGTGTTACAAGACCTGAGGCTGTGGTAAAATGATATGTTCCCCCCTGACATCCCTTCCACTAATGAGGACAAATTAAATCTCTCTCTCTCTCTCTCTCTCTCTCTCTCTCTCTCTCTCTCTTTCTCTCTCTCTCTCTCTCTCTCTCTCTCTCTCTCTCTCTCTCTCTCCACTATCACGTGACTACATTGTTATAACTTTCCCACCCAAACGACTTTTATGGATTCTACTTCTGTTTTGTTGTGTCCTTAATCATATTCTCACAACAGTTCTGAGGTCGTCCGAGAAAAATGAGCTGAGGCTGTTGAGCTTATCACAATTAATGCAGCTGACGTGTTCGCCTGGCAACTACGTTTTAGGACGAGTTTAGTTAGAAAATTAAAGAGCGACCGTCTAACACTCCCTTATTGTAACCTCAACCTAATTTTATATATAATGACAGTATTGAGGCAGGAAATGTCGAAACAAAACATAACAGCAGCACATCAGGTTTATGACGTAACTCTGACGTCATACGCTTCAAACTATAATGGTAGTCTAGGCGTTAAAGGTGATGCTGTCAAAAAGCCAGTCGTCTATTATTCATGCCTTTACCTGCCGGCATTTACTACTACACAACTGGAAACAAAGAATCCAATTGTCATCATTTCTTCCGTTTAATTGTGATGCTGGTTAAAGGTCGGGAAATATAATGACATAAGACCTATTAATAAGAAGTAAAAGTGGGAAGTAAAAATAGGAAAAAAATGGTACCAAAAATACTTGGAGGTGACACGGACTGGAAAACATGGCGCGAGAGAGAGTGAGTGGGTGATGTAGCTACAGGATGAAGACGCAAGTGCTGGGAAAGGGAGAGGAGTGCAGGAAGAGGAGGGGTGAGGAGTCCCAGCGCCGGGGTGCAGGATGAGGAGCAGTAACGGTCCTCCCTCCACTTGAACACAAAATTAGCCGCCATCACAGACTTGCTGGTGCCGCCGTCACCTCCTCCTCCTCCTCCTCCCGCTGCTGCTGCTACTGAGAATTCCAGCGTCACCTATAAGAGCAGAACAGTCCACACAACCCAGCCTTAAGTTACCTTACTGTAGTACCAAGGATAAAAATAATGTGAGGTTGAACTTGGTGTTTCATGTAATTTGCTTCTCGAAGATTACATCAAATCTTTCTAACCAAAATAGCTTTATCTTGGAAAACTCGTGAGCAAATAATTTCCAGAATGTGTTCACTGGTGTTGATTGTATGTAGAAGTCCGCGTGCTTTATTGGGCTAATGAAATATATATATATATATATATATATATATATATATATATATATATATATATATATATATATATATATATATATATATATAACAAACACTAAAGTTAATACATGATTTATCATCACCGGTGTTCAGGAAAATTACCTTTAATCTCAATCACATTCTTTCAAGCTGTTGCCGAGCTCACTTGGCGCATGGAGGACCAGATCACCTTATTCAATGAAAAAACATGAGGCTTGAAGGATCACCATCGAGTCACTTTCAGCTCGAGTGAGTTACAACCGGCTAGTTTGTGGACGCTCCTTCAGGTCTTACTGAAACATAACAACACGTGACGAGGAAGAGGCTGTACCTCTTGGTCGATGTATCAACAGATGACGGATAATAACAGCAATAATTCTCTCACAACAATCTGCCCCCAAGAACGATGCGTGTGTAAAATTGCGAGCCATCACTACAAAAATTTCAGTTGTATTTTCCAGGTAGTTGTCAGGCACTTACCTCCAGGCGGTGTTATTTATATGTTGTAAGTACACCAAGAAGACGAGTTATAGCTCAGCAGTTCATTGAGGAAATTATGTAATATCACATAAACAATAACAATGAATGCCCACTGTTTTCGTTGATTTATTTTCTCCTCTGCTGCAGGATATCAGTGTTAGCAGTCAATGTTCTACTGCCAATTAAGATCCTGTCATAAATACCACGAAACTACAATATTGGTCACAGAGTATAGAATATATCATGAAGTTCGCTACTCAACATAACCCCACGCAGTGATACGAGACAAGAGCATACATATAAAAAGTAACAGACTTATGTTAGTAAAACCAAGAAGGTGTACTGCTGGGCTTTAACGCTAGTGCAGTATAGTACAGTACAGGTATACTGACTGTTGAAGAGACAATTAGCAAGTAGAATGTTGTAGAAATTAAGGTGGACTCAAGGTAAATTTTGTATGTCTACTGTAGATGTGAGGAATTTTCGTTGAACTAAAAGATGAGTTACTACTGGAATTCTCCCCTTTCTGAAGAACTTCCTTCCAACGTACCGAAACCTCATTTTAGTAACGAAAGATAAAAATAGCCTCACCACAACCTCGGAACCCCCCCCCCCACGTTACTTTCTCCGACCCTCTTCCTGCATTTATAACTTGTCGACGCCTCCTCCTCTTCCTCTCGACGCCACCAACACAGAAGCCCAGCCTAATCTCAAGGTTGGGACGAGCAGCCCGGAAAGGCCGGGGTGGTCGGTATCACCTGCTAGGACTTAATTACTTCTGTGTGAGAGAGCACATACGCTGACTGGCCCTTCCTACCCCGAAGGAGTGGGGAGACAAGGGATGCGCACAGCACCACAGAGTGTGGCACCAGTAAGACAGCCACAGCACCAGTGCAGTAAGACAATACAGCACCAGTAAGACAACCCAGCACCAGTGCACCAGTAAGAACCACAGCACCAGTCCACAGCACCAGTAAGACACCAGTACAGCACCAGTAAGACAACCACAGCACCAGTAAGACAACCACAGCACCAGTAAGACAACCACCACAGCACCATAGTAAGACAACCACAGCACCAGTAAGACAACCACAGCACCAGTAAGACAACCACAGCAGTAAGACAACCACAGCACCAGTAAGACAACCACAGCACCAGTCAGTAAGACAGCACCACAACCACAGCACCAGTAAGACAACCACAGCACCAGTAAGACAACCACAGCACCAGTGCACCAGTAAGACAACCACAGCACCAGTAAGACAACACAGCACCAGTAAGACAACCACAGCACCAGTACAGACCAAGACAACCACAGCACCAGTAAGACAACCACAGCACCAGTAAGTAAGACAACCACAGCACCAGTAAGACAACCACAGCACCAGTACAGACCAGCCACAGCACCAGTCCACAGCACCAGTAAGCCACAGCACCAGTAAGACAACCACAGCACCAGTAAGACAGCACCAGTAAGACAACCACAGCACCAGTAAGACAACCACAGCACCAGTAAGACAAACCACAGCACCAGTAAGACAACCACAGCACCAGTAAGACAACCACAGCACCAGTAAGACAACACAACCACAGCACCAGTGTAAGACAACCACAGCACCAGTAAGACAACCACAGCACCAGTAAGACAACCACCACAGCACCAGTAAGACAACCACAGCACCAGTAAGACAACCACAGCACCAGTAAGACAACCACAGGCAGTAAGACAACCACAGCACCAGTACAGCACCAGTACAGCACCAGTAAGACAACCACAGCACCCAGTAAAGACAACCACAGCACCAGTAAGACACAACCACAGCACCAGTAAGACAACCACAGCACCAGTAAGACAACCACAGCACCAGTAAGACAACCACAGCACCAGTAAGACAACCACAGCACCAGTACAGCACTGTAAGACAACCACAAAGCCACAGACCACAACCACAGCACCAGTACAGTCAGTAAGACAACCACAGCACCAGTAAGCCACAGCACCAGTAAGACAACCACCACAGACAACCACACCAGTAAGACAACCACAGCACCAGTAAGACAACCACAGCACCAGTAAGACAACCACAGCACCAGTAAGACAACCACAGCACCAGTAAGACAACCACAGCACCAGTACAGCACCAGTAAGACAACCACAGCACCAGTAAGACAACCACAGCACCAGTAAGACAACCACAGCACCAGTAGTACAGCACCAAACCACAGCACCAGTAAGACAACCACAGCACCAGTAAGACAACCACAGCACCAGTAAGCACCACCAGCACCAGTAAGCCACAGCACCAGTAAGCCACAGCACCAGCCACAGCACCAGTAAGACAACCACAGCACCAGTAAGACAACCACAGCACCAGTAAGACAACCACAGCACCAGTAAGACAACCACAGCACCAGTAAGACAACCACAGCACCAGTAGCACCAGTGTAAGACAACCACAGCACCAGTAAGACAACCACAGCACCAGTAAGACAACCACAGCACCAGTACCAACACAGCACCAGTAAGACAACCACAGCACCAGTAAGACAACCACAGCACCAGTAAGACAACCACAGCACCAGTAAGACAACCACAGCACCAGTAAGACAACCACAGCACCAGTATGAAAGCCACAGCACCAGTAAGACAACCACAGCACCAGTAAGACAACCACAGCACCAGTAAGACAACCACAGCACCAGTAAGACAACCACAGCACCAGTAAGACAACCACAGCACCAGTAACAACCACAGCACCAGTAAGACAACCACAGCACCAGTAAGACAACCACAGCACCAGTAAGACAACCACAGCACCAGTAAGACAACCACAGCACCAGTAAGACAACCACAGCACCAGTAAGACAAACACAGCACCAGTAAGACAACCACAGCACCAGTAAGACAACCACAGCACCAGTAAGACAACCACAGCACCAGTAAGACAACCACAGCACCAGTATGACAAACACAGCAGCAGGTGAAACATACGAGCAACCAGGCATAACAGGCAGGGCATGATAAACCATCGTGAGTGGCCCACACTATTGGAGGCCCTGGGTGTGCGTGTTGACAAGCGGGTGGTGAGGCACGCTACCGTCTTCCTGGAGGTCGACCACTACCTCACAACAGTGTTCCTCCTTTAGCTACTTTTTACGTGTCACAAGTAAATAATTCCGTCAATATTATATCACCACCTGAAATATAAACACACATTAACTCAATGCCTTCGAGAGTAAATATTTATTGGCTACTTTCAAAGCGATATTAGTAAATAGCTAATCCCCAAATGATGTCGCACCACAACTAAAGAATATGAAATACGGTACACGACACAGCATTGGCAAGGCACTGGTATAAGACACGTCCACGCAATGCTACGTATGGGAAATGCTACAATCTTTTCCAGCTTAACTAAAGAAAAGATAGTGAACCTCACACAGAGGAGAATATCTTGGCTATGACATCACTCCCTGATCTTCTAGAGTGCTAAACAAGAAAATAAACTCTGAGCCCTTACTGAACCTTGACCTGCAAGGCAAAGCAAACACCACCTTGTCTACGTTTGTGTTCACTCAACCAGAAGACGAATTTCATCGATCCATGTATTCAGAAAGAGAAGCTTCTGTGCAGTCCGCGTACTCAGTTCACACATCCAACATTATTTTGAAGAACTATTTTTTGTTGTTGTCATGTAAACAAGAAGTTCATAACTTTCACTGCCCTTCAGTGTTTAGCAATACAGAATTTATTACAGTTTTATCAAATAAAATGTTAACTGCATTGGCTAATATTACGTCTAAAAACCTGTTGGCAAGCCAAACAAGTACAGAATCGGTGAACAGTACATTATCACTTGAACAAGGGTGTATATACAACGTCCTGCTGTATTCTCAAAACAACCTCTACTTAAACACTAAAACTGAAATTAACTCGGTAAAATTGTATAATGTAAACATTTCGCAATTCATGTGTAACCAGAAACTGGGTAACGGTATGTTAATATTCTATAAAACTAAAACATAAGAATTTTCAGTTACGCAATATTCTGCATAAAACGATCAACTGTATAACCAGTCGATAGTTTAATTCGTCAAGGCTCTGCTATATATCCTCTCCTGTAAAGTGTTCAAGTGTTCATACATCAGCCACGCCCCCGAGACTACAAGAAGCAGAAACAGTGATCCACAGTGAAATACAGGGAGGATCTTTACAATGGACACCAACCTCTTGTATTACATAACCCTTCTTGCTTTCATCTGGGCTTGTAGAAGTCTTACAGACAGGGTGGCGCCAGCGTGTCATGCAAGCTACTCGCGAGCTGCGTTTCCTCTCTACTC
Source organism: Homarus americanus (assembly GCF_018991925.1). Classification (NCBI taxonomy): domain Eukaryota; kingdom Metazoa; phylum Arthropoda; class Malacostraca; order Decapoda; family Nephropidae; genus Homarus; species Homarus americanus. The sequence continues at coordinate 777,414 of NW_024753828.1, read as the reverse complement.
ACTAAATTACAGTAGTACCTCTCCACTCATCCCTCTAGTGACTTTTGTTTAATGAGTACACTTTACTAGTGTTTATTCAAGGCCTAGACAAATGCTCCTCCCTAAGTCGACACCTCGGACTTTCCCCAGATTTAGTTGTAGAAATAGTCAGAAAGTTGTGTGCGAATAGTTTCTCAATAAAACAACTCATATGAGGACCGTTCACGAACTGCTATGCTGCTCGCTTAAAGTTGGCCGAGCCAGACAAGTAGTTGATTCCACTGTTACTAGTACCCAGAATGTGTGCCCATGATGGTTGGCCGTGTCATGTCCACTCTATCTGTATGATACCATCACTTATCTTCCACCAACTAACCATCATAGTTCTCAGACGCCATCTACCTCTCCTGGACAATAAGACTGGGTGTACTGTAGTCTAACTCAGCGACTTTGATTCTTTCATCCACGTTACAGTTCAACAGAGCATGACATGGCCCGGGACCAACTCCTCAGTGTCAACACTTGTAATGATTAGACATTTGTAATGAGAGCTTGTAGTCACTCTGGCTACAAGCTCTCATTACAGAAAAGGGCTTCACCCCGACATTTTAACTTGCGTACATGCAGGCAAGCACGCACATACACTTAAAATATCCCCATCATCATCGTTCCACATCCTCAACGCACGGAGGTGCACCTATAACACACAAAACCAACTTAACCAACAATTTCCTTACAAAACAAAATACCACGTTTTCTCCCGACCCAACACCTACAAGACTGCTTGATCCTATCTTGATTGAACGAGCCTTGCGTGACATTATCCTGTAATCAACACTAGAACCAACAAGCTACTTTCTGAAGAATCTTAACTAGAAAAACCGGAACTTTCGGAAACAGCGGATAAAATGGAGGGTGGACGGGAGAATACCAAACAGGTGAAGTGTTACTAAAGGATCCTCCGACACACTGACAACATATTCTGATCCACCCACACGGGGTGAGCTTTACTGTCCACCAAGGATCACTCTGTATGATGAACGAGAGTCAACGAACAGGGAAGAGGCTGGAGCTTTAAGGATTTTAACAGAACTAACACCTCTAACAGGGTGATTCAGCAAAGAGTACATTAAATTGGAGGATGAAATCCTTGGACATGGACGAGTTGACGGTTCAGGGCAAACACAATAAATATACTCTGCCACGTTCGTAGAGTGATACGGTATATATAATTTGTAATAAAAGTTTAAAGTCCTGCTATAATAGTCGAGATAACTTTATTTCTCTAGAAACAGGACCGCCATTTGCAATGACGTCACTAGTTTCAAACACCGCTGGGCTGCAGTCGTAGGTAGTAGAAAGGATGGCCTTTTCAGACCCCAAAAGCCACGTTCAGTTAAGTTTTAAGGGTGTTTTTTTATGGTCACGTCATGGACATTTCGTAAGTGAAGAAATGTGCCGCGAAGAGCAGCTTCAAGCATGGGTTGGATGGATATATGAGCGATAGGGGTTGGGTGTACATGTAAATGGGACTGCCCAGTATGGCCCGCTGCAGTTTCCTCCATTCTTATGTTCTTTTGGACATAAAAAACTCCCTTGTTCACACCAGCTCAGTTGTCATGTACTCTTACCTGGTAGACTTTCTCTTCTTTTTTTTCAGTACATTTATAGAGTATATTAGCACGAGATGGAGATGCGAGTAAATTTAGAAGTGATGACATTGTCTGGACTTTGTTTTGATAAAGCCTGATGCTAGCCAAACATGACAACATAGTGCTGTTATTGTTTTGATGATTCACTAATGAACCACTGAGATATATCATCATTTATATTAATTAATGGTTAAAATTTTACTAAAACTACCATAAGTGTTTTGATGTTTAGTTTCGAGACAGGCTATAGTGGGTAAATTTAAAGTTTTCGTCAACCCTGTTCTTAGACAGGGAAGACATTGGAAACATAATGTGTTGTCTAATGGTAGACCCCGCTGCTATATGTCATCACAAATATTGTGACCTAATCCCAAGTGGCTCATCTGTCTTTCTGCCTCCATTTACAAACAATTGCAGGGGTTCAATTGTTTCATTATTTTTTTATTTCTTTATAGTTCTTTATTATTATTATTACTACGGTGTTATTATTATTATTGTTTTCATTATTATTTTTTTTTTTATTATAAATTCTATTTACTATGAATAATTATTAAATTTTCGCCCCCCAGGCCCTGATGTGGGTCGGTGACCTGTGCCCGGGTGGGGAGGAAAAAAAAGACTTGTTTTTATGATGGTTTGCGATGTGTTATGAACGATTTTGACCTTCATTTCTATCGGAAATCACTAGTTTTGAGTTACTACCCCCCTCCCTTACCGATGTATGTTAAGCTAACCTTGTAACTCATCATACCCAAACCTAACCTAACCTATGATCTGTATTTTCTTATGCGATCGAAAAATGTTTTGCGACAGAAGATGACCAAAACCAAACTAATATCAATATTTGTTGTATAGACAGGTAATATCCATTGAATTAGTTAATATGCGTAGTAATATTTATATATTCAAAATAGTATTACTGTGTTGCACTATAAAGCACAATTAATTATCTAATAATATTGATTTACCATGCCGAACAGCTGAGAAGGTTGGACAACTACAGCTGGCTGCCTCCTGCTGGGAAGTTCACCCCAACCAGAGACGTCACAGCCAATCACAGAGCTTTTCGCAGTCACTTGACTTTTTAGCAACTTTAACCCTTATATTTGACACTTTTTGGCCCAAATTACTTAAAAATATTACCATAGTGATTTTAAGCGTTTTCTTTACCCATTGACCTGCCATCTTAAGAAAAAATTTCGACCGTCAACTCCATTTTAAACCACAATGTCTCCAGGGTAAAATGTCAGATTCTGCTTAGTTTCCATGTAATCATTTATTCACAGATCTCTACAGTGTGACCCCTCTTTGTTACAACCTAGAGGAAATGTTCAATGTTGCCCCCTTCTGCCTCAATGTAGGCCTGTACACGTCGTACCATCGATTGTCTGACGCTTTCCAGAATGACTGGACTATGTTTAATTTGCTCGCTCCTGTCACGAACACGTGGGCAAATGCAGAATCTGACATTTTACCAAAGAGACATTGTGGTTTAGAGTTATCCAAGGATTTCATCCTCCAATTTAATGTACTCCTTGCTGACACACCCTGTATAATACTTTCTAAACAGTGTGATTTCAATACACAAACGCTCTGAGAATTATAACACGACTAAACACTTTAACACATTTCTATACATACTCCTGGGTCAAGTATAATAAATTTCTAATTACACTGTTGATTCCTGTACACAGCCGAGAGCAGTCAGGATTTAAGAGCCAGAGTGGATGATCCCTTTGCCAAGACGCCTCCTTTTACAATACACTACATGAATATCAGCCAACTCCGAAACTGTCTCCCCCCCACAACCAGCGAGAGTGCACTCCTGTAAAATTATGGTGACATGCATCTCCAGCCGCTGTGACCAAAACCCTGGCCCCTGGGATTAACCTTCCACAACACACATTCTCCCACGATAACTCTCCACTACACCTCTTTACGGACACCAGCTGTATTACCAACGGAAGATTTTTTTTATCATCAGCATTATTAAAGAAAACCTTTATCTTTTTCGGAGAAGAGTTACTGTATAAAAAACAACAGAAAATTTCGGTGAGAACGATATTTAAGTGCATTTCTAGTTTTTATATTTCTTATGTGTAAGCATAACACGCCAGTTTTACTGTGTCACGCCTGGCGTAGAGCTCATACTTTTTATGGTGTTTAAATAGATACACTGTAGTTACCTGATGAGTACCTTTGAAAAATAACAAAGCCTCAGGGCCTGATGGAATCCCAGCCGGTGTATAAAGCAAGAGGATATCTTCTTACTAGCCGTCTCCACTCTCTCCTGGAGAATATATGGGAGAAGGAGGAAATCCCCCAAGCACTTAAAGACGCATCCATCGTCAATATTTATAAGAACATGGGTGACCGGTCAGACTGTGACAACTATCGTGAGATCTCGCTGCTGTCCGTAGCTGGCAAGATTATCTCCAGAGTCCTCCTAAACAGACTTCTCCCTGAGGCGGAAAAATTCCTCCCAGAATCTTAATGTGGCTTTAGACCATCACGTAGCACCACTGACATGATCTTTGCTGCTTGCCAGATACAGGAAAAGTGCAGAGAACAGCGTCGTGACCTGTACATGGCCTTCATCGACCTAACCAAGGCCTTCGACTCGGTCAACAGGGAAGCCCTCTGGCGGACCCTCAGCCGTTTTGGCTGCCCACCAAAATTCTTCGCCATTGTGAGGCAACTCCACGATGGCATGAACGGCAGTGTTCTGCACAATGGCACCCAGTCTGAGTTCTTTCCCTCCAAACTGAGGTAAAACAAGGATGTGTACTGGCACCAACTCTCTTCCATTTTCTTGGCTGCCTGCCTTACTCGTGCCAGTGCCAATTTAGCAGGCGGGGTGGACATCCAGTACCGGATGAGGGATCTTTTCAACATAAGACGACTCCAGGCATGAACAAAGGTGTCGGCAGCTTCCATTACTGAACTTCAGTATGCAGACGACCTCACCCTTGTCGCTCACACTGAACTCGACCTAAGGAGATCCTGAACACCCACGCAAATGCGGATGCACACTTCGGCTTTGAAATGTTTGAAATGAATGTACTTAAGATTCAGATTCTCTTTCAGCCTGCCCCTGGTTCAGCCACACCACCACCATCCAGCCAGCTTAACGGTACTCCCCTCTCTAATGTTGCCTACTTTCGGTATCTCAGGTCCCACCTGTACACCACCGCGGACATCAATGAAGAGATTCAACATCGGATCAGATGTGCATCTTAAGCCTTTGGCAGACTCTGTACGCGTGTCTTCAGCTGAAGGGAGCTGAAATTATCTACAAAGGTGCACGTATATCGAGCAGTGGTCTTCCCCACCCTGCTATATGGCAGCGAACCATGGGTCACATAAAGGAGGCACCTCAAGGCACTTGAAAACTTTCACCAACGTTCGCTGCGAAGACAAAAGAACAAATGCCAGTATTCTCGCTGACACCAACTGTAGGAGCATCGAGGCTACCATTATCCATGAACAACTACGTTGGTCTGGCCATGTTACCTGCATGGACGACAGTAGACTGCCAAAGCAGCTATTTTACAGTCATCTAACGAATAGTAAACATAACGCTGGCGGGCAACTGAAAAGGTATGAGGATAGTCGTAAGACAAACCTGAAAAAGTGACAAACCGACTCCCTCAGCAGGGAGACGATTACTCCACAACGTAACGCTTGGAGGAGCACCACACAAGAAGGTGTCAATACTTTCGAATTCGCCCGACTGCAAACCGAGGCAGACAAGCGCCAACGCCGGAATGACGCTGCCGCCGCCCCTCCCACACTAGATGCAGCCATCCACAGGTGCAACATCTGTGAACGACCCTGCCGGTCCCGTATCGGCCTCTTTAGTCACCTTAAAACTCAGCAACCTAGGTGACATCCTTGATAACTCATATCATTGTCTCATAGCTGGATGATCGTCATACTCGATTCCGAATGACAGCAAAATAGTAATAGTATCTTTGTTATACCACGCTAAGCCGATAACTGGAGACAGTATACGTAACATTAAAACAAAATAGTATATAACATTATAAACTTATTGTGTGCTTCCTTATAAAATGTATAAAACTTATATCAATATTGGTGCATCAAGTGAAAACCCTATTTCCCCAGTATATTGTTAAGTCATATCTTTTAGCAAGTAATACAATTTGTATGTATGTATGTATGTACAGTATATGTCGAGTGTATACAGTTCTCGCCTCCTGTTCTAAGGATCACTGGTTCAAGTACAGAGGCTGAGCGCAGTACTGGCCACTGGGGGGCCCCTTGCATTGTTCTAGTACAGTGTGCTGTATCCACAGTCCTTCACAGGCAGCCATGCGTATGGGACCCACTTACCTGTGCGAGCATTACCTGCCACCTGCCTGTCACCCCGCTCCTGCACACACCCACACTTACATCTGTCAACTTTTCCCCCTTGAAGCTCTTTCATATATTTTTCTATGCGAGTGTGTGGCACTCTATATTCGCCAGCAAATGGATAATAACAAAATACTCATGTAAATCCCCAGCTCCGGATTATTATTCGGATTAGACTATAAGCATATACACCTTTTCTACCAATACTTAAATTCATATACTAATGTGAAATTAGTATAGAATTATTTCCCAGGAACTAAATTTAGACGGACGCTCAGACAGACGGGTGGACGGCACCCACTTCCACACCCCACCCAGCTTAGTTGAGAAGAGGATAATTTTCCAGCAAATACGTAAGAACCAGTGAAGAGGTCATAAAGTCCTGGGTAAGCATCACTGTGTTGATGTCAGCCTGGAAAAACTGACCGAGTGTTGCACCACCGCTGGCTGAAGCAGTGTGGGTGTAGCCAGCATGCAACACTACACACCACGCGCCGTTACACCCAAGGCATAACACTGTTCCAGTTTCTCTTTCAGCATCGCCCACACATGAAGCCATAATGGAAAATACCAGCGAGAACAGTTACTTGAATGAACGCACTATGAGATGGTCGCTATACACGTCCATCATCGCCACACCTCTCATAGCGGCCGGAGAGGTCCTCACCATAACGGTAGTGAATAGCTGCCCCATCATCGATATTGTGGCCATTCTTCACCTTACCTCGACCACCACTTTACTGTCCTTCACTCTCGAGAGTCGCACCTCGCAGTCCTCCCATTCATCCGTCTCCCCCCCCTCCCTTTGTGAGCAAGATATTGGTCTTTATTACCTTCATCTTGCTGCCACTGTCCTCCAACAATGTATTTTCCTTACATCTACATCCTGACCATCTTCCTTGTGTTAACTCACCCTTATCTCCTCCCCCCAAGGCAAGTTAGCTGACCCACTTGTCCTTGCGCTGCTCTCCTTTCACATGGCCCCACCCTTCCCTCCTTCTCTCCCACTCCCACACTCTCTTTCTCGCCCGCTCTTTCCTGTATCTGCTGTTTGCTCTCCTCTCTCCTCCAGGATGGTCGCGTCTGTCTGGTGGTGGTAAAGAGTTAGGAGCCAGCGGGGACTGGCTGGTCCTCCCTGGCCGCTCGTAACACCCTGCCACCATAGTTAAGGCCACCAGTAAACCGCCTTCACCTTTACTACGCTGGCCGCAACGTTTTTTTACTAGATCTACGCCTATGTATCTACAACACACACAGTACTATAAGGATAAAAATTGTATGTTAAAAGTATTTCTAAATTGCAAGTGATATAAGAACTAAATTTCACTTACTGCGTTAATGTGCTCCACTTTACCCAAAATTCACAGGTGAACATTAACACAATACACTACAGTTTACGAGTATGCAGAATAGGAAGACGAGAATTTTAACTTCTCAAATATATAAAAGTATACGGATTTTGTTCGCACCATTCTCTGCACTAACAGTTTAGTATAAACCTATAAAACTGTTTCATCTGCTATACCTTATATCTGTTATTTGAATTCGCGTGGATGATTATTAAACATTTGGTGAAACAGAACTGATAACTATAACAAATGAACCTCACGCATGATAGGACAGTGTAGACGGCAACGATGGACGCCAGGCATGGGACATTGGGGCAATTAATTAAATTATCTAAATTAGTAAACTTTTGAAATAACACTTAATCGAAATTTTGGCAAATTGATTAACTTCGATTAATTATCAATTAACTCCCTAGAAAAAATAAAAAATAATATATAATACACCAGCCCTTGTGCCCAGTGAGTATCCATACTGTTGACTTTCCTGTACAGTACACGACACGTTCATAGCCAGACTGGAGAGGGCGAGGCCGCCCTGCCTGCTGCCTAGTTACTCAGTTGTCGTTGCAGTGTCCTTGTGATAAACAGTAATTTATCTCAAGATTTATTCATACCAAGGAAGTAGTGTGCCAGACTGCCCGACTCAGTTTGGCTATTCAGGTATTCAAACTACAGTATTCATCGACTCTTCTGGAAAACATTTACTGCACAGGATATTAAGTTATTTAATCCACATGAAAATTACCCTAAGCAAATTTGACAGACTGGTTAACTTAACTTAATCGAAAAAATCTTAACTTAATTAGTTTATGTTAAAAAAAATCAGGTTAACTTAACTGGAAAAAATTAATAAACTTAACTAGTTAAATTTGAAACTTAATCGCCTCATGCCTGATGGACACCACGAGTTATGGTACATCTTAAATGTAACAATCACTCCCCTTAAATGAGACACCAACCTAACATGCCTATTATGAATTATTAACAAAAGCATTAATAAACATATCATGTAACACAAAACTGACCATAAACTAAGGCAAATTGTTATTACATTATTTATTTTTTCATTACCTTCAACATCATTACTATAGACAATTTCTTTGTACTTTTTGAAGACCGGCATCACTTTTTATCTGAGAGTTATTAAAGGTGCCACACCAGACGTCGGCTACAGACACTCCACCAACATGCCGGTGCTCTCTCTCTCTCTCTCTCTCTCTCTCTCTCTCTCTCTCTCTCTCTCTCTCTCCACACAGAGTTCAGCTCCTTGTGTAAGGTTAGATGGGTTATCAACAGACCAGCCGATAAAATCATAGAGGGTGAGAGCCCCCCCCAACATAACCAACACCCACCTGCTTTATTCCTTCACCTGATTAATTCATAACAAATCGTGAAACAGTATCTTCACACTCACAATGTACTGTACTGTAAAGTCACCCGTTATGAACCACAACATATAAAAACATAAGGAGTCTGCAATAGCCGGTTGGCCTGTGCATGGCAGTTCCTGTCAAGAGTTACCACCACTCTTTATCATCCATGAATCTATCTAGCATCCTTTTAAAACTTTCCAGAGTTCCAGCACATACTACAAAGTTGCTAAGCTTGTTCCACTCGTCTACCACCCTATTTGTGAACCAGTTTCTTCCTATCTCCCTCCTAAACCTAAACTCATCCAACTTAAATCCGTTGCTACGAGTCCTATCCTGCTAGGATATTATAAGAACTTTATCTATATCTCCTTTATTGATTCCTTTCACTCACTTAAATACTGCTATCACATCTCCCCACACTTCGTCTTTCTAGGGAATGCAAGTTTAGTTTCTTTAATCTATCTTGATATGGAAGGTTTCTAAGTCCCGGAATCATTTTAGTCATTCTCCGCTGCACCGACTCCAGTGAATTGATATCCATTCTATAACAAGGGCACCAGAACTGAACAACAAAATCGAGGTGCGGCCTGACCTCTTTTTTTTTTATATTGGGCACCCCCCCCTACATCCTTGTGTAAGGTGAAGCGGAGAAGTGTTTACAGCGCCCAACAGGGAAGCATGCTAATTTCATGCTTGCCTTATGTCTCATGAGTTAAGGACGTGGAAGCATGAAGAGTCAAGGGCGTAGAAGCCTGGAGTCAATGGTTTGTCTAAGCAAGTTATTGGAAGCTCCAACAGCTTGTCCCTGAATACGAATTCGCAACTTTCGATTTACAGCAGGTACCTACATTGCTGCTAGGTGAACAGGGACCAAGGGAGGCTGGGAAGTGTTTCCGAACAACTTTCCACCGGCCCGGGAATCGAACCCGTGACATCTTGCTTGCGAGGCAAGAGCGGTACCGTTCTACCAACCGGCGCCCTGCGGCCTGACTAGCCCAAGATATGGTTGCAATATGACCTCCGCACTCTTATTACTTACAATTCTAGATATAAAACCTAATATTCTGTTTGCCTTAGTTCGAACATTAATACACTGTTTTCTAGGCCGTAGGTCCGGGCTTACAAGTATCCCTAAGTCTCTTTCACGAGTCGACTTCTCTAGGTTGATGTTTTAAGGCTGTATACATTGACAGTATTTGTTCTTCCAATATTAAGTACGCTGCACTTGCTGGTGTTGAATTTCATTTGCCATTTTTCTGACCACCCCTGCAGTTTATTTAAATCCTCCAGTAGTGCATTTGCATCCTGCCCTGAATTAATCTGCCGCAAACTTGCTATGTCACTGCTGATCCCTGTGTCTAGATCGTTTATGTAGATTATGAACAAGAGTGGGCCCAGTACTGACCCCTGGGGAACCCCACTAATTACACAGCCCCACTCAGATTTAAAACCATCTACGCTGACACTCTGTGTTCTATCGGTGAGCCATGATTTTATCCAATTTAAAACTTTCCCCTCGATACAATGAGCCTTAACTTTTCTCAGAAGCTTCTAATGCAGTACTTTGTCAAATGCTTTGCTAAAGTCTGTAAATAACATCTTAATTTTCGTCATTATCTACTACCTCGAAGACTTTCCTAAAAAACGTCAGCAGATTTGTTAGACAAGATTTACCCTTTGTATATCCACGTTGAGAGTTGTAGATTAATTTGTTTTTCTTTAAATGCGATAGGATGCTATTTGCTATAATTGATTCAAGAAATTTCCCCACTACTGACGTCAAACTAATCGGCCGGTAATTTGACGCTGATGCTGTTTCCCTTTTTGAATATGGGTACTACATTTGCCTGTTTCCACAAGTCTGGCACAACTCCTTGTTTAATGATTTTGTAAATAAATTTACGAGGGGTCTGCTAATCTGTTCCTAACACTCTTTCAAAATTCGAGGGAAAATTTCATCCGGCCCTGGGGATTTTGTCTTCTTTAATTTATTTATCTTCTTAAGAACATCTTCTTCTCTGATAGGGATATCCTTTAGTTTCTCTTCTTCATTTCCCTTAAATATCAGCTCCACCTCTGGCGTTTCCTCGTGAATTTCTTCTGTGAAATCTGATAAGAAATAGCTGTTTAATGCTTTGCTTATTTTCTCACTATCATCGATCACTTCCCCTCTCTCTGACTTTAAAGGCCCCACTTTGTCCTTGACCTTTGTCCTATATACCTGGAAAAATGCCTTGGGATTTGCCTTGGATTCACTTGCTATCCTGATTTCGTAGTCCCTCTTTGCCTTCCTTACTTTTTTCTTAACATTCCTAGATAATTCATTATATTGTACCTATGTCTGAGATGCTCCTCCCCTCCCTTTAATTATATGGAACAAACAAGAGTGGGCTAAGAATTTATCATTGAAAAATAAAAATTATAATGTACAGTCACCCAAAAAAGTCCTGTGGCGAGCCATGAACCCCGAGATTCAGACTCTTGAATCCGAAGCATTTATGGACAGAATAATGTATCAGTGTCTACTGCTTAGGGTTCACGAGTCTGAATCTCAGTCTGAATCTTGGAGTTTGTGGTTCGCGACAGGACTTTTTTGGGTGACGGTACAAGACACAATAAGGCAGGTTAGGAAAGATGGGCACTAAGCTGACTAAATGTTGCCAAAATATTGTATCATTTTTCGTATATTTATTTATTTACCGTTACCTGGTTCTACTAGACATGGGGTAATAGCAAAAAATAATAGACTATTACAGAGTTTTTAAAGTAGCTAATATTAATACTAATATACCAATTTTGGGGCAGTTCTTTAACTCTTAGGTTGTCGAAACTTTTCTCATAATTGCTGAATTTTTGCGGTCATTCAACAGTTTGCTTTGACAAGGGAATAACAACAACCAACCATAACATGCTTGTTTGTAACACACATTCACAAGAATATATTACTGCAAAATGTAGATAAAATAGGAACACGCTGATTATTATGCAAGAAAAATACTATCTGGCAACAATAGCTCCTGCAACTCCAGGCTCCAAAAGTGTGGTGACTGGCTGTGTTGATAGTGGACAAATTCGTGACCAAAATTAATAGAAATAGATGATCAAGTAAATAATTGTAATAGATGACAACTAAAGTAATAATAATAGTAACATAAAAAAGCAACATTAAGGGTAATAGAAACCAAGTAATAGACCCATGTCTGGGTTCTACCATCAACCTTTTAATCATACACAGGACATTATACGTGCTCATGCATAAATAATCCTCTATATATTCCTTTCCCATCACGAAGTACGCATTCATTCACCAAGTCAACATGCTGGCGAGGCGTGTCCCAGGTAGGGTGTGTGTGTGTGTGTGTGTGTGTGTGTGTGTGTCAGTGAGAGGTCGTGGGTGTGACAGGGTGTCCACACCTCAGCGACGCGTCATATGTTCACCTCGTCACTACTAGCCTGCCATGGTTAAATTTTCACTTTCGTTTGTTAATTCTTCCCCTAACTCCGGCGGGTTCCACTTAACCTACGGCATAATATAACGTTGGATACTAAAACGGCATCGACACTGCACTGCAGACTAACTTAACTAGATGGAAGATTTTTCAGGAACAAACCTAGACCCTGGGTAGGTGTGTTGCCTACATTTAAAACAACATTCTCCTTGTTCAATATCAAAACCTCCGTCACCCTCCCCGTCCCCGACACACTCACCACTCACTGGCCTCCACCCTCATAAACTCGCTTCAACACCTACGCCTCTCCAGCACAACTTATCCGAGTTGCCTACTCTTAATACCCAACAATACCCAACTTTCTAATGCTTTCTCTGTCAATCGTTCCTAAATAAGGACAAGCATCCGTATGAACTTTCTTTTTACAGTTGTACCAGCATCACTATACCTGTAGTGACCAGCTCTAGCTCGTTGAAGACAACCTTTCGTCCAACACCCTCCACATATATATACTGTTCGATCACCTTATTAATTGCTGGCCAAATACAGCAGACTGGTGTTGGTGTGTCGCTGGCTATACTTTCTTGCAACACTATTATTTTCACCTCCACTGTGTGCAATAATTATAATGCTCCCAGGTTAAATTTATTCAGAAATAAAAAAAACCAGTTTATTCCCTAACAAGACGGAGGGTTCAGGTATTCATCAAACACCTGGATTTCTTCTGACATGAGACAGTAAATGGTGTCAACTGCTATTCCCGCGTCACCATCAAATACAGTACAAAAGACGAGAAAACGTGTATCAGGAAAGCCAGCAAATTACACCCAAATTAAAATCGAATAACCATAATTTTCTACTAAATTTCCGTTCACTAACAATAATCTTACTTTGCTAATTCCAAGACTGACAAATTTTTAAGAACATTGGATTGTGAACGTACGTCAGGCTCGGCCCCAAGTTACAACAACAACATATAAGAGAGGGAAGACGTGCGTGGTGTGGTCGTCAACGTATACATGACGCTGCTGCAGTAACGTGGGGGCAGTGTTACCTCACTACCCACCCTTTCCCTCACCTCCAACACACAAGCAAGAGAAAGGAGTGGAGGCTGTAGCCTGTAAGCTACATTGCCTAAAGACCGACAACTAAAGCATCAGTGCTCTCATTTCCACGACCAGGCTCGACTTTTGAAGTATAATTGGAGTCAAACATCAATGTGCGGCAGTTTCTTCCTGAAAGCAGAATACTATAAACATTGAGTGAAAACCAAAGGGGAGATAAATCAGCATTATCTTATAAAACCAATCTGTATTGACTTCCTATGTCCTCCTTCGTCCGCTCTCCACGACATGGTTGTGGGCATGGATGTATAGGAGGGGGGACGGTTATTACACACATACACGCCTGTGTGGAAGGGGGGTTGAATGCATATGTATGTAGGGGAGGAGGTAAGTATGCTTGTGCACTGGGAGGAGATGAGTAAAAGTTCTAATATGTGAGGAGAGATTAACAAACTTGTGCGAGGAAGGTCAGTGTGTGTGTGTGTGTGTGTGTGTGTGTGTGTGTGTGTGGAAGGTATGTATGCTTGTGTGAGTAGGGGAAGGTAATCGAGCTTGTGTGTGGGAAGGTCAGCGTCGTGTGTGTGTGTGTGTGTGAGAGGAGGGTACGTGCTTGTGTGTGTGTGTGTGTGGGGGATAAGCATAAGCGTGTGTGGGTTGGCAACGGCAGGCTGGGGGGGTGGGGGGGGGCAAAGATGGGTAAGCGTACTTGTGTGAAGGGGGATGGAAGGTGTATGGGGAGAAATATCTCAAATCCGCTTCACAAAAGTCAAATCGCTGAATGGAGTTTTGCCACTCTCATTATCTCTCTCCCTCCCCGCCTCCTCACACTCGCTATGAACCTCAACGCCGGGGTAGACGAGGGACGGAAGACGGGGTGGGCGAGGGGGAAGGTGAGGTGATGATCCCGGTTGTTCCACAGACCTTCAGTAACCCCCACCAGGTCAGGGTACGGGACACAGTCGGTTGCCTAATTCCTCTTGGTACCGGCAGAGCTGACGATGGGCCACAGTTCATGTGTGTAGTTGTAGTTAGTGCAGAGAGACCACCTAACTTGGTTATTATGGTAGTTACGATGATGTAGTAAATATGGGAAGTGAGGTTATGGAGGCAGTGCTGTAGGCAACTGGTTTGGTGGTGTTAAGGGAGAGCTTACTGCTTATACTTAAATTGTTCAGCAGTGTTGTAATTATTCTTTGTGCTGTTTTTGTACAGTTCAGTGACCCCTGCTTTTGCTGCACTGACAAGTGAGCCTTTCATGGTATAGGTGTTGTTGTCCTTCACTCTGTCGCAAGTCACAATAGCAATGTTCATCATGAAACGCGAAAATGTTTCTTATAACATACCATTTCTAAAAACGACGCTACTACCAGCATGAAGAGATTAACACCTACGGTTGTGTAGATTATAAGACAGTATGACCCATGATAACAGTTTACTTTAAATGGGGAAAAAGTGCGCTGTTAAAACGTGGTGTTTAAAGAGTGTGAGGATGACATAATCACATTTCACAAGCGGCAATGACTCGTGTTGTGAGGTTCGAAGTGTAGTAAGTCACAACACACCAATACGAAGTATACTGTATATGGGGGGGAAAGAATGTTGTTTAAAGGGGTGCTGAAGGGAGTGGCGGTATTATAACGTGAGCCAGGTGGATGGAGCACACAACAATGAAGAGACAGAGACGCTGTTACCTGGCGCCCGTAAACCATGGAGGTGCGGCCCAGTAATCCCGCCTGACCCGACACTGTGAACCCATAAAAGGTCAACACACGCCACTACTTCCTACAAATGTGACGTAAACGGCGCCCGCCTCCATTAACACCACTTATCCAACACTAAACACGTCTTGCTAAACTCTCCTCTCGGTTAACACCACATTGGTCTCGCCTTTTATTTCTCTAAAAAAAATTATATATATAATAATTAAAAACAATAATAAAAATAAAAGACCTCAATTAATGGAAAAGAAAATGCCATTCCATTTTTAAAAACCATAAGATAGTTCAGGGAACAACATATGCGCGCGCGCACACACACACACACACACACATTATCACTAGAAGTTGTAAACACGCACGTCAGTGTCTGCAACACATGGTAATATTACAGGTCGAGCTCCACATAAGCTAGGCGTGTATTGCTCAGTTTATATCACATGTGATGAGGTTAGGATTGGTTAGCATTAGGGTGGTTAAACTTTAGGTGAAATACGCTGGGGTGGAGATTCTTCAGGTGATCTCAAGATTGAGAATTACAAACAAAATAATGTTCGTAAATCAAAATAAGAGTCATTCATTAGTAAGCAAATATGTCAGTCAATTTTATCAAGCAGGCGCCGCTAATTTACTCGAGACCGATAAATAGTTTTCTTATGACTAGTTTCACGGGTCGCCTCCACACAGCTCCACTCCTGTACCAAGAACAGCACATTTCAGTCACCTTCACAGCCATGCACATCAACTGACCTCAAGGCTACCTTCTTCAGTACACTCAGATGCTGGAGTCAAGTCAGACACAGTCAATACCATCACATGAATTCACATAACTCAAAACCAATCACTGCCTATCAGGGTACACATTCAGGCAAATGATTCTAACCAGTTTTTACAATCCAATGGGATGCCTTTTTTTTAACCCATGAAAACAGTAAGGCAGTGAAAAACTACCCGTAAAAAAATATATATATATATATATATATATATATATATATATATATATCTTGATAAAATCACACGGGGAAAATGGAAACAACGGAGCACCTTAGCTTTCGCTTAGTGATGGTCAGTTCAAAACTGATAATATGTTACATAAATTTATTTGTCAGTGGCCCAAGGTTAAAACTGCTTTGAAAACCTTTGATCTTGATGTATGACAGTTATTTTGTGGGTCCCTTTTTTCTGACCTGACCTGTCTAGTCACGTCACCACCCTTCTCTTAAGCTCCTCTACGGTTGTGTTGGTGTGGGGATTAGTGGATGTCATCATTATGACCTGACCTCATGTTTTTATGTCACCCTGTATATTTAAGCCTCTCTCTGTCCATGTAATCCAGTTGCCTCTGAAGATGTCTTGAATAAAGACGAAAGCTAAGGTACTCCGTTGTTTCCATTTTCCCGTGTGATTTTATCAAGGTATATATATATATATACGTATATATATATATACGTATATATATACGTATATATATATATATATATATATATATATATATATATATATATATATATATATATATATATATATATATATATATATATATATATATATATATATATATTAGTTTGAAAATATCTGGCTAAAAGAAATCTAGTTTTTAATGAGCAAAAAATCTCTGCTCTCTTTCCTATAATAATAAACTTCAGCCGTAATAACGAACACATACCATCAGTTCTCTCTAGTATATACTCACCACGTCACTAAAACGACAATTCAAAGCAAATTTACCTGTCAGCAACCAACTATTCTAGTCAGGCAGTTGTTGCACCCGACTTTTGAACTGGAGAAGGCCCACAAGCAAGTGCATAAAACATGCAATGCAAGGACCTTGGTGCAAGGACCTCCATGGGTCAACCGACCCCCTGACCTCCATCAACAAGGCAACACAAGGCCCACCAGCCAGCAACAAGGACCCCTGGGCAAACATCACAAGTGACCCCCACAACACAAAGACCTTAAGTGACCCCCCAGCAACACAAGGACCTCCATCCAGCAAGTGAAGCCCAGCAACACAAGGACCTCCATCCAACAAGTGACCACCAGCAACGCAAGGACCTCCATCCAACAAGTGAAGCCCAGCAACACAAGGACCTCCATCCAGCAAGTGAAGCCCAGCAACACAAGGACCTCCATCCAACAAGTGACCACCAGCAACGCAAGGACCTCCATCCAACAAGTGAAGCCCAGCAACACAAGGACCTCCACCCAACAAGTGACCCCCAGCAACGCAAGGACCTCCATCCAACAAGTGACAGCAACCAGCAACACAAGGACCTCCATCCAACAAGTGACCCCCAGCAACAAGGACCTCCATCCAACAAGTAACCACCAGCAACACCAGGACCTCCATCCAACAAGTAACCACCAGCAACACAAGGACCTCCATCCAACAAGTGACCCCCAGCAACGCAAGGATTTCCTCCTAAAAAGTGACCCCCAGCAACACAAAGACCTCCATCCAACAAGTGACCCCCAGCAACACAAAGACCTCCATCCAACAAGTGACCCCCAGCAACACAAGGACCTCCACCCAACAAGTGACCCCCAGCAACGCAAGGACCTCCTCCTAAGAAGTGACCCCCAGCAACACAAGGACCTCAACATAGAAACACAAGGACCTACACCCACAAAGTGAACCTCAGCAACACATGGGTCTCCACACAGCAAGTGGCACTAAACACTTGGGTCGTATGTGCGTTAAAAAATTTCCCTTCACTGGAATAACAGTAGTTGTTGTAGTAGTAGTAGTAGCAGCAGCAGTAGGGTACCACCCAAACGCCAGCAAATCCTTCCTCATCGTGAAGCCAAAACATTATGAACGGGCAATGGGGGTTTTTGGCGGAAGTGAGGTCAAAATAACTAAGGACGGCCAAAGACATCTAGGCGCAGTAATTGGCACTGCGGACTTCAAGACCGAGTCGTAGCGGGAAAGGTGAATGAGTGGGTTAGTGAAATCCAAGCTCTGTCTGAGATTGCTAACACAGAGCCACATGCGGCCTTTGCTGCATTCACCCATGGAGTCAAGCATCTTGGAACTACCTGATGCGTACTATCCCTGATATCGGACCCCTCCTCCACCCTCTGGAAGAAGTTATCAGTGTCAATTTCATTCCTAAATTAGTGAAACACCCTGACTTAACCCCAGCAGAAAGAGCACTTCTTGCACTTCCATCAAGACTGGGAGGGATGGGACTAACAAATCCAGAGGAGATTGCTGCCACTGAACATTAAAATTCACTTAAGCTCACGGCAGCCCTCACGGACCACATAATAGCCCAGAATGCAACAGGGGAAGTGGTTACCAGTGAAGTAAATAAGATTCGTAGGTCCATTACGACAGATCAACAGCACTGCCAAAATGATAAGTTGCAGCAACTGTTGCTGCAGGTACCAGAAAATTTGAAAAAAAAAACGTAGCTATAGCGCAGGAGGTGGGCGCCTCGAACTGGTTAACTATGTTACCGATAAGGGCAAATGGTTTCAGTCTCAATAAACAATAATTTACAGATGCCTTTGCTCTAAGGTACGGAAGGCCAGTAGAAGGTTTGCCCTCCCAATGCGTGTGTGGCTCTTCCTATGACATCGATCACGCCATTGAGTGCAAGAAAGGGGGCTTCATATGCATGAGGCATGACAAAGCAAGGGATCTCACAGCAAATATGTTGAAGGAAATCTGTCGTGATGTCAGGGTAGAACCGACCCTCCTTCCATTGGACGGTGAGAATATCCAACATAGGACTTCAAACACATCCAACGAAGCCAGTGTTGACGTCAGTGCCCGAGGATTCTGGACGCAGGGACAGCGAGCCTTCTTTGACATCAGGATTTTTTATCCCATGCCCGCTTGTCACCATAACTTAGCTCTCAATGCGGCACACAGGAGGAACGAGAACAGCAAGATAAGGGAGAGAATTCAGAATGTTGATCAAGGCAGCTTCACTCCTCTGGTGTTCACAACTTCTGGTGGGATGGGACCAAGTGCAAGATGCTTCTACGCCAGACTCGCGGAGGTGCTATCCGAACAGGAGCAGCAGCCCAGAAGTTATGTTGCAGCCTGAATGAGATGTCAACTGTCCTTCTCTCTCCTTAGGTCTGCTTTGCTCTGCCTGAGAGAAACGAGAGCATCAGCTCCAAAGCCGACAAAAGTTGCAGATATTGACTATGAGGCAAGAGTCACTGAATGCTGCATAGATCTGCAGCTCAACTAACTAACACAGCTAGGATCGCCACTTATGTATTAGGATATTTATTTTTAAGGTAATAAAATGGCGGCGAAGGTGTGGCTATTGGGGGAGGATGGAGGCCACTTTTTTGTAGTAGTAGTAGACAAAGTGGCACATCACCAGTTAAAGCCAGCTTGGGGATGTTTAGGATATAAAGTGTACAGAAAAATGACAACAGTGGACGAATTATTTTGTCTGAATCGTCATTTAATTTCCAATAGTTCGAGTCACTTGACATAAACAAACAAAGTTAAACAAAAGCGTCTAATATCAATAATGACGTGAACTTCCTCGTGATAGAAGACTAGTGTGTAGTGTAACGTCCTCATTATATAATGGAAAAAAAACAAAAAAAAAACACTTGCATGAACTCAATACAAACTGCTCTCTCGCATAAGAGCATAAGCAACCCAATTCTATGAACACAGTATAGTTTCTGATGATCTGAGGTTAAGCCACATTTAACATCAACAAAATATTTCAAAAACGAGTCTGGAGACATTAAAGTCATTAAGCCATGATGGACATTAAATAAAAGATGCAACAACATTTTATAAACAACAACAAACATACTGTACCCTGAAGCAACTTAAAATGTCTTGCCAACCTCTTCACAAAACACAGCTAACTGGTATATTTCTCTCACCTTTCTGACACAGGAAGAAAAATAGCCTAGACACGCCCTTACACAACCACTGTAGTTTTTTTTTATCAAATCCTCCTCCCATCTACTGTATATCCCATTAACAAACCAAAACTTTCTTAACTTCGTATCGATTAATTTCAAGTATCAGAACCCACCAAGTGATTACAATTTACTCCACTTTATTTTTTTCCGTAACAACATTAGTAAAAAATATTTCGTAAAACCAGATCAACTAACTATTTTTTTTCCCATGACTAAAATAAAAAGCAAAATATCTACCCAATTTTTTTGTAAACTGAAGACAACATGTGTACAGTAGGTAATTCCTAACCTTAAGCAGCACTATAAAAAAATTAACGTGACATTATCGGAGGAAGCTCAAGTCAGGGGTGGAAACTAACACATGTAACTCCTCCACAACAACAATAATACTAATAAAAACAACAACAGCAATAATAATAATAATAATAATAATAATAATAATAATAATAATAATAATAATAATATGTCCTAAGCACGCGCACGCTTCATCACTCTCACACAATAGACTATAGGGAAGGTATAGTTATTTAAAATACACGTCCTTCGTATTATTTTTTCCAACCCATCCACGAGCCTAACTCCCGGCCACAGCAGCCCTCAACACCACCAGCGGCTGGCAACAAGCAGGTCCCGTCCTCCACTGATTTATAACCTGCAGCCATCTATACACCTCTTGAATCTATCTCCACTCCTCTCTTCCATTTATTTTTGGCTTCTCTTCCACTTACATTTGCCTCTGTATCTACACAACTTTTCTACTTATCTTTGCTCCTCTTCCTCTTTTATTTTTATTTCTCTCTCACTTATCTTCACTCCTCTATACCACTGTTCCCACAGGTAGTTTAGCGAGTTATCTATCATCTGCACCACCACTCTCCTACTTTCGCGCACGTGTGTGTGTGTGTGTGTGTGTGTGTGTGTGTGTGCGGTGAATCAGAGTAAGAGAAGAGAACTCAAGCAACAATCTGAAACATCCACAGATATTTACTCCAATCACAACACACACACACACACACACACACACACCAGCACTGATCCACACTAAGCCAAGACGCCTATAGATTTAATATACCACACACCCCCCCCCTCTCATGGTCCAATAAGATTTAGTCAGATAAGGTTTGTAATAATTAACGTGGCAGATAAGAAAGGTCTTAACATAACAGTAAAATTAAAGGAGTAAGTTTTTTGTCACCTAATTTTCCGTAAGTCTGACCTTTCGCTGTTCCCCGTTTATCGTGCTAAGATATGCAAACACAGCAGAGTCTAACAATAAAGTAAAGCTTAAATAATCACACACACACACACACACACACACACACACACACACACACACACACACACACACACACACACACACACACACACACACACACACACACACACACACACACACACACACACACACACACACACACACACACACACACACACACACACACACACACACACACACACACACACACACACACACACACACACACACACACACACACACACACACACACACACACACACACACACACACACACACACACACACACACACACACACACACACACACACACACACACACACACACACACACACACACACACACACACACACACACACACACACACACACACACACACACACACACACACACACACACACACACACACACACACACACACACACACACACACACACACACACACACACACACACACACACACACACACACACACACACACACACACACACACACACACACACACACACACACACACACACACACACACACACACACACACACACACACACACACACACACACACACACACACACACACACACACACACACACACACACACACACACACACACACACACACACACACACACACACACACACACACACACAAATAAGCAGAAGCCTTTAACAGCATTTGTACACTAGTTTCACTCATTTAGCCACGTGCCACTTATGTTAGCTGTTGAGGTAAATTACTCACGACCTCCACACCAACCACCGTCCATCACAAAGCGCACCTGTAAAGAACAAAACCACTGGTAAATAAAACACCATGAATTATCTAACATCAGTAACACTAAAGAGACAAAAGAGATACCCTAAAAAAATGAAATACGCATTCCCAATCTCATCATCAAAATAAGTAGGTTACCGTGAAGCCAAATATACCAAGTCATCCTCAAGAAATGTTGTGATTTCATAATATAAAAAACAAACCCGAGAAGAGTAAACCGCTAAGTGTCAAACATGGATAGAAAATGTGTCTTCAGTCACATTTTTACACATATGAACTTTATAAACGCAGTAAAATACAAGTAAGCAACTACGGAGGAGTTAACAAAACTCTACAACCACTACCCAACCAGGCTTCAGGGCTCAGGCAATAAACAGTGAGCCCTAACACTGTCTCACTAGCGCACTCCTGTAAACTGTATATAAAAAACAAAATGCATAAAATTGCTCTCACAGCCTTGAAGGAAAAACATGGACGAGGTATAGTTCCTGATAAATTTGACACCTAAAGAAGTGAAATCGCCACGTGGGTTAAATCTATAGAAGAACTGATGCAACACGATTACATCAATAGACTTCATCCAACGGTGAATAGGTTTTATGCCGTTCCGGAAACAGGGAACAGCGATACACAAGTAAATGGCAGTAAGATGAAAGAGCGTCTACGTGAACTGGAAATGAAGGAGGGGTGATTAGCAGGAGTAGTGGAGGGGACGTGTAGGTGGAGGTGGAAGGGACGTGGAGGGGAAGTGTAGGTGGAAGGACGTGGTAGGACGTGAGGGGTGACGTTGGAAGGACGTGGAGGGAGGACGTAGTGGAGGGGACGTGTAGGTGGAGGGGACGTGGAGGTGGAAGGACGTGGAGGGGAAGTGTAGGTGGAGGGGACGTGGTGGGGACGTGAGGTGGAGGGGACGTGTAGGTGGAGGGGACGTGAGGTGGAGGAGACATGTAGGTGGAGGGGACGTGTACGTGGTGGGGACTTGAACGTGGTGGGCACTTGAACGTGGTGGGGACGTGTAGGTGGTGGGGACGTGTAGGTGGTGGGGACGTGTAGGTGGTGGGAACGTGTAGGCGGTTGGGACGTCAGTAAGTTTAGTTAACCGTCACGGTAAGTGGCCAGTTGGACGCAGCTCGTTGAGTCCATCGTCGAGTGAGTGAGCGAGCGAGTGAGTGAGCAGGTACCTCATTCCGTAGACCCGTGGGCGTCGCAGCGTATCTCCCTCGTGTTCAGCCATGAAGCACGACTGTTAGCACTAGGGACCAGGTTGTATAATAGCAGAACCTTCCGCCAGTCTTGCCCCAGTAACCTTGACCTGCACCGTGATCCTCGACTACACCTGGGAAGCTTGCCAACTTGAACCCTAACAATCGGCCCCATTGTTGCCTTTGTTGATTCTCCCACCGCCCAGTGTCGTTGTACTCATCACCCACTATCATGTCTGGCGCACTCAAGTGCTTCCCATCAACTCCTTCCTCGCACACCAACACACACCCCCATATAGCCAAGAAAAACAACACATACACAACTCAAGAACGATTTACTACAGGTGACAAGACTAAACTAACATATTAAGTTGGTTCACACACACACACACACACACACACACACACACACAATAACTTAATACTCTTAGGTAAGTGAGTCCGTTCACAATTGATGCCAAAAATGAATATACAAAATAAATGTCGCGTGACTCATTTTGCACCAGAGGAAATGACACCTGGGTAAGCTTGAGTTGTGAGCGTGTAGCTGCCGAGGAAGTACAGTACATCCCCGCGATTGACCCATACCGTAATATCTGTTACACAGCTTTTGAATTTACACAACATATTCACCACTGTGTACATTGCATCTCCTGTGGCCTTCAGTTCGCCCATTTCAAAACAACACAACCCATCATCACTTACTGAGAAACAATTCCAACACCTTGACAGTTTCTCGAGTCCTTGTATTCAATACGTTGCGGTATTGTCTGGAAATACATACTGTACGTGCTAAGAGAATATGCAGCATACACCTGACGTAAACAAAATTAATTTTGCCATTAAGTTACGAATTCCTGAGTGATTTTCGTGTCAGAGAATAGGAACTGAGCACCACGATACCGTAAAAATATTTTGAGAGTTTATATCAAGCGACACACACACACGTTCACATGCTGATAGTAAGAGAGACTTGACACTGCCAATATCATGAAATAATCTGAGTAAACTAAAACTTAAATTCACTAGTGTCACTGACTACACCAGTACTATCACTGTCACCTCAAATGAAAACTCACTTTCCCATCAATGTCATATTAATTACCAGTAAAATCTTAACTAAGCGACCATATTCTTCCCAGTACCTCAGTTTGCCAGCAAAACAATCTACTACTGTACACTTGTTGGCAGCTGTGCGCTCTGTTTACAACAGCCTTAATGATCAACTAAACGGGGCACAAGTTTGCCAAGTTCCTTATGTAAACATCCAATGGTCTTGTCATCCTTTCACTTATTAGTAAATAGCTGATGGAAGAACGCGCATGCGTGCGTAGTGTCAACAAAGGCTGTAAGAGACTGCTCCTTAAAATTCGTATTTCTGACGAATTCAGAGCGTCTACCAATCCCAGCCTGTGCAGACAACTATAGTAAGACCCAGATATCAGCACAGTGGCATATATTTTTTTGTTACTTTTGGACTTTGTCATTTTTTGGGGATAAAACATCTGGTCCTACCACCCGATCCCTCTGAGCAAAGTTTTTCAAGTTTGCGCATGCGCAGTGTGATAGTGTGACGTCATTACCACTCCACCTGACTGCAGTGTTGCCAACGTGCCCTATGCCCGCCGTTAAACGCTCCCGTTCGTTGGAAACGGCGGCAGTAGGTGACAGTGATGCTGACGACTTTCTTCTTGAAGACACGTCAAAGAAGAAGCAGAAACCTCAGAAGTCAGGGTCTCCAGCAGGGGCCACGGCTCCCCCTTGCACCCCTTCTGGGGCTGTAGAGGGTGGACTCCTGTCATCGGGGTCCCCAAGTGAGCCTACATGTGGCTCAATGACCGACCCTCCGCCGACGATGGACATAGGGGATTCCCTTTGTCTCCCTGCCCCGTCGCGCCTTCGTCGTCTCGCCTTCCCTCGGGACTTGCCTCTGAGCACACGGACGACCTGGTTCTTCCGTCACTGCTCTCCACTTCAGGACTCAACACTTCGCCTCCGCCGAGGTCCCACAGCCGTGATAGTCACCACACAAATGGACGAGACGGTACGCCTGCTCACTCAGGTGGGCTTTCCTGCTCCCCAGGGGGAGGTGATGCTGAAGTTCACCATCATCACCCCAGAAACTCGTCGTACCAAGGTAATGGTTCGCCACGTACCCTGGGAGATCCCTATCGACGATCTTCGCCCTCTTCTCCCACAACTACTGGACATGGAACGCCGCATCAACCCGGTCTCCAAACGTCCATCCAACGAACTCATCGGCTGGTGGGTGGGCCCCCTCCCCCCGAAGGTGAATGTAGGACCAATTCACAACTGTCCTCTCGACCGATTTATCGGAACCCCGAAAATCTGTGGTCGTTGCCAATCGTGGAAACACCGCACCTGGGAGTGCACGAGGATGGTCGCCTGCGGTTTCTGTGCAGGTCCTCACGACACAGTGGAATGCAAATCGAAAATTCAGAACAAAATCCCAGTTATTCCACGGTGCGTCAATTGCCATGGCAGTCACCACGCCTGGAATGCCAATTGCCCACAGCGTCCTGGCACTCGCCCGGGGAAAACTTACCTTGTACCACCGCCCTCGTCTCTGACGAAGCCCCTGTCAACCAAACCTCAATCCTATCCACCACCGCCTCTTCCATCCACCAAGGATTTCCCATTGATCTCCTCTCCTCTACCACCCCCTCCATCACCCCTACCACCCATCCTTTCTCCCCTCCCTCCCTCTCCCTACCGTTCTTGGAACAAGGTCGTTGCCGGCCCTGCCACACAGTCACCACCATCTCCTGCCCACCCGGACCCCCGCTGTCTCTCACCAGCACCACCACCTCTTACTCAACTGAACCCTCACCGTCCCTCTCCGTCGCTACCACCACCACATGCCCAGTCGGGCCCTCGGCAATCCTCGCCGCCACCTCCAGCTCATGCACAGGTACACCAAGTTGGTTCTATGGAAACAATCACTCTCCGTCTGGATCGCCACTCCAAGCAAATCAACCTTCTCTCAGCCCAACTCGACTTGTTTGTGAAAACAATTGCGACATTGCAGAAGCAACAACAACTCATTCTGGACACCCTGACCCAACAGGGGCGCATTTTGCAAGCCCTGATGACCCGCCTCCTTCCATCTCCCGAGATGGAGGATCCATCCCTCGCTCTCCCACTCCTCCCTCTCCATTTCTCTCAACAGAATTTGGTACCTCCTCTGGAGCCCTGTCTAGCCCCTCCGACTCATCTCACACCGGAGGCCGTTCCCTCCTCTTCTTACAATGGAACATCCAGGGACTTAGACCTCGCCGGACAGACCTCGCCCAGTTTGTGCTCTCCCATCAAGTAGATGTTGCTCTACTTCAGGAAACCATCACAGACGATGTTACTCCACTCCGCCTCTCTGGCTATTCTGTTTACACCCTGCCTCGGTACCGTGGGCAGGCTCGTGGCCTCCTCACCCTTGTGCGTAACACCATTCCATCTGTTCGTCTCCCTTCACCTGACTCACATGGACCCCCGTCTGAATTACTTTCTGTCTCCCTTACTCTTGGTGACCGGACCCTTCGTGTAGTCAATGTTCATTTCAAGAGTGATTCTCTGGACCCCCAGGTTCTTCACGACCTCCATGATGGGGTTCCCACTATTGTTCTTGGCGACTTTAATGCCCGCCATCCCACTCTTACTCCGGATCATCCCACTCCATGTACCCTTAATGGATCACATCTCTCACAGTTTCTTAATGGGGATGATGATGTTCGCTTTCTTTGTCCTGACGATCCTACTCGCCTCCCCCATAGTTTCCTTGATGTTGGCTTACTATTGAACGGTCATACTTCCTTTCATCCTACCGTCTGCACCGAGCCTGCTCTGTATAGTGACCATCTTGCCGTTACTACCCATCTCAGGCTCTCCTTCTCTGCCCCGACATCAACTCCTTATCGATCCCCTCGCCTTCGTCTCACACAAGATGCTGTTCCTCCCTTTACCCAATACCTTTCTACCTGGGCGGATTCCTATGTTGTCCCTCAGTCCCTTGACTCTTACAGCGCTGATTTTGTTGATGCCGTGTATGACTCTGTCAATCGCGCTACCCCTCCACGCCCTCCCCGTCACCCCAGAAGTGCCACCAACTACTGGTATCGTATCCCTGCCATGAGACATCTCCGGCAGGTAACCCGTGATCTCCACTCTGCCATACGGAGGTCTCGGTCTCCAGAGGACTGGGAAGACTTCAAAAATTGGTGCTCCTTTGCAACTCAGGAGCGCCGTCGGATACGTGAGGCGGACTGGCTATCCTTCACGGGGTCTCTATCGTTCCAGTCGTCACCCTCTTATGTATGGAATCGGATTAATGCTATACGGGGTACTCGACGGAGGCCTCCTCCCCACCCTGACCCCGCCTCCCTTGCCTGCTCTTTAATGGAGGACTGGGCACGAGCTTCCTCCCCTGAGGCACTTCCAGATCCAATGCAGGAGGCAGTGCAGGCCCGCATCGATGCGTCTGAGCCTGTTGTTCGTGCTGCTCTTACCTCCCCTGCCCCCACTGATCATCCCATCACACAGTTCGAGCTTGACAGTGCTCGTCGCTCTAGAAAAGACACCTCTCCTGGGGATGATCAGATAACCTACTCCGTCCTCAACGCCTGTACTAATATTCCTAACGGCCCCTTGCTTGCTCTCTACAATATGTCTTATGAACATGGGGTTCTCCCGTCCAACTGGAAAAATGCCACTATTATCCCCATCCCTAAGCCGGGAGATCCTGGGAAATATCGACCCATTAGTCTTACCTCCTGTGTTTGCAAGATGATGGAGAGGGTACTCCATCGTCGCCTTCTTCACACCATAGGCGGCTTCCACAACTCCCTCAATGGTTTCATTCAACATCGCAGCACAGCACACTCCATTGCTTCCTTTTATTGCAATCAGACTGCCCGCGTCTCCGTCTTCCTTGATATCAAGGGAGCCTTTGATACGGCTCAGCCTGCCCTCATTTTAGCTGAACTTGCACGGTTAGGGGTTAAAGGGAGACTTCTACAATGGATCGCCTCTTACCTCACTGGACGTCAGGCCCGGGTTCGCGTTGAAGGCTCTATGTCTCCTGTTCAAGAAATGAACCTCGGCACCCCTCAAGGTGGAGTCCTGAGTCCCACCTTGTTTAACACTCTCATGCACTCCATTGCATCACTCCCGTGGCCGACAGAAGTTGTCCACTCAGGATATGCCGACGATGTCCTCCTCCAAGCCCCTGACTACCTCAGCATGCAGAAAGCCCTTGATCTGGTCTCCAAAGAGTGTGATTCACTTGGTTTCCTTCTTTCAACTGCGAAAACAAAAGCCATGTGGCACGGTCGTGTTGTACCTCCACCCCTTTTCTTATCAGGAACGCCCTTGGACTGGGTTAATGAGACAAAATACCTGGGTGTGTATGTAACTCGCACACGTTGTCAGATCCCTGAAGTCCGTTATCTTCGAGACATATGTTTTCGGCGTCTCGCTCCCCTCTCTACCATGTGCAGGGGTTCCCTTGGTGCCAGCATCCCTGTACTTCTCACCATGTACAAGTCTTTTGTTCGTTCCTGTGTCGACTACGCCGCCCCTGCCCTCGTCAACATTAGTCGGACTGCTGTCAACCGTCTCGAAGTTATCCAGAGGAAAGCTGCTCGTATCATCCTTGGGGCTCCTCAGTGGACACGCTCTACTTCTCTATATAACGAACTTGGTCTTTCCCCCTTACAGGATCGTGTCCAGGAGTTTTACCTAAAAACTGCCGTTTCCATTCTACGGGATCCTAGGGGCAACTATGTCCAAACCAACTTGACTACTGCTGTTCGAGACCGACCTCCATCTAGAAGACAGTGGCGAGGTTCACTCATCCGAGCCCTTCAGGAACACGACCTCCTGCCTGATATTGTTGTCACCCCTGCTGTTGGTTCGTCTCCTTCTCCCTGGCTGGATTTTCAACCTGAAGTGATTGCCCTCGGTGGACCGCTCCCGAAATCCCAGGTGAACCCTGTTATTCTCTGCAAATACCACCTCTCCAGGATCGCTCACTGGTCCCCAGGTAGGGTCGTCCTCTACACTGATGGTTCTGTTGACCCCGCTACAGGTAGGGCCGGGGCTGGTGTCTACATCTCCCGTCCTCATGCCCCTGAGCCTATCAAACTGTCTCTCAGAGTTTCTGACGGGGCATCCTCCACTCAGGCTGAACTAATAGCCCTCCTTGCTGCCCTTCTCGCTGAGGAAGAAGCAGATGGTTTCTGCCCCTTGCTTGTCTGCTGCGATTCCAGGTCTGCTCTCGACGGGATCGCATTTGGATCTGGGGAAAATAAGGACCTCATCCTCCGAATACGAGGGTTAACATCCACACTTCAGGATGAAGGCCGTCCTGTGACATTCCTATGGATACCTAGTCATGTCGGTATCTTGGGGAATGAGGCAGCAGATGACCTTGCCAAGACTGGCTGCAACAAGGCCACACCTGACTACGTTGTTCCTCGAACACTCTTACAGATTAGGACCCAAATCCGCCGCAAACAGAGAGAAGCTCGGGAAGCAGCCATCCCCCTGGACTCCCCGCCCACATGGTACGATGTCCTCCGTAAACTTCCTGACTTCTCGTACGTCTACGGGAAAGGGTCGCGGAAGGGGGACGTGATTGCTGCCCGTATCATCATTGGGTATGACTTTGCTTGGGAGATTGGTATCCCCACATCCCCTGAGCAACGCTCTTGTGCGTTATGCAGAAGACCCGACAGCCGCACCCTTATTCACTACCTCCTAAGATGTCCCCACACACAACGCTTCCGTGACGCCTGCTGGACCACCACTCCACGACCCCCTGACGGAGACACGATGATCCTCCCAATACTGGCCAGATATTTTGTAAATAATATTAATTATGTGTTAAAGGAACATCCTTCCTTCCTTAGGCTTTAGTAAGCCCCTTTATAATATTTATACTGTATATACTTTTCACACTTGCCAGATGATTCTGGTGTCATTGTACAGGGGTACCTAGTGACAGCACTAGGATCCCGCTTCCTCTATCAAGGAATAAACAATTGAAATTGAATTGAATTGAATAGCTGATGAATAACACAGGCCTGGATGTTTGTGACCCTTCTGAGAACATCCCTTAAATATCTACACAACTAATAATAGTCTTTATATCTATTAGTATATTTATTAGTTTGGAATGATTACACCTTAAAGCACCTCCATACATCTTGAACAAATCAAACACTATTTATTAAACTTTTAGATATGTTTTTAATTAATTTCACTAAAGCACAGGACTGCCCCGTCTAAAATATATAAAAATAAACATTTATGCATCCATCGACAAATAATGACATCTTTCAGTTACAGCTTCACATTTATTACTTGAAATGCCGAGTTATGATCTAAATTGTATTTAATTTACCATATTAAGGCATAAAACAGTATATACGGTACGAAGTATCACCTGTAAAAGATCAAACACAGCCTTTAAAGCCAGAAGCGAAACGGGGTCAACCTAAGGAAGGTAGCAAT
Source organism: Homarus americanus (assembly GCF_018991925.1). NCBI lineage: Eukaryota > Metazoa > Arthropoda > Malacostraca > Decapoda > Nephropidae > Homarus > Homarus americanus. The sequence goes on along the minus strand of NW_024753828.1, from coordinate 746,787 downwards.
CTCTTCTCTTCCCTCCATCTTATCTTACTTCTGTCTTTCCTTCCCTTTCTCTTATTTTACTTCTCTCTTCTCTTCTCTATTCTTTTCGCTCTTCTCTCCCCTCTTTTATCTTATCACAATCTTCTCTTCGCTCTCTTATCTTATTTCTCTTTTCTTTTCCCTCTTTTAACTTCTCTTCCCTCCCTCTTATATTCTATCTTCTCTTCCCTCCCTCTTATCTTCTATCTCTCTTTGGTGTGTGTGTGTGTGTGTGTGTGTGTGTGTGTGTGTGTGTGTGTGTGTGACACAGAGATGCGGTCAGTGTTGCGTTCAGGTGACTCATCCATCACCCGACTCACCCTGAAGCCATCTGTATATCTCAGAGGAACTTGTTAATCCCAAGATTCTTGTCACATTAAGCAAACACAAAATTATCCTGACGTAGATGTATAGAAAGATTCTGACTACTGTAGGAGTATAAGACTGTGTGTGTGTGTGTGTCTTATATACGAGAACTCCCAGTGGTGAATGTCTGAACTTTTATAGTAACATGAGCATTGATTTACCATTTAAACAATATAACGAAAGTTCACTGCAGTTGAGGAGCCACGACATGGTTTATCTTATAATCTACGATACAGAAAGTGAACACAAATATAATATGTAACCTGTTCAACGACAATAATAACAATAATATTAAGTGACCCATTAATTGTTGGCAACATTGTAGAAAAAATCTCGGGCAGCAGAGCCAAAGCCACATTAATATTTATTAAGTGAAACTTCCCCATCGGCCTTCACGACCTCCTACCAGGTGTCACAACTACACTATAATCCACAAAGGAAATACTTAACAATTCTTCCCATGCCCTCCTCCCTCCCTACTTCGTAAGAGGCGTAACCCTACTATCCTTCTACCTGGTAAGCTCTCCACCACCCCATCTACCATCCATGAGAGTCCTAGTAGTAAGTAGAGTGTAACCCCCCCCCCCCATCCTTCTACCAGGTAACCTGCCCATCTACCAGACATGATCATCCTGGCGGGGCGTATCCCTTCAACCTTTCTACCAGCTAACTTTCCCACCTACCCATATACCAGCCATAATCATGCTGGCATCTCATGGCCAGGGCCGAATGAAATTTATTTATAGTTGTGACCACAATTTTGACCGAATGTGCCCGCAATGGCTATATGTACCTGCATATTTATCTGGTCCTGATCATAACCATATCACCTTTCTACCAGATAGCCTCGCCCTCTTGCCCATCTACCAGCCACGAGGTTGCAGTGGAGCCTGGAAGCGAGGGTGAGTCGTTGAGGCTGGGGTCGTCCTGTGGACTCGCGTGTCAGGTGAGTCACGGCCCGGGGCGCCATCAAGGGGCAACACAACAATTCCCGGAACTAGTACAGTATACCCTGCCGCAAGGTCCTCCTGTTCTGTACAAGTGACATCCACTGCTCCCTCATTTCCATGTTATTGCAACTTTATAAGTGTTTTCTCTTAAAAATTTCGCTGGAACAAACACATTAGTGTGAGCGGGTGTGTAGGCATGTTGGTGTGTGTTTATATGTAACGCCTATAGAAGCAGCACCCGAGTGGATATAGCACTCGCCTCCAGATCCAACAGTTATCAGTTCGAGTTCCACGGCGCCACTCGACTCAGCAGCAGAATGGATACTGGTACCTAACTTTACAAGGGGAAGCAGTAGACGGTGGCGTGCAGTACCCCTGTTTCATTGTGCTCCATGCACACTACTGTAACGGTCAGACCTATGGGACCAATTTTCACGATAATGGAGTCCGCGCGAGTTTGGAATGGTGTGTGTGTGTGTGTGTGTGTGTGTGTGTGTGTGTGTTTTCTTACAAAAACGGTTAACTCAAAATGAACGCCAGGTACACATACTGGCTTGCAACACTTACATAAAGAGATACAAAACTTTAGAATAACGATGATGTATAATCATCCATCATTCTCGGGATTCCTTCACCGCCGAAGAAAATGAAGAGAACCTTTTTAAAAATATTCAGCTTCCTAAAGTTCCAAAAGCTTTCCACTTGTTTAGACCCCTCCTTAACTCTCCAGCCAGACATGTCAGGCAAACCCTCATTAACTGTCCACTTAGTCCTTCTAGTGGCTCACCATTTCATTAATTAGTCCCTCCGCTGTGGTACGGTGGCCGAGTGGATACAAGACTCACCTCCTATCCTTTGGGTCGGTGGTTCGTACCTGGGGCACCACCAGTCAACCTACCTGTGAATGGGTACCAAACTTTACAGCTGAATAATGACAGCAATCTAGTGCACTGCCTCCTATAGTACACTGGAGGCTTTGTATTAAATGTGATATATCTGCACTGCCGCTATCGGGCCACTGATCAAGCTTATGGATCATACTACGAGTTCATCCAGGCGGCTCGCACGTTAAACCCATTTATTAACGATCAGTTTATTCTCCCACTGTAACAATTACATTACATGAACACATTCAGTAACTCTTCAGCCAGTTCATCTTCGTTACTCTTCAATAAGTTCAACTCAATAAATACCAGTTTAGTACCTCCAGTTAGTATTTATACGAGGAGGCTTCCACTGGGTCTCTTGGAGGTAAGTGGTCAGAATTCACCTCCCAAGCAAGGTAATGGGACCATAAAGACGACGCTTATAGCAACAATTGCAACGAGTCCAACCGGTGATTGTCCAGTACGCCACTCCTCCTCCCTGCACAGCCTCGACCAACCTGTCTCCTCCTACTCGCCTCCACCTCCAACTAGCCTACACACTTTATGTAATTTTAGTTTTAAGTAACTTCTATATTACAGCTCCCGACGTCACTCTGCGCCAGCCTCCATTAACGTACTATCACTCCCTAAACAATTTCAGCTTCATCTAATATTCAATTCAACGGTGGGTAAGATGAAGCCATCGAGTCAAACCATTACAGAGAAATCAGATCAGCTTATCAGTAACGTGTATTCTGAACAAACAAAGCTATACGAGGATTGGGCTACGTACTGTGCACCATCTACCCCAGGTCTTGTTCAATCTCAATAAGGTTGGAGCAACAGTGCTGCCTCTCCCACGTGCATCTCTCGCTTAAACAGACGCACGCGCGCGTACACACACCCACCTTAGCAGGTATCTTGCCGCTAATACCATCTTTATGATATAGTTTGTCGACAAGATAAAACTCCTCCATTATCACTCCACCATACCCCACAAGTGTCCAACATACATGAACTTCTCCCCTGCGTCTCTCTCCCATACAAGGAGTTAATGATATTTTTAACTAATGGAGTGGTGCTGTCCTGCACACCAACGCCTCGACCCACGACCCAATATCCCGATTGTTCAGCTCTTTCCCCACCCCCACGCTGCCCTACCAAACGCAGCTGTTCGCTACCATCGAGGGGATTCAAATATGAAATGAGTTTGGCGCACTCTACTCTCTCTCTCTCTCTCTCTATGCCCAAAATACAATTTCCTCCACCCTACTCTTTAATTCCCTTGCCATAATTTCTAGCCCACTAACACATGCGGATATCTTTAACTTCCCTATTTGATATCCTGTACTGTACTGTGTCTTTCTGGCTCCTCACACCTACAGTATACAGTATATTCGCTGACATGGTAACTTTATCATCAGGAGAACAAGAAGAGTTAATTGTAATTTTACACCATTCTTAGTTAGCATTACATACGACCCTTCAATAGCACAGTAAGCCCGAGCATCTCCCAATAGGGTGACTCTTCAACGCCCACAGACTGACTATAGGTGCACGGGGCTGCTCCTCCCTTCCCAGACCCACGCGCTAAGCTCCGGTGCTCCTCCCTTGCTAGTCATCGTCCCCAATCCGAGAGGCGAAGCAAAAAAAAAACAAGAACAAACGACTCGGGTGTAGACAAACGCACGGACAGCCGGTCTCCCACGCTGTTGATGGTATCAGTTGGTTAGGTCTGGGAGAAGCACAACCTCCTACATTACCACATCACACGGGGTTTCTTCACCATCCCCCGGGGCCCACTCCAGCACCATAAAACCTCACCTTGTATTACCAACGTCAAAAGATCCTGGATAGACAAAGACGCTACAGTCAGGACTGAATCACTTCATGGTGTGACAACTTACATGGCACCTAACCCTAAATTACCATACACTCTTTATCAACCTCCATGATGTCCCCAAAAAATCCCCTCCATTCTGAATTATCCTCCACAGGGCCTCCAGCATCAAAAGGATACTCATTCACCTTCTTCGATCTTCCAGTGGGTTTCCAGTAAAGATCACGACCAATCATCCAGTGCGGTGTCCTAGTGGGGGGCCTCCACCACTGGGGGCCCTCCACCACTACAAGGTCCCTCTCCCATCCTCCAGGGGGCCGCCACCACTACAAGGTCTCTCTCCCATCCTCCAGGGGGCCTCCACCACTACAAGGTCTCTCCCATCCTCCAGGGGGCCTCCACCTACAAGGTCTCTCTCCCCTCCAGGGGGCCTCCACCACTACAAGGCCGGCCTCCACCACTACAAGGCAGGGGCCTCCACCACTACAAGGCTCTCTGCCAGGGGCCCTCCACCACTACAAGGTCTCTCCCATCCTCCAGGGGGCCTCCACCACTACAAGGTCTCTCTCCCATCCTCCACTCCACCACTGTCTCCCTCTCCACATCCTCCAGGGCCACCACTACAAGGTCTCTCTCCCATCCTCCAGGGGGGCCCTCCACCACTACAAGGTCTCTCTCCCAACCTCCAAGGGGCCTCCACCACTACAATGTCCTCTATTCTCCACCATTCTCCCGGGTCAGTAGTATCTTACACCCAAAGCTACTGTAGAACTCGTCTCGGTACAAAAATACTTTTATTATCAACCAGCTCTATTCAACAATGGTCATAAACATGAAACGAAAACAGATCAACCAAATTATTTTGATCCTTGAGAAAATGGGGAGAACTTTAACGGGTGCTTAAAAAAACAAGCAAAAGAATAAGCTCAAACAAGAATTGGGGAGTTTGTAAGAGAGTTGATGGGTGGTGGGGTGCGTCCTTCTTCCATGGTGTAAAGGCCAAAAGGGAGGCCGGGGTCTATAAAGGGAAGGGAAACATAGATGGGTACACACATCACCACCCGGGAAAGAGGATCTCGTGTGTTTGTAGTTGGTAGAAACAACATTTCTTCAATTAAATTTACATACAGGTACAGTCAACAAAATTTTCTGCACCATTATGGTGTTATACAATATAACACACCGGACCATAATTCTGAACAACACTCATTTACGCGGGTGATTCCTGTTAATTTATCTGTATTAACTATATGTGATATAAAAAATACATCATATTGGTTATACAATGCATCACACAACCAGAAATACCAACCTTACCAAATTAACATGGCCTCAGTCAGTGATCGATGCAAAGGCCATCAGACCACGGGGTGCAGAACTTTTTTTTTTTGCTGACTGTACACATAATATTGAAGATTTTGCTGTTATCTGTTTAGACTTTAGATGAACTGAAATTTCAGACATAACGCAACACAAGCACGTGAGAATAAAAAGTCCATGAGATGTAGCCAGAGGGAGAGACTGTGGGGTTCCTGGAACAGGAAGACACAGTGAGGGAGGACGACTGTCTCCTGACCTCAAATCTCACTCACATCTCTAAGACGAGAACCACGCACGCACGCACGCACGCACACGCACACACGCACACGCACACACACACACACACACACACACACCAAGTCCCTCTCCCCGACCCATCCTCACCACCGGGATATCTACATAATCATAAGTGACAATTTCGTTTCGGAAAGAATTGGCATCAGTGTTGAACAGTGATGAACAGTGTTTCAGCCAGTGAATTCAGCACTAGACAGTACCAGTGAAAGCCGCGACCCACCAGTGAGATAAGCACCCCTGGGAACTGACCACCATCTTCTGACAAGGAGGTGCTAATCCATCCACCTTGGGAACAACAGAGGGCCGGCCGGCTTTGCACCTGACTACAGGATAACACATCACCGAGCAGTGAGGTACACCACCCCACACCACACGGTGTCCCCTTGACTACGTGAGGTCCTTCATATCAACACCCGAGGATGAGTTACTACACCACATGAACACCACACCACCCGATGTCTCCAGGACCACGTGAGGCCCTTCATATCCTAACCCGAGGACGAGTTACTACACCACGTGAACACCACACCACCCGATGTATCCATGACCACGTGAGGTCCCTCATATCAACACCGGAGGACGAGTTACTACACCACGTGAACACCTCACCACCTGGTGTCTCCATGACCAGCCCAGTCCAGGCCCGGGCCATCGACTGTAAACTATAATAATTTGTATGTTCAATTCATGTTCCTTCTTCTTTCAGTAATGAAAGCTTTTGTTAAATGACCCACCCACCCCATGTTTTTATATGTAATAAGTAATTTTTGTCCAATGTATATTTTCAGGCTGCCGACTTTATAAACCGTTTATTATTATTATTATTATTATTATTATTATTATACACACACACACACACACACACACACACACACACACACACACACACACACACACACACACACACAGTGGTGGAGAGTAGACGTTAAAAAGCCACAAAAACTGCGGCACAACATCAGCGACACAAAGAAACACTTGTAATGTTAACAGAAAATTATTAGATAAGAGGAAGACACGCCCTCCTTACCATGCAAGGAAAACACCCAGTGATATATGTAAGGATCGTCCCCCTGTGAGGGGAGAGTTATCACCCCCAAAGTGTCTCCATTAAAAAGATTAATGGAGAGACGCTTGATACACATAAAGCGGATGTGCCAAATGAACTGTACTGCATTATTAAAAATATACATTACTCGCATTTATAACGTGTATATACCTGGCAAAAAGTAACTTAACCTTCTTTAGGAAAACACTGAAAACTCTCAGAACGGATGCGAACACTAATTATCACGATGGTAAATAATGCACTCTTACTTCCCAGTGAGCTGCGGTATTGTGTATATATGCCGCCCAGTCTCGTTACAGCAGAAAATATGTTCGTAGACTGCAGATTAGGCAACAGTTTTTCCCAATAAAACCATCCACAGTTTGTCAGAAAATAAAGAATCAAGAAGAATGAAGAGGTTGGTTCATCTCGGGCAAGATTACGGGGGAGGGGGACGCCATGGAGCCACCAAGAGGCCATGACACAGCGGGGTCAACTATATAACAGTTTGGTTCTTCCGCAACAACCTTCTCTCAACGTCAATAAATCGCAGCTTGTTTCCCTCAAGTAATGGTATAGTTACATGTCAGGTCAAGTAAAGACGAATGACGATGAACATTCTTGTCAAAATCCTCTTCACTACAGTGTTGTGTCGTATTAAAAATATATTAAAAAGGAAAAGAAAAGGAAACGTTAAGGATTTTCAAACCTTCGCACCATTTTGACGTCCCTGTAGCTAATACACTTAATCAAAGGCAGATCCGTGAAAGGTCGGACGAGATTTCCGACCTTCAAAAGGACAACTTTTATTTGTTATTCTACTGTTTAACATAATACGGATCATTCATGTTACTGCTCTTTATGAGTCAGACTCGTGGCGTCGACTGACTGGTCAAGAACATTTGTGTATAATTTCCGAAAGTCCTGAAACAGCAACGATACAAGGAGGTGGCAAGGCAAGGTTCCTCAATACATCTTAAAGACAATAACACATTTTATCCAATTAACCATCAACACGTCGTAAAATATACGAACGAATAAATTGCAGACATAAACACTATCATAGCCCAGAAAGATCAGCAACTGGAGCCGGAAGCAGAGCGCACGAGGCGACTTGATGGGTACGATCGATGCCATTACTACAGCCAGAGAAAGGTACACGAGCGTGTAGTACGGGCAGGGTGAGCCTCAACTAAGAGACCCGAGACCCACACCTCCCTTCGATCCACCGGCCCTCATTACATACTTGTTACCTGGCCTCAACACAACTTGTTAGCACCAGTCGACCACTAAACGACCACGCAAGGGGCTTAGCGGCCAGGGTCTCATCCTTCTACATGCTGGGTACAATAAACACAAGAATGCCGCCCACAATTGTGGTTTTGCGCACGACTCCACATGCCACGGGGCGGCTAAGGGCCCTAAACAATTGATCACATTGAACAATGCTGAAACACTTGACTCTTTATGGCCAGACCCGGTGTGGAAAGCCTCACAATAAAGGCAGAAGACTATAGAAGACGGGGTCACGCCAAATACAAGCCAAAGAAAGGGAAAGAAATAATTTCTTGAATGATAAAGAAATGGCACACGAATTATCAATTAATATAACTAAGTGGGAGAAAACTACATGAATACATGAATACTGTACAACAAAAACCTCTGCGATATTTGTAGAAAATCCTATCGGCATTTTTTTTAACGAGTGACCTTGATCCCAACCCTGAGATGACCCCCCAAAACACACGCACATTGGTGGCTGGTACAGTACTGATAATTAATTAATTAATACCTACTGAGTTTCTAAAATTGTACGACTAAGAACGTTGACAAGCTTCAGGTTAACACTACAGACACAAAACATCCCGGCAGATGATCACAATACAAGCTAGCCAAAACTGGATGAGAAAAGGAAATAAAATGTCGTACAACAAAGTCAACTGCCAGTACTAATGCAAAGTGTCTGTTTTATTTTTGTGTGATATTTGTTAATTATATTTCTAACAACAGTTTATTGTCCTAAACGAGTGAGAGTTCGATACGCCCAGGCTGGCCACAGACAGCTCGTTGCCTGTACCGGGTGTAGTTTAAAACCGGTCTCATATCAAACCTGATATGCAACCTACGGTAACCCTCGCCCCTGGGTGTCGTAAGCAAGTCAACCTTCCAAGGAATCCGTTCAATGGGTATTCCAGCTTGGACTTAACCATTCCATGTTTTGTTTCATATGAGATTTGTTTTATGCAACACTGCTCAATAAATATTCATAATTAATATACGTGAAATTATTATTTATTGTATAAATGACAATAATTTAGTTGTTACTTTGAAAATACATACCAAAAGATAAAATACGCCATTTACAAAGTTATATAACTGGCATACACCAAGGAAGCTCTAGCGGTATGAAACACAAGAGACAAACATGGACAAAACAGAAACATGAGTGTATCATGCACGAGACACGAGCGGCGGCCTCACGTCACGCCATAACACATGTTTTCTTGTTGAGGAGGAACTTTGGAGACGTTAAATAACAGTCCACACTCATCCTTCATAAGGAATGGCCATTTTCACCGACACTAACAGGTCTGGTCGTAAAGCCCGCCAAACTTACACTTGTTGAATTATGGATACACTACACTCAAACTTTTTTCAACCAAGGACCCCTTATATACCATGACATATACAATTACTGACAATAATCAAAGAATAAATCTTAGTCCATAGCATTTGTTCATTTCAACCCAAATCCAAAATATCCTGCGAATTGGAATCGCCAAATCTCTCACAAACGTTAAACGCACTATTTCTCAAAACTTTTCGCGGACCCGTTTGAGAATCACTACACTACAGGGCCTGTCCGCCGTTATGACCATGCACAAGTACTACAAGGTGGTCCGAAAATAGCCAAAATCATTATCATTATTATTTCTGTTATTAGGCTATCATCATCATTTAAGGAAATCCGGTGAGCTATACTGTAAATGACCTGAAGAGAAAGTAGGAGTTCAACTAATATTAACGAATTCGTCTATTTGGAGTTAAGCTGCAGCAGTTTCTGGATTTGACCTGCTGTATATAGTTAATACAGTAAGTAGGAGGAAATACGAAATCAGGAGGTGAATTCCGTATGAAACTTATCACCCACAAGATCACAAACCACCGTCAACACAGATCAAATCCACGAGACAACTGGAAAGGTACTACAGTATTAACGTGTTTCGGCGACTCACTTCCTACGATTATTATGTAGACCGAGAGAGGAAGTAACAGCCTCACACGTCGGTCACAACAATATAACTCGCGGCAGCACTTGTTCACTGTAAACACTGCCACGCACAACCAAAACATTGAGACCTACTGTACCTCCCTCCCTTTCTCACAGGCTTCGTATACACCAGAACACACGTACGTATAGTATACTATCGGTGCTCTTATAGCGTGCGGTCAACAAAGATATATTTAGTGTAACCTAACCAAATCTAACCTAAATATCCTGTAGACCGCAGGCTTTAGCAGCACCATACAATAATGCACCGATAAAGGTAATTGATATTCGTCTTGATACATAAAATAATAACGAGAAAAACTGTACATGAACGAGCCTCATGACGCTCAAACAGACGTCAAAGGCGGACCTAACAAAAGCAACGGGTACAGATTCAAGATAATTGAGTATGGAGGAGCGTTGAGTGGGCAGAGGTGTTTGTGACGCGCGTGGGCCGGGGGTTCCTTGTGTCCATTTTAGTATATCATCACCATTGTCACTTTTTTTTTTCCACACAGCGAAATTATCCCAGACACGATACCGACCTGCTGTACTCCAATAACTGTGCACCCGCTGACCCCCCCCCCCGCAAAAAATGTCATTATCCTTATCCACTTTATTTTAAAATTATCCACTAATATTCCAAACACACAACAAATATGGCATAACATGCTTAGTTTAATATACCCTTCACTGGGCTAAAACAAAAACAAAGTGAGCAATGGCGAATGTTGTTTGTTAATTACTTAATATAGTTTGTGTGTGTGTGTTCAATACATGGTGGACGGAGACGACGCCAGAGGAGCATTTGTTGAATGAAGGTCGCGTGCCGCGGTCACTGCCCGCACCATGCCACAGTAGACGGACCTTCCGCCCGCGTTATACCACATCACCCCCACTAGTTTTTACGTAAACCACCACAATACAGTTGCCATACCACTAAATGGTTAACGTTGTTATATACCTACGCTATATGCTACCGCAACCACTACAAGCATCACACAAACACACTACACGACGCCACCACACTATACCACTAGAAGCACCACGTACATTACACTACAGTATACCACTACAGGCATCACACATACCACAATATGAATCATATCCACGACACCAACATACAGTACACATTATGCCACAATAAATAGTTACTGAACATACTAAATCACCTGGATTTTTTCAAATTTATAGAACGTGGCATTCAGTAATGAAAACACAGTAACAGCTGAAGTAGGGTCAAGATCAGCCGGTCAAAACGTCGTCGCATTGTGAGAGCAGGTTTTGTTTGGGTCAACACACATTCTCTCATCAACTGTTAAAATGAATTCATATGTAACCAACTGACCAACCCTAAGAAAATATTGATTGCCAGTCAACAACGCAATACACACACGAACATAGAGAAGCAAAGAAATAAAGCATATATACCGTACAGGACGGCAATTTGATAAATTACTGCAGTAGGGATGGCGTGTGGAAAAGTATAAGCTAGAAGCTTAATGACCAAATTCATCGTGGAAACAACTGAGTCCTTATTTTATAATCTTACATTGGCAGCAATCCTCTCGGCAATTATATACACTCATGCTTTATTCTAATTGGGTCAACTAATCAACATTGTAAATGTATGGGCTGTCACCATATATATTAAAAAAAGGGAGACAGCATCAACGTCAAATTACCGGCCGATTAGTTTGACGCACTTAGAGAAAACAAATTAATCTACGACTCTCAACATAGGTTTACAAAGGGAAAATCATGTCTAACAAATCTGCTGACGTATTTTATTTAGACTTTAGCAAAGGGTTTGGCAGAGTACCGCATCAGAGGCTTCTGAGAAAAGTTAAGGCTCATGGTATCGAGGGGAAAGTTTTAAATTGGATATAATCATGGCTCACCGATACAACACAGAGGGTCAGCGTAGATGGTGTTAAATCTGAGTGGGGCTGTGTAACCAGCGGGGTCAGGGGTCAGTACTGGGCCCACTCTTGTTCATAATCTACATAAACGATCTAGATACTGGGATCAGCAGTGACATAAGCAAGTTTGCGGATGACACCAAAATAAAGCGGCAGATTAATTTAGGGCAGGATGCAAATGCACTACAGGAGGATTTAAATAAACTGCAGGAGCGGTCAGAAAAATGGCAAATGAAATTCAACACCAGCAAGTGCAGCGTACTTAATATTGGAAGTACAAATACTGTCAATGTACGTACAGTATACAGCCTTAAAACATCAACCTAGAGAAGTGGACTTGTGAAAGAGACTTAGGAGTACTTGTAAGCCCAGACCTTTCGGCCGAGAAAACAGTGCGTTAATGTTCCAAATAAGGCAAACAGAGTATTAGGTTTTATATCTAGAAGTGTAAGTATAAGAGTGCGGAGGTCATATTGCAACTATATCTTGCGCTAGTCAGGCCGCACCTCGATTATGCTGTTCAGTTCTGGTGCCCTTGTTATAGAATGGATATCAATTCACTAGAGTCGGTGCAGCGAAGAATGACTAAAATGATTCCGGGACTTAGAAACCTTCCATATGAAGATAGATTGAAGAAACTAAATTTGCATTCCCTAGAAAAACGACGAGTGCGGGGGGGATATGGTAGAAGTATTTAAGCGGGTGAAATGACTCAATAAAGGAGATATAGATAAAGTTCTTATACAGTAATATCAGAGCAGGATATGACTCGTAGCAACGGATTTAAGTTGGATAAGTTTAGGTTTAGGAGGGAGATAAGAAGGAACTGGTTCACAAATAGGGTGGTAGACGAGTGGAACAAGCTTAGCAACTTTGTAGTAAGTGCTGGGACGCTGGAAAGTTTTAAAAGGAGGCTAGATAGATTCATGGATGATAGACAGTGGTAGTAACTCGACAGGAGCTGCCATGCACAGGCCAACCGGCCTATTTCAGACCTCCTTATTTTCTTATGTTGTGACCAAGTACCAAGATGTCAATAACATCAATTTTTTTATTTAATATTCACAATAAAACCACCGAGAAAAACTGCTACAGGCCTGACAAAGCCCCACACTAACGGATGAACGCCTCTGTATAGAATATGTAGATAATATTAACCCGGTGTACCAGTGATGATGCAACCAGACAATCATTTATGAGGCTTGTACGGAACTGATGGGAGTCTGAAAGCTAAGGTATTCATGTAAACCTATACACACCGCTAAAATACCGGCAGTGAGGATTATACTCAATAAATTAAACTAATACCAGCCCTGGACGAAGAAAAATTCCAAGGTAGGTCAGGTGAGATAACTCCAGGAAGGCAGAAGGTGAGGTAGCAGGAAGCAGCAAGGGCGGTGGAGTGTGTGGGTCTCGCAGGATCGTAACACAGTATCCTTTACAACACGCTTGACACTATACCCTGACGGACGGACGGACGGACGGACCCAACAGCAGTAACTTCTGTGATCACATTCTTCAAGCTGGAATCTATCTGGAGTTGGTTTCGGGAATTTACCATGCGTCGCTCCCACCTGTCACCACCTCCACGACACACCCAAGCAACACAGGATTATTATGTCGGCTTAGTCGCATCCATAACCACACATCCCAAAAGTTAAATAATTTTTAATGTGTCCTATTCCGATATTGCTCGGGGTAGCTGCCCAGAGTTTACCTGGAGTAAACCAAATGAACATGAGGCCAACATTAAAGGCACAAATTATATCTTATCCACAACACGCTTGTAGCTTCTGCCGAGAACAAAGACACGGTAAATTTGTCTCAATACGTCACTATAATTACATGGCCTCATAATTAACACCAACCATGCACGAGACAGAGAGCAGACGAGTTACTGGAGAGTGGGGTCACTGCCATCCACATGACTGGAGGCAAGGTATGCGAGGCGGCAAGCGATCCATACGAGTCCGTGCTAGGCGGTAGCAGACTTGAGTAGCAAGACATCAACGATAAACAGCAACAAGCAAAACGACAGCAAGTAAAACAGAAAATAGGCACAATAATATTTTCTTGTCTCAATATGGCTGTGATATGTTCAACGTTCTTGCCCCTTTAGGATGGTGCAATGGTGTCCAATCTGAGATATGACCAACATACATTCTGTTCCAATAAGACTGATTTTAGAATACACCGCTTATGTAATCAGTAGGTAAAAGCTGTCAACACCAAAAATCACCCACATCAACACACTCCCCACAGAACCTTGAATGATGACGGAGGCGAATAATCAGTGTAGCTATAAGGGTAACCCAGTGTTACTCAGAAAGAAACAAACAGCGTCTGGAGAGAAGTAACTGAGTGGGAGGCAATGGTGGCCCCTCCCTTGTCAGCCCGCCTGTACGTGACGCACTCAATAGCTGCACACGATACCCACACATAAAATAAACTGGACCCGCATAAGGATGGTAATACGACCCACCTGGAGCTGTGAAGTCTATTTATTAAGTGCCTTACTGCCTAAATTCTGTCACAAGGTTAACGTTCTTTTACAATGCTTCAAATGTTTTCCTTTCCTACATACACAAGAAACTTTAAACAAATTCCAGCTGGATAAAATACTGTTAATGAAACTTCAAAACATAAACACATCATTCAATTGAACATTATATACAGTAATCTTCAACCATATTTTGTCATATTTATATCTAAAGGAAAATCGTCATTCTTCTGTACAGAGAATTCATCATCAACGTTCAGAAATTTCTCAAATCTATATTCAAGTTGAAAATCAAGTGATATAAAAACTTTTATATTCAGTTAAAACTTTCTTGTAAAATCAAAACTAATCTCAAGCTCTTCGGCTTGCCTCTTATCTGTACTCAGTACCGGCCACACCCAAATCCCTTTAAACCCTCGGGGGTCTTCCTTAAATCCTCTATCACTGCCGTGACCCCCCCCCCCCCCTTCCCCGTTTGAGAGGAATTTCAGCCTCGGGTAAAATCTGGGTCGCCGTCAGAGCAATTAACGTCAAGTGGGAGAGTTACAAGACAGACCACCACCAGGTAATTATCACACCCTCGTGGATACGCGTGAATAACATACTAAACCTAGCCAGTTTAAATACACACACACAACGCAAATTCTCACCATTACATCAGTGGATGTGGATGGTAATTTTAGATTCAGTAGATGTGAACGTGTAGGCTGGCGTTAACACACACACCTCACAAAGAACTAATGGTGAACTAACGAGAACCATTAGTACAGGTGCTAAAACAAAAGGTCATTTAAATTTTTAACTCTATAATCTTGTTCATATCAAAAAGAAGAAAAATTATAACTGATAAAACTATAAACTGAAAATTATATAACAAAAGAAACACTTAAAAACAAAAGCAATCAACAATAAGACCGAACGAAAACAGCTTATATATCCGAACAGTTGGAAAGGTCATATAATAACAGTAAAAATAACACGGTGAACGAGGTGCCCAGCTGACAAGAGAACAAAGATAACAAAAAGTATTCAAAATAGAACAAGTGATCACCAGGTGGCAGTTACTAATCCCTGGAGTATATGTTACGAGTCGGCTTTAACAAAACCCAGACGAGCTAAGACTATTATATGAAACCTGAGAGTGAAGCTAGAGATCTGGGTACAGGTAATTATTTGTTGACATTTGGTCTTCTTTTATACTCCCATGGATTACGTGTGTGTGTGTGTGTGTGTGTGAAAGCGTTTATGATCAGCTTTTGCACGACACCAGATTCATCCTTGGGTTTATACCGTAACATTCGCAGTCTCTTGCTCCACCACTGCCCCCAGTCACTAAGCAGTTGTTAAGTAAAACATCCATTTAAGATTTAAACAATACAGGCTGGCAGTGTGTGCAGGTAAATGCTGTATCAACACTCACCACGCTGCCTTCATCATGGTGCAATTAACTAAACCACAGTTTTATAGGGTAAGTAGATGGTTAATGAGGTTTAGGGTTTATTTAAAGACATGGTTCACAAGATCAGCTAAATTTTAACATACTATACATATTCCTTTGGTTTTCTCAGGCACTCTCGTTCTCATACGTACTTCGCTCCAGCGTTGTGAAGCAAAAAAAAATAATAAAAATCCCTTTAACGCTACCTGCGACAGTAGCTCGAGTAAGTCCACTGACGCTTAAAGATATGGAAAAAATAATGAATTATTATGTCGTTTTAGGGAAGTAATCTCCCACCACCTGTGAGAAAGTGTGAGCAAAGCAATAGAGTAAGTTACAAGACAGAGAGGTGAGGTGCCTCTGAGGGCGGCCTCCTCTGTTTCACCTTCCTTGTTGGGAGGTTCACGGGGTGGGGATAATCTCCTCCTGCCAAATATAAAAGAGTGGCCCCCGCTCTTGACCTTTACCGTGTCATGACTTGTACATCCTGCATCACCAACCACTTGTATGTTCACAAGATGCTCACGTCCAAGTCAAAAGCTCAAACGTCTGGATGTACCGGATTTCTTTAACATTTGCTTTGATGAATTTATATATCAAGCACAAACTGGTGTGATGTTTACCCTACCTTAAATAATTATTGGAACAGTCGGGAATACTTAAGTGACCCTGACTTTGTTCCTTTACACAGACTTACTGTTCATCATGGATATAGTAACTCCATCTTAAAATAGGATTGATTTCTGTACTATTACCCTATTCTATTCTAATGCGGGTTATTGTTTTATTTTGAGACGGCGGTGAAGCAGATTGGTGGTGTTTGTACTATACAAAAACCACCGCCTGGTGAAGGTAGGTTGTGAGCACCGTCTTGCAGTGCCAGTCTCCCATGACGCACGAGTTAATGAGCTAACGAGACCCCTAACTCGCCATCTGTTAATAAGGACGGGAACCAATTAAGGCGTACTTAATGACCACCCCAGGACGTAAGTAACCATCAAAACCAATCAGGAAGTGGAAACCACATGCATAACTAATCCACAAATTCTTGCAGGTAGCGGAGGGCGCAACTCACGGCAGAGACGCCCTAACTGTCCTGACCCAAGAATTACACCACCAATATTCACAGGCAGCCCGGCCCAATCACCGCCACACCAGCGGCTCGTGCAAATTTCAAGTAAAAAAACAATTTAATCTTTCTGCTCATCCATTTTATACTTGGAAACCTTCCCGTTTTTTGTAAATATACATGTTAATCGTCCAACCATACAAAATCAATCTTATCTGCATAGCTATACAAAAGAAAGTCATAGTGTGTGTGTGTGTGTGGTGTGTTCAACTTAGCTATCAAAGAGTTACCGAGTTACTGGCGTCTAGGGTTACTTAAGGTACCGCTTAAAGATTCACAAAAAAGTGCCTCAATTAACAACAAAGTGATTTTCAGCTAATTTAACTTTCATTTTCTTTCCAGTATCAAAACTTGTGTCCCCAAAATCAAATTGAGTTAGATACGAGCTGAAGAATCTTCTCTAAGCCTAAGCGCGCGCGCGCACACACACACTAACTAACTAGTAGGGGCCTGAATTAAATGGTTAACTGAGGCCTGAAGAGCACCGGTCTTGGAGTATACTGTATGTGACGTGAAGCGTATGAACGTTTGACTCACCAGTGCAGGGAGTGCACAGGGGAGGGGGGGGGGTGGACAAGAGCAAGGACTTATCCTTCTCCATCCTTAAGCATCAACATCATAAAAGATTCTTTGTAAACACTAACATCATCTCTCCCTTCCCACCACACCACTCGCATTGCACACCAACACAGACCATCCAAACGGATATGAAGACATATCAATAAACATAACCTAAGGAAACAGCAAATAGAAATGCACCAATCAGCTTTTATTGACAAGGGTGATTGTTTCTTCACCAAGACATACGAGTATAATGTATGTGAGTGTCCCCCCAAGGGATTTCAACAGCTGCATAACTATTCACTCGATAATACTGTAGCTACTGGGTCTTGACGAAGCAGTGCATCGCCATGGAAAATACATTATTATTAGCATCATTGCTGTTGTTGATGTTAACATAACACTTTTTCACATATTTTAAAGGACGTTTTACTTTTAGCAGTGCTGTACAAACTAAAATTACAAATATAGTTAATATATTCCAATGATCAGGTTTACTGCAAATTAAACAACATGAAGAGAGGGACAGTTTGGTCGACTGTGGAGCCCTCACGTGCTCTGGTGCAGCTTGACAGAAGTATCCCACGACACCGCCCACTCCCCAAGCTGCCACTGCACTCGAGGAATTTATCGACCTGTCACTCCGCACTACAGCTGACCCTGGCAGAAGTTTCACGCTGTGTATATTTCTGTATGACATATGATACCCATGCGGCTTACTTTTGTTGACAAAAACAAGAGGCGGGAACCTAACAAGACAAGAATCGTACAGACTTAGAAACTTCCAATTTAATATAATACAAAGCGTATGAATTCCAATTTAATATAATACAAAGCGTATAGATTCTTCTTAAGACACAGAACACTAACATCTACCTAAACACATTTCAGAGTTTTCTCTCCCCTCTCCCCCCCCCTTCAACAACTCGGTCAATAACTAAGCTTTCTGGGTGTCTACAAGACTTACTGCAACTTACATATTCAATACAACCATTATTGTGAAACTGATTCAGGTGTCTCAACCAAATACAGAACGAAGCAAACATTATCAAGAAGGATAATTAAAATCAGTGCTATGATGACCGTAAGTATGAGAGCAGTTTTACACCTTCAATATAAATATATATATATATATATATATATATATATATATATATATATATATATATATATATATATATATATATATATATATATATATATATATATATATGCTCCACTTCTCTGCTTTATACAGTATATCCTCTTTCTGAATGAGACTGCCTGAACCCCAACAAACAACCTTAAACACCACCACCAGCCGAAAATAATCCCCCAGGCGGACCAATTCCTGGCAACATTAACAAATCAGATAATTTTCCAATCCCTTGCCGGTGCGGATGGGACCTTCTCATCCTTAATTTCCTGTAGTGTCGCATCAGCAGCCTGAGGCAGCAGTGGAAAATTTAAAATCACTAAATCAATTGATCGCATGTGCAATGACGAAGCCTAAATCCCTCTTAAACCTTTCCCTATAAAGTATATCTGGTGTATTATACGGTACCTAACTTTCTGACCACACATGGAAAGAAACAGATTATTTAGTACAGTAAAACCTCCATATAACGTACTTCTTTCTCCACATAATCCGTTAGATGTCTCACATAACGCCTATACCGTAACGGACTTAAATGGAGATCTCACAGACCATTGATATAATGGACTTTCCTCTCCATATACCCCGTTAAATAAAGGGTTCTCTATTAATAACATAAAATTAACATTACAGATCATTTCATAGTTTCTGGTATGTTTCAATGCCCTATATCTGAAACGAGTGTAGGAGAAAAAATATAAACAGGACAAAAACCCCCTTGGACAAACCTAACCTAACCTAACTCAAGGGGGTTTTGTCCGGACCCCATCTGAAACACCATAACCTTACTTGAATGCCAGTAAACACAAATAAATTCGCTCTCTTTATTCTCACGTCAATACCTCCTCCTCCTTATTGGTACTGTACATTGTTCCTCACTTTTCTTCTCTTCCCCCAATTAAACGTTTGTTATACAATCTTGTTTCCGATGTTTCAATTCGTTTAGTGCTGTACGTTCGCCCATCCTCTACAAGACTCACCCCTTACTACTCTCTCCACATCTATTTTCAAATCCATTACTTTCCTCTGCTAAAACCTTGACGCATCCTTCCTAGTACAGTAGTGAGGTTTACACTATTATTCGTGGCGTAAGACGAGGACAACAATTATGTAATGAAGATATCATTTTAGAACATGCAAATACAGTACTTTTATTTATGAATCGATCAACTAAAATTATATGCTAATCAACGATATTTCCCAGGAAGTAAGTAGGTGGGGCCCCCAAGAACCTCCTGTCACCTCCACCACTACCAACCCTCACACACAGCCGGTCCTACCCGTCTCCCGCCACCGCTCAATTATCATCACCAGCCGCTGAGCTCAACCACCCGTGTCACCCCCAATCCTCGCTCTTTAACCCCCCGTTAATTGTTTGCTGAGTTAACGGGACATAATTGGTTGGTGGAAGGTTTTCATTTTTGGGGGGGTGCTGTTGATCATGCTACAGGTACTGATGTTACTCACGCTCATAGTGTGAAAGTTAAACGCTGCTCAATTACTATGCCGTGGAGAGCCAAGTGCCAGATACCGAATAGGATTTCTCAAGATATGAGTGTGGAAATAACAATACCGCTCAGTATGAGAAGGAAACAGATTATCAGCCGTGTCATCAAGAGGTGGGAAATACTAAGAGGCAATAGGAACACCGACAGAGAACGGCAGAGAAGAAACATTAGAGTAAAGCGGAGAAAGACGTGAAGGAAGGTGGAGGGCCGCCGAGTGGGAGGACACTGACATGGAGTGGGATGAACAACTCCATGTAAGAAACAGAACACATTCAGATATACTGGCCTGTGGGGTGGGAGGGGGTACCAGGAGGGCTGCTCTTCTACTGCAAGAGGGGAGGTGGAGTCAACACAATTACTTAAGTTAGTTTTCGTTTCTAAAGGTTATCGACCCCAAAGTTTTATTTGCTTATTCCCACAATATAAATAACACCCCATCGTCCCACTTCATAGAACAGTTCAGCCATATTTGTCGCAGGTTACATTTGCCATTTATTAAAACACTTTTCTTCTACGGGTGAGGCAGAAAATATTGATAATGAAAATCTCTCCTGACAAGCAGAATTACAGAGTTGTTCGGGTGTTTAAAGAAGAGTGGTGAAGGGTTCAGCGTTGGTTGTTATGAACACATCAGCCCAGGGAGATGATGATGGAAGGCGGCCTCGGTCAGACCAGAGGGTCACACGTCATGATCCCCGGGTCAGGAGTTTACCAAGAGAGACCATTGCTTCTAAAAACACTACACTTTGGCTGCACCTTCATCTCGTTTCAATATATCGCTTCCAATTTCATTCTAAACTCGCAATCTTTCATCAATCATCACGAACATTTTGGCTGCGTTTCCATTATGCTTTAATGTATGACTTCCCCCCCTCCTTAGCTGTGATCGTCTCATTGCACTTATTACCCCATCAACATTTAGACTAAGCATTTACAGTAAACATTCTTTAATATATTACTTCCACTTCACATTCTGAATTCCTCGTCTTCCATTACGCCAATTAAAGAAGTCTGGCTACGCCTTTATCTTCGTCATTCTTTATTACTTCCACTTCTTCGCAACTCTTTATTTCTTGCCATTAACAATTGCCGACTTTTTTGGTTAACAATCTGATGATTTCCTTGAGTCATAAAGCGGTGGGAGAAGTAAGAAGATCATGTAGTTCACTCAACTATAAGCTTGTTGGCTGTCATGGTATCTGAACAGTTTAAGCGGAATCACCTGCAGTGTCTTGGCCGCCGCTACACCTCACCTCCAGGCCCTTTCTCTTCTCTTCACCCACCATCCACCGCACTTTTATGGTGCCATTAGCTTTCACTGCCTCTTTCTAATTCCTCGACCTACTTGTATATCCCCACTCATAAAACACATCCCGGCCACCCCCTGCTGACAGTAACACACCTGTCAAAGTTTTTTGAGTGTTACGCTGCAGGTGTTAGTCTAACGAAGTAATAATCGTGGTAATCTCATATGTTCTTACTACCACCATGCTATGTGTACTATTCCAGATGATACTAAAAGTTACATAATATTTTCTTGAGATAAATGTACAGTATATTATACCAGGTGCCTACAAGAGAGCCCAGACTCTCAATTGACCCAGCCATGCCAGTATTATTAATATTATTCACTGTGTATCAGTGTTTGTCTGGCTAAATAAACTGTTTCAATATCAGTAGCGCCAGGAACATGGAAGTATGGAAATTCCACAATCAAACAATATTTGAAAATAGTGATAAATTCTAGTCATTCAAATGTTTTGTAAAAAAATTAAATCTGTTGATAAAGTATTCCCAAGTTTCCGAGGACCTACAAGTACTGCTCTGCAACTAAAACTTATTTAAAAAATGGCTTCGTATTCAGATTTTTAACACAATGGATTAGGAACACAGAGCATTGCCAGTTCATATGCAGTAAACCAACACAAGAGAGAAATGCCGAAGTAATAAAAATAACTGGACAGCACTAATTGTAGTTTACTAATAACAAAAAAAATTCAAAGAGTACTCAGCGAAGCAGCAAAGGAAGGTGGGGTGGGGGTGAAGGAGGAGGATCAGAGAGCCTGGCAGGGGAAGTTCTCAATTATCGTGGTAGTATGGCCGCCCTGCAAACCCGTTCATCCTCCACACCATCACCACCATACCCTCACTATGCCAGCCTCTCCCCACTGTTTCCCTCGTCGCTCGCTACTTTCGTCTCATTCACATCATTATCTATTCAAATACACATTCCAAATAACTATTCTAATAAAAAAATCTACTGAACTTAAGAAAAAATGGAATTCACAAGGAAGACGATTATGTTGTGAACATTATATTACAACTAACCAGAAACTAATTGACATTCACAAGGTATGAGTCACTATACTGTACCATCTTCGAGTATTACATTTCCCTTGTAAAACCGTAATTTATATACTGTATAGGCTACTTACTATATAAGGCAATATATTTTAAAACAAACGCTAAATAAAATAATTAATGTTTTTATACAAATATTTTTACCCACGTGCCCCAACAAAATAGGTAATTAATGAAAGCTGATCAGGCTCGCAAGTTTCAGAAGCTTCAAGACTTCACCAGTGCAAAATTTAACGATTGCGCAAAATTATTATTATTTTCTTCAGCACTAACACAATTTACGGTATCTATTAAGAATCGGTTAGTCATCAATACAAGAGCATCAAGTATTCAAGAAGCTGGACAGTGTTCTGCGACACAACAATCTTCTCTTTACTCTTAAATTATTTTGATAAATTCATAAATGTTCACTTCGCGTATTAAGTAAGTTATGTTTATACGTTGTAAAACTCCATTTCGGTTACAAGAGGACAGACTTGCAAGCTTTGGGGAAATGGATTTGAGTCTGTCCGTCAAGCCTTACACGAGTACACACACTGCAGTGTGGGTGCTGACCCATGAACACCCACTAAGACTTTCAACACACGTCAACGAAGTCTGGTCACCCACTGATGCGTCAACTACAACAGTTATATACCCACTCACTCAGGTAAGACATGTTCTTCTCTCCACATTATCTTACACCATTAAACTGCTTCGTTTATCCACTTTTTTACGCTTTACTCAACTCGATGCATCTAGTAATAGATCAAATAATACGAGGGCATTATAACGGTACAAAGAGGCAAGATGATGAGGTGGCACACACACACACACACACACACACACACACACACTTTCTACTTAAGCTCAGTAAGGACAACAATCGCCAACGCACTCTTACCAAAGTATTACTGATTCTCTGCATTTTTCCAACTATCTTAATTTACACTCACGTTATCACTAATCATTAGATATAAACTACCGTCCCGATACACCACCTGACATCAGCAGACTAACCCTCGTTAGTTGCCTAGGTTATGAGCGGGTCCCCTACTAATGGCTGAGGACCCGCTGGCGTCACACACACAGTTGGGCTGCGGCCAGAGGGCGGCGGCCAGTTGTCCCATTCCCACCCCTGGCAGCCTGAGCCGTCACCCAAGACATCCTTCTCTCTTCCTTGATGACCTCCACCGCTGCTCCACATAATACGGTACTCATCTCGTCTCATAAAAAATAATAACAGCAATAATAACAAAAAACAATACTCACAATAAAATAACAAAATGTATAAGGGTGTAGCTAACAATTACAGTTACAACAGTACCAGTATTATGTACAGTGCAATTTAAAATAGAAGTGAACCGACTGAAAACCCGAAGAAAAATTCATTTATGCTAAAAAATGTGAAGGAACACACACACACACACATATATATATATATATATATATATATATATATATATATATATATATATATATATATATATATATATATATATATACCAAAGCCATTGTCAACAAAGAGACGCGACTTGACACACAGACAGAGATCCTCAAAGGGATGACGACGACAAGTAAAGCCAAACAAAGCGTTGTGAGAGACGGCAAGGCACCAGAGCGACGGGCGGATGAAACAGTCGGCGGTATCAGCTCCCCGGAATGCCAGATAGCGAACCACGAGGTAAAAATATCTCACGTAGAGAACCAGCTGAGAACTTTATCTTGAAATATTACGTCAGTGAAGAGGACATTTAACTACCGATTTCACCTGAGGACATTTAAATACCCTGTACTGTACTGTCAACATTTAAACAATAATACGAATACACATAGCATAAAATATACTACGTTAAAATCTCGTTACTGACAACATATTATCATTAAGATCATATCAATATACATTTCATGTTATCTTCATTATCACGCACTAAAAGTAACTTGCCATTAACACGTTCTTGAAAATATCGACAATAACAAATAAATAAGTAAAATGTGGAGTGAATTTAAGCACCTAAACTTACCCAGACATTGTAGACTCTCGAGCACAACCCCGGAGCGTACGTACACGGCGCTGAAATACAAGAATGAAGAAACCCAAACACACATGGGCTCATGCGAAGGTTAGGCACCCCAGCGTATTTCACCTGAAAATTAATCACCCTAACACTAGACTAGGCTGGGTTACTGTTAGAACAATTAATAATCAGGTAAAATAAGTTGGGGTGGCTAATGTTCAAGTGATATACATGAAACACGACATCCACACGGCACACCAACGACCACCACACAGGTTACCCTTGACACGGTGCAGGGATCAACAGGAAGACGAGGGGAAAACGAACAGTTGAATAAATAATACCCAGGAAGGTGCCAAGAACAAAGAATGGGCGAGTGTGAAATTGAAAATATTAAAATAAATAATCAACCAAATATATAAAAATAAAATAAATACGAAGACGCTATATATAGAAACTTACGAAGCATATTATGTACTGTAGACCGAGTGACAACAGGGGAAGACAAACAATGGCTCACCACTTATACTACAAGATACTTATGTTACCGAGTAATACTGTACGAAAACACGTAAAAAGAGTGAGTGAGTAAGTGTGCGTGCGTGTGCGTGTGTGTGCGCGTGTGTGTGCATGTGTGCGCGTGCGAGCGTGGGTGCGCGCGTCCCTTTCTATCCTTAAATCACCAATTATTATTTTAGAGGCGCACCTCGATACAACTACAGTAACCAGTACGCTTCTTATCAATTAAATAAGTAAATACACGTAATTTAACTCAACTCTCCTGGCGCGACAATGTAAACAAGTTATCACTAAGATAACCCTGAAGTCACGTCACATCACTCCCCACTAGGAGTGTAAAGTTGTAAACAATGACCACCAGTCCTTCCTCGTGGCTCTACCTGGTCCTGTATAATCAAGGTAGCAGCTTCATCATAAAAATTAATTAGCTAAATAAATTTTAGCTAATGAGTTTACCAAACGCTATATTAATGAGTTAACAACAGATTATAAGTAAGTGCTCTCTCCCTTTCATCAATAACATGCTGATGTGTACGTTCAGCAATTTAATTCTGAACTTACAACTGGCACCAGCTAGGCTTAAACCAGGTGTGGAGTTCCTTGTTACCTGCTGAACTTACACGAGCTGTGGGGTTCCCGACACCTGCTGTCTACATAAGGAGTGAGGCTCCTTGACACTTGCTGAAGCTTCACCAGGTGTGAGGTTCCCTAACACCTGCTGGGTCTACACCAACTATTGGGTCCCCTAACATCTGCTGAGGCTTCAACAGGTATGAGGCTCCATGACACTAGCTAAACCTACACCAGGTGAGGCTCCTGACAGCAGCTAGTAGTGGGTTGTGGTGAATAGGATCAGGTTTCAGCTCGGGAGTTCAACCCACTCAGGCGACACCTACACCAACACCCACGCCGACCTCGTGACCAAACCAGCAGCTCTCTCACCACACACACACACACCGGCTGCAACTCTTGATAAACCGTTTATTATAATTATTATTATTATTATTATTATTATTATTATTATTATTATTATTATTATTATTATTATTATTATTATTATTACACACACACACCTCATACGGAATCACAGCTGTTCACAACACCCCTCCTCCACATAAAGAGCATGGTCGTGCACGAGAACCATGGTGGACCAGTACAGCACAATATAGCCTTTGTGCATCACGTCATGTGACCACCCCGCTTAAGGAAGCTTAATTTGATCATGATCGTGTCCACCCCATGATTTTTGCATGCTATATCGCCCCCTTTAGTCCGCTGCTTCACGAGATAAACTAGATAACGCGGTCATCCAGTCAAAACGCGGGCCTCACACACCACCCTAGTATCAACACAGTTATGTAAAGTCGGCCAGAGAAGCGTCGTAAACCCCCCGTGAAGTAAGTTTCTCTCATTCTGGTGATCAAATTAGAGCCTGAAATAGTTGACAGCCTTGGTGATCCATTTTTTTCGTTTCAACTTATGATCTCTATACTTTTAGGTCGACTGTCTACCACAGTTTGTGCGCCGCACATTGCATGCTTTCCTGATTCAGCTAACATTACTAAATGATAACCTTTGGTACGAACTTGCACACAAGAAAAGATACAAATTTATAAAGAAGAAATTTAATAAAGTTTAATTATAGGATAATATTAAACAAACAGTGCACATGATAAGCTGTTACAAATGTGAAAGTTCAGGGCCTAATCCTCTGCGCCGCGAGGCTCTATCTAAATTCATTAGTAACCTACATCACAAGCATCATTCTTTAACAAAATTCTAATTAAAATATATCAAATAGCAATATCAATCCCCACTGCACTATAAATAAAAGATTCAATCCGTGATTGTTGGTCATACGTTATCATTCAAAGGTATTTATTAACGTTACCAAATAAATCCTCGCTTCTCACATCAACAAGAACAAAATCTATATAACACAACATATAAATATGTACATTAACAAAGGTATACATTAATATTCAAAACGAAAATATTTTTCCTTGCAACTGCACGAGGAAAACTTGTTTGTCGGGGTGGTGAGGCCACACAGCCTGTCCTCCCGGGTCGGGTCGCTTGGGGTCAGTTTTCACTACACTGTGCAAGACTTCCAATCAACAACTTTTGCATCTTCTTGTTGACCAAAGTTATTAAAAGAACTCTACATATGGCAACACCTGAAATCCAAATAACAATAATAATAATCTAAAAGTAACACGCATAGATCGACAGAAGTAAATTTCACACAGGACAGTCAATCATGATACAGGTATAAAAACACCTGGTGGAAATACGAAACAAGACATTCAGACAATATCCGGCCTTAAAGCATCACGACTGAAGGATGACAAAAAAAGTGAAGTATAGTCTGCCACCACCAGCTGCTGCTGCTCGACGTGGGGTTCAGCTGTGTAAAGCATAGTGACCTTTAATCCTCCCATTTATAATGTCCAATATATCATAAAACACTGCGGTTAACTAAGCGCTGTGCATGACTCGTAAATAAAAATCTCACGCGACTTTCACTCCAGCTCAGACTTGAAAAGCAGCAACAGCCATGCTGCCTCCGTCTCAAATTCCCGAACATCTGTCTTTCAGGTTAACCTCGCGTATCTTTAATTACCAAAACCTGAAACCTGAATTACAGTTCCTCAGCCTCTTTGAATAGTGACCAAGGGCAAGCATACATGGCGCACGCCGCGCGAGTACAGTACAGGTATATCTCTACAAGTAGCGTGTACTGTACAGGTATATCTCTACAAGTAGCGTGTACAGTACAGGTATATCTCTACAAGTAGCGTGTACTGTACAGGTATATCTCTACAAGTAGCGTGTACAGTACAGGTATATCTCTACAAGTAGCGTGTACAGTACAGGTATATCTCTACAAGTAGCGTGTACTGTACAGGTATATCTCTACAAGTAGCGTGTACAGTACAGGTATATCTCTACAAGTAGCGTGTACTGTACAGGTATATCTCTACAAGTAGCGTGTACAGTACAGGTATATCTCTACAAGTAGCGTGTACAGTACAGGTATATCTCTACAAGTAGCGTGTACTGTACAGGTATATCTCTACAAGTAGCGTGTACTGTACAGGTATATCTCTACAAGTAGCGTGTACAGTACAGTTATATCTCTACAAGTAGCGTGTACTGTACAGGTATATCTCTACAAGTAGCGTGTACTGTACAGGTATATCTCTACAACTAGCGTGTACAGTACAGGTATATCTCTACAACTAGCGAGTACTGTACAGGTATATCTCTACAACTAGCGAGTACTGTACAGGTATATCTCTACAACTCGCGAGTACTGTACAGGTATATCTCTACAACTAGCGAGTACTGTACAGGTATATCTCTACAACTAGCGTGTACTGTACAGGTATATCTCTACAACTAGCGTGTACTGTACAGGTATATCTCTACAACTAGCGAGTACTGTACAGGTATATCTCTACAACTAGCGAGTACTGTACAGTATATCTCTACTAGCGTGTACTGTACAGCGAGTACTGTACAGGTATATCTCTACAACTCTACAGTACAGGTATATCTCTACAACTAGCGAGTACTGTACAGGTATATCTCTACAACTAGCGTGTACTGTACAGGTATATCTCTACAACTAGCGAGTACTGTACAGGTATATCTCTACAACTAGCGAGTACTGTACAGTATATCTCTACAACTAGCGTGTACTGTACAGGTATATCTCTACAACTAGCGTGTACTGTACAGGTATATCTCTACAACTAGCGAGTACTGTACAGTATATCTCTACAACTAGCGTGTACTGTACAGGTATATCTCTACAACTAGCGAGTACTGTACAGGTATATCTCTACAACTAGCGAGTACTGTACAGTATATCTCTACAACTAGCGTGTACTGTACAGGTATATCTCTACAACTAGCGTGTACTGTACAGGTATATCTCTACAACTAGCGAGTACTGTACAGTATATCTCTACAACTAGCGTGTACTGTACAGGTATATCTCTACAACTAGCGAGTACTGTACAGTATATGCACGCACACAAACATGTAAGCCATATTTGTAAGTATTGCTTTTAGTATGTCTGCCTGATATCACATACTGAAGCTACGAGCTCCTTACAACGGGTGCCCCAAGATTCCAGAACATTCTCTGACGTATCCTGAAATCTTGGGGCACATGTTGTAGGGAAATATCTTCAGTAGGTGATAGCATGTAGATATACATACATATGACTAAAAGCAACTCATATATGGTTCACACGCACACACACACACACACACACGCACGCACGCACGCACGCACGCGCACACACGCACGCACGCACGCACGCGCGCGCACGCGCGCGCACACACACACACACGAAATTTAAGAATGGAGGAAACTGCAGCGGGCCTATTGGCCCATACTGGGCAGTCCCATTTACACCCAACCCCTATCGCTCAGATATCCACCCAACCTATGTTTGAAGCTATCCAGCTGTGGACGAGTTACTGCACCACGTGAGGTCCTTCATGTCAACACCTGTGGACGAGTTGCTGCATCACGTGGCCTCACACAGAAGGGTCAGAGACCAGTCCCTGTAATCTACTGAAACTTTCAATCATATGTTCAGTTCATGTTCCTTTTCCTTTTTGTAATGAAAGCTTTTGTTATAGGACCCAATCTCCCATGTCACTGTATGCAACAAGTCATTTCTGCCCATTGTTTTACTCAAATTACTCACGTGATAGTTCTCAAGAATAGTGATGATCTTCAACTCACCAGGAACAGTATATAGACGTGATTCATTCGTAA
Source organism: Homarus americanus (assembly GCF_018991925.1). Lineage (NCBI taxonomy): Eukaryota > Metazoa > Arthropoda > Malacostraca > Decapoda > Nephropidae > Homarus > Homarus americanus. The sequence continues at coordinate 716,946 of NW_024753828.1, read as the reverse complement.
CTACACAAAACAACTTGCCGTTTTTCCAAATAAGTAAAACAAGAGACCTCTACTGAACATGTAAACTTTACATATCTTACGAAATACAGACAAAAGTGTTGGTCTTTAAATATAACATACCCGGATGCTTCTCATCTGACCTACAATACCTTCACCGTGACTGCACACTCAAAAAACCTCGCGTTGACCAGTTTTCAGGACCAACCCACCACCCTACCCCTACTACCCGCTGCGTAAGTATCTGTAAACCCGTCGCCCGAGTACCTACAACAGGATGAACTAGTCTTTCAGGATGTTCCCGACTTACCAGCTATACCCCAGCTGTTGTTGCTTGTGTTACTGATTCAAATAAAAGCTGCGTCCACACAAATGCATCTCCTATTAGAGATTGTTATTTTTCCTATTCACGAGTGCTACTATAATTTCAGTACCCTATTTCCTATTTATTTAATGCTGGCTCTGCTATTACTATAGCTCCTAGTATTAAAGGCGTGTTGCTGGCGGCTGGTGGTTTGCCACAAGGATGGCGAAGAGAGAACACCAAATACGGGTCCACAGCTAAGTGAATGTCAATTTTATTATTCTCATTTAACTGCCTTAAAGTAGGAATGCACTGAAAAATATTAACTTTAGATCTTCAAAAACTTAAGTCAAACTTGAGCCTCTTTTTCTTACGGTGCCATCAATATTAATCCACTCAAGGAGGAAAAACAATAACAAGGTCTGAGCCTGTTAAGGAAGAGCTGGAACACAATTAGAGGTGGAAGTATATAACGAAGGCGTTCACCTGTGAGGGAGCAGGTTCGTGATGTACAGTCTTGGGGTAATTATATCCTAGATGCAGCTTCTCCCACTATTCCAACTACGTAATAACGCCCTTGGTCGAGCTTTCACTGCATCAACACACCTGGCCGATAAAACTGAACTTATAGAGACGGTTTCGGAGCCCCTCTCTACCTCAAAGCCTGGTCGTTCGCCGATACTCAGTACTTTGTGCCAATTAGTTCGCTTGTATCTCCAGCTTGCCTGCACTCATATACCGACACTTCTTTTTCTTCTTCATGTCAAACAAGGGCAGCCTAACAAGTCTCGCCCCTATTGATACCTGCAACGTTTTCCTTAATTGGGTCGGATCAACCTCAAATCTTCAATGGGCGCTGGAGTGTGCATCACCCTGTAAATTTTATCCCCTCTATAAGATATTTTGAACACGTGTGCACCAAGAACAAAATATCTTAGGCTACACTTCCGACAGCAAAATGACCGTATAAGTTAATTTTGGGCTGTAGTTCAGTAACCACTCGCCGGATACTTTTGTTTTTATACCAGTCACTCAACAGCACTATTAATCACTGGGTCAGCTTCGGGTGAGGAAATAGTAATCATACACACACGGAGGCAACCTTTTTCGATTCCACACAACACTTTTCTATGAGTCTTATACAGTACACAGACAGACAAACACACACACTACTACTACTACTTTGCTGTCACTCGGAATCGAGTATGACGATCATCCAGCTATGATACAATCAATGATATGGGTTTTTAGGGATGTCACCTCGGTCGGTAAGTTTTGAGATGACGAAAGAGGCCGATACGGACCCGCAGTCGTTCACATTCGTTGCACATGTGGGGGGTTGCATCTACTGCGGGAGGGGCGGTGGCAGCGTCTTTCCAGTGTTGGCGCTTGTCTGCCTCGGTTTGCAGTCAAGCTGCCTCGAAAGTATTGACACCTTCTAGTGTGGTGCTCCTCCAAGCGTTACGATGTGGAGTAATCGACTCCCAGGTGAGGGGGTCAATTTGGCACTTTTTCAGGTTTGTCTTAAGACTACCCCTATACCTTTTCAATTGCCCGCTGGCATTACGCTTACTATTAGTTAGGTGACTGTAAAGTAGCTGCTTTGGCAGTCTACTGTCGTCCATGCGGGTAACATGGCCAGTCCAGCGTAGCTGTTCATAGATAATGGTAGCCTCGATGCTCCTACAGTTGGTGTCAGCAAGAAAAAGGGCATTTGTTCTCTTGTCTTCCCAGCAAACTCGGAGGATGGAACGTAGATTGCATTGGTGAAAGTTTTCAAGTGCCTTGAGGTGCTTCCTATATGTGACCCCACTGCCATATAGCAGGGTGGCGAGGACCACTGCTCGATATACATGCAGCTTTGTAGATAATTTCAACGCCCTACAGCTGAAGACACGGTTTCGGAGTCCACCAAAGGCTTGAGATGCACATCTGATCCGGTGCTGAATCTATTCATTAATGACTGTGGTCGTGCAAAGGTGGGAGCCGAGATACCGAAAGTGGATAACATTAGAGAGGGTAGTACCGTTAAGCTGGATGGATGGTGGAGGTGTGTCTGAAACTGGGGCAGGTTGAAAGAGAATCTGTGTCTTACATACATTCACCTCAAGGCCGAAGTGCGCATAAGCATCTGCGTAGGTGTTTAGGATCTCCTGTAGGTAGTGTTCAGTGTGAGCAACAAGGGCGAGGTCGTCTGCATACTGAAGTTCAGTAATGGAAGCTGCAGACACTTTTGTTCTTCCCTGGAGTCGCCTTATGTTGAAAAGACCCTTCATCCGGTACTTGATGTTCACCCCGCCGGCTAAATTGGCACTGGCACGAGTAAGGAAGGCAGCCAAGAAAATGGAAAAGAGAGTAGATGCCAGTACGCACCCTTGTTTAACACGTTCGGATGGGGAAGAACACAGACTGGGTACCGTTGTGCAGGACACTGCCGTTCATGCCATCGTGGAGTTGCCTCACAATGGCGATGAATTTTGGTTGGCAGCCAAAACGGCTGAGGGTCCACCAGAGGGCTTCCCTGTTGACTGAGTCGAAGGCCTTGATTAGGTCGATGAAAGCCATGTACAGGTCACGAAGCTGTTCTCTGCACGTTTCCTGTATCTAGCGGGCAGCAAAGATCATGTCAGTGGTGCCACGTGATGGTCTAAAACCACATTGAGATTCATGGAGGAAGTTTTTCACCTCAGGAAGGAGTCTATTTAGGAGGACTCGGGCGATAATCTTGCTAGCTACGGAGAGCCGCGAGATCCCACGGTAGTTGCCACAGTCTGACCGGTCTCCCTTGTTCTTATAAATATTGACAATGGAAGCGTCTTTAAGAGCTTGTGGGATTTCCTCCTATTCCCATATATTCGCCACAAGGGCTAGCCAGCGGCGGCAGCTGAAAGCGAGAGGGAGCAAGCACTGCTTGCACCTTATCACTAGCATAGTGCTGCCACACTAGACGCATTTCACCACCCTGTGTGCGACACACACACCTACTATGTAAAATACAATTATCAAGAAATTTGAAATTGTCGATATTACTTTATCAGCCACATTTTATAAGAACAAGAATATTACAATAGGATTCGTACGACCTACTGTAAACCCGCTGTAAGAGGTACTGTAGTCTACTGTATTTCTAGGTCCAGATAAAGGACTACACTTTCTACTTCTGTATATAAACTACGATACACATTTCCTGTTTGAGCTGCAGTTAGCACAGGATGAGAAACTTTTCAGTGATACCAGTAGTTATCATGCTTAACTGAATACCCTATACATATTTACTACATTAAGAGGAGCCAGGGTGTCCAAAGCGCTTGCCAGGATATATATGGCTAATTAATCTCACTAGTACCGGTATATATGTATTTTTCGAGAAGGCTCTATGTACACTCTAGGGTAACGTTAGAGACATCAGCGAATCAGTGCGGCGTTGTTTAGGATCAACTACTGTGTATATATATATATATATATATATATATATATATATATATATATATATATATATATATATATATATATATATATATATATATATATATATATATATATATATATTGTGCCACCCGCTCTTAAAGGCTTGTAAGAACGCCACAGCACACGACTCTACAAGCGAGAAGAATTGCGCACAAGTGAAGAAATTTCTAATGAGTAATGACCTTTCTGTATCCACTGTTGTGATGGCATGTTCTTAGTTACACCACTTCTGTGTGAGCTTCCTACTCGACCTGACCCACACTGGCTATTATTACACACAATCATCATCTACGTGACAGACAACACTTACATTCCACTTTAACAAACGTGTGATTTAAAATTAGTCTTCCATTGTACACTAACGGTAGTAGTGCTGATCTAGGACACGAACAAAAAGTGCATACTTGTGTTTATTTAAAACCTGTGTTTATAATTTACTTTTTTTTTACATGATACTAAACTTCGTAGATATGAAGGAAAAATGTATAATCAACTACACACAATAATCCATTAACTCTCTGAGTATAAAGTAAATCACTTGAGTTTAATAGATTTGTCGCATGAGTATGATGATCTAACTTATTCTCTTGAACAAGATGACACTGACATCAAGGGGTTAAATCATCCTCGTCAAGGGTGTAATACCTTTATTACATCTGGAGAACGACCTCAACCTTACCGTCATCAGCTAGGTGTGTCAGGGAACATACCTGAAGAAGAGAAATAAGTGTCATTATAAACATTGGCAAACATTGAACTTTAACCTACAAAATGAACTCTACGCTGTATGAAAGTAATTCCTTTTAGAATACATAAACAAATTGAGTTATTATAGTTTTTCATATACACTAAATGAGAAAACTATTAGTAAACTGTGTATGGTTAAAAAAACCAGGTATTCATACTCCACACAAAGACATAAATACATAAACTAAAAAGTAAAACTAACAGGAATACAAAGAACAGAACACAAGATCATCATACACTGCTTAAAACATCTACACCCAAAAGAAATAATAAACAGTTTATCCGACAAAAGACAACAATTACACACCTACACACATGTGACATAACCACAACACCCTGTATGGCTCAAGTAAGACCGCAGCACGACCAACACACCGGAGATGCTGTATGTGAATTGGCCATCATTATCTGCATCCGGTGTACTCACACAGAAGAGCCCTGTGTCTCCTCGGCTCACTTTATTGACGCTGGTATACCCATATCCGGGAACTGTACGTGTAAATAATGTTAGGATTTCAATTTCAGGATACTCTTTCTATTTCTAAAGGAGTTTTGTCGATAAAAAAAAATGTGAGAGAAAAAAGATGAAACTTAAGGAACCAAGAAAGAGATGAAAGAAAAAGAGAAGTGGTAAAGAGAAAATAAGAGTATAGTATAGTAACTCGTATGTTGGGGTCAACACACACATGTCATCCTGTTGTACTAGTTAACTCCCTACTCGCAACACCAATGACATGCCTGTCCTCCCTCCCACCAACCTCTGAAACTCAACCAGAGTTTTCTTATTGACACCGCATAGAGCCACTGAATTCTGCTCCTCCACGATAGTTGCACGTAAGAAATAAATAAAAGAGAGACTTGTATGAGATTACGTTGGGAGAGGAAAGTTTAAGCCATCAGCCGAGATAAGTTGTAAGCGCCGGCACTGTCAAGGAGAAATTGGCTTACTTGTGCCAATCTTGAGCCGTTGTGGAGCACTGTGAATGAAGGTGTGGGTTTGTATCTTTCTCTTTTCCGCCGGCCCTTAATTCTTCTTTTCCCCGCACTACTCCTTACACCCTCCCTTTCTCCCACCCTCTCTCTTTCCCTGCCCCTTTCTAAACTATCCTCATCCTATTCTTCCTTTCTCAACATTAAACAGTCACATCCTCTCCCTTCTGTAAAGCCAACCATCCTTTCTCTTCCCCTATTCCTCCTTCCATACCTTCTCCCGTCCCCTAAACCAAACTATCCCGCCATTTCCCCACCTGTTACATCCCCAACACCCCCTCCTTTCCCCACCCCCACCCCCACCCCTTGTCTCCATTCCATAACCCTTATCAACTCCACCACTCTGTCATCACCGATTCTAAACAATTTCATCATTTCCCTCAACTGCCACCAGTCACCACCCACACCCATATCCTCCAGCTCTTGTCTCTCAGTGACGGCCCTCCACTCCCACCAACACGCGAGGACACCCACACATCACCACGCACACTTCCACCAATCACCTCATGAATTAATCCCCCCCCCCCCCCCTCTCTGGCTTGTATTCAACACCATTACTAACACGAACAGCTCCTCCTTTCAGACCCTTCGACAACTCCTGAAAAACACCCAATATCTGTGCCCGGGTAAGCTAATACCCGTAATAAAAAAAAGGGTATTTTTAGAACCCTCTCTTTAGGTCTGCCTCATCTTGGACCCTTCAACCAAGAAAGACCAGAGCAATTATAGCTAACGAGAGAACATACCAAAGCCAGAAAATTAATAAAGGAGATGCAATATCTTCCCACAGTTCAGCAGTCTGTTCGACGAGGTGATAGTGGTGCAAGCGGGAACAAAATATACAAGGAATGACAAATTAAGACATTAAAATCTTTGAATAAATCTTCTCAGACATACATGCGTAGTGTGTTAGAAAATAATCCTAATGTAAATGTTTGCCCCCCCCCCTCTAGACCACAACCACGAAATTGGGCTCTAAACGTAGGTAAGCTCAGCGGTATAATCGCTTTCAGTTACTGTACCCTTATTCCCCGCGCGGCAGACGACGTCGGCCTCACCCCCTCTGGACGTCCTGTATCCCCCTTCCCACCTGAGCTGCGCCTATTCCTATCTACTATCAACTCAACTCAATCTACTATAATCCACCACACACTCACTTCAATCTAAAATGTCCCAAACATATAATTCACGAACAGTTTCACTCCTCTACATATCTAATGCTGCCAATCTACCTTTATTTGGTTCCTGTCACAATTAACTCCACAAAACCTCTCAGGAATTAAAAGTATTTATAATTTACCAAGGCTCAAGATCATTACTCTAAATGTAGAGCATTTTGTGCTTCGTTACTGGTTGAGAGGCTCTAGTAAATACATTCCTATAGGGGGCGGTAAACACAAGGATCCCTCCTGATTGTCAAAAAAAACCCCCACCATATGTCTCCCGCTACACATTAACATCAGAATATAAAGTGGTTTTCTGTCCTTGCCAGTGACACTTATCATCACCTTCTATTAGTCACTGTCACAAAGACGAGATTTACGACACTCTCTCAATATGTTTTCCCTGAGCAAATGAACTAACTACAAAGCTTAAAAGGCAAGTTTCACTTAAAATATTATAACAAAAATAAGGCGATGAACAAAACTTATCGCGATTATAAACCAACTTTTTGGAAAAAATCAAGCCATAGGTACCCAGACTATAAGCTGTACCTTCACATGCTACATCACAGAACAACACTGAAGGACCATGTCAGGGGTTCATAGTTGGGACGACTGGCTGCTGCTTTGGAGGGAGCTTGAGGGTGTGTAAAGAAATCATCAATTGTATGAATAGGGTTAAAAAATTACTGCCATGTCAACTTTGAAATCCTGAACTTACTCTATAAACTAATTCTACATCGATTCCAAAAACGAAATTGTGCCACCTTTGCACCCCTCACACGATCCATTAAGTTATGTAAACATAAATCACTAACATTAGAAAACCACACAGTGCATGTCTAATCAGAACGCACAACAAAACACAGTAGTATTTTCCCCACAAAACTGCCATTACTGTCACTATGGTAACATCCCACCAGAAACAGCTCTCAGGCATAAGTGACAACTGGAACTGATCCTCCTCAAAAAACCCACACAAACACACCTTCCGCTCACTTCCTGCACCAAGAACGACACCAAGTTTCTACATTATTGTATTTCCCAAGACGTAAAGGAACGGAAAGGTGAGGTGCAGAGTGGAGACCTTGGTGCAGCACAAGTGTTCACCATTCACTATCCAGCTGCACAACACCCATTACAGCATTCCCCAACACGGCCATTATGGATACACGGGAACAGATAACCACACGTCTCGCCGATATAGCTACATGATGTATAAAAACTTATATCAGCAGTGTCGACCTCTACAACCTCTAGTCTATACTGTACAGTATATCAATATATGTGTACAGTACACCAATAAAAACCTCGCACCATAAGTACTCTACATATACGTATTGTTCGTTTATTACAAGATAACTTAGAATAGAATGTCTGTAATCTAACATCAACAATCTTCAAGCTAAAAATCTATAATTAAGTGATTCTTTAATACTTCTGAGACACGTGAGGCTTTAAAACCGTGACTGGAATAAGGATGAGAACGGGTGGCTAAGTCTCTTATTAAGGAGGTAAAACAAATTAATCTGAGGAGGTTAAGGGGACAACACCCTCACAACTGAAGCACAAATCACGAGTCGCTCAGGTACATTTTGTCACGTCACCCCGGATGCCTGATGCCCTGTAACACAACGCACCAGATATTTCTACAGTTTAAACAACTGTTTTTTACTTGACTAACTTAAGTTACACTCACATTAGTTACACAAAAATACAAGCCGAATGGAATATAACTTACCTAGTCGAAAGAGTCTAAGACCTAACTTCCTGAAAAGTCTTAACTCTTACAAGTATCCTAGAACAATATGCCTTCAACGCCTATGTTTTCAAATTATGGCTGAACAGCTGCACTCTACGAGATAGTAATGTTTAACATCCCCAATATTTACGAGCTGACCATCAAGGAATAAAATGACAATCTTAACCAGAGTTAAGTATTTACATCATGGCATATAGACGAGGAATGGACTCTGCACTTATTTCCTTATGTTGTTGTTCTTCCTGTGCGCATGGCGGAAGAATCATGCCATCCTCGCTGTCTTGGTAATAAGTGTTCTGCCACCATGAACTTTCAAGGCCGCTTAACAGGGCTTAAGGGATTAGGGCCTAAGGCTGAGGTTACTGACCTAAGATTGTTGAAATTAAATTCATTTTGAGTTCTCGTGCGATTTTGATCTGTACATTCACTGTTGGAAGATTAGAAATAGTGAACGGGTGTGTGTGCGTGTTATAAGAAGGCGTTTACAGTGTGTCTATGGGTCTTAGCACTTCTTTGCCAACTCTGAACCGCTGATACGACCCCTTATTCCCTCCCCAGACCGTTACCCAATACCAACACGTTTGGTTCGACTTACATCCTGAACCGTAATTCAATTGGGTCGTCTCCTGAAGAAGAAAAAAAAAAACTCCTGATTACCATAAAGCAACAGGTTCACCCTGGGAGTAGCGTGTGTCATGTGCTAATGAACATGTCGTGCTGGGTGGATGGCAGCGGAGGGCAATGACCGGCTCCACCTGTATAGAGCAACATTCTTCACATTCTCCTCTCATGGTCAACTACCAAGAGATCACAATAAAACCAATACATAGTTGTAGTCTACACGGTGCTGGTCCCGGAGGCTCCTCATTTACTCCCCTAACTCAATTAAGTTGATCCAATATACTCCATATGTACCAAACTATCTTTACTCTTGCTCAGGACATCCACCGATCTGATTATGACGTTTCTAGATTTGGCCAGTATACTGTAAGTCACTACTTGTTTGAAGCTCTCGTGCTTCACAAGGCGGCACAATACCACTAAGTAGAACACCATCTTTGTGGGTAATATTCCTCAGAAGGGGAATGGGGGAGGTTGCTTTAAATTAAGACGTATGACTTATTAATGTGATATGTTGAATCCAACCAAACATTAATCTGATAAGAGGAATGTTGATCTTTCAGGCGCATGTCATTACGCCCCATCACATATCAACAACAGCATTAAAAATAGTTTCCATTTAAACATATTGATTCAGGTAGTAAGAGTTAATTCATTTTCTAGTTAAGATCTATAACCCTGACGTAACAAAACTCTCACGACCACTGCAGGGATGCTTGAGACAATGGAAAGAAGCCGCGCGACGTTCATTTCAAGTGACTCAAGAATTCATTAAGAAATATTACTGCTCTTTAGTTTCGAAAGAGATAACAAAAAAATATTAGTTCCCTGGCAAGAATATGTACATTTATAGTGTGATAAATTCAACTGTATTATTCAGGAACTTCAGCTGAGTCGCCTGACCCCCATGACCTTCGACACTCACCCCATGACCTTTATACTTCATCGTACACAAGCCCGAGATTGAAGATGATATTACGACAAATAACACTCATTCTACTCAATCTCTACCGTTTAATGTCTTTCCTGTGTACCATTATTCTACAATATTTCAGTCACACTTTCTGCACATAATGTACGCCGGTATGGGAGGCAGGCCTACATATAATAGTCTTAAGTGGTTTAAAATACTGAGTTGTGTTCACCTATTCGTTTAATGTATGACCAAGTCCTATAACTTTCAATTTAGCCTGCCTATACTGCATTATGTTAACACTGGGTGTGAGGCAGCTTTAGTTTCCAGGGAGTTTGGCTGAAAGTTTCCTTTGAGCCTGAGCGTCCACACGTCAATAAAGTCACAAGCGTTCACTTAAGGGGGAAGAACTTGAGACAAGTGACAGTGAGGAGGGCTGGTTGGCAGGCAGGTGGGTCATGAACCAGACACGGGCACCAGGCGCAGCTGGTCAGCGGGTATGAAGGACGTCAACTTCTGTACAAATGATCCACTCAGGTGAAGACTGTCAACACTTGAATTTAACTGTACCAGTTCATACAGACAAGAGGACCCGCATTGTTACTGTATCCGTTTGTTTGTTCCTCGTGATATTTGTTGATAAAACGATTGCAAAGTAAAAAGTAATATTCAGTTTCCCCACAGCGGGAAACACCATACTGCAGTCCCTCCATTTTCATTTTGTATTAAAAATCAAAAATCAAAATGAGTTACTTTATTTACCACCTGATAATCCCCCATTCAACTTCTAAGCAAGTACTGTAATAAATGAACTTCTCTTGTCAGTTTAAACAATTACGGTCTCACCAAATACAAAAAGAAAAGATATCAAGGTAAGACAGAGGAGGCACAACCAACGCTTGCCAGGCTGTGAGAAAGTCATAGCTCACTTACAAATATGAAAGATGTACTGGTAACTCCGCATCCTGGCCATGCATGAAAGACTGCGAGAAACTTTCCTTTAATAAGTTAACCCAATTTATCTACATTAAACACTCACTCAGTCACACTAAACAGCAGAGACACGGGGGAGAAGAGTGAGTGTAGGAGGAGCGTGGGTGTAACTGCAGTATGACGAAGTAGCAAGTGGGCCACGAGTCATATTAGGAGGGTCCTGGCCTCCAACAGTGCTCTTATACACCCGACAACTCAACAATACACAACACAGTACTGCACACACACACTGTCCAGAAAGAGGGCTGGTAAAAGAGAACGACACACAGGAACACAAGTGGAGATTTCTTCGCCTTAACAAAACCACACTGCTCTCTGACCTGATCTGCTTGCTGCCCCCACACCGTATTTCAACACACTGCCCTATTCCTCTTAAGTAAATTTGGTCTGCTAAGTGTACTGCCTTCAGATACTTTACATGCAGGGGTCGAAATTAAACCCGATGATCCAAACAACTAGAAATTAAACCCTCGTCACGAACAAAATTTTCCAATGATTAGCGTTTGCCCAAGTCCAGATCTAATACTACACACAATATATTACATCATAACTTTAGTAATAAAACTTTTACAAGCAATTATTATACAGAAGCGGCCCCAACCAATAGGACTTTCTTGCACATTACTGATTTTCGTTCAATGATAAACAACCCAATTCATTTTGTATGATGACAGTTGAACCCTTCCGAGATCTTCCTCTGACTACCCAAGTCACACAAGAATAAATTAACTGCCAGAAAACAGACTTCCTCATCCCTAAAGGAAGATGTTAGATGCAAAGTTAGTGAATTCTATCCAACAGGGTTTCCCTCAACACCACAATTGCATAATATTTAGCAAGTGACAGGCGTTAAGCTACACATTTAACTTAAACAACACTAACATCTCATCATCACAGGCCATTGAGATTTCAAGCAACATGTTGGTGTCGTTAAAAGGTAAATTAAATAATTGTGTAACCTATTTGTTCTTCGTTTCAGTGAAGAAAACCCTATGTAGGTGACTAGTTATAACGTAAACGCTGTGTAAGGCAGTCCTGATATTTCATTGTTTTTTGCAGGCCCTAAAAAATTTTGGCCACGTGACCCAGGACCCAATAATGATCTAAAGGCCGGGAATCCGGATCAGTCTGGAAAAATTCTGGGTCTGATAATGTTGACAGCATCACAACTCCAGGTCACTAGACAAGAAACTGGAGCACTGGAAAATTAAATCAGGACAAGGTTAAGCCGCTAACAATTTTAAATAACAACCCTTATCATGAAAGAGCGGCACGGCACTACAAGCAACCCAGCAACAATACAGCGGCATTAATTACACAAGGTCACACTATAAGGCAGGTTAGTTGAGTGCAGGGTGAGGGCAGCCGGGGCCATACAGTAAGAGCGGGCCAGAAGGAACCCCAGACCGTGACTCCACATACCCCAGTATATCTGCCACGCCGCCACCCTCAACATCCACACAACTTGGCAGTACTACCCTAACCAATTCGCGTTCGACCTTGCTGTTTTTTGATGGTGGTAAAAAGAATCAAATTTCTCATCGGCCTATATACCTTGCACACACGCACAATAACGAGTCATACAATATACAGTCTAACTTTATTTTATTCCATACAAGGCACTGAAGAAAAAGAAGTTCGCTAATTTACACTAAACTATGTAAGGTGTACACATGAGCGTGTATTAGAAGCACCTGAGTATACCTGGACTGGTTTTCGGAGGTATAATCCCTCTCCTGCTCAGGTGACAGGCACTGAACTTAGCTTCACCGCGCTGGTGCTTTCACTGCCAGTACAACTACACACTCACTGTGGTCTCGTGCTGATTCATCACCACCCCCACCCCGGGGTGCACTTGCTGGTCAGGGTAAAATATTACACCTTTTCTTAAGCTTCAGTAAATAGTCTGCGACCTTGACTGATTTCTTCCGCTACTTTTTTACAAATGCCACTGACATGGTCCTACTTTTAACAGGGTGCCGTAATGTTGAACTCTTTAGAGTGCTTTACACTCGAATAGTAGTGCATAGATACACAACCCAGCTTGCAAGTTCAGCACTTCACCATTCGACATAATAAACACAGGTAACACCACTGACGAAGGTCGCTTCTTTCCAGAATAATAATTTAGAAGTACAGCTTAATCAAAGAGAAGACGAGAACGTCGAGTGAGTGAGCTAAGAAACTCTCCATGAACCCCTAACTATAATAACCAGTGGCATCGAAAATTAAAAATCAAACCTTTCAAGTCGCGGTAAAATTCTCTGATACAAATTTAATAAACTCTCCCGAGCCTGATTAAAGCTAATGATACGAGGAAACTGGCAGGGTAATAACAAAATTTTTCTCTATTTGGGAGAGAGGATCTACAGTGTAAATGGCTGACAGTTACCTGCCACGGCTTATACAACAAATAATTTCCGCAAGAATACTGCCCGTCGCTTTAGTTATTTCACTCCCCAAAGCAAAACAAGTGAAATAATGCGGCCGAGCGTTAAACCCTTTATCTTCACCTTAAACCAGTAGCAGCCCAGGCATCAACACCAAATAATCCTGTAGTCTTAACACTTGGTCTTATCGTTCCTCCCTTCACCCTACCTACACGCTACATACAATCAATAGGCCAACTTAACGACCTTCCCTTCGACGTCCCCTGTAATCAAGAGAAAATTATGGGGACACATGAACCAGGCGTCGGTAACATGAGCCAAAGCCAACAACACATTGTTTAGAATTATCCAACAAAACAACCAACTTTTCACCAAGTTTAGTTATTTACAACTGCGTGGAACCTATATATACTATACTAGTGATCCTAGACTGAATTACAGCGCTTTAAGCCGAAAAATAAACAGCAACTTTAAATTGGCTCATATCTTGAAAAAATGGTCCAAGGTTAATCCTGCAAGTCTATAATTAACAAGTACCATCCTGACCACACCCAAAACACGACCTTTTGAAGTGATTGTCTTATCCTACCAAGAAAAAACTCGATTACTTTGTGTACTGTACAGCTGTAGCTAATCCTTTCTCTGCACCACCAACACGGGACCTGACACTGAGGCTGCCTGACAATTTTAAGTCAGAGAAGATGAAACCAAGGACTATAGAATCGTAGATGAAGGGAAGCTTCTGGGTTAGCAAAGAAATCGGTCAAGGTTTCACATGTACCGGGTATTCGTATACGGGGAATATACCCACCTACTGTATAACCCAAAGATAGCAACATGGGCCATTTCAATCATACAAACTCTTAAAGATTTCATTACGGTATCATTCTTAGCATTATCACTAGCAGGAGTAGTTGCAGCAACAGAGTAATAGCAAAAATAGTATGAGCAGTAACGTTAATTGGATGACTTGCCAGACGGCCGCAACAAAAATAACACTTCAAAGATTCACATAAAAATACTTAACACAGTAACATACACACGTTCTGGTGGGGTAGTAAACCACGGCCTGGTAAAGCTGAAGTCAAAATAAAACTCCTGACTTGGTGTGAGATGCTGTGGTATGGAAGATCCTCAAAGACGACTATTATGACCAGTCGCCTGATAATGCCTCATAACCCCACACCACCAGTAGCGCATGATGTCACCCACTAAACACATTATCTCCCACCAAAACCAGGCCGGCCACTCCCTTACTTCCAATAATCATTCAGCCGTATGATTATGGGTTGATAGGAGGGTAGGATAGTAGGCATTATGGTCAGTGTGATGACTGGAGACCGCTCGCTGGTGGGATAAAGGGGTTAGCAGTGGTGTCAATGACCAGCGGTGCAGACGTAAACAAAAATGGCCTCCCTGTCCACAGTTCAGACAGGAGCTTCACATCAGTTACCACAGGACTCTACAATATTGTTTCTGTACTCTCGCTATGCACAACGTTACACAGGTAAAGCGGTTAACTAATTATAATAGCGGTAAGTTAACGAGTGTAGATTTTTCCTGTATTGCCGACACTCATAATATATTACTGTAATTCTCTCACGCGCGAAAAACATCTACCAGACAAGTCGGGAATAGCACATTAAGCTAACTAAACGCAGCTAAGAATGGGGGTTGTTTCTTAAACCAAAATTATATTATCTAGTAAAAGTAATATAAAGTTAGACAACTAAAGAAGGTCTGGGGCAACGAGGTCTGACGCTAACAAGATGTTTGTGGCCCGCCGGGAGGGTAATGAATGACGTATGACTAGTTGACGACAGCGTTGGGTGTGTGGAAAACACATTTGACCGAGATAAAAGTATGGCGTGTGGGTGTAACTGGCGAGAGGACGAGTAGGGTGTTTGGAGGTATTTGGCGAGTATGGTTCTTGGAGGTAATTTGGCGAGTATGCCGTTTGAAAGTAATCTGACAAGTTGACGAGCACGGTAAGTGAAAGTTAGACCCGTAATTGGGCGGTTATAATTACGTGGTGTGTGCGGGGGGCAAAGTAGAGGACCATGACAAGTAGTAATAATTTGGCGAGATGAGGAGCCAGCCAGGATAGTGGGAGGTGTTTAGCAGTTTAACGAATCTCACGTACAGCAGAATTATGATGAAAGGAAAAGAATGGCGTGTAGAGAAGGATTTTGGCACGGAGAAAAATATGGTGAGTTTGACGGTGAAGATGAACTGTGCGCGGAACGAAATCGGCGAGGGGAAAAATTGGTCATAGGGGGTTTTATATAGTAAGGCGCATATGGATTTTGGCGGGGAAGAAAAAATGGTGTTTATGTGGCATGTGACGATAGAGTGAGTACTTATAATGGAAACACTAGTGAACAATAGGAGTATAATGATAACAGGAAGATGAAGACCAGCCGATAAATATGAGAGGAAAGACTGGGCGGGTGGGCTTAAAACACCACACTAAACATGGAGGATTGCGGCGATGGACATATAAAACAAGGAAGGAAGGAAGGAAGGAAGGAAGGAAGGAAGGAAGGAAGGAAGGAAGGAAGGAAAGGGGGGGGGGGGAAGACTTGCCAACACAAACAATCAACATGAACCCACCCAACCTCCCTCCTTGTCACCACCACCTCGGGACTTGGCACGAGGACAAGGTCGCTCCTACCGCCACACATTATGAAACACAACACTCTTATTAAAGTCTGCAGTCGGGTATACATGAACATACACTAACTCATCTGAGAAGCAAAAATGTAGAAAATATCCTAAATGAAAATACAGACTTGCATCATGAATTCTATTCTTATACATAATAAAGAAATTCTCAATCCCCAACACACTAAAGGAAACACATTTCTTATTCGACAGAAATGACGGCATCAAACCTCTAAGAATGTTATCAGGTGAGTTGAAGGAAGGTGAAAAAACACACACACAGAGAGAGAGAGAGAGAGAGAGAGAGAGAGAGAGAGAGAGAGAGAGAGAGAGAGAGAGAGAGAGAGAGAGAGAGAGAGAGAGAGAGAGAGAGAGAGAGAGAGAGAGAGAGAGAGAGAGAGAGAGAGAGAGAGAGAGAGAGAGAGAGAGAGAGAGAGAGAGAGAGAGAGAGAGAGAGAGAGAGAGAGAGAGAGAGAGAGAGAGAGAGAGAGAGAGAGAGAGAGAGAGAGAGAGAGAGAGAGAGAGAGAGAGAGAGAGAGAGAGAGAGAGAGAGAGAGAGAGAGAGAGAGAGAGGGAGAGAGAGAGAGAGAGAGAGAGAGAGAGAGAGAGAGAGAGAGAGAGAGAGAGAGAGAGAGAGAGAGAGAGAGAGAGAGAGAGAGAGAGAGAGAGAGAGAGAGAGAGAGAGAGAGAGAGAGAGAGAGAGAGAGAGAGAGAGAGAGAGAGAGAGAGAGAGGAGAGAGAGAGAGAGAGAGAGAGAGAGAGAGAGAGAGAGAGAGAGAGAGAGAGAGAGAGAGAGAGAGAGAGAGAGAGAGAGAGAGAGAGAGAGAGAGAGAGAGAGAGAGAGAGAGAGAGAGAGAGAGAGAGAGAGAGAGAGAGAGAGAGAGAGAGAGAGAGAGAGAGAGAGAGAGAGAGAGAGAGAGAGAGAGAGAGAGAGAGAGAGAGAGAGAGAGAGAGAGAGAGAGAGAGAGAGAGAGATGCCTCTGGACGTTTGTGCCCGAGAGGGGGTGGTGGTATTTCTTCTTAACGTGGTACTGAACAATAAGAAGAAAGGTTAAGCAGTGTCGCACAGTGGCTTAGACTTAAGCAATATCTGGACACGAACCCATTGAATAATTTTTTTAGACTAAGAATTAAAACCAGTACACCAAGCACTCATGTTGCACCCACTCAACAACCAAAATCAAGTCTCTCGGAGTACTCTTCATTCAGCAGGTCACCTCAAGACACAATGACTGCTGCAGTATTGTCTTAATATAACATTACTTTGGTGCCTCTCTAGCATGTTAAAGAGAAAATGCCTACCTGGATTACAACCTTTCTACCTTACAGCTGGGTCTCTTTTAACAAGTAAATGAGTGCTATTTACTGGTGAAAACGTAGTAACACGAACTGACAAGAAGTTATACAAACGTCTGGTATTTCGTTCCAGCGATAAACAATGGAGGAGAGAACACCACAGGCTACCATTGAGGTCACCACGTCCAGTACTGGTGTAAATAAACACAACTATAAAAAAGAAAAAAAATACTCACTACTCCATGGACTGACTTGTTTTTGTCAAGCCCCGGTGTTCTCACGTCACCAGGATCCCTATTTGTATTTACCTTCTTCTGGAGATAATTGCCCTCATCATATGCTTACCTGTAACAAGAGAGAATTGTTAACTATACGTAGAACAAAACGGGGCATAATGAAATAAAACTAGAGGGTAAGTCTGGGTGACAAGTGTATGTGTAATTAAGAATGGAAGGTGAGTGGTGTAGTAGGAAAGCTCTATACTACTGTATAACAATCCATCTGATTAGATATTATGGCCGCCAGTACGATTATCAGCCCACTGTACCTTGATAGATTTATCACCTTAACCGGGCCAAGACGCCGCCTAACATGTTTCATATCTAACGCGGCCTTCAAACCTCCCCAAGGAAAATATATTCCACCTTCACTTTTCACAATGTATTGCTCAAAACTAACATAGTGATACATACATTATAACATTATAATAATCAAATTATTACCTTCAACAAATCACCATTAATATAATTGAGTAGTTCGATGTTGGATCATATAAAATATGTCTATTTCAAATCTCAACAAATACTTTTACTATTACTCAACTTTAAAAAAAGTTCAGCTCCCCCATGGTACTAAGAGTGTCTCCGGAAGGGCATCATATTATACAGGTTATCATTCTAGTCACCCACATCCTTGTCAGAGGACTCGTCGTGCTGGTGCGGCAAGTAGCTTACGAGAAGCCAACATAAGTATGACCATCACGTGGGTGTTGTGGTGTGCATCATGATGGCTATTAAAGTATTAGACTGTTGTGATGACTTTTATGATGATGCTACCATAAACATTACTACCGGTTGTAATGATAAGATAATAACTATGCAGTATAAAGTAGCAGAGATCAAAGAACAGACAACATCCATGATGAAATGCTGCCTAAATCACTTGAATTATGAAAAATTTCACACTATGATTAATATTATTATTTTCTACTCAAGCTACAATAAGTATACTGTATATCAATTTGATGACGGTTCATGCCACAAATCCTGTTCCCGCTGCTTCGTCGTAACTGTGAGGGCTTGCATAAAGGAAACTTCGACTGTTGATTCAACTATAAATATAATGAAGATGAAGCTCCTGGCATAAGCAGCCGTGGGCGTCCTTGTGTGTTGTGTCACCCATATCTATGCAGTCAGTCACATTTCACTTGTGCGTAATACGAGTGACGAGTAACTTGAGTGTCGAGTCTGGTCATTAGGTTTTTAAACGGTCAATTCTTAACTTACCCATGTCGAATTGAACGTGAGTGACCTTTTTTTTTCAAATGAGCTCTTAGTTATCATGTAGTAACAACTGACTAACGTTGGTACCTACAACAATCTCACACAACTATACATA
Source organism: Homarus americanus (assembly GCF_018991925.1). NCBI lineage: Eukaryota > Metazoa > Arthropoda > Malacostraca > Decapoda > Nephropidae > Homarus > Homarus americanus. The sequence goes on along the minus strand of NW_024753828.1, from coordinate 698,021 downwards.
TCTATCTTCTCTACAGCCAAATACCTTTCCCGTTTCATCAGTTACGTCACGTTCGTGGGAACATTACGCTTAGTATACATGAGCGTCCATAAGTTCTCTCTAAAAACATGCAACGTGTGAAGAGATAATCCTGGATAACGAACAGGGGTGCGCGCGCACACACACACACACACACACACACACACACACAGTCTCTCAGTATAAGCCAGCATCCGTGGTCGACCTTGTTGGTTCTCTGACGAATCATCACCGTCTGTCTACCTCGTGGGCCGACGTAACAGGGCTAGTCAGGTGGTGGTGACTGCGGTGGTGGTGGCTTTACATCAGTCACCGGGATATGCCACAGAAGCAGTCTCCTGACAAACACCATCATATAACCGTCATCAGGTTTAGTGCATCATCGTCGTCACCACCAATCATATGACTAGTTTTTTCTTCAAGTTCCTAATGTTACTGTTAATGTTCTTCGCCGCCACTGCTCCCTTTTATGACATTTTCTTGATTACTGGTTAAACGTTGAGCTGGTAACAGTGAAGATCTTCAAACGTGATCAAGGTCATGGGATTAAAGTCATAATAATTAAAAATATGAAGGAAAGCCACAAGTGTACACCATGGAACGATAATTGATGACCCGACCCCATTCCATCACAAAAGTGTCATAATGAAATATTTTATTTAAATTGCAAAGAAAAATTATAAAAAAAATCTGAAAAAAAATTTCACAAATTTAATTTATATAAGAGGATACGAAAATGAGAAATAGATCCCTACTCTAGCTACTGTATACATGTAACACTCAGCTTTGGCAATTAAAGTTCCTTGAGTGTGCCTAGAGGCTGTTCTGGTCAACGAGGCTACTGTTGCCTGCCGCCCGCACGCGAGTCCCCCATAGACGGCACGACCGCTGGTTCCGGCTCCGTCCTGCTTCCGGCTTGCCCCCCAAAAAGTCGCCCACAGACTTTCCGGCGGCCTGCTGCGGCAAGCTTCAGTCTTGTCAGGCTGTTATACTGTGCAGACATGGCCTCTTTGCTCGAATATCTGACTTTCTTAGAGCTAGGAGCTGCTGCTGCGGTTTACGCTGTAGCAGAAATAGAGAAACCAAAGAGAAGAAGGAAGTGGGTGAAACAGTGGCTGATGAAAAGGAATGAACTATCTCATATATATTGGAACATAGGGCCTAGTCAGCTCTTGGTCCCTTATACAATGTAACAGAACATTGTACCAGAGTACGGGAGTGTAAATATCCTCCGCGGCAGCTCCTGATTTTTTGGATGCTTCAACTTTTTTCAGTTCCTTGCGGTAGGTGCTCCTAAAGTTGTTAATATTTTTGGCAACAGTAACTCTGGTGGCATTTTCATCCTTTTCTTTAAGCTTCTCTAGAAGTATATCATATGCAGCATTTCGTTTTCCTTTATCACTATAGTCTTTCGACTTTATCTTCCAGAGGCACGGGTATTGTTTGTATAATTTGATGAATCCTCCCCCCCCCCCCAAAAAAAATTGTCACGTAATGTGCTTGTCATTTTCTAGATGTTTACTCACTGAGAGTTGCTATGAGACTGACGCCGATCGCACGACAGCCGCACAGACAATCCGTCAGGCCGGTGCCTGAAGTGGGACGGAAGGCAGAAATCTGGCCCCGACAGATTCTGAGCTTGCCGGTCCGGCCGCCGGACTCCACCCACAATTGGCAGTACGATGCCCCCTACACGATCGGTTTTACTTACGATTCCGGCGGACGGATCCGGCAGACGTATCGGCTATGGGGGGCTTAACATATCCATTACAACTTGGATGATCAGGAATATTAAGAGAAAAAACTTTTTCACGTTCTCTTGAACAAACCCATTAGACTCAAAAGGATGTTCGTTATATTCATGGTGACAAGTTAGTCTCAGGCAAAATGCGTGAGCACTTTGACTTACGACACCGAATATTTCACAGTTGACATACCACATATCTATCACTCCAGGAAATCGTGATTTTACTGAAAAGATATGGGACCAGACCTGTAAGTATATGTTTTCCGTGAGTTTACTATAACACGGCACATCCGTCTGGCGTCTGCTTCCGGGGAATAGTCTCTAAGTGCTTCATGGCGCTCCCTGCTGTGTCGATGGTTGACCGAGTTTATACGAGCAGGAAATGTCCTTTGTGTATTTCCTGTTCCGAAACTTCCCCGGTTCGGGATTACGTCCGGTAATAAGTGTCGGATACGTGTTCCACCATCCGGTATGCTGTACAGTATTGGGAGGCCCTCGTGACCAGCAGCAGTGTGCAACGGTAGTCCACCAAAATACCACAACTTGACCCGTGTGGGATAAATGAGTGGGTAGTGAGGTACACAGGTCACCTACTGATGACACAAGCTGGGACTCGCTACCACTGTTACCCAAAGTCGGGAAGGTATAATAAACCCCGGATTACTATGAAGACGCCACAAATTACAAGTGAGAACAGGTCGTCTCGACCGTACATTACACTCCTCGGAGTTAACATTCTGGAGGTCACCACAGCAGCACACACGTGCCACCCACATTTCAAATAAGACGGTTCACAGCATCACGACCAATGACTCCGCATAACAAACACGCACATCAAAGCCTAGTCTTCGTCTACCTACTCCTAATGTTATGCAGATACCATTCTTTAATCAACTATCCTGTTCAAGGATATAATTTCGATTTTGTGTCTGGTGTTAAACAAAATGACCTGGGACGTGTTGAGGAGGAAAAAATCTTGTCTAAATGGGTGTTCCTCCCCCCTACAACTGTGCCAAGAGCGGCGCCCGGCCGAGATTTAACTTACAGCGCACCCAGACATGGTTAACAAAAAGTAGGAGCGACACTTCCTCCCATACACAGCCAGTCTACAGTATAGCCCTTCCACTTCTTCCTTTCTCCCTAGTTCTCCTTCGCCTCGTCGTTCACACAACACGCCAAGAGTTATAAAGAACGATCTTTCAATAAAAAGGAGTACAGAAAAGTTATTGAACAATACTCATCATTCCGTTGTCAATAAGGGAATTCATACCAATAATTACATTCTGTAGTGTGGACACTGTGTAGTCTGCCTCCCTCCCTCCCTAAACTCTCTCCTTTTCTCTTCCCCTTCATGTACAAATTATCCCGTGCATATATTTAGTGGTTTTACTGGTTTTCTACACGTGTGTGGTATAAATAAACAACGTCATGCCTTCGTTAATGTGTTGTAGCTAAGCTTGCCACTTCAGACAGCGCGCCTTTACAACCCACAAAATACACACACACACCACGAGCCAACACTCCGGCTCTCGTCGTAACTGATGGCAGGTCAGTGGGTGGTATGCAGCTTGAAGCAACAGAGGTGTAGGTAGGCCAGCCTCAAGCCGCACACCACACTTGTGTCATAATGATCTGTCTGGGCATTGGTCACACTCATCACGCCACACTCATCACGCACTTGTATACCGACTTTTGCAGCTTCTTGGGCGCTCTCATAACAACTGAGAAATAGTGACAATGATTTAGTTTCCTCACCTGGAATGAGACTACTAGACGTAAGAGAATGTAAACACCGAGTAAAGACTAAAGACTGGGGTTGTCGCCCAGAATGGAGGTATAAATGGCACGAGAGTTAAGGTTGGCAGCATACGTCCCCAGCACGTCTCGCCACCTTGAACCGTGGCGGTTTCGCAAATAGCTCCCAACGCACGTTTCCATTCGGGGGGCTTTCCCCAGTTGTAAACTTTACTGGTTTAAAGCTTCACTAGTACACCTGGCAAGGGGTAAACGTAGTACCTCTTAATCTTGCTCTACATAACTATCTCGGCTAAAAAGAATTCCATCGTTCCCCACATGCTAAAAGCAACCTCTATAATCTGTGTACTCGCCTCTTACTAGACTTGCCTTGGTTTATGTGTCCCTTCTCCCCCTTAGGTTTATGCGTGAAGTTAACACTTTTCGTCGGCAACCGAGATACCGTCAGTAACGCTTCAAAGTTGATGCTAATGCACCATGCATGAGTCTGAGAGGAAGTAAGAGATATGTCATGACTGCCTGACACACGCCACCAAACGGTTTAATCCCGCGCTTGTCATTCTTCATCACAATCAATAGTCTCTCTTACAAGACAAGACGTCAGCGATACACACGTTTCATCTAACAAGAAAAACAAACAAAAGAAACATATTTAACCGTAAACTTTTTAACTTATGTGTGGTTCCTGGTATTACAAAACAGTCCATCCTGGATGAAGGTGTTAGGCCTATAAATCTATATCTTCGTCCAACTTAATATAAATCAGTATTGAATCTTGCTGTCTAAATGTAGTTTGACTAATAAGAAGCAACATTCTTTTAAGACAGAACTAGAACCTGGCAATGCGAAGCTCATGACTTTAAAAATATTGGAAGACCCGAAAACACGCGAGAAGGTAACATACAGCAGACCTAACACAAGCGTCGTGGGGGGGGGGGGGGCTGGTGTGTTTATAATGAAGACAATTAACCTCCAGAAGTAAACACTGCTGACAAACATCAACTCTTGTCACTAAGTACCATTGAATATATCATTACACGCTCTTACAATTTAAAGACCTTAACAACACACATTACAAGACTAGGTTGCCTGACTTTAATGATACCAACTGCACTAATGAGCAACTCGATTCACCAAAATAAATCGTCCATGATGGTGGTGGAGGGCGGGAGGATATCACATTTCTGTAACTGTTTTTCTTTTCCATTACACTTCATTAACAAAAACTATTTATTTTATCTAAATTCCAATTAACAACAAAAACATTAATATTAACATAATAACAATAATGATAGTAATACTACTACTAATAATATTATTATTATTATTAACAAAGATAAAATTAATACAAAACTATGACGTTATTACATCACATACAGTATAATAATATTAAAGTAAATATATCTGACTGACACAGCTCAATACCATTCTACAATTTCATATTACAGTACTGTACTTACTTAAATAAACGAAGAAACAAAGTTTGTATATTCTCGTCATTCTTGATGAAAGCAGTCACGTACCATCATCCTACACTACATACTAAATAAATTATCTATGAAAAAAGACAATATTTAAAAACTGAGATGTAGATGCGATTACTGTACAGGTACAGTACGTCAAGTGATGAGCTAAGGGACGGTATTGTACACAGGGTCGGTAAATGCCAAAGTATTAATGACCTCGGAAACGTATCCCCCACGCTGTCTGTTTGTCACGTTCTCTATCTTATCATGGAGGATCTATCAACTTTCCGTCGTTGCTTCAGATTAGCCAGGTACCGAAACAACTAACACCTCGGTCACTTACGGTACTACTCTTGAGTGTTAATGAGACTAATGCATCAAAAAACTACTCTTATTGTGTTCATGGAATTAACTACATGCTTTTCCGAGAGCTCATGAGAACTTGCCTGAAGTGGGAGGGCGGCCCGCGCTCACAGCTAACGGTTGACAAGAGCCACGACCTGAAGAAGCTGATACAAATATAAATATGGAAAAAAAATCAAAGTCATGGACCCAAGAGTTCCCAATAAAACAGCGATTTGGGCTACTTATGCGAGTATCAGTTATGACATGCTTTGGCTATTTCAAGTTGTTGGTTAGGTCTAATGAGGTCAGGTCAGGTCAGGTTAGTTTAGTTTACGTCACTTTCGGTTTTGTTAGGTTACCGTACTGTGTGTTAAGTTAGGTAGAATTAACTTTAAGTTATGTTCGGGGTTGGCGAAGTAATATTGATTCACCAGACCGGCACCACAAGTGTTCACTGGCGAGGAAGAAACACACCCGGATGATTTATGGCTCTCAATTATGAAAGTTTACAACCCGTAGTCCCAAGTTCAATAAAAAAAAGACTTACCCACGAGTTATACGTTCCGTTAATTCTGGGTTTTAAACAACTACTGTAGGCGTTTTCTCGTCAAGACTCGGGAGTGAGAGTCAGTACCAGCGACCAGTGAGTCTCCCAACCTGAACTTGCAGCACAGGTGTAAATCACTACCCTGTCAAAGCAGTACAGTATATACTGTACTGTACATTAAGTCCAATTCCAAAATTTACTAGCAGCTATTTTTAGTCTCGCTGATAGTAATGGTCCATAAATATTGAGACCCGGGGCACAATTGAAACCTTTAATTTCTTTTAAATACGTTTATGTCTAAAGCAACAGCCTCAGTCCCATTTACCTCCTCCTGTCAACATATTATATCTGCCATTGTAGGTCCAGGTGAACTTGTTACCGAAGTGTGACGTCTTTCCACATTCTCCAGACGTGACTTTCCTCGCCACCCAAGACAACTTATGTGGGCGTACCGTAGTAGTCACTCATGACATTATTGAAGAGTCAACCGCCCTACCACCAGCTACGAGGACACGGCGGGTGACTACATGATCATGCAACTGAAACGAATCAAATCCAGTTACCAATCAAGTTATTTCCTGAGTGGTGCTTTGAATGAGGTAATTAGACGAATGCAACACTGGCTTTACTAATGTACTTCGCAGATGTACTTGACATTTCAATTATTTTAACCAAAAAAATACAGTAATTCCAATTCTGGTAGACACATACAAGGAAAATAAAAATACATTTATCCTTGATAAATCAATTACAGTAGTGGGAGTACACCAACACATAAGAACATAAGAATGGAGGGAAAATGCAGCGGGCCTATTGGCCCATACTGGGCGGTCCCGTTTACTTCCAATTCGCATCACTTATATATCCATTCAACTTATGTTTGAAACTAACCAGGGTATTCGAGTTAATAATGATGTTCGGTAACTTGTTCCACTCATCCACTACTCTATTTCCAAACCAATGTTTACCTATCTCGCGCCTTAATTTAAATTTGTCTAATTTAAAACCATTGTTACGAGTTCGCTCCTGGTTGGATAGTTTGGGTACCTTTGTAATGTCCCCTTTGTTTGGCCCTGACTTCCATTTATACACCTCGATCATATCGGCCCTCACTCTACGTCTCTTGAGGGAATGCAGATTAAGATGCTTTAACCTGTCTCTGTACTCAAGGTTCCTAATGCCAGGGATTAGTCTGTCATTTTCCAGGAGAATCTCACTGGACGACTTCCGCTGTTTCAATTGTCATGGTAAACAATAAAAATATGTTAAGTTATGGTATCCTATGTGTACACACTATTACACTGATTTACAGGATTGAGAGACAGTAACATTCAAGATAAATCATAAGAGGAAGTAGTATCGTTTGTACAATCAGAGAACATAACTTAGTATTAACATCCAAAACCCAAAACTTTTCAACCAGTTAATAACATAAGGAGAATAAAACTATGGCTGGGACCCTAAGGTTTTAAACAATGAAAGTTCTTCCTCAGTAAGAGCACAATGGTTGGTCTAAGTTACCAAAGTATATATGGTTACATACATATTTTTTTGTGTGTGTTTGCCGGCAACATGCTGAAAGTTGTTAACGTGTTATTTTTTACTCAATCTAGTTCCACAGAGGAATTGCTTCCGTGCGCAGATCAGAAACCCACCCTTCTGTACTTTCCTCACATACTGTACATGGCAGTCCGTGTGTTTGTAAGATGCCCTTATGTGTTTACTGTTTCAACAGTATAAAAGCGGCCGCAGACGCCCCTTGATTATTGTCCAGTTCATAAGTTTCACCAGTCTTGATCACCCGACAATGAATATGAGATTACCAGCTTAAGATAACGCAATAAAATCAATATAAATATTTATATTGCAAAAAAAATACGACTTCAGTGCAATTTTTTGATGGACATGAAAAACTTGTTGCAGGTTCCCCGCCTCTGGTATCCCATGACAACCTGAACCTAAGACATTAAGAGTCGTGTCCAAGCAACAACGACTTTTTAACAAGTAAATGTGGGCCAACAGGAACAGCTGTGTACAGTTCAGCTTTAACTCTGCAACAGAGACACTATTAAGTTTAATAAACCGTACTCTTGGCGGCACGTGTGCACTGTGACGGTTCTAACTTCCTAAAACACACAACAAACTTCCGGTAACCAACGTTTATTAAGAAATACACTTCCGCAACACGGACACAGACACCCACAAGCGCTTTTATTTTCTGTCTTTTGTTTTTTAATTTGAGTAAATGATTTATTTATCCCTATTTTACGTGCAGTACCAGCAACTAGAGTAATTACACTTGCTGTCCCACAGCGTTGGGGTGCGAGGTAACGAGTAGCCTAAAAATTTATTGGGGGTTTTGAAGAGATTTGGACTTTCTCCTCAGTAGGAGAGGCAACACTATTTTGTTTTTATAATTCATATGAAGACTCCATGCGACACACATGCCGTGGTCAACTACACAATTTTCTTCACCGGGCTGTAAACTAGAAACATAGATCTAACCGTGACAATGACATACACACTTAGGTATTAAAGTCTTGTAAACATTGTTGAGCTCAGTACACAGTACACTACCAGTTTATGGCGAGGTCCTAAGACATGAACTATAAAAGCGACCATGATGAAGTTAACCCATGACATGGGAGGGTGGTGTAGGTGATGAGGTTTAAAAGAAAGGTGGAAATGTTAAGGCCCTGAGGAATGTGATGTTTAGGTTTTAAAAGGGCAGTGGGATGTTCTCTTGTTCAGGTGTAGAGGAATGGTGAAGCTCAAGTTTAAAGGGATGCCGAGACGTTCCGTTAAGATGGATGGTGGAAACGGCGAGGTTTAAAGAAGGTTGTGTCCAGATCTTAAAACAATGATGTTAGTGATGATGGTGAGATTTGAAGATGGAGTAGATGGTGAGACTCCAAGGGCTGGTTAGGTTATTCATATCCAACAGGATGGTGGAGGAGCACACAACTTGCCGTGCATGGGCTTGACCTTGCCCTGCTGCCCACGTCAAACTAGTGGGACGCTGCAACGTCACTGTTACCACGCACTCTGTTCACCACCTCTCCTATCTTCCTACACACAGATAACTCACTATGAACCTAACACTCATAAAACATTCAGAGAATTAATGAAAACATTCCAAAATCAAATACAATATGAAAAGAACTGCATAAGATGTTGCACGATAAGTTGAAATATAAATCACTTAGAAAGCGTAAGCACACAGCGGCTTATTTGTTCTAGTATTAATAATCAAGACATTTTTTAACGCCACACATTTCACTTCGGCAATACGACTTTAAACCTGGTTATCGCGGTATACACGACAGGAAAAGCTGAAACGATTACTCAAGTTTCAGGACGTAGTGTACATGCCAACTGCCTAGTCGATCAGACATCACGGCTTGGCGGGTTGATAATAACTATGTTAAGGATAAAACTTAACCCCTCAAAGAAACTTTACAGTAGATAGTTTCATGGGAATAGTCCCGGGTGTCAAAATTTATTAATATCGGCAAGGACTGTCAAGGATCCGTTTTTGTATTACCTACAGTATACTGTAGGTGGAGTCCCCGGCCGTCCTCGCCTACACGTCCTCGTCACAGCTCATGCTCAGTAAACGCAGCAGTCATTATTAAAACTCCAAATTATGAGTCAGAGGTCAAATGAGAACAGCTGACGATGGCCTGGAGAGGTTGAAGCAGGTTCTTACCTGCCATGATAGGCAGACTGAGCAAGTAAAGGCAATGCGAGGAAGGGGCCAGGTGGGCGTGGTGGCCTCGCTCCTGCCCACGGGACACCCCGTTATGGCACCAGCTGTACCCTGGTCAACCACGCACCACCCCACTATCACTTAACACAGTTAATCAGTCAAGTTATAAACACGCACAATCATTATCTGATTCATTAAATTAAAAAGCTAATAGTCACCAAGAAAGCTCTCAACAAAATATTAATACGTGTTAAAACCCTCTATTGCATTTATTTCCTACTAAAATGAGCTCTCGTGACAATTATCGGTTGGTATCGATTTTTATTCTTAGTCTGAATATACAACTATTGCCCGTAACAGAGCACAAGAAGTGTTGTGTGGAATATCCTGCTGAGGTCTGGCAGGAGTGAGCCCAGCCCAGCCCAGCCCTGGCCAGCCTCAACAGCCGCACCTGACACTACAACACCAAAGTGGGACACACCTCTCACCCGCCTCCACCACCACACCTGCTCTTCTAACTCCTACACTCGCACATAGTCATCCCCTTAGAACACCAATACTGCCCGTATTGAACACATGAGTACATACATGCTACACAAGGTAAACATTCCTTAATCCTACCTCTATGACAGCCATTTGCATTTCTAAACTAACAGTGAGGCTTACTGATAATAAAAGTAAAACACTCACCCAAACACACACATAAATGAAAAGTTGAACCATCTCAGTAAAATGAGAACCCTAGCGGAATGTATACAGATTTTCTCTGACACCTGCAGAGTATATATACAGTAAAACTCCCTCGAGAAGAACAGCTAAAGTCTCTAGTGTATGACTAAACAACTCGAGTTATAAATATATCTGACAGCTTCACAGTCTCCTCAACTGGTAATGCACATCATCCAGGATACACAACATGTTTCATTTAACGCAAGTGAACCACGCAATGGTCATGGTTCTGGACGGACGGACGGACGGACGGACGGACCGACCGACGAGCGCGCGCGCACGCACACACGCGCTATATCGCTCGTAAGACTAAGACTATTCCTATAATAGCCTTGAGAATAGCTTGTTTCCTTCACAATATCTTCAAGTAATCCTATCATGCCAGCTGGAGCTGACTATAACATCCAACTTCCAGTGTAGTGAGCCGGAATAACAGATTAGGTTTCTGGCAGGATACCAGGACACAACCCTAACACCGGAAATCCCCAAAGAAATATTTCCAGATTTATCTTCCCTCAAACCAACTGATCATATTTTGCAATTATATATATTGAGTACTGTATACTGTACTGTAAATTGCTTTCGCCACAGGAAACTAATGCCACCCATGCCCCATAGAAAATAATAATTAAACGATAACGGCGTTTTGGTGTTGTTGCCCAGGCTACCGAGTACTGCCGGGCGCTTCACCAATCCATCAAGCCATTAGCAACATGATCCCTACCTACAACACATACCCAGTTCTCTCCCAGTGCTGCCCAGATGCTGACAACCACTCATTGCTTTGCCTTCGTCCACAATGGAGCAATATAATCGTCCCAAGGTCAGATAGTTCAGCATTACACCCTAAGATTAAGTAACACAATGCACCAACGTATTAAGCCAACACTTGTGACGGGAGTTGTGGTGGATAATGACAGTAGTTGATATACGGTATACCTCAAGATAAATATAGTTTGTTGTCAACGTGTAAATAATAGCCATTACTACTGCGACACTGATACATGTGAAAAAACCCAGAAAGTGGGTGGTGGCAGCACTGATGCTTGACAGTGGCGTCCCCGACAGTCACTTACACACATTAAGCAACCCTCACCTCGACCGCAAATGGCCCACGTCCGGACTCACAACGTGACCCTTGACCTTTGACCATGACTCGCCGTGTCAAAGATAATTTAAACAGATTCGTCAATTAGAATGACAGCCTCACATGATGGCATAAGAAACATTGCACCCCAGCCTCTGTACCAGTAGCTTTTTAACAAACAATCTTCTAGGCGGATGATTGACTCGGAATCAGTGACTGAAAATCGTACTGGTTATAAATATACGGTGCAATATGACGAGAAAAAAAAATTCCCGAAGAGGCCGAAAAAAAAACAATCTCCAACAAAGGGAAATAAACAGTATACTGGATCTTGGGAGTATGTCAGATGTCACTTAACCTTCGGCGAACACACAAAACATAATAATTGTTCATATGACAGAATGGACAACGAGTCTTTCAAATGAAGGATGATTAAACGAATTAGAGTTTAATACTGCTCCAGTCACATATATTCTCTTGGCTGTAATTTTAGGCTACTAGCAACACACCGGTAGGAAAATATAATCCAAGAACATTTACTACCGTTCGCCTCTGGACACTACTGAACATCTCAGCTGCGAGGGACGCCTTGACTTAAAGCATCTAGTCTGTATTTCTGAGGACGTATATAAAAGAAAGGCGTATATTTATCATTCCCAACTGCTTAACTGTACAATTAGGAACATTAAGTCTGAAAAAAACCCAGACAAATTATAAGACAAGAAATGAACAACAAGACTTGCAAAATATCAATAAACAGGGATGGTGTACGGTGATGATGTTTAAGTGAACGGAGGACTACAGAACGTCAATAGAAGATAAGAGGTAGTGATTGTGTACAAGTGGTTTATTGCCAGTGCCCGCAGCAGCCGCCCACGGACCGACCACACACTCGCCCTGATATGAAGCGACTTTCACACAAGATAACACACACACACACACACACACACACAATAACTCATGGGCAAAAAGCTTAGGATGGTGTAGTGGTTAGCAGGTTAACAAGCGTAATGGTGTACGGGCCGGTGTCTGGTCCCATGGCACACCGAACAGGTTCCCGTGCCAGACTGGATGGACAAACTGACACTGTTCGAATCGTATGAGGGGGAGGTGTTACATATCACACCTTTCATATGACTAAATTAAGTTATTCTTGTGTCCACTGTGTCGGGACACTTTCTATTCGATGATATGAGTCATAATTTCGAAGACTTCTTTAGGACACAATATACTTAGGTCTAGAGATATACTGTATATAAAAACACGCAAGTTTCAGCGCTGGAGACTAGAAAAACATACTACAAACAGAGGAAAATCGAAAGTCAAACAGGTTCCAGGTTAAAGACAAGGCTGTGGAGGCAATGCAACCTGTGTAACCAGCTCATGATAAATATCATCAGTTAAAATTTTAAATACTGCAGAGGGAAGTAAGTGTTAACAGCAAGTTGTAATGTTGATACGGAGTGACCAGAGTTGGGGACCTGAAGGTCACACAACTCGACCAGTCAAGGAACATTCGACACGATTCACGGGACTGCTGTAGGCGTGAGGTGAGGGTTATCCAGTCCCAGGCATCCCGCAGTCTACATATGGCCAATATTTGTTTTACTGACTTTTAATCTAACACTAAATACTGTAAATATGCATGGTAAATATACCAAGAATTCGAGGTATGGTCTGCGGATCGCGGGGACATTTAAATCTTTGTAAGCAACCAGGACATTTAAATTTAAGTTGAGGCTTGTGAGTGGCTGGCCAGAAGGCGCGTGGGCGCAGGGAGTTACGTCACTGAGTCAACAGCGGCCACCTACCACAAGTCACACACGCTAACATTTACACACTCTTCCTTACCTTCCAATGGTCCCTGCTAGCAATATTACACACCTCAAAACGCAAAAAGCTAGATTGAGCCTGAGTACCCTAAGCTCTAAACGTCTTAAGAATTTTAGCAACACGTTGAAGTGGTCGCTTTTAAAGGTCAGTGTCATACTGATATCAGGAAATATAAAATTTAATAGTGATAAAGCTGATAACAAAGATCAAAAAGCGGAATCAAGCGAGAAAAGCGAAAACCCCAAACCACAGAGCTTTGTGCGGGCTTCAGGACGCACCCAACAGAAAAGATGTTGAGTATCTTGAGCAAACCATAAGGAACGAAATGATGCTCGGGTCAGCCGTGCCCCTGGGAAACCACATGAGCATTTCCGTTGCTACCGTGTACCACTGACAGGTATATTAAGGTACACATTCTCCCTGAGGTCACCGACGACAAAGTTGTGTTTGCTTCAACGGGTTAACAAGCACTCCAGGTTATAAAAATGTCTTAAATTTTCCAAAATAATTATAAAATACTTTCGTCGAGGTCTACTGTGAAATAATCCTAGACTATCTCTTCAAACACAACAACCAGCACGTAGAGGAGCTTAAGAGAAGGGGGGTGACGTGACTAGTCAGGTCAGGTCAAAAATAAGGGACCCACTAAATAACTATCATACATCTAGATCAAAGGTTTTCAAAGCATTTTAACCTTGGGCCACTGACAAATAAATTTATGTAACATATCAGTTTTGAACTGACCATCACTAAGGTTTATTGATTTTAATTCCTTAATCAAACAAGCTTCAACCAGAAGTCTTTCTGTCACCCCCCTTCTCTTAAGCTCCTCTACGTGTGTGTTGGTGTGGGGATTAGTGGATGACATCATTATGACCTGACCTCATGTTTTTAAGGTCACCCTGTATATTTAAGCCTCTCTCTATCCATGTAGCCGTATTGCACACTGTGTTTTCTTGTATTATCATATATATATATATATATATATATATATATATATATATATATATATATATATAGATAGATATATATATATATATATATATATATATATATATATATATATATATATATATATATATATATATACATACATATATACATATATATATATATATATATATATATATATATATATATATATATATAATCCAAGAAATAAGTCTAATATATACTGTACACAAGGTTATCGAGCCAACAAACGAAATAAAAATATAAAAAATGGGTGGGTGATCTACCATTAGATAAACTAAACTCAAAACATAACGACGGTAACAGACGATCTAAACAACTTCTGGAGGGAGGTACAACGGATTCTTAAACGCCTTTAATACTACACAAAAACAAATTGAAAATATATAAATAATTGCAAATACGAACACGATTAACTCTCATCATATTAACTAAAACACAACGGAATAATATTGATAATAAAATAATAATGCCAACAATAAGATTATAATATCAAATAAAAAGCTATTGAAGTTTTTGGGTGGTAAGAAATCAAGGCAGTGTGAAACCTAATCAATTAATACTAAGCATCATCATTTTAAAGTTCAACGTTCAACAATTCAGACATTAAATTGAGGTTATTAACCTGAACGTAGCCAGGAGGGAGTCTAGAATTACTTCCATATTTAATTCGCGTCTGTAATGTTATTCCTTTTACGATTTATATATACCAGCAATATCCAACAGACTTTCAAGACATTGATTTACACTATAGGTTCGTCACGGGTGTACAGTATGTAAAGGGAGACAAGTAGTTAAATTTTTCTTTTTTTTGTAATCATGTTCCTCGCCGCAGGTAAGCAGCCATCATCCCTAACCCAAGAGAGATAACATTCCCATTTTACTATTCTTAAGTCACCTCACAAACATCTTCAGGAAAAAGGTTACTATCGTTCAATGTTTACTGTACTCAACTGTGGCTTGGCTGGCTCAAGGTGTAGAGACGAAAGCAAAGATACGTTCAACGCCATGGCTGGTGGTGAGGTCACGGTCGCCTGGTGTGAGGGGGAGGAAACTTGACAACGGCGACGGAAGACTGAGCAGCCTGGTCATACGAGGAGGGCGGAAGCGGAGCTGTGGAAGCCTGCACACACCTGGCCGGGTCACTCCCTTGGTCGACTGCTAACAAGTTTACTGGGTTGGTCCCGAGGCTTCTCCTCCATCCCCGCAGCCAAATTTTAGACCAAGTTGTATTTACTACCTTTTGAAGTCAGGTTGTTTGAACACTTTGCCCGCGGGTAAACGACTTGAGACAGAAAAGTGGAAGGTAAACCATTTCATCAGGCGAGGCAGGACAGGTAGTGGCGCCTTCACAAGTAAAAAGTAACAGTCTTGATACTACTGCACACCAATATATATATATATATATATATATATATATATATATATATATATATATATATATATATATATATATATATATATATATATATATATATATATATATATATATATATATATATATATAATTAACAAGTAAAATAAATTTTCTAATTATACTGTATATAACTACACATATTAACCCCCCCAAGTACCATTTTGATATAAAATAAAATACACAACTCTCAGAATACTCAAGCGGTTTTTAATCTAAAAGTTTTCAAATAATCTTTATGCTTCGTTTAAAGTGCTACGCTAATATTCCATTTAAATGCGAAAAGACAAATGCATAAAAAGCTGGCGTCTTAGATCTACTTAAAACTTGTGATGCTGGAAAGTTTAAAAACAGCAGGGCAGGTAAAATGGGAGGAGACAAAGAATGGGTGAACCTTAAGTTTCCTTGGTTCATGAGGAGCAAACATCTTGATGAGACACGAGGTGCACACCAGTCGAGGAGTTGGGTATGCCATGCACCTATTTTCCTCCACCTTCATTCAACTGCACTTTTTGCCTTTCCTGTGTCCAAGCCATAAACCATAACAATATTTTACACATTCCCAGATTATTTTTTAGTTCAAGAAACAAATTACAACTCAATTGAAACCTGTCTTTTCTTCTTTCATTAAGTTACCCGAGGAGGTACCAGACAAGAACCATAAAATCAAGACCGACATAAATAGAATTACGGTGCGCCTCCCTTCCCCAGGGGTCTCGACAGGAATAGAGATTAGAAGCGGGAAGAGGGGATGAGGGAGTGAGGCAGGTAGAGAAGGAAGAATAATGGGGAGTGTGTCACACAGAAGATGAAAATAAGAGCGAGACACACCGAAACAGTACCGGTGCTTGTCTATCCTCTAGACGAGTGCCTCACAACATACTGAAAAAGTGTGCAAGTACCTGACTCACAGCACAAAATATGTACGAGGACAATTTTTATGGCTGGATAAATTACTTACAATCATAAACGTGTAATAACTGACTAGTGTGAACCCTTGCTAATAAAGGGAATACATCATACTGGGACAGTAATCTGTACCACAATCAGAGGACTTCTTTAATTCACAATGAAACACATCCACCCACACATCCCAGTCTCATCTGGAAGACAGGCTCCTGTGATAAAATACTTGCTAACTAGTGTGTGTATGGTTTACCACGTCTTCATAACTAACACAGTCATTTAGATGTTATACAAAAGTACAAAGGTTAGCGTTAATTGATGGCAAATGAAAGAACCATAAAGGTCCACAGGCAAAATTGAACACATTCCCTTGATATAAATGTAGATGTTTCAACAGAATAAAAATTCAGTGTCACATAATAAGAAGCACTGTATGGACCAAGTAGTACACCACATTACAAACAATAGCCATGACTGTTGCTGGGGAACATAAACACGGCCCACCCACCACACTGCCTTCACCACACATCTCCGATATTAATAGCGGGTCTGCCTGGCACTGGTCCAGATCTACGACTCCCACATCATTCATAATATATCAATATTACTGAGCGTGTGGGCGGGGTCTCTGTATGTTAGAGGCCAGAGGTAAGGTGTTGGTGGTCCAGCAATATAGGAAAATCCTCGTGAATGTGAAGTGGACGGACTAGTCTTCGTACACTAAGGCGTTGGCTACTATCATTTGTTATAAGTTATGTTGCGAATAGGTTTAGGATACCATTAAACAATGTTCAATTGGTACAGTACGTGGGACACTAGATGACATCAAACACAAAGAGGGACCGTGTAATAACAACGCCCCACCACCCTTACAAAACTAATTCAATCTATCAATGCCACTACGCAAACAATTGCAACACTTTAAAATTTCCACATTTAAATATACTTACCTGTATAAATGAGAATATATTTAAGGTATTATTGGATCAATCTAACACTAATAACCCGATGATCCTTACAAGCCAGCCCAGAAGACTAACTGAAAAAAGAAGTATTCAGTCACGGTTCGGTACAAAGAGACAAGTAATGACCATGACCACCACACAGACGCCGCCGATATTCAGAAAAGAAAAAAAAAACAGTATGATAACAAAGACAAAAACCAGTTTAGTCCTGTGCCGCCACCACCACCACAACAATAACGCGCACCATCACATCACCACTCAGGTTAACCTAACACCTGCTGTCACTACACACACCACCGAGGAAGACATTTCTGGATTATAAAACACTCGGAACAAATTATGTAAATTACACACACACGTATCAGTATGCATCCCATATTGCTCTTGTTATCACACCCAATTTTTCTTGCTCCTACTTTCATCGTCTTTCACTTCCAGCATACAGTACAACCATCACCCAAACTATTCAATTCAGTCCTACTCTTCTGCGCACCGTAGATAAAACAATAGGTAAATCAGTCAAATACTTTGACTAAATTGTTTAAATAAAAATTCCAATACACGAAGAGTAAAACCCTTTCTAACCGGATCCTTCGGCTTCACATTACACGTTTATACAGTACCTGCCATGGAATATTTTTCCAACCTTTAAAATTTGAAAGTTTATCAGCTAACAATATAAACAAGGTATATAATAATGTGGAGAAATGCCAAATAAAGGACCCTCTTCGACCACCATAATGTTAAAAAGAAACAATATCTGCCACGCACAGTATAGGCGAAATGTTTGTAAACAAAAGGTGCGTGAGGTAACCGGCAATTATGCTGTTCATGGCCCAAACAGGAGACCATAAATTTTTACTCCCGCCAATGATTGGTAAGGGTGAGGCAATAAAAATTCTCGCCACACTGGTGTAAGCCCGTGACAAGGGCTGAATCAATGAAAGTGATCATCACACTGGCCATGACATCACCCCCAACTTCCTTCTTCACGAGACCCGTAAGTCAGCCTTCCTCCTATTAACGTCATTACGTGATTCAATATGGCCACCATTATCCTCTCCAACCTCTTACAAGGGTTCCCCCAAACTCTTCTAGTTTCAAGTAAATATTGGTCATTGGAGAAACTGGTCCTTACGCTTAAGGAAACTAGGGTGCAGGGGAGGATCAGCAGGTATCCCATTTGGGGAGTAAAAGCGACTCCAAATATTTCATAAATTCTTGAGGAACAGCAGCTGTTTGCTTATTCTTTCCACAAAAGACAGTGTGGGCAACTCGTCTTCGTTAAGTATTATCTCATGGTGGCTGCTTCGCCATCACACTTCATTATAAATCCTTTCAACATACACAATAACACGAAAGATTAGCAGATGTGCGTTTAAATGTTATTTATCTGATGTAATTTTTTAACAAACATCAGACATTAAAAGTCAATTGACAACGCAGCGGCTAAAATATTAAAAAAAGGCCTAACTTAAGTCTGACGAAACCCTGGTTTTATGTTCAATCTAATAACCGCAACAAAAACTTTTTAAACTTTCGAAGCTCTGTTCCCTCCTCTCGAGAAAAAAAATAATGATTGATGTAATTGCTTAAAATTATAACAATCTCTCTAAACTGAAGCTCTTTAGCATTAACGATAATGATGAAACTTTCACACAGCAGCAACACACAAGGAGGAGAGCGTCGACGGGGAGCAAAACCAACTTGCTCTCAACTCCACCGCCCCAAGGTGCAAGGGACGCCCAGACACCAGGTGCTACACCCCAACCCAACCCGGCGAGGACGTCACTACCCAGATGCCAAATACCAAATTTATTAAATGCTCTTTGCGATAGTTTATAATCAACATAAAAGCAGAACGTCCACGGCATGAATCTTTTTCGACGGGGAGAGAACGAGACGGGAGGGATGGAGGGAGGAGGGTGCTGCGGAGGAGTGATGTGTGATGCTAAGATACAGCTAGGTGGGTGGAAAGCCCGAGAGTGAGAGCTCTGGGGGACGGCGGGACGTACTGTACTCATTTCCTGCCGCCATACACCTGACTCCACCTCGTTATGTATGTTTTAAATATCTTGGGTATGAGTGACAGAATGTGTATCTGATTAAACACTTTTTAAGAATTAATAGTTTACGGTGTAATACTGTAGTCATTCTTATCCCGAGAAATATGCTATACTCTCTATACTTATTAACAAAGTAATAGTAACTACACAGCCAGGTGAGAAATAAATGGAATGAGAACAATTGTCCACGCGCCAGTATTGTATATTGTACGAATGGCCGTGGTAGAAGTGATGATAGTGACGTGTGTGGCAACAAGGTTTGTGGTGCCAGCGGAAGCGAAATGCCACGTGACAGGATGCGCAACTCTTGCTTATTTACTATATTTACCACAGCTTCTTCATTTCATTAAACATTTTCTGGATACTACAGACTACTCGAAGAAACCAATCAACTGGTCTCTACCATTGTATCTTTTCTCAAGGCAGGCAGTGGCAGTGCTCCTCTCAGAAAACTATACAATACACTTCTAGTTTACCGTACTATTCATTTATATCACGTAACACAATGAAAATACATTTGTTCACACTCGTCGACTCATTCTGACATATCTGAAAAATTACATATACCATCTTCCTCCAACACAGTGACTGTCTCTTCATCTGACTCCCCGTCACATTTCAAGAAGTACCGAGTGGGACGAAGGGGCAGTACGGTAAGTTACTGTACAAGGCTGGCAACCCACCTTTACTCACCCACGTCAACGTTTCCTCAAGGTCGCTACCTAACAGTTTCTGATATCGAGGTCTTTAAAGTGCGCTGTCACCTTCTAGATCTAAGACAAAACTTTCTTTCTGTCATCGACTACATACTTTGTCATAATGGTAAGACCAACTTCAGCCAGAAATAACACCATGGACCCAGGATCGATGCCACCACAGTAACTGGCTGTAAATCAAGCTGCCCAAGGTTATCGATAATCTATTTATGATACCTATGAGCTTGAAATAAAAAAAAGGCCTTCCTTTTACCGACTTTCACTGTAAGGTGAAAGGCATTATACGGCTTGAACTCTGAACTACAAAGTGAGGTAATACTCGGTATTGTTTGAATCTAAATATACTGTACTGGTAATATACTAATGACTTTTCGAATGTTGAATCTGCATTAAAAAAAGTCATCTGCATAGCGAAGCCGTACATATTCATTACCATAATCCAATTCAATAATATAATCGACTCTGATAGTATCTGTAGCAACAAAGCTTATTTACAGGTATTAGCTACAAGGCTTCTGATGCGATGTTGTGGGGACACCTCACACTACACAAATCACTCCCTGTTTTTACCATGTCCAGTAGTAAGACCTAAAGCCCTTATAATAAGCGGAAATTTGTCCCTGCACAGCATACCAACAATACTATCAATATGAAAGTCCACGAATCAAGAGATTAATATTTTTCCCAGAGCTCACACACAGTTCATCACACAGGAAAATGAGTAGGTGGCCCTGCAGGTGACTGAACCGCAAATAAGGACTCAATTATCATAACGTGATATAAGAGAACTTCCCAATGGTAACCTACCCACAATGCTGACGCCACATCCAAAAGATCCTTATCTTATAACCGGTGCTACGTGAACGTATCTAGTCGTAGCCGAGAAAGTGTCTTATTTACGAGAAATTTCATAACAAGAAGCTTTATGAATCCACACACAGTGTTGAAACACTGTAATCAAGCGACTGTTCAAACTCATCAAAAAATGGTAGGGTATCTTTACAGTTTTCCCCAAACTTACTGGGGAGGTGTTCGTGCTGGCGCCTCCCAGGCACCTCATAAATCTAGCTGAGAGGATTGCTTCTCTCCGGCTGTAATCTGGGAGGCTGGAGTTAATGTAAAAAACTACTATGGGGGAGAGAGCCTCTCATCTACACCTTTACAGTCTGAGAACCTGGTAATTAGACATAAATACTTGTTCCCCTTCATCTTGCCAACACCGGACAAGTGAAAGGATGCGGCATAAAATGTAGAAACGTCCATAACCCTGAGAAGCCACGAGCGGTTCAATAAAGTATTATCAACTAGTGAAGGTCAGAAATCTTGAAAACCAGCAGTTTTGCCCAAGGTTTAGCTGTAGCCAGATTTGGGGGTCTTAACCTCTCTTCTTTACCTCAAACCTGGTTCTATATTGGATTGTCTTGGTGGATCTCGTGAAACTCAACTAATCTGATACAGAGGTACAGTACATGACTCGTTAATTATCTGATACAGAGGTACAGTACATGGCTCGTTAACTATCTGATACAGAGGCACAGTACATGGCTCGTTAACTATCTGATACAGAGGTACAGTACATGGCTTGTTAACTATCTGATACAGAGGTACAGTACATGGCTTGTTAACTATCTGATACAGAGGTACAGCACATGGCTTGTTAACTATCTGATACAGAGGTACAGCACATGGCTTGTTAACTATCTGATACAGAGGTACAGCACATGGCTTGTTAACTATCTGATACAGAGGTACAGTACATGGCTCGTTAACTATCTGATACAGAGGTACAGCACATGGCTTGTTAACTATCTGATACAGAGGTACAGTACATGGCTTGTTAACTATCTGATACAGAGGTACAGTACATGGCTTGTTAACTATCTGATGATACAGATGGCTTGGATACAGAGGTACAGTACATGGCTTGTTAACTATCTGATACAGAGGTACAGTACATGGCTTGTTAACTATCTGATACAGAGGTACAGCACATGGCTTGTTAACTATCTGATACAGAGGTACAGTACATGGCTTGTTAACTATCTGATACAGAGGTACAATACCTGGCTCGTTAACTATCTGATACAGAGGTACAGTACATGGCTTGTTAACTATCTGATACAGAGGTACAGTACATGGCTTGTTAACTATCTGATACAGAGGTACAGCACATGGCTTGTTAACTATCTGATACAGAGGTACAGTACATGGCTTGTTAACTATCTGATACAGCATATGTTAACTATCTGATACGGGGTACAGTACATGGCTTGTTAACTATCTGATACAGAGGTACAGTACATGGCTCGTTAACTATCTGATACAGAGGTACAGTACATGGCTCGTTAACTATCTGATACAGAGGTACAGTACATGGCTCGTTAACTATTTGATACAGAGGTACAGCACATGGCTTGTTAACTATCTGATACAGAGGTACAGTACATGGCTTGTTAACTATCTGATACAGAGGTACAGTACATGGCTTGTTAACTATCTGATACAGAGGTACAGCACATGGCTTGTTAACTATCTGATACAGAGGTACAGCACATGGCTTGTTAACTATCTGATACAGAGGTACAGCACATGGCTTGTTAACTATCTGATACAGAGGTACAGTACATGGCTCGTTAACTATTTGATACAGAGGTACAGCACATGGCTCGTTAACTATCTGATACAGAGGTACTGTACAAGCTTGTTAACTATCTGATACAGAGGTACAGTACATGGCTTGTTAACTATCTGATACAGAGGTACAGCACATGGCTTGTTAACTATCTGATACAGAGGTACAGCTGGACATGGCTTGTTAACTATCTGATAAGATTAAGATGAATGCTAAGTCTACCTCAGTTTGGGTAATTGTAGTGTGTTACTTTAAGCATCAGTATTGACACAACAGCTGACGCAACCTCTTTAACTGGCAACCTTGTAAACACACTACCTTTTATCAGTGTTCACAATGTCCTTCAGTTGTATAGATCTAAAATATGTAAAACAGTCACCAAGTGTTACAGTCTGTAAAATTTTCATAATACTATAGGCCAACAGTCTCGAGCCTTAAACATCAGTGAACAAATTCACATGAATGGTAATCAAAATGTTATGACATATCAGGTGAAAAATACAGGGAAGCACGGTACTATAGGTCGCCCTAAAAGGTTAAGCTAACACCAGCTTGACATACCATGTACCGGCGCCTAATAGTTCCATAGTACGAAGATGCTGACATTGTGTACTGACCAGGCTACCCAGTACACAACCTGCCACACTACTTACCGATACTCGCCCTCACTAGTGACTTGGTAGATCATACAGTATATACCTCTGTATAATACCTTCCTCGCACTCTTATGACCCTGCACCACTGTGAGGATGATGTGCACTGTGACCCTGCACCACTGTGAGGATGATGCGCACTGTGACCCTGCACCACTGTGAGGATGATGTGCACTGTGACCCTGCACCACTGTGAGGATGATGTGCGCAATGACCCTGCACCACTGTGAGGATGATGTGCACTGTGACCCTGCACCACTGGCGAGGATGATGTGCACTGTGACCCTACACCACTGTGAGGATGATGTACTGTGACCCTGCACTACTGTGAGTTGACCTTTGCACTGTGTGACCCTGCACCACTGTGAGGATGATGTGCACAGGCCACACACTGTGGGGATGATGTGCCTGTGACCCTGCACCACTGTGAGGATGATGCGCACTGTGACCCTGCACCACTGTGAGGATGATGTGCACTGTGACCCTGCACCACTGTGAGGATGATGCGCACTGTGACCCTGCACCACTGTGAGGATGATGTGCACTGTGACCCTGCACCACTGTGAGGATGATGTGCACTGTGACCCTGCACCACTGTGAGGATGATGTGCACTGTGACCCTGCACCACTGTGAGGATGATGTGCACTGTGACCCTGCACCACTGTGAGGATGATGCGCACTGTGACCCTGCACCACTGTGAGGATGATGTGCACTGTGACCCTGCACCACTGTGAGGATGATTGTGCACTGTGACCTGCACCACTGTGACCACTGTGCACCACTGTTGATGTGCACTGTGACCCTGCACCACTGTGAGGATGATGTGCACTGTGACCCTGCACTGTGAGGTTGATGTGCACTGTGACCTGCACCACTGTGAGGATGATGCGACTGACCCTGCACCACTGTGAGGATGATACTGTGACCCTGCACCACTGTGAGGATGATGCACTGTGACCCTGCACCACTGTGAGGTTGATGTGCACTGACCCTGCACCACCTTCACCACTGTGAGATGATGTGCACTGACATTCACCACTGTGAGGATGATGTGCACTGTGACCACTGCACCACTGTGAGGATGATGTGCACTGTGTGACCCCTGTGCACCACTGTGAGGATGATGTGCACTGTGACCCCTGCACCACCGTGAGGATGATGCACTGTGACCCTGCACCACTGTGAGGTTGATGTGCACTGTGACCCTGCACCACATGTGCACTGTGACCCTGCACCACTGTGAGATGATGCACTGTGACCCTGCACCACTGTTGATGTGCACTGTGACCCTTCACCACTGTGAGGTTGATGTGCACTGTGACACCACTGCACCCCTGCACCACTGTGAGGATGATGTGCACTGTGACCCTGCACCACTGTGAGGATGATGTGCATGACCCTGCACCACTGTGACCCTGCACCACTGTGAGGTTGATGTGCACTGTGACCCTGCACCACTGTGAGGATGATGTGCACTGTGACCCTGCACCACTGTGAGGATGATGTGCACTGTGACCCTTCACCACTGTGAGGATGATGTGCACTGTGACCCTGCACCAGTGAGGATGATGTGCACTGTGACCCTGCACCACTGTGAGGATGATGTGCACTGTGACCCTGCACCACTGTGAGGTTGATGTGCACTGTGACCCTGCACCACTGTGACCCTTCACCACTGTGATGATGTGCACTGTGACCCTGCACCACTGACCCTGGTGATGATGTGCACTGTGACCCTGCACCACTGTGAGGTTGATGTGCACTGTGACCCTCACCACTGTGAGGTTGATGTGCACTGTGACCCTGCACCACTGTGAGGATGATGTGCACTGTGACCCTGCACCACTGTGAGATGATGCACTGTGACCCTGCACCACTGTGAGGATGATGTGCACTGTGACCCTGCACCACTGTGAGGTTGATGTGCACTGTGACCCTGCACCACTGTGAGGATGATGTGCACTGTGACCCTGCACCACTGTGAGGATGATGCGCACTGTGACCCTGCACCACTGTGAGGATGATGTGCACTGTGACCCTGCACCACTGTGAGGATGATGTGCACTGTGACCCCACCCCCCCTCAACATCCGCTGCACCTTTGTACCCACAATTACAACAGACTTCACCATCGGGTGATCTGGGTCATGTGCACATTCTTCCCATTACTTCAATTTTCTCTCATTTACTCATAATTACCTATCATCTACAGCCATGAAATGCCTCACATGGCTCACAACACGGCTAAATATTTATCATCGGCAACTGAGGTAAAACTTGGCTGACATAATGAATGAACTAATAATGGTGAAGCGAGTTTAAGCACAGCTTCAACATAATGATGAACGTATTTTTCCTATACTTGGTAATTATTTAACCAAAGAATGTGCAATATTAAAAATAAAACATTATATATATTCTAGAATTATTAAAAAAAAAACTAATGAAAATCTCATCCTAGATAAAAATCTACCCAAGGATGCCAAGCCCATAAGAAGATTCCATTAGGTAATCCCCTGGCAGCGAAACACTGCAGGCTATAAACTTTACGGCCAGTATCCCTCGTGTGGGTAAGCCTGCAGCTCTGGCGGCCTCGGCTGTATTCAGGTGGCGGCAAATTACGAAAATTCTATCGGGGAGAACTTTTCGAGGACCTCATTTCCTATACCCTCCCTCTTTTTCTAGTCCCCCAATTCCCTCCCTTTTTTCCTATACTGAATACCTCCTTTTTTCCCTTCCCCTCACTCCTTTTTTTTCTAATTTCATGTACAGGTGACTCTATACCGTTAAACCATTTCACTTGCCTGTTCCACCGGTGGCCCAACTCCTCAGTATAATTACGAACATGTTCTATCACAGTTTGTTAACCGCTCAATTACTCCGAGAAAGATCACCTTCAGAGACATCTTTTAGACTTTTGATATATGTGTAGTGTCAAATTCCGTTCCAGCTGATGCAGTGGAAGGTAACGTTCGTTATAGTAAACTGAATAATATATTCGGTGTGATTATAATTTAGAAGCTTTACCGAAGTAGTTGGGCCATAATAATCTAAAAGCCTTTTCCTGCTCACCGCCTCAGTATTTTCACCCGATTTATGACGTAGGAAAAATCTAAATTAAAAAAATGCAAAATTAAACAAAGGCTGACCTCACACTAAACCATTGAACACTAACCTAACCTAACCTACTAAACTAACACTACCCTAACAGCCTACTTAACTACCTAACACTAACCTAACAGCCTACTTAACTAACACTAACAACAAACTTAACAGCCTTAACACCAAACACTAACCTAACAGACTTAACAGACAGTGACAGCCTAACAGCCTAACAACACTACCCTAACAGTCTACTTAACTAACAACCCTAACAGCCTGCTTAACTACTACCTAACAGCCTACTTAACTAACACTACCTAACAGCCTAGGCCTAACACCTTAACTAACATACCCTAACAGGCATAACAGCTTAACTGAACAGGCTGTAACTACCTAACAGCCTAACTTTACCTGCTAACTAGCCTACTTAACACTAACAGACTAACAGCACTACTAACCTAACAGCCTACTTAACTAACTAACTACAGCCTACTTAAGCAACACTACCCCAACAGCCTACTTAACTAACACTACC
This sequence comes from Homarus americanus, assembly GCF_018991925.1. Taxonomy (NCBI): domain Eukaryota; kingdom Metazoa; phylum Arthropoda; class Malacostraca; order Decapoda; family Nephropidae; genus Homarus; species Homarus americanus. The sequence goes on along the minus strand of NW_024753828.1, from coordinate 670,823 downwards.
CTAACAGCCTATTTAACACTACCCTAACAGCCTACCTAACACTACCCTAACAGACCTAACAGCCTACTTAACTAACACTACTAACAGCCTACTTAACTAACACTACCCTAACAGCCTGACTAACAGCCTACACTGACACTAACCTAACGCCTAACAGCCTACTTAACTAACACTACCCTAACAGCCTAACAGCCTACTTAACTAAACTCTAACACTACCCTAACAGCCTACTTAACTGACACACTACCCTAACAGCCTACTTAACTGACACTACCCTAACAGCCTACTTAACTAACACTACCCTAACAGCCTACAGCCACTAACAAGCCTAACAGCTAACTACTTAAACACTAACTACCTAACACTAACCTACAGCCTAACTTAACTAACACTAACCTAACAGCCTACTAACTTACTCTCACACTAACAGCCTACTTAACTAACACTACCCTAACAGCCTACTTAACTAACACTACCCTAACAGCCTACTTAACTAGCACTAACCTAACAGCCTACTTAACTAACACTACCCTAACAGCCTACTTTACAAACACTACCCCAACAGCCTACTTAACTAACACTACCCCAACAGCCTACTTAACTAACACTACCCTAACAGCCTACTTGACTAACACTAACCTAACAGCCTACTTAACTAAAACTACCCTAACAGCCTACTTGACTAACACTAACCTAACAGCGTACTTAACTACCTAACACTAACCTAACAACCTACTTAACTAACACTACCCTAACAGCCTACTTGACTAACACTAACCTAACAGCCTACTTAACTATTTAACGCTAATCTAACAGCCTACTTAACTAGCTAACACTAATCTAACCGCCTACTTAACTACCTAACAATAACCTAACAGTCTACTTAACTTACACTAATCTAACATCCTTCTTAACTTGCTAACATCTAATCTAACGGCCAACTTAAGTACCTAACACTAACCTAACAACAAACCTAACTTACACAAACCAAATAGCCTATCCTTCATTAGCACACAATAACCTAATAGCCTATAGGCCCTATACTGTACTTAACTACCTCACACTAAACTAATTACTTACAGTATACCTAATTACCTCAAACTAACCCAATAGCCTATACCTAATTAGCACACACGAACACCCTACTTCACTAGCTGAGACTAACCTAATAGCTATTTAATTAGCAAACACCAACCTAATAACCTGATTAACTAGCGAACACTGACCTTAAAGCCTACTTAACTAACTAGGTAAAACTATTTTGTCTGCACTGAACCATAATCAGTGTTTTGTGTGTAATTTAGTTATTATAAGTTAGTTACTTTGTCATAAATTGGCTTCGTCTTAGGTATGGTAATGGGTGGCGGGAGGGAGGGAGGGAGGCTGCTGCGTTCATCCGTTCATTCAATCTCATCTTCTACCGCACACTTAAACCTGCAGGTCATCAAGGGTAACGCTGTAGCAACACTCCACCAATTAGGCAGACAAAGCGTTACGTGTGTGAGGCACACACAGTCTCCGCTTGATTATACATTTTATATGTGTTATATATTTTATTCCGCACCCAATTTAAAAGTCATCATTCCTCAGCCGCACTCTCTTGAGGTTAATTATACACTAAGACACGCTAATTCACTCCACGTCCCCGAAGATACTCTCTCTAGCTAATATTTTAACATGTTAATTTAATCTTAAATATCAAGTCAAATGTAGTAAATTTAAAAGACTTTCAAGATGATTATTTTAAAGCGTTTCTTTCCACGTCACGTGTTAAGTAAAAGGCTATGTTCATTTTTGTCTTACACCCCACTTAACAGCATTAACCCAATATATATATATATATTAACCCAATATATATATATATATATATATAAATATATATATACTGCAAGAAACTCCCCAGTGATTACATAATACTGTCATCGTGTTAGTTTTCCCTCACATCCCAAATAACAGGGAACTGTTCTAAAAGCCTTACGGTTACTTAATATATATATATATATATATATATATATATATATATATATATATATATATATATATATATATATATATATATATATATATATATATATATATATATATATATATATATATATATATATACTGTATATACATACATACAACACGTTTCTTCACCTCACATCCCAAGTATCTAGGAATTGTGATGATAAACGACTCGATCCCTCAACAAGACAGGAAGTTCGTCTACTGGATGTCACGGCGATTACACAAGAAGAATTCAACACTTCATATATACAAGTATAGATAAACTGGGCAGGGACGGAAATTAAATATAAATGGACGACTATAAATAAAATCGAATCAAAATAGTAAGAAACCAATCGACAACTATACTTACATTCCTGAGTCGTTAATGAGCCTAAACAATTCCATTGACTTCATCAAGGGTCTCACCTAACCTATAACTTCATGTTTTTGTATCATGAACCCCAGGCAAGTTATATCCCACTTACTGTACTGTATATACTTGATGCACATTCTGCATCAGAGTATACTGCCAAGGCTCACATTTATTAGGGCTCCCAGTTCATGTGTTCAAAGGTTGCACGATACTGATTTTCGACATATGGAAGCTACATACATACATACAAATTTGTATCGTGCCAACACAGTGAACCCTTATATCTCTCGTACAGACACTCATCATCATCTCACGTCCACCTGGCAACACTTACCCGTTTGGTATATCCAATTTTCTAATTCCATCCCCTCAATACTTCTTATGCATTTGTTTTACACAATACAGACAACTGAATATGTACATTTGACTGAGAAAAAGAGTCAACGATTAGCCTATTCACCAAAATGATAATGCGGGGAGCCAATTATCCAGTCTCCGTGAACTTTGACCTCGGGCAACCTCTCTCCTTTCAAACACATTTTCAACCGCACTGCAAATTGAATCTTTAACCATTCATGCATTAAGCCTGGAAAAAGAGCTGACTACAGTAACGTGTGAAGAAGTCAATGCCAGTTTCTATCCAGGTTTTCATTCATTTTCATATAATTCTTAAGGAAGGAAGAAACACGTGGATATATCTCAAAATAAAAAATTCAACTTTCACGCGGCTTAATCATCTTTTGACCTAAATAGCCAGTAAAAAAAAATTTCTGGTAATGATCTTCGAAAACTTTTACAAGTATATAACTAACATATATTTTTAGGACAACAGCACTCGTCAATCCACTACATGCAAATACTAAGATGGCGAGAGCTTTGCTTCTCTGAAATTACAGCAGCTTTCATTAACTATGACACAAGGTAATATATAAAAACAGCCTGAAGGTGATACTTACATGACCCTTGAATCAAGTGTAAGTACTGTGCAGTATAAATAGCTTACACTTCCACACTGACGATACTGATACCGTAAGAGTGTTGCATCTCATGAATGTTTATCGCTTTCAAAAGTAGCGATATTAAGTACAATATGTCTAATGAAACTACTGAAAGTATTAAACGATCTAGGAAATATGCAGATGTCCCCGAGTCTCCCAGACACTTCTACTCCTCCAGTATACCTCGCCCACTGTACGTGATGTAAACAAGGATGACGTTACACAGGAATATCTTATCGACTGCAGATATTCCCAGACGAGAAAATCAAAGCCAACAAAGAATATTATTTAAACAAAACAATGTATCAATACAGCTACACTAGTGCAGTCGCTATACAATTTACTGGTAATTTTATTTATATTTCCTAAAAAAAAACGTCACTTGAACGCCACTCCTTCAAAGATACTAAGAAAGAGTACTGTATATTGGCGACTTCGGCTGTTTACATGACAATCAAATCCCAAGACCGAACAATTTAAGCAAAAATAAAGGTAAACAATTTGATCAATTACAGATGCAGGTCCTCTCACCTGGGCTTACTTTCTTTAAGAGAGCTTTAGCCAGTGTCCTACAGCTTCCTTCACCAATACCCCTTTATGGTGTTCCTTCGAGACCTATGTAACCAAGTCTTGTAAAAAATTTATTAGTGATGCGCACCAGCCCACCTCAGCTCAGCCCAGCCGGTCCAATCCAAACTAACACTCGTTGCACATACAAGTAACGGCTGTATTGTTACAAAAACGCTTGATAAAAATTGGTACGGTCACCTCGTGAAATCAAGCTCCAGACGCAAGCGAGTGAATTATTGAAACTGGTGCAGACGAAGGTCGGGTAAAGTCTTTATAGGAAGGTAGCATCAGAGAAAGGGTGAAGGAGGACGTGGCAAGGTTGAAGCAGTGGATGTACGGCCGTCAGCGACGAGGTGTATGGAGGTCACTGAAGGTGACACACCTCTATATTGACCTGGATTTAAACAATTCGTTTTGTTATAATTTTACAGATACAAACTGCACAACAACGGTGTTGACATGGCTGAGCCTTCCGAGAGCTAGAAAGGCACCTGATACCGGTAAACAATTTTACCTTTAAAAATTTATCACATCATAAGTTTCATCCCAATGAACAATGTGTCAATGAAGAAAGAAAAGATGCAGAAGCTCAATAGCTGATCACTACATTAAACAGATAAAATACTCAGTAATAATTTTATAGGTTTGGGTAGTTGTGACAAACATATCAGTATCATAGTATATTGGCCTTCATAATATAAAAAAAAAAAATATACTGTTCACTTGCATATATGCAACAAACATTTTAGTACCTAAAGTTCTATGCAGTAGATGCGTTTTTAAGGGAAAATTTAAAGGAATGGAGTGTATGACAGTCTTCTTTAAAATTATTGAGGTATTATTGTTCCACAATTTCACGCCAAGATATTTTATGGGGATTTGAGAGAGAAGAGCGAGTTGAAAGTCATTCTCATTCAGGTGGTCAACCGATTCATAAATAAATGAGGCACACCCGCCGTATACTGTACAGTATATGAATGTACTCAAATTCTAATTTCTTCAATTTAGTAAACTCTTCGTTTGAGTGGTCAGTTACTTTAATTATGCCAATTTTCTCAAAGCTCTTCTCTGGGTAATAACAAGTGTTTTGTCTAGCACCAGAGGCCCCAGAAGGTGACAGTAACTCAAGTGTCCATAAATAAGAAAGAGTATTGTAGACTTCTTTCATTGTTCCAGTAGTGACTAGCGAGTGAGGTAAAAAATGAAGCAATGTTTATTGATAATATGTACCCCAAAGAACATAGCACTGATCATGTTGGAGGATCACACCGTCAATAGTCCAGATCTGGGAACAAACACTCTCCTCTGTAAAGAAATGTACAGTGAGTTTTTTCAAGGTTCAGGGTCCATCCATTACATGTTTTACAGTTCCTGCGTAATGCCATCAAGCTTAGTTATCAACAACGACGACGAAACACGCACGCCTGTTGACCACCGAAGGGACAAGACTTACCTGGCGCTGCTCTGGCAGCAGCCAGATCAACTGTTATGTTGGCACATACCAACTCCCCCTCCTGAACCCTCCCCCACCGGAATATCAACAAGTTCGCACCAGAAGTTACTATTTCATTTAGGAAAGGAATGGAACCAGTGTTGAATAGTGGTGAACAGTGCTTAAGTCAGTGAAAAAACAACTCAAACAGTAACAGCTGAGTCATACCCAAGATAACCTTCACACAGTGAGGTCCCAGGTACCCAATGATAACTGCCAGACAGACTCAACAACACCAGCTATGTGTTAATCCGTCCACGATAGGGAGGCCTAGGACCACACCACACCTCACTCACTTGAGTGAGTGAGTGAGGTCCTGTGACACAAGACCACGTGGTGTTCCCATGAAGCTACGATACCACGTATTGAATGAGTTACTACAGCATCATGTGAGATTCCTCATAACACCATCTGTGAGGGAATTACTACACCACATCAGGCCCCTCATAACACCATAACACCAGTTGTCTTCTGACCTCACTAGAGGAAAGGTCACAGCAGCTTAGCTCCCGGGGATCAATTGTCAGTAATGGCTAGTGCTACTTGTGATCAGGGCTGTGCCCTTCTGAGGGCCGAGTTAGAGAGGGCCAAGGAAGAAATCTTGAAATTAAAGGAAGAGATAGCGAGGATGAAGAAAGAAACGAGGCAAGGAAAGCCGGTGTCTGATGAAAACTCAGGCGAAGGGAAGGTAGTGTGGAGAGGGACGACCAAACTGGTGGTGAAAAAACCCACCAAGGATACAACAACAGCTAAGTGTACCAACTCTTTCAGTCCCTTGATAGATGAATTGGACCTCAGTATAGTCAGGGGCAAAGGCTGACAAGGAAGATACGAAAACCTTAATTGTTGGCGACTCCCAGGTACAGTACCTGGACAGAACTTTTTGTGAAAAAGATAAAAATAGGATGAGGGTGTGTTTGCCAGGAGCTGGGGTGGGGGATATAGTTGACAGGATGGACAATATCTTGTCTGGTAATGGGAAGCAACGATATTGGCCGGTGTAGGAGTGAGGAGTTTCTTGATAAGTTCAAGACAGCTACAGAACGTATTAGGTCTAAAGGAGGGATTCCTATCATATGTGGTGTCCTGCCTAGAAGGAGAGTTGGCAACGAATGGTTGTCAAGGGCAGTTGGTGTCAACGGCCGTCTTGACAGATATTGCAAGCCAATATCAATCCCATTCATTGACAACTGGGGCAACTTCTATGGCAGAAGGAACCTATATGCTAGGGATGGCGTGCATCTGTCTAGGGATGGGGTGGCAACCCTGGCTGGATCTCTCGAGAGGGCAGTTCAAAAGATGTCGAAGTCTTTAAACTGCTAGGGGAACATATGAGCACGGGGGTGGAGGAGACTGCAGTGGGAGCGGGTAAACAAAGTGAAAGGTTACAGGGAAATACTGCTAGGAATTATGACAAAACTAAATTAGGCAGGGAGTTAAAACCTGAACACGACTAGCTTAAATGTCTACTACGCAAACAATAGAAGTATGAGAAACAAAATGGATAATATTAGGGAACTGGCATGTACCGAAAAAATCGATATAATGGCATTCACCGAAACATGGATAAACCTAGACTCACGTGAGTTACCTGTCGAATACCAAATTGCAGGTTGCAAATTATTCCATACCGATAGGCAGATGAGGAAAGGAGGCGGAGTAGCAATCTATGTCAGGGATAATCTGAAGTGTGAAATAAATAAGGAAATAAAAACAGAACGGAATACAGAAACAATTTGGATAGAATTAATCGATGGTAGGGAAAAGTTAATCACAGGAGTAATATATAGACTTCCTAATCTTGATAGAGTTAATGAGTGACTTATTTGGGACGAAATGCGCAGGGCTTCCATACATAGCAAAATCTGTATTGTAGGCAACTTTAACTTTAGCCAAATAGATTGGACTGACCTTACGGGTAACTCAGAATCAGAGGATTTTCTTGAAACGATCCAGGACTATTTCCTAAGTCAACATATAACCGAACCCACCCGGGGTAATAATATACTCGATTTAGTTCTGTCGAACAGAGAAAACCTCATTAGTAATGTCGAGGTAGGGAACGAACTTGCAAACGGCGATCACAAAGAAATTAGATTCCAGTTAGAATTTCAGGGCAGCCGTAAGTAAAATTCCATTAAAGTCCCAGATTTCAGAAGGGCAAACTTTGATAGTTTGAAGAGGCAGCTGAGAGAGGGGGTATCACACTTGGGGGTGAACTACATGACCTCACATGAGGAGACCTCACTCAATGTACCCACAGAGAGCGACCTCACCCTATCCAGAGACCTAACTGTTGAGATTGACCTGATAACGAGATCTGAGGTTGCTGAGTTCCACGACAATTTAAATAATGAGTTACTTAATGCACAAAGGCAGAACATACCATACAAAAAACTCAGATCAAACAACAATGACCCTAAATGGATAAATAATTATTTAAAGAACATTATTGGACAAAGGAAGGCTATAGGTAGAAGAATAAATCGTGGTGAAGTTTACCTACGAGATTACTATAAGGTATTGGCCAGTAGGGTTAAGACTGAGATAAGAAAAGCCAAGAGGAATAATGAGCTGAAGATGGCAAGGGAGGCGAAGTCAAACCCCAAGGGATTCTATCAAATGTATCAAACTAAAACACGAGAAAAGATTGGACCAATACAGTCAGATACCGGCGAGCTAACTGATAACGACGGAGAAATAGCAATAATCTGAATAAGTATTTTTCAACGGTTTTCACCACCGAAAATTGAAACATGATACCCGAGGCTCCGACTCTATACAGAGATAGTTAAGAAAATAAATTAAGCGAGATAGTAGTGACTAGTAATGATGTTAGTAAACAAATAGACAAACTAAAGCCTAATAAGTCACTAGGACCCAATGAGATATTTGCCAGAGTATTAAAGGAATGTAAGGAAGAACTTAGTATGCCCTTAGCAAAGTTGTTTAACATGTCCTTAAAAACAGGTGTAGTACCAGAATCCTGGAGAATAGCGAATGTAATACCAATTTTCAAGAAGGGAGATAGATCACTATCCTCTAACTACCGTCCAATCAGTCTAACATCAATTGTAGGCAAATTACTGGAAGCAATCATTTCAAACTCTATTCGAAATCACCTGGAGAAGCACAAGTTGATCAATGATTCCAACATGGCTTCACAAGTGGGCGCTCATGTCTAACTAATCTATAAACATTCTTTTCATCAGTTTTCGAATCAGTGGACGAGGAGCACAATTATGATGTGGTATATCTCGACTTTAACAAAGCCTTCGACAGAGTCCCCCATGAAAGACTAATAAGAAAAGTGGAGGCTCATGGCATTAAAGGTGATATTCTAAAATGGATTAGGGCGTGGTTACAAGACAGGAAACAGCGAGTGAGCATTAACAGCACTAAATCCCATTGGAGCAACGTCACTAGTGGAGTTCCCCAAGGCTCAGTACTTGGACCATTATTATTTATTATATACATAAACGACATAGATATCGGCGTAGACAGCAACATAAGTAAATTTGCTGATGACACTAAAAGAGGACGTGTAATTAAATCAGACGAGGACTCCGCAAAACTACAGGAAGATCTAAAAAAAATTTTTGAATGGTCTGAAGAATGGCAGATGAAACTCAATGTGGACAAATGTAAAGTACTCAGTATAGATGTAAACAGGGAAACTAGATACCAGATGTACAATGATGTTATTGAGAAATCCAACTGAGAAAGAGTTTTAGGAGTAATGATAAGTAGGAATCTTAAGCCAAATAAACAATGTGTATTTGCTCGAAATAAGGCTAATAAAGTACTTGGGTTCATACAAATGAGTGTTAGTTACAAGACTAGTGAGGTCATCTTAAAACCAAACAGTATCTTGTGCTTGTGGGACCTCACTTGGATTACGCAGTTCAATTCTGGTCACCGTATTACAGAATGGATATAGTATCCTTGGAAAGAATTCAGAGGAGAATGACAAGACTAGACCCGGGCATTAGGGACCTTGAGTACAGAGACAGGTTAAAGCATCTTAATTTGCACTCCCTCGAGAGATGTAGAGTGAGGGGCGACATGATCGAGGTGTATATATGGAAGTCAGGGCTAAACAAAGGGGACATTACAAAGGTACTCAAACTATCCAACCAGGAGCGAACTCGTAACAATGGTTTTAAATTAGACAGATTTAGATTTAGGCGCGAAATAGGTAAACACTGGTTTGGAAATAGAGTAGTGGACAACTGGACCAAGTTACCAAATATCTTCATTAACTCGAATACACTGGATAGCTTTAAACATAGGTTGGATGGATATAAGAGCAATAGGGGTTGGGTGTAAATGGGACTGCCCAGTATGGGCTAATAGGCCGGCTGCAGTTTCCTTCATCCTTATGTTCTTATCTGTGAGGGAATTACTACACCACAGCAAGCCCTTCATAACACCATCTGTGAGGGAATTACTACACCACATCAAGCCCTTCATAACACCATCTGTGAGGGAATTACTACACCACGTCAAGCCCCTCATAACACCATCTGTGAGGGAATTACTACACGTTAAGCCCCTCATAACACCATCTGTGAGGGAATTACGACACCACATCAGGCCCCTCCTAACACCATTTAAGAGGGAATTACTACACCACATCAGGCCCCTCATAATACCATGGGTGAGGGAGTTACTACACTACGTGTCTGCTGTTCAAGACCTCAGGGTACATGATCTACGTGACCTCCACTGTAAACATTAAGCTGTATGTTCACTGTATGTCCCTTTACCTTTCTCTAATGAAGGCTTTTGTTTAACCACCAATGTATGTAAGAAGTCATTTATGTCCAATGTATATTTTCAGCCTTCGGGCTGCAGAACTTTTTCAATAATCAGTTAATTATTATTATTAATAATAATACACACACACACTGCAAACTGATAAAAAACCAACACGCTTTATATTCCACAAGCCTATTGTAAGGATTGTTTATTAAACCACAGCTTACAGCCCAGAGAATTACGACACATATAACATTAAGTATAGGCCCATGTGGTAACACACATACCAAGTTGACACACCCTGGGTCAGGACCCAAGGGACCTGACCCCAGCCACTAAGTACTTGACCCAGTGACATGACCTACAACCACACCTTGGTAGAGGTCATTTGCCGGCTGGTTCTACTCCATATAAAGGGCCTGCAGTCCCGTCCACGGGGCTCTTTCATCTCATTTCTGTCATTCCATTCTGATATTCTGGTCGTCATTCTGCTCATTCACCCATTGGGACGACCTCCACGTCACTATTGGCAGAGGACAGAGTCACGCTCGACCTCCCTCAGGTCAGGAAGGAGACCTCCCGACCGACCCCCGCGTCACCAGCTAAGCAAAGTCTCCCATAGGAGACAGTCCAGAAGCACCTGCTGGGCCTCCCTCAGGTCACACGTGAATCTTTGTCAGAACTATCCATAGGGTGAGTTACTTACGGTGGGAAGGGTATTCATTTCGTGTTTGTGTCCGAGAGTCAGTGTAAGAGCACAATTTGTATTATATAAATATTTACCCAAATGTATATTACCCATATATTCACAAAGTCATTCATTCATGAGTATGAATCAATTGGTGAGTTGACATTTCCTCCATGGAGCGAGCGAGGTCAAGCTGGGTCAACACATTACAACAACAACAACTTGACGCGTATCCTGTAAGAAATGCTGGACAACTCCCTCTCCCTGGTGACAGAGAGACTATCATATCACCTGTTACTCAGTGAACACCTCACTTTAGAGCTCTCCCATAAAAGTGTACTAAGACATTTCCCTGAGCAGAGAAGGTACAATATACTCTCAACTGAACTCAGTACCTGTGAAACTAAATTTTTCTACAATAAAACAAAACCAACAAGTGTTTACTTCAGCCCTGCCACTTATCAAATCAAGAATTAATATATATATAAATATATATTGTGACCAACACATCAGTGTCTAGTAACGTAAATATAATGTTCTAGTAACTTCGATATAATATTGATACTTATGTGTCCATGCCATTGTCATAATTAATAAATAGTTGTACAGTATTGAGAGCTGGCGTTTGAATGATGTCCCCTAAGAATGTAATATAAGTGAAAATAACTAATCGGCCACGCTACCAAACTTCCTCTCTTTACATTCCTACTACTATAAATATTCTACCTATATGTATATCTTCTATGCGAGTTTTGACCCTGTTACAATGGTGACAGCAAGCTTAACGTAAACCTACGCCGTCCTCGTTTAGTCATTACACCTGGCTCGTCTCGCCCTTCATTTAATTCAGTTTGAGTATTGTTTAAAAGTGTGTAATAAGGAATTCCTGTGTTACAGCGTGAAAAGTGTCCTAGAGTAAATGTCTCGATTTGTTGCATGTGCGAATTATTGCCAGCTAAACACTCCCCAGAATATGTTCAGTGCTTAATATAATTTCTCAGTGACCCCCGCGACCTGTAACGTTCTCAGTATCCCAAGTGCATTTTAATTGTCACTCAGTGTTAAATGTACCCATTGTGTTTTAGTGATAGAAGCTGTGTCTATACTAACTGTTAAAACCTAACATGTCTTACAGCCTACATCCTCCTCCCTGTCCTAATCCCCACCTCACCCTCCTTACCCTTCCATCCCCGCCCCGGCCCGCCACACCTCGCCTCACCCCACCCCACCACCCCCATCGCACCCGCATCTGTCTTGCCCCGCTCTGTCCCACCCCGTGTGACCTCACGTCCCCAGTCCACCTGCCCCGCACCGTCCAGTGTAACCTCACTAATCCCCCATCTGTTTTGTCCCGTGAGCTATGTGTTGATAATGATGGTTAGTGTAACTTAACATTGCAATAATTGCAGAGCTTCACTCAGTGTATTTTTATGCTTGTATGATTTGTAATGTACTCTTTGATGCGTAGTGATAAATAATATTCAGTGTAGTGAGCAGAGCTTCACTCCCCGACCCAGCCTAATGAGAATATTGTCGTGACGGAACCCATAGTTGGCAAACATTGACGTAACGTGTAAAGTGAACTGCTTTTTACGGATGCACTTCCAACTAATCTATCATCACTTTAAGATTGTCTTTCTCTGTCAAATGTCACACATAGTACTGCCCCATGGCCAGCCGGACTTCAACCACAATACATACGAGCAGAAGAGAAGCAGCGTGATGAATGCAGCACCACACCCACCACACACCACTTCACTTTCTCCCTTGGTCTAGAATTAAGAAGATTTTATATTTTTCTACTTTAGGAAGTTAAGGAGTGTGGAATGCAGCACTACACATCAAACCATGGCACGCTGAACCAGGGAGAGAATTTCCGCTGTGGGGGCGTGGGACAGGATGGTCAAGGATCCAGCCGATACTCGTGTACAGAGGGCAAAACCAGGGCCATATAGCCTGCCCCACACGTCGTCCTGAGTGATGGCATCCCCCCCAGTGTGACTGGCTACCCCCGGCCGGATTGGCAGAAAATTATGTTACAAAGAAGAAACGCAGATGGGGCTAGAAAAACTCATCTGGAATATGAAAATGAAGCTGTTCAGAAGAAATGCAGATGGGGCTAGAAAAACTCATCTGGAATATGTTGGAAAATAATGCTGTACAACAGAAACTCAGATGAGGCTAGAAAAACTCATCTGGAATATGATAGAAACCAGGAGGAGGTGAGAAGAAGTCAGGTGTGGAGACACGACCTACAAGGTGCGGTATTGAAGAAAGAAAGACGTGCTATGTGAAGAGAGAACACATGAAACGTGCTGTGCTGACATCAGAAGAAAGTCGACGACGAAGAGGTGGATCATCGGAAGGACCAACCCACCACCGCTGCTGTGCTGCCAATATCCCCGATACCAGCTGAATGAAGGACGTGAGCCATGCTGGGCCACACTGTATTGCTGATGTTTATGTCCAATAAAAAGAGAGAACACCCTAACATGTGAAGTAGGTGCATTTTGTTGTGTATTTTGAAGTATTTCATTCTCTGATTTCTGTTAACATTTACTACAAAGAATGTTTTATTTAAGAAAGATTAGTCACTTTTTCTGAGTTCATTTGATCAATGTTTTGTACTACCAAACGTAATGTTGTAGCCATATTACTGACTGGGACGAATTATTATTTTGACATGGCCTGGTAAGGCCACGTAACACCTGTTATTGTTTGTAGAATGTGATTTGTAAGTTTGTCTCGGATACTATGCTAGATATGTAGGATCTTTAGCTCAGTTAAGCTCATTCTATGTTCACTTACTGTGTATGTGTTTTTTTTCTCCTGGCATAGAAGCTTTGATCTTGGCGGGAGGTATAGTAAGCTTTGTCAGATCAAACTAAGCCAGTAGAAAAACATACATGCCAATATCTACGAGATTATTGTTTGTAAATGTCAGATTGTATTGTCACCTCAGGGACTATTTTAGATACTGCACATGATATTCTTAAGGAAATTGGGGAAGCCTGCAAATACAAAGTGCCTGCTACTTCTCGACAACTGTAGGGCCCACCCGCATGGATCAAAATTAGTGTCTGATTGCGGGAATATTTATGCATGTTACTTGCCACCAAACATAACATCATTGATTCAACCCATGGATCGAGGAGTCATAAGGAACTTTAAATGTCACTATAAAAATGATTTTATGAGGAAAATGATGAATAAGAATGTCAACCCTACAGAATTTCAATGCAGTTTTACGATCAAAGATGCAATATTTTCACTCGTGACTGCATGGAATGCAGTCAAGCCTGATACCCTTTTAAGAGCGTGGTGAAAGTTATGGCCGAAAGTGATGTTTGCAGATCTAGAGTGTGATCAAGACAAAGATCTTGTAACTAGACTTAAACAACATAAATATAGTGTTAGGACAGGCCAGGAATCCAATGCTCTGTTTGTTCATTTGAGGGATAATAAGCATTGCGTTGACTGGGATAATGCCTCCTCAATATTACCTTGTAATTCAATTGACAGTAGGAACATTATAGAATCTAGTCTCATTAAACATAACGAAGCAGTCAACATGAATTTGAGTAATGGTATGTACAAACTGGACAATTTTGTAATTAAGAAGATTTGTAGCCAGGTGAGAAGGTTGGGTCGACTTACTCTAACCTGACTACCGACCCCTGCAGTGCTTTTTAAAGATTAGTAGGGTCATTACCTAATACCTGACCATTGTGGAGCTGATCTCACCCTCCTCTGTATATATATATATATACACCTTATTTTGCACTTCTCCTTAGTCTGTACTCACCCCTGAAGATGTGAATTACAAGAAAGCGCTTGGGAACTTCGTGTTTTCTTCTTTCCTTGTGGTTATCAGTATATATCATGTGTATATATATATGTGTATATATGTGTGTGTGTATATGTGTATCTATATGTGTATATATGTGTATATATATATATGTGTATATATGTGTGTGTATATATATATATGTGTATATATGTGTGTGTATATATATATATATATATATATATATATATATATATATATATATATATATATATATATATATATATATATATATATATATATATATATATATATACACACACACATATATACACATATATATATATATACACATACATACATACATACAGTGGGGTATGCTATAACGAACGGATCCTACTACGAATATTCCTATAACGAACGGTTTTACCTATAAAATTGAGAATGCTATAACGAACGCAACTCCTACAACGAACGCGGATGATTACGGGACTATTTCGCTTGGCGCATGAATATTGTTGTACCACGACCACAACAAGAGCGTCAGGCGCCATCTTTTTCTTATTGTGTAGCCAGTGCACCACTGTTATTGTTGAAATTTCGTCTTTTAATGTGGAAATTCGCGTTATTTGTATAACTATTTTGTTGTACAAGTATACTGTACAATTGTAACAATGAATCGTCCAAAGCGAGTGAGAAAGCTAATAACCCTTGAAACTAAGAAAGAAATTATAAAGAAACGTGAGAATGGAAGAACCATTGCGAAACTTAGTGATGAATATGGGATGGCTAAATCGACTATATGTACGATTTTGAAGAATAAAGGGGAGTTAAAAACAGTGCAAGTGGCTAAGGGAATCTTTAGACTTAGCAAAGCAAGGTGTAATGTGATTGAAGAGATGGAAAATTTAGTCTTAGTGTGGATAAAGGAGAAAGAAATGGCAGGTGGTAACATTAGTGAAGCTATAATTTGTGAGAAGGCTAAACAATTGTTTGAGGACCTTAAAGCCAAGACTCCTAGTGGAAGTGATAGTGCTGTGCCAGTGTTTAGGGGTACCTGCATGCTGAATAACACTAAGGTAAGATAAAGTACCGTATTTTTTACATTTTCCACAGAATGTTTTCAGTGTTAAGTGATTGTATTTGGGGGCCTGGAACGGATTAATCCTATAACGAACGAATGCTATAACGAACGAGGTTCTGGAACCAATTACGTTTGTTATAGCATACCCCACTGTATATATTTTTTCCCCCGACTTGCGACTGACTCAACCTGGTCCCATGGCTCACTGATTTCCTGAGTGAATGTCGTCAGGAAGTCAGGTACCAGGGTTCTGTCTCCACTTTCCAACACCCCACCTGCGGTGTTCCCCAGGGGACCAAGATAGGACCACTGTGCTTCCTAATCCTGATCAACGACGCTCTATCGGACACTCCTCACAGGTGGAAGTACGTGGATGACTGCACTGTGGGGGATACAGTGGACAACACCTCACCGGACTACTCATCGCTACAAGGCACACTGGACAGGATACAGGCATGGACTACGGAGAACAAGGTCACCTTCAACCACACCAAAACCGTAGTCAAGCACATCAATACCGCCACCACTCCAGTGCAAGCTCCAGCAGTCACAGTGGGTGCCCATCCTTTCCAGTTAGTGCAGTCTGCTTAACTCCTGGGTGTCACCATACACCACAAACTTGACTGGAAGACCCATGTAAACAACACAATCAAGGCAGCCTCGTACCGACTCTACATACAATGACGACTCAGGTCACTTGGGGCACCCACGCCAGAGCTGAGGACTATCTACAATGCCTTTATTCTCCCCAAACTAACGTATGCGTCACCAGCCTGGTCGTCTTCACTCAACTCCACCCAACAACGTCAGCTAGAGAAGGTACAGAAAAGGGCCTGCAGAATCATGCTCGGCGCAGACTACTCCGGCTACTACAACGCTCTCTCCACCCTGGAAATGCCATCCCTCAGTGACCTCCACCACCAAGCACTAGCAAGGTTTGGCAGTGGACTACTGCACCATCCTCGTCATTGCCACCTCCTGCCACCGGCAGTCCCCCGCCCACCTCGCGCAGTCCGCCACTACAACAAAATTCAGCCCATAAGAGCCCGCACTGATAAATATAAGAATAGCACCATCCCATCTATGGTTAAAATTAAAAACAGCTCCTGATTTATGTACTGTACAGCCCTGTAAATGTATTGAACGCAAATCATTATGTCTAAATCACATGTAAGTTCGTATATTTTCAGCCACTGGCTGCAACTCCATTAATAAACCGTTTATTATTATTATATTATTTACACACACACACACAGACAGAGAGAGAGAGAGTTATATACCATTTTCATTGCATAATCATCAATCTAAGAATGGTATGGGGAAGAACTTAATTTACTGATGTGATGATTTACGCTATATGGCATCAGCAAGCCGTGCAAGTTCACTGCAAGTGAAATTTTGTGATTTTTATTATAGCGGTATCATTTTCTGTAACAATATTAATTAATTATTCCCCAAATTATTTTAATGTGCCCTTCCTCAGTAAATGGCTGTTATATGCAAAGACAAAATATGTCACGAATGTTGCTACCAAAAATAGAGATAACATAAATATTTATTTTTTTAATAGATGGTTTGTGAGCTTGGCAGTGGTGCCATGTACTGTAGTGTACCTGTAGGATCCATGTTGATGGGCTACACTGCTACTGCCCATCCTGTGATATCTCTGAAATTGCTTTGCTATATACAGTACTGGTAGATTGCAATAGACGTTTTGGCCACCTGATATACTGTACAGTATTGTTAATTGTATAAATAAAATACAAAAATTTCCAAACACTTACCTTAAAATTGCTGCTATGAAGCCATGGAACAAGTCCATCAATAAAATGTCCAATGTCATCACATTCGATGGTATTAGATGGCAGACCTAAGTAGTTGATGATGTCTGTGCCAAGTGCAATCTTCTTTCGGGTATCTGATGTTCCCAACAAGGGGGTGAAGAGATCCAGTTGTGACATGTTGTATCACTTTAAAATGCTACGACAACTGATTAACTACTGTGTTAAAATCACTTGATTCACTATCATTTGGCAATTGCTAGGTACCAGACCCCATCACACTATCACGATAGCACCAAACACCAATGCTGTGCCCTGGCACTGGGCTGCTTCCCCAAACTGGTAAAGCAACAGCGTTTCTGTTCTTTCTCTACCTTCCGTTAATATCCTGAAAAAAAATAAAATAATATCAGTAAGGAATATCTAAACCTCAATCACCACTTCCATTATGAGTAACAGCCATAATGATGTGATGCTAAGGAAATGCATTAACTTAACAACACTTCAATGTGTTGTGTTGTATACCACAAAACATCTTTTTCTTATACTGTACTGTACAGTACAGTAGATATACTGTATATCAAGAGGTCCCTGGGTTAAATACAT
Source organism: Homarus americanus (assembly GCF_018991925.1). NCBI lineage: Eukaryota > Metazoa > Arthropoda > Malacostraca > Decapoda > Nephropidae > Homarus > Homarus americanus. The sequence goes on along the minus strand of NW_024753828.1, from coordinate 652,691 downwards.
CAGACTTACGAACATCTGCCGAAACAAACGAGTATATCTATATACTACACAGTATACAGCAATACCCCGCTTTACGCGGTTCTCGTTTACACGTTTCTACATTTACGCGGTACCCCACCAGAACCGGAATTCCCACTTTACGCGGTGCATCTACTCATACAAGCAGAGAGCGGCTGGCGGTCCTACCGCGCCACCATTTTTGGATTCAAACCTCCCACCATCCCGCCATGTTGGGCACGCTGCGCGAGTAGGTTGCGCAGTGGATGCCTCTGTTGCGTTATCGCTGACGTCATATGACGTATCGGACTGTGATTGGGCCACGCATCCTTACCTCCCTCCGCCGCTAGCTGTGATTGGTTTAATGTAATATGACGTGCCCTGCCGCGGGAGGGATGAAGCCGCTTGACCTAGCCGCGTCAGTTACACCCCTCCCGGCCACACCATGTATACCGGTATCTATTGTTCCATAAGAATGGCTGCCACCAGACCACCACCACCACAGAAAAACCTTGCATAACCTGGACCCAGCCATCCTAAGCCAATGAAGATACGACATGCCCTAAGCTACGATGTGAAGTACAAGATTATCCAAGAGTTGGAGAAAGGAACAAGACAGGTTGATCTCGCGCGCCAGAATGGCGTGAACGAATCTACGATCCGGACGATAAAGAAGGATGCAGCCAAGATAAAAGAACACATAAACATCACAAAGTCTGCAGGTGCTTCAATGATCAAGTATTGCCAGAACAAGGTGCTTCTCAAGATGGAGAATATACTTGTGAGCTACTTGATTCGTCAGGCAAGACGGAACATGGCGGTGGACACGCGGTCAGTTTAGGAGTACACACGTGAACTGTACGCAGCAGTGTCACGTAAGATGGGAATTGCAGAGCCCATACCCTTCAATGCTTCCTCTGGGTGGCTGCACAGATTTAAGAGGAACAAGATCACCAACATTAACATTGGTGGTGAAGAAGCGAGTACTGACCGTGTTGCGGCTAGGGATTTTCCTCCGTTCTTACATGAGATTATGGAGGAAGGACAGTACACCGACGACCAGGTGTTCAACATGGGCGAATCCGGTCTGTTTTGGAAAAAGCTACCTTCCAAGACCTTCGTTGTCCAGTCTGCCAGCAAGTGTAAGGGCCGGAAGTTGCAGAAGGAGCGCATCACCGTCCTCTTTACCACCAATGCCTCCGGTTCCTGTAAACTCAAGTTATCGGTGATCCACACAGCCCGCAAGCCACACGCCTACAAGAACATGGACATGACCAAGCTAAATGTCCACTGGCTGACCGCACGTAAGGCGTGGATGTTCTCTGCTCTGTCCCTCTCCTGGTTTGATGACTGTTTCGTTCCCGACGTGAAGAAATTCTTTGAGCAACAATGTTCCATTCAAGATTTTGTTGCTCCTTGACAATGCACCAGGACACTCGCCCCTACTGTTGGATCGTCACCCCAACGTAAAAGTGGTCTTCCTTCCTCCCAACACTACGTCATTAATCCAGCCCATGGACCAGGAGTTGATATGCAACGTTAAGGCTGCATTCTCTGCAAAGAAGTTTAAGCTCTTGAACGACTGTACCAACACCAAGGATGAGTCGCGTAACCTGGGTGACACCGATAGCAAGAGCGATGAGGACGAGGAACATTAGTTGGCAGAGCAAGAAGTACTTGTGAAACACTTTTGGAGAAAATTCAACGTCAAGAAAGCTGTGGACTTCTTGGTGGAGGCATGGGATCAGCTGTCTGTAGCAACGGTTCGTCACGCATGGAGACATGTGTTGCAAGGTATCCCAGGTGGGAGGCAGAGTCAACCTGTGACTGGTGAGGTTCAGACTGTTGCAGTAGCAGTGGACCTTGCCAGAGAAGCCGCGCAGAGTGTTACAGCTGCAGGCTTCTCCGAGACTACCCAACGACGACATTATGGAGGTGATAAGTGATCCTGATGTGACTGTCGACGAGATGTTAGAAGACGATCATGTCAGTGAAGAGGCAGGTGGTGCGTCATCCCGAGAAGAGCACAAGTTAACGCATGGTAATGTAAGGGGTGCCATCGAGTGTGTTGAGAAACTGAAGCTCTTCCATTCCGACGACCCTAACGATAACCGGCATGAAGTCTTCACTACCCAGCTGTTGCAGACTATGGAGCCGTACATCAAGGTGTATCACGACATCATCAACACTAGCCGTCAACAAAGCATTACCGAGTTCTTCGCCCACAACCCACCACAGCCAGCCCAAGCCAGTGATAGTGACAGTGATGGTGACTTTGAGGGATTTGTCAGGGAGGCCCTGACAAATGTGGATGACTGATGGTGACTCACCTGAGGGTCAGTAGTCTGCCCTCTGCCTCGGAACCAGCCGCCATTCCCGTACGCCGACCCATCTCTTCTACTAACGTATGTGTTAAACATAACCTTGATTTTTCCTAACATAACCTAACCTTACATAAGTGTTAAACCTTGATTGTTCCTAACATAACCTAACCTTAGGTAAGTGCTAAACCTTGATTTTTTCTAACCTAACCTGGCGCAAGTGTTAAACCTTGATTTTTCTTTTACCTGGTACAGTATATTATTCTTTTATTGATATTTCTCTTCTATATTATGTGTGTGTGTGCATACCATCATAAAGTTAAGATGTAATTTTACTAAAACGTACGTATTGTGTCGGGAAAAAGTGGAGATTGGGGGTCAGCCCAGTTCTGTTGTTCCATTTACGCGTTTCCCATTTTACGCGGGCCTCCGTGGGTTCAATTGACCGCGTAAAGCGGGGTATTACTGTACTCAGGAGGTCCCTGGGTTACGTGCATCCGACTTACGAACATCCAACAATACGAACGAGTTCCCATGGAGCTAACCTTTAAATTTACATTTTTTTACAAGGATTAGCTCACTCAGGCACATTAAACAACACATTAAGCTTCCAATATCTTCCCAGGCGATAGTACCTCCCTGTTTGATAGCTGCCTACTACCTTTATCAGATGACTTATTTTTTACTTTAATTAATTGTATTTTCTCATTCTACTTCTTCTTTTCCCTTAAATTAGGTGATTTTAGATGTACAGGTATACAGGGACTTTGGCTATGATATACAGTAATGGGATTTTAAACATTGTTCTGCAAGTACGGTATGCACCTGGGTTATGTGGTTCGACCTATATTCATTTTCGACTTGTATGACAAAATACTGGTACTGTACAAGCTGTATGTCAAAAAATACTGTACATAGATCTTTAATACATGTACAGTATACTGTAATTATCAATCATCTGTATCTCTCAACTTTGGAAATACCTGTACTATAAAGTAATGTCTCCGTTAGCCGGAATCCCTCTTAACCTGAACTCTCCGATAGTCGGAATTGAAATTTTTCAAGGGGCAATTTTTCTGGAATATTCCGAGAAAAATTTCCCAGTACCCGGGGAATTTTTTTCTGGGTTTGAGAAATGAAAATCAGGTGCATTTTCTGGAAATTCCAAGATTTATTTTCCGTTACCCGGAAAATTACAGCGACGGGATATTTTTCCCGTTTTAAGAGATGAAATAATGCATCAATATGGAAAATTCTGGGGATGAGGGATTTCTTTCTGGGTTCGAGAGACAATGTAATGTGCAATTTCTGGAATTTACAAGAAAACTTTTCCCTCGCGTAGAATATTCCTGGGATGAGGGATTTTTCCGACTTTGAGAGTTGTCTGGTTACCCGGAAATCTCTCATTGACGGAAGTGCTCTGCACCAATTGTTCCCACTAATGAAGATATCACTGTACCCAGTACAGTATCCAATTTTTGGCCATTCCAGACTGAGTACTGTACATTGCAAAAGAATTATTATTATTATTATTATTATTACATTTTCGCCCCCAGGCCCCGATGTGGGTCGGTGACCTGTACCCGGATGGGCTAATCCCCCCCACCCAAAATGTTGCTCCACTAAAAAAACTTTCGGTTTTCAGGGGTTTTCGGAGAAGGGATTATCTATTTAACACTTTGAATTTATTTTACCCTTATTTTAAGAAAATATGGCTACAGGATATGAATACTGTACAGGCATACCCCAAAAACCGACGTCCCAATAACCGCCGATTACATATAGTGAAAATATCCCACAAGTTTCGTTGATACCCCAAAGATCCAACGATCAGGAGAGGAGCGGCAGAACTGTTTTGAATTTAATGGCCGGTAGTGTGGTGTGAATTCTTGCCATGAGAGGGCTCTGCGCGCTGCCTCTGACGCATTCCCGCCTCTGTGCTCATGTTTACACTTACCATGTCTCTGACTTCATGTTTTTTAATTATTTCCGACGTTGTGGTTTATGCAATCATGCCTAAATGCCCCAGTGATAGTTCCTCTTGTGCCTGATGTGATGTGATAAGGCTTAATAAGAGTGGTGATGGACCAGCAAAGATGATAGAGACTTGAGCTTGCCACCCCAGGCTATCTCTACCATCCTCAACACAGTTAGGTAAGTACAGTAGAACCACGATAAATCGGACTGATTGGGGCAGACCCGTCTGAAAAATGCGAAAGTCCGAAAAAAGCGAATATAGAGGGGGGAATAACACTGCTTATCTGAACTGTTGAAAAGAAAATCAGTTATTATGTTATTACTGTATTTCAACAACTAAGGTCTTTAAGTGCATAACAAGGTTATTAAAAGAATATTACATCAACAATTAAAAAATATGAAACAAAACCCTCTGGGTTGAAAATCAGACATAAAAGTCTGGTTGTCAACAACTCTAGTCACCGAGAAGATTGTTATTTACTGTAAGTGTTATAGGTAAGTAATCACAGTTTTCTCTTTATTCAAAAGAGAAAAGTGTATACTGTACAGTAACTATAAAGATAAAAATAAGAAAAATCCGATTTACCGAGGTTTTACTGTGTCTAAATTTATGCTTTCTTTTTATGTCTGCTTTATTTTCTTGGTTGCAATAGTGCACAACAGAGATATGTCGAGGGTAGATGGGAGGTTTTGGGGGGGTGCCCAGTCCCTAACCCCCTGAATTTGTTATGTTCTTTTGGGATTAATTGCTTTGATAATCAATGACTCACTAACCAACGACTTTTCACGGTCTCTTCTTTTCAGGAGGGGGTATATGTGTCAGTTATTGGGAATGCCAGTAAACTCAAAAGAATTTTCCTAATTATTCCCTACTACCGAAGTGAGTGCATCCTATAAGTTGTAAAGTACAGTTGGGTGTAAATGGCCCGCTGCAGTTTCCTCCATTCTTATGTTCTATTAAGTTCTGTGCCTTGTCATTGTTTTTATTACTTACTATCACCCAAAGAACATAATGCATGTGGGAAAAAATTTACGAAATTCAAAGTACGTGTTTTGGTTTTAGCCATTTCGGTTAATATTTAGAAGTTGCCAATGCCTACTTACAGTATATACTTCGTCTTATATAGGGAGAGAGAGAAAAAATTTAAATAGTTTGCTCTATTATGTTTCCGTCAGAAATTTATATATTTTTTAGTATTTTAACATATTAGTTGCTCAAAGTGGCCAGGGCTTTGAAGTAGTGAGGAAAAATGTGGGGTAAAATACTTTAAAAAAACGCCAAACAAACCTTTGAAAACCTTACCAAACATTTCCTGACTTGTACAAATGTTAAGAATCACTTTTGAGTTCATGGATCTCTCCTCATCTGAGCACTGAAAACAACACCAACACATACTAAAAACCGAAACAACACCATCACCTACTAAACACCGGTAACATGAATAAGATAAAAATAAATAAAAATAAAAATATTCTAGTTTTAGGATTTTTAAAAATTGCAAAATGTTATGTCAGGTTTAGTGGGGGTTTTCTTTTTTTTAGTATTTTACCCCACATTTTCCCTTTACTTTAATGCCCTGCTCACTTTGAACAAGTAATATTGTTGGTAATCTGATCAGTTAAAATACTTGAAAAATATACATTTCCAACGGAAGAGATATAGAATAAATTATTTTGTTTCTCTTTCTCCCTCTTATGGCTCAATATATAAGTAGATGTTGCCAACTTCTAAATATTTACTGCCATTTGATCCTGGATTACCAAAAGTAAGTACAGTACTTTCTGATTTATATGGCCCTGGGGGGTCTGAGGGGCATAGCCCCCAGGCTAAGAACTTAGGTAAGGTTGGATACCCTGTAGGTTTCTTTGGTTGGTAAGTCTGGTTCTATTAGTTTCTGTGCATTGTTACTTTTACTTACTACCATCCAAAGAACATTTGTGGAAAAATTTCACAAAATTGAACGTGTTATGGCCATCTGCTCCAAGATTGCCAATATTTTTGTGAAGTACAGTATGGCACTCTTAGAAAAAACTGTAACCTATAGACAATGCAGTAATCCTTTTGTCTCCCAGAAAATGGGACGTTATGATACTAAGGTAAGGATAAGTTTTGCTAGGTTAGGTTTCCTTTTTGAAAATTAAAAAAATGGTTAAGACATTACCGGTTAGGTTAAGTTTCTGGTTTGTTTTCATATCTGAAGTATTTACACAAGAAAAGAAGGTCAGAAATGATTAGAGAACGTAAAATTACATATGAAAATATAATATTAACCAGAATCCTTTTTCCAGAATATTAACAAAATAAGTAACACAGATACTTGTACAAAGATCAATCACTTCCTTAAACTGACATCATCAGGATATCATAACCACAATAATTAATAACATTTAACTGTGAAGTTATATTATCCCTGGGCACTGTGTTATTATTGTTTATCTCTTCTTGTCACTCCGCCCATTCCCACTTTCACTCAACACGAGAAACTTTTCGACGACCTTACAAGGAACTTTCCGGTCATAATACATATCGTTAACCTCCACATAAATGAATAACACACTGGATTTTCTTTAAAATTTGCGTCTACTTGGCAGTTCAAGAGGTAAGAAGTTTATTATAATATAAGTTACAAAATAATTTTCCAACATCGTCTGCCCAACCCTGGTTGACTCATCAACATCTTTATTTTCTATGAATATCACTTGGTTACACGAAATCTTTTCACACACACAGAAACCTTACCTAGAAAAACGCTTTCTATAACAATTTCACTGTGGTCCACTCTGTATTCATGTCTAAAACATCACTATTGCGAGCATTTGTTCAACACCATAAACGGTCTCCGCCATAACAAAAATAAACTGAGACCAACTTGACTCACCAACACCCGCGTCACTCTCCGCGCTCATAGATGGCGCGCACAACAACAAGTGACAGTCGTTCGTTTTCTTTGGATTTTTATATAACTGTTCATTTGAGGAAATAAATTAATATGGATAATCATTCATAAAGCATAATTTACTTAATGCAATCTGATATATATTAGGAATTTCTGCAATTTATTTAAAATTGTGAATATTTTCCTTTTATAGCATTGAATCCTTTTCCCTGACTCTTGGTATGCCTTGCTGCCACTAGTGTGTTGTTTATATGGAGTTGGCTACTTGTGTCATATTTACTGACCTTATATTATCGCACCAACTCTGACGTCAGGATCTGCAAGATGCATCTGCAGTGGCTACAATAAACCTCAGCTATTTATTAATCAGACAGTAATACAAACTCGAATATAATTCAAAAGAAAACTAACCGATAGCTATTTATCGTATCGAGAAAAATGGAAGTCAGTGATAACGAACATTGTGGTCCGGTTGAAGGAAATTTACATTTCCCGCCCACCCTGACGTTCACAATGCCACAGGAAGATAATTGACCCCTATTTATATACCAAGTGAAGCTTATAAAATTGCATGAAAAAATTTTATTCTCAGTTATCGTTCACAAATAGACATACGTCAATCAAGTCTTAGAAATAAACGTTTTTAAGTGATATGTTTTTCGTAAACAATTCAGCAATTTGTTTTAAATTTTTATCTTATCAGTTTCACTATTTGTTAACTTACTAGCTGTTCGGGCGATCTGTCTGCTCTCTCATTTTTCCTACCTTCTTTGTCCAATGTTAGTGCAGGAGGAAACTCGAGGATCTGATGAAAACCTAGCTAGGATCGTTTGGTAATCACACTGGAAAACACCCTTCTCACTTGGGATCGAACCTGGGACATAATAGTACTGTAGTGGATTTCTCCCCTACAAACGCTGTTTGTCGCTGAGTAACCGACCCCGTGAATTCCCCAGTGTATGCCTCGTGGTCTGGGTCAACCAGCGCCGCCATACATCACGGAGGTCAACTACTAAGCCACGCCTTCCTCTGCTATTTAAGACCTGACCTCGTGGTGCCCTCTCTCTTCTTCTAGCTACAGCCACAGCAAGCTACACCACCTCCTCCGCCGCTGCCTGGCGGCTCTCGCTCCCGCCGGCGAGCATGGCGACCCACAAGCTGGTCCTCCTCTGAGCATCCTCACCAACCAGCTCTCTCTACATAAGAAAATAAGGAGTCTGCAATAGGCCGGTTGGCCTGTGCATGGCAGCTCCTGTCGAGAGTTACTACCACTCTCTATCATCCATGAATCTATCTAGCCTCCTTTTGAAACTTTCCAGGGTTCCAGCACTTACTACAAAGTTGCTAAGCTTGTTCCACTCGTCCACCACCCTATTTGTGAACCAGTTTCTTCCTATCTCCCTCCTAAACCTAAACTTATCCAACTTGAATCCGTTGCTCCGAGTCCTATCCTGCTCGGATATTATAAGAACTTTATCTATATCCCCTTTATTGATTCCTTTCACCCACTTAAATACTTCTATCATATCTCCCTGCACTCTTCGTCTTTCTAGGGAATGCAAGTTAAGTTTCTTTAACCTATCCTGATATGGAAGGTTTCTAAGTCCCGGAATCATTTTTGTCATTCTTCGCTGCACCGACTCTAGTGAATTTATATCCATTCTATAATAGGGGCACCAAAACTGTACCGCTTGTAACCACGCTGCCACTTCCCAGCACCAAGCTGCATTGTACATCCAATACAACATGTATACCGAGAGCACATTGTGAGTTTCCTTTCTCCATCCCATCCTGAGTGAACACCAAACATCCCGTAACCCACAAATGGGGACCCCCGGAGATTCGCACTCACACAGGATGGAGGAGAAACAGATCACGCTCCCAGTCTTCAAGCAACATGGAAGACTGGCTTATCCACCCAGAAGCAGCTCTCATCGGCTCTACAGCTACTGTCTCTAAACCGCAGGTTAGACACCATAGAGCAGCACTGCTTCTCTAAGCAGACACCAGCTCCTCTTCCTGCCCCAAGCACCACGTCCTACCGACCCCAGCACACCCGTCCTGCCTCAGACGCCGCCCCCGGCCCAGCAGTACTCCCTGCCGCTCCTCCTGATGCAGCCCCTGCTCCCGCGGCCCATGCGCCTGAGTGCGGACCCACACACCCCTCTTTTCTCCCTCAGGTACTCCCTGCTACTGTCCTGCACCCTGCTGCTGTCGTGGACCCAGCTGCTGTCACGAGCCCTCATCCGCTTCTGCTGACGCAGCCCCTGCTCCTGACCCAGGCCCACACACCCCAGCAGGCACATCTGACGACTCTGTACCTGCCGTGATGGAAGCACAACATTCATCGCCTCCACACACCCTTTTTCTCCCTCTCTACTCCCACAGATATTGTGTATCTAGACAGTTGTCTCCTCTAGCGACCGGCTCATCCACGCCATCGCCGTTATGGCTCACATGTGGCATGCAACCCTGCAGACAACAAGTCTCCTACACCGCCTGGAGGGAAGGAGGGAGTATTGTAGTGGATTTCTCCCCTACAAACGCTGTTTGTCGCTGAGTAGCCGACCCCGTGAATTCCCCAGTGTATGCCTCGTGGTCTGGGTCAACCAGCGCTGCCATACATCACGGAGGTCAACTACTAAGCCACGCCTACCTCTGCTATTTAAGACCTGACCTCGTGGTGCCCTCTCTCTTCTTCTAGCTACAGCCGCAGCAAGCTACACCACCTCCTCCGCCGCTGCCTGGCGGCCCTCGCTCCCGCCGGCGAGCATGGCGACCCACAAGCTGGTCCTCCTCTGAGCATCCTCACCAACCAGCTCTCTCTACATCACGCTTGTAACCACGCTGCCACTTCCCAGCACCAAGCTGCATTGTACATCCAATACAACATGTATACCGAGAGCACAGTGTGAGTTTCCTTTCTCCATCCCATCCTGAGTGAACACCAAACATCCCGTAACCCACAAATGGTGACCCCGGAGATTCGCACTCACACAGGATGGAGGAGAAACAGATCACGCTCCCAGTCTTCAAGCAACATGGAAGATTGGCTTATCCACCCAGAAGCAGCTCTCATCGGCTCTACAGCTACTGTCTCTAAACTGCAGGTTAGACACCCTAGAGCAGCACTGCTTCTCTAAGCAGACACCAGCTCCTCTTCCTGCCCCAAGCACCACGTCCTACCGACCCCAGCACACCTGTCCTGCCTCAGACGCCGCCCCCGGCCCAGCAGTACTCCCTGCCGCTCCTCCTGATGCAGCCCCTGCTCCCGACGCGGCCCATGCGCCTGAGTGCGGACCCACACACCCCTCTTTTCTCCCTCAGGTACTCCCTGCTACTGTCCTGCACCCTGCTGCTGTCGTGGACCCAGCTGCTGTCACGAGCCCTCATCCCCTTCTGCTGAAGCAGCCCCTGCTCCTGACCCAGGCCCACACATCCCAGCAGGCGCATCTGACGACTCTGTACCTGCCGTGATGGAAGCACAACATTCATTGCCTCCACACACCCTTTTTCTCCCTCTCTACTCCCACAGATATTGTGTATCTAGACAGTTGTCTCCTCTAGCGACCGGCTCATCCACGCCATCGCCGTTATGGCTCACATGTGGCATGCAACCCTGCAGACAACAAGTCTCCTACACCGCCTGCAGGGAAGGAGGGAGTATTGTAGTGGATTTCTCCCCTACAAACGCTGTTTGTCGCTGAGTAGCCGACCCCGTGAATTCCCCAGTGTATGCCTCGTGGTCTGAGTCAACCAGCGCCGCCATACATCACCTAAGGTCAACTACTAAGCCACGCCTACCTCCGCTATTTAAGACCTGACCTCGTGGTGCCCTCTCTCTTCTTCTAGCTACAGCCGCAGCAAGCTACACCACCTCCTCCGCCGCTGCCTGGCGGCCCTCGCTCCCGCCGGCGAGCATGGCGACCCACAAGCTGGTCCTCCTCTGAGCATGCTCACCAACCAGCTCTCTCTACATCACGCTTGTAATCACGCTGCCACTTCCCAGCACCAAGCTGCATTGTACATCCAATACAACATGTATACAGAGAGCAGTTTCCTTTCTCCATCCCATCCTGAGTGTGAACCCAAACAACCCATACCCCACAGTACCACTGGAAGTTTAATGTAGATTGCAGAGCAACAATTATCGTTTTCCAATTACAGGTGTTACGAACCCCTCCACCAATTGTCATGATCTACCTACCCAGCACTACGAACCACGCCATCTATTGTCTTGATCTACCTACCCAGCACCACGAGCAACACCATCTAGGGACGAGACACGCTTATGACTCGTCTTAGTTACCACTCCGGGGTTTCCCTTCTCCATATCCTGGTTGTTGCGTCACTTCCTCCAAGTCTTCTTTGTCAGCTGAGTTCGAGGAGAGTTCACTACACTCTGGGAAGTGACCACAGGATCACCTATCCTGGAAACCTACGGCACAGTGACTACCTACCGTCTTCTACAATACTCAGCCTTACTCGTCAGCCATCTCAGCCAGCCATCTCAGCTCCGCACTTAAGTATTTGTTATCTTATATTGCCTCCCCGCGTCCACTTGCTTCACGATTGTTTTATGTTGTACAAATATGTATATACTGTTAATGTTTAGGTTAAGTATGGTTAAGGGTAATTTATAAGCTGAATATTTTGTTAAGGGATTTATGGTACTTTATTATACACAACAAAAACTCGCATACTTTGTCTACCCTTTTATAGTCCGATTGTCTTTGTTTGTTTTTTTTTGTTGCCTGTTGGGATCTGGGTAGACTTTTAACTATATTCTAAATCCCCAACTCGTAACAAATGGCGACCGTGACAGGACATGACCTTAAGTGCCATATTCCTTCCTCCCTTGTTACTCATTGTTAATTATTCCTCCCAGTCACTTCTGTTCACAATTGCTTTACGGTGGTTTAAAGTTTCCTTCATATGTGTGTGCATATATTGGTATTATCGTACAGGAAGAGTGACAGACGTAGGATATTAGGTTCGAAGTGTCATAAGGCTTACCTGTTATTACACGTGGCAGTCGTGTAGTAAGTCTTATCGAGTGTAGGGAAGAATCCGGATCTGTTTAATGCCGTACCCTCACTCCAGAGTAGGCTGTTCCATAGTCCCTAGTTTAGGGTGAAGTGATATCTTGGGACGCCCCGCTCTACCAGGACCCCATAATTATAAAGCCTCCATTATTGTTCTTCTCATTATCTCATTCGGGGTCAATCATACCAAACTCAAGGGTTGTTAATCCGGATATTTATATTAATGCCGTAATACGCCCTTCCTCTTTCAAGTATCTCAGGGTTGTTAATCCGGATCTTTATATAAATGCCGTAATACGCCCTTCCTCTTTCAAGTATCTAAGGGTTGTTAATCCGGATCTTTATATTAATGCCGTAATACGCCCTTCCTGTTTACTCAGGGTTGTTAATCCGGATCTTTATATTAATGCCGTAATACGCCCTTCCTGTTTCAAGTATCTCAGGGTTGTTAATCCGGATCTTTATATTAATGCCGTAATACGCCCTTCCTCTTACTCAAGGGTTGTTAATCGGATCTTTATATTAATGCCGTAATACGCCTTCTTCTCTGTTTCAAGTATCTCAGGGTTGTTAATCCGGATCTTTATATTAATGCCGTAATACGCCCTTCCTCTTTCAAGTATCTCAGGGTTGTTAATCCGGATCTTTATATTAATGCCGTAATACGCCCTTCCTCTTTCAAGTATCTCAAGGTTGTTAATCCGGATCTTTATATTAATGCCGTAATACGCCCTTCCTCTTTACTCAGGGTTGTTAATCCAGATCTTTATATAAATGCCGTAATACGCCCTTCCTCTTTTACTCTGGGTTGTTAATCCGGATCTTTATATAATGCCGTAATACGCCCTTCCTGTTTCAAGTATGTCAGGGTTGTTAATCCGGATCTTTATATAAAATGCCGTAATACGCCCTTCCTCTTTCAAGTATCTCAGGGTTGTTAATCCGGATCTTTATATTAATGCCGTAATAAGCCCTTCCTCTTTCAAGTATCTCAGGGTTGTTAATCCGGATCTTTATATAAATGCCGAAATACGCCCTTCCTCTTTCAAGTATCTCAGGGTTGTTAATCCGGATCTTTATATTAATGCCGTAATACGCTCTTCCTGTTTACTCAAGGGTTGTTAATCCGGATCTTTATATAAATGCCATAATACGCCCTTCCTGTTTCAAGTATCTAAGGTTTGTTAATCCGGATCTTTATATTAATGCCGTAATACGCCCTTCCTCTTTCAAGTCTCTTATCCTTATCTAAGGATCTTCTCAGAAGAACAATATTCATAAGTGTAATTTCCCTAGGTATAACTTGGGTAGTTTCCGGGACTTTCTGGTTATCCACTGCCATGATATTTTCTAGGGTAATCCACTTATCTTATCTTTTGACCATTAATTAATTTATCTAGGTTTTCTTAATGGCCACCTCAGGATTTGTTAAACTTGGTAGTCCTGGAGGAGTGGAAGAACAAGATACCATTTCACATCTTGAAGCATGTGGAGGAGCGTGGAGAGGTTAATTCAGGACGTGCGGCTGAGCTGGCTGATGAGTACGCCTTGCTGGTGGAGTCACTGTGCCGTAGGGAACGTGGTACTTTCCGACATGTTAGGTCCTCCTCTGCTGATAACCTTGGGGACGTGAGTGGTAGGTCGAAAGGTCCCACACCTACCCCCCCTGATGCAACCAAGTTTTATTGTTCTTACTGTAAAAAACCAGGCCATACGATCCAGTCTTGTAAACACCCAAAGTATCGAACTTCTAAAAGTAGTTCCCTGGATCCCAAATTCAAACCAATAGCAACCACCAATGTGGAAAGGCCCCATCAGGATCTCTTCTCTTCATTCTCCTATGAGGGAAAAATTTCAATCATAGAGGGGTCTCGTTCTTTCCCTATTCGTATACTACGTGATACGGGCGCAGCACAATCTATCCTCATGTTTAACGTCATTCCTGATATATCTACCGCATTTACTAATGAGAGTGTTCTAATTTCAGATCTCTCATCCCATTCTTCCTATCCCTTAGCTAAAGTGCACCTCCAATGTCCCTTGATTACTGGGGAAGTGCAAATAGCCATTAGGAAAGATCCAATGCCTGTGAGCGGCATTCATTTATTATTGGGTAATGACTTGGTAGGAGATCTAGGGGTTCCCAACATAAAGACAGTCGACTCTCCCTTACCTGTCAACTCCACCACTGACCTTGAAGAAACTACTCCTCACCTTTTCCCATCTTGTGCTGTCACCCGGTCACAGAGTGTGCGAAATGGGCCCTCTTCATCTAAAACCACCTCCAATATCTTCCTACCCACAGAAGATCTGTACAATAAGACCATTAGTAAGGATGAGCTCATTAAAGCCCAACAATCTGATCCATCTTTGTTCAAACAGGTGATGAAAGACCCCAGTGTGGACCATTGTACATCTTCGGCTTACCACCCACCGTCCCAAGGTTGCTTGGAACGGTTCCATCAAAACTTTCAAATCAATGCTAATAAACTATCTCCCCTCAACTATATAGTCCATACTCCTGATCGCAAAAAAGATTCACAACTTGTTCACATTAATCTCATGAAATTTACCATTCCAGGCAGTCAGAGGAAGACATCCCAGAGGCTATATTGCATACGGTTTTGTCAGGGCCGGAGCCGGAGACAGATGACATGGATCTATTGGAGAATTTAGACTTCCCTCTACCTAACGAAAACCCTGCTAACAGTCACATACTCAACAACTTGGATGAGTATTTTTCTGTTCTGAATCCATCTCAAGCAAAAGATCTCACTAAGTTATTATCAACATTTCCTAAAGTCACGTCAGACCTCCCAGGGTTTTTGCAATATACTTAAACATGATATTAAGCTAATCTCAGATGATGTACAACCCATTAGGCAATCAGCATATCGGCTAAATCCACAAAAAAGAGAGATTATGAAAAAGGAGGTAGATTTTTTGTTAAAACATAACTTAGCTGAGCCTAGTACCTCCCCTTGGGCTTCACCTTGCCTTCTCATTCCAAAACCCGATAGCAGTTTTCGTTTCTGTACCGATTATCGTAAGTGAACCAGGTAACTGTCTCAGACTCCTTTACCTTTGATTGAAGATATAATAGACAGCATAGGCTGTGCAAAATCCATTACAACGGTGGACTTGATGAAAGGATATTATCAAGTGGGACTCACGGATAGGGCAAAAATAATCTCGGCATTTATAACTCCATTTGATCTTTTTCAATATTTGGTTATGGCGTTTGGCTTTTCTAATGCTCCGGCCACATTCCAGAGGGCAATCAATTACCTGATTCAGGACCTAGATGGGACGTTCGCCTACCTGGATGACCTGGTGGTGGTGTCGGACAGCTGGGACGGAGCATCTGGTGCGTTGGAGATACTGTTTGCACGACTGCAAGAGACTGGATTCACCATAAACCTGGCTAAATCTGCTTTTGGCCGGGCCTCAGTGACTTACCTGGGACATATCGTTGGGCATGGTATGGTGAGACCCAAGGACGCAAGCGTTAGAGCCATCTTGTCCTTCCCCACTCCAAGGACGAGGAAGGAACTCATGCGCTTCCTGGGGATGTGCGGCTACTACCGTCGGTTCTGCAGTAACTTCTCCAGCGTGGCCGGACCCCTCACAGACCTTACCAGTTCTGCGGTCCCTTACATCTGGAACCAGAGGTGCGACCAGTCTTTCCACCGCCTCAAAGCCTTCCTTGCCTCCAAGCCTGACTACACCTCGCCCTTCCATCTGCAAATCGACGCTAGTGGTGTGGGAGTGGGGGCTGTGCTCCTACAACCCGACCCAACCACTGATGGTTCTTCACCCTGTGGCAATGCTCCATAAGTGAAAAAACATCAGACCAACTACTCGACCATAGAGAAGAGGCCTTGTGGCTCTGGTGTTGGCAATAAAAGAAGTTTGAATGTTACCTCCAGTCTTGCCCACAAACAACCCCTAGTCTTCACCGACCATAACCCGCTCACGTTCATCCAAACCAACCAGGAATTATAAGCTGGGCTCTCTCACCCAACCTATAATCTACAAGTCCACAGCTTTATAAAGGGGGTTTGAACAGCTGATTGCGGACTCCTTATCGAGCTCCAGTGGAAATGCAGCAGCTACTCAGGCGCGCAGGTGATCACCTCCTTGGCATACCTGCTGGAGGTGGAGGGGGGTGTGTTACGAACCTCCATTTGTCATGATCACCTACCCAGCACTCTGAACCACGCCATCTATTGTCTTGATCTACCTACCAGCACCACGAGCAAGCGCCATAGGGGCCGAGACAGTATGACTGCGTTTAGTTACCACTCGAGTTTCCCTTCTCCATATCCTGGTTGTGCGTCGCTTTCTCAAGTCTTCTTTGTCAGCTTTCGAGGTTCGAGGAGTTCACTACACTCTGGGGAAGTGACCACAGGATCACCTATCCTGGAAACCTACGGCACAGTGACTACTACCGACCGTCTTCTACAATACTCAGCCTTACTTCGTCAGCCATCTCAACCGCACTTAAGTATTTGTTATCTTATTGCCTCCCGTCCACTTGCTTCGTTGTTTTATATTTGTAATATGTATATGCTGTTAATGTTTGAGTTAAGTGGTTGGGTAATTTATAAGCTGAATATTTACTGATACAAAGTTTGCGGGTACTTTATTGCCACAACAAAACTTCGCATACTTTGTCTACCCTTTTACGATGAATTTAATGCTGGTTGTTGCCTGTTTGGGGATGGTGACTTTAACTATATTTCCTAGGGAAAGTAAATACTTTTACACAATGTACCAAACAAGTGAATATGAAGCTGACCTCTATCATATCACAAAATAATTCTTTAAAGTTTACTCATTGTTTGTTATATCAATATGTTAACAAATGTTGTATCTGCTCGGAAAAGTGATCGCTGAAATTGTAACAAATTTGTGCTTCTTTTACTTTTACCTTTTTATCCTCTTCACTGATCGGCTGGTTAGCCGCCTGGGTGGTCGGTCACCTCTTTGTTACAAGTACTGGGCATGCACTGGTTCCAAATGTACGATATACAAAGTTACTGAATTAGCCACCTCATGAAACTTTTAGTAGTCTTTACAATGCTTAAAAAGAATTCATTCCATCATGGATAAAGAGTGCTATCAATACTTTTTTCACCTTTGAAATTGAAGAATGCAAAATATGGGGGGTTATAAATAAATTTGTCATCCTACTCGGTTAAGTACTGTATAAGCATGCTGTCAATAAATATCAATATAAATATAATTTTCAATTAGCATGACGTTGTAGTGGATTCCTCCCCTACAAGCACCGAACCTTCTTGAATTCCCCAGTCTACGCCTCCAGCGCCGCCCACGGAGCGGGGGTCAACTATCTACCCACGCCTACCCCGGCCTTATAAGGCCTGACACCGCTGTGA
Organism: Homarus americanus; assembly: GCF_018991925.1. Classification (NCBI taxonomy): domain Eukaryota; kingdom Metazoa; phylum Arthropoda; class Malacostraca; order Decapoda; family Nephropidae; genus Homarus; species Homarus americanus. Next base: position 635,052 of record NW_024753828.1, on the reverse strand, counting down.
TCACCCTCTTTTCTACCCAGTGCCACCAGCAAGCAACACCTCCTCCTCCGCGCCAGCCTGGCGGCTGCCGCTCCCGCCAGCGACCTTGGCGTCCCTGAAGCCGCGTGCCCTCACTCTGGGCACCCTCACCACCCAGCTCTCTCTACTCAACTCTTATTACCATGCTACCTACCCAGCAACAAGCTGCATTGTACATCCAATACAATATTGTAGTGGCCGTCTCCCCTACAACTGCTTACAACTGCGTAGCCACAGCCACCACCTGTTACCGCATTCCGACGCGCTGGCGTCTCCTAGCAACCAAGCGAGAGCTGAAACCAGATGTTACCGTTGCTTAGCAACGAAACTAGTCACCGGCAACTTTCTGGGTTTTCCCAACATGATTCATAGAGGACTGGCGGCTGCTGCTGGGTATATAAGCTCTGTCTCTCCATTGAGATTCATTCTGACCATTCTTCTTGAACTAGCAACACCTCCTCCTCCGCCGCTGCCTGGCTGCCTTAGCTCCTCCTCGCCTGCCTGGCGGTCCTCGCTCCCGCCAACGAGCATGGCGACCCGCCAGCTGTCCTTCTCTGAGCTTCCTCACCAACCAACTCTCATTCTGCCCATCTTCCTGAACAAGCAACACCTCCTCCAGCAAGCTCCACGCTGTTAACATTTATTTCAACCAGGAGGCCAGCAACAGGCAACATCTTCTCTAACGAAGCTCCTGCACATCTACCTCCTTCAACACGCTACTCACCGAACATCTTCTACTGAGCAGCTCCCAACCACACGGCATCTCCAGCACCAGATTGTCTATCATATAACTTATATATTATACAAGAAAACCACATTAGAGTTTCCTTCCATCCTGAGTACTAGACAACATTAATAACTCGATACCCCTACAATATGTATACAGTGAGCACATTGTGAGTTTCCTTTCTCCATCCCATCCTGAGTGTGAACCAGGCAAAAAACTTAGCAAGGAGCGAGGCATTTCGGGATGTATTTATTCACCCAGACCGCACGGTAATGCAGAGGGAACAGCACAAGAAGCTCCTGCAGGACTTGAAGCAGAAGAGGGAGGAGTCGAGGAGAAACGGGGACAGGTGTACGTGGGTTATACTCAGGGGGAGGGTAGTGGAAACAAGTGTGCTGAAACCGGGCCTGGGGGCAGCAGTGCACCCTCCACCCACTCAACCCCCCACCCGGGAGGCGGCACCAGCTCAGCCTACCGGACAGGAGGGAACGAGCGCCGTGTAAACAATGGCATTTCTAACCACACCCTGCAAAGTACAGTGCACTTAGCAAATGCTGCAGCTTCTGAGAATGTGGGGGGAGCGGGTTTATTACTAAGAGCAGAGACGTTACCGAGAACAAATTCTGGCTTGAATGTCATGTACACTAATATTGACACATTCCTTGATAAGAGAGAGGAGTTTGAACCACTACTAAGAGTACACCAACCAGATATTGTAGGTGTTGTAGAACTGTTGTACAAAAACAGGAGAATCGACTCAGAGGAATGTGAGTTCAGTATTGCTGGATATGACTCATTTACGAACCTAACTCAAGAATCCTGCAGGAGGGGTGTGGTTATCTACGCTAGGCAAGACCTGAGAGCCAGCCCGGCGAGGGTACAGGGAGAGGATGTTTTTGAAGAGCCCAAGTGGTGTAAAATTAAATTAAAGGGAGGGGACTTACTTATCGTAGGGTGTATCTACAGATCCCCAAACTGTGGCCCACTAAATCAAAGGAACTTAAGAACCTTAATAAACAACGCGGCGATGCTCAACCCTAGCCACCTCCTTATCATGGGGGACTTTAACTATGGCGACATCGACTGGAGAAAAGAGTCCACCCCGAATGACTTGAATAACCCTGCTACTCTTTTCGTAGAAACTCTGAGAGATAATTTTCTGTTCCAACATGTTAGAGACCCAACACATTACAGAGGGGAGCAAACACCCAAGCCACTTGACCTCATCATAACAAACAAGGAGGGTATGGTGGCCAAACTGGAACACCTTGCCCCAGTTGACACCAGTCACCATACAGTGTTGTCATTCAGATTTAACTGTTACCTAGTTCAAGATAAGGCCAGGCCAAGGTGCAAATATTACAAGGGAAATTACAATGGGATGAGGGAAGAGATGAGGGGTATCAACTGACCTGTCTTATTAAGGTAAAAGAACGCAGACACTACGCTGAATGTCATAACTAGTAAAATGACCCATTTGATCGATAAATATATACCCAAGACCAAACCCAGTGCTTCTCGGAATACGAGGGGATCCCTACACGCGAACCATGCGGCGGTCGACAAAATTAAGAAGAAAACCCAGAAATTCAAGACGTGGGTTGGGTCAAACGATGAGCAAGACAGGAGGATGTATGCAAGAGCCAGAAACCAAGCAAAGATAGAGTGTAGGAGGGCTGAAAAGAAGTTCCAGAGGCTGGTTGCAAGCGAGGTCAAGTCAAACCCAAAGGCGTTTTACCGCTATGCAAAGTCGAAATTGAGAACACGAGTAGGAGTATCAGACCTGAGGCTGGTGGATGGTAGTTACGCAGATTCTGACCAGGATAAAGCTGAGGCATTGAACAGCTTCTTTTCCTCAGTGTTCACAAGAGAGGATACAACTAACCTTCCTGCGTTTGAGGACAGACGGTTCGACACAGCACTGACCCACATTGTGTTCACAGAAGAGGGTATTAGAAATAAACTGTCCAGGCTAAAGGTCCATAAGAGTCCCGGACCTGACATGGTGCATCCTAGAGTGCTAAGAGAGTTGTGCAACGAGCTTGCAGAGCCCCTGAAGATCCTGTTTTGTAGATGCCTGGATGAACAAATGGTCCCCAGTGAATGGAAAGTGGCTTATGTGAGTCCTATCTTCAAGAAGGGCGATCGTCACTCCACGAACAACTATAGACCGATGAGCCTGACCAGCCTAATATGTAAAGTACTTGAGAGTATTATCAGAGATGCCGCAATGGAACATCTAATACGAAACAACCTTGTAAAAGATTGCCAACACGGTTTTATGCCGGGCTGCTCTTGCTTAACACAATTGCTCAAGGTATTGGATATTTGGACCCATATTCTGGAACGGGGTGGTAATATCGACAATATTAACCTAGATTTTGCCAAGGCTTTCGACAGTGTACCCCACGAAAGGCTGAAAATCAAACTGGAAGGGTACGGAATTCGGGGAAATGTCCTAGCGTGGATAGAAGGCTTTCTACATGACCGCAAGCAGTGTGTGGTGATTAATGGCACGAAATCGTCATCTGTACCTGTCACAAGTGGGGTACCACAGGGCAGTGTATTGGGCCCGCTGTTGTTTGTTTGTTTCATAAATGACATGCCTGACGTTGTACACTCCTCCATACAAATGTTTGCCGATGACACCAAGTTATTTCGGGAAATTAAGAACCAAGCGGACTGTGAAGAGCTGCAGAAGGACCTCTGTGGGCTCCAGGAATGGTCGAAGAAATGGCTGCTGAGATTCAATGTCACGAAGTGTAAGAGGATGCACCTGGGGCGTACCAACGGTAAGGAGGCGTATCATATGTCCCAACGGGATGAAGAAACTGCACTAGTTGAGACTGTGTGTGAGAAGGACCTAGGTGTGTATGTTGACAATGAGCTGAAGTTCTCGGGCCATTGCGAGAAGAAGGTAAATCAGGCAAATAAATTATTGGGTCTTATAAGAAGGTCGTTCAGATATCTAGACGGTCCGTCCCTCGTAACGATCTTCAGGAGTGAAGTGCTTCCCCATCTGGAGTACTGTCACCCCATCTGGTCCCCGAGATATGCTAGGGACTGTCAGTTGGTTGAAAATGTTCAAAGGAGGGCCACCAAACTGGTGCCTGCACTTCGGCACCTCAGCTACCCTGAGAGATTGGAGCGCCTGAACTTGCCTAGCTTATACTACAGACGGGCAAGGGGGGACCTAGTTGAGGTGTATAAGCATCTCAGGGGGCACTACTCAGTTGAGTGTCCTTACTTGGAGCTGGCGGACGCTCGCCCCACAAGGGGTCACAGCTCAAGATTGAAGAAGCCGCAAGTCCAGAAAACCGTGAGGGCAAACTTTTTCGGAGTGAGGGTTGTAAACTCTTGGAACAATCTACCAGAGAGTGTTGTGACGGCACCGAGTGTGAGCTCTTTCAAGACAAGACTTGACCAACACTGGAGCGGGTTCAGGTACATTCAGGAGCCGGTGCATGCCCAGTACTTGCCAACAGTGCGTGATAGAGACGTGACCGATCGCCCGGGCGGCTAGCGAGCCGATCAGTGGCGAAGAGGATAAAAGTAAAAAGTAAAAGTAATATCTCATACCCCCACAGGACAAGAGAATATTTCCCCGGGAAATAGGATGAACTTAAAGACTATTGGGTAATAGAATAATTTTGATGTTTCACAAGAAATTTAATAAAATTGTCTCCTAGGAAGTTGAATAGAATTGGTGTCTCTTAGGAAGTAGAATGCAGTTGTCCCTCAGGAAATGTTTTCATTTCTCTATACAGTACTTGTATACATGGATAACAGTAATATGAAGTAGATTAAAGTGTTTCAAAATAACAGAAAAAGTCATCTTTTATTACTTTGAATTATGTTAGTTGACTAAGCTTCGAGCTAACCAGTGGTGAAGAGAATAAAGTATAAAGTAAATGTTTGATTGTTTGAACTGGTAGTTATGAGAGGAGGTTGGCGGTGGTGATGCGCCTCTTGAGCTTCACGTGCCGCCCGCGTTCACTCCTGTGTACAGAATCCAAAACATGGGGAAGAATAAGAAGGAAAAGGCCGATAACCCCGACGAAAGTCAGGTTATTGAAGTAGAACAAGAAGAAATAAGCTATGAAGACAAGCTTGAATACGTCAGCATCATCGCCAAACCGATGGCATCTAAGAAATCGGCGGGAAGAATCTATAAGTTGATCAGGAAAGGTGAGACTGGCTGGTGCACGTGTGTGTGTGTGGGACTGTATTAAGGGCAAGACAGCCAAGTGGTACGTTTTGTTGAAGAATTTTCTGATATATCATTGTTTATAATATTTGAATTTTAGGAGATGCGAAGATTGCCGTTAGGGCTTTATATAATAGTAAACTAAAGGGTCACATCTGAAGTAGCCGTGAAATGGCTAATTCAGGGAAGTGTTTCATTACCTTAAGAATAATGCCAATCTAGTGTAGGCCTGTTAAAATTTGGGTAAAATTATCATTTCGGTTATCCACCTATTTGAAAGTTGAAATTATGTTTTCCTATGGTTTTTGATGTGTTTTGAACAATTCTAATTAAGTACCAATTAAAGCCTTCATTTCTACTGCAAATCACTACGTTTGAGCTACCCTTCCCTTAACCAACGGTAACGGGGGACCCCTAGTGGGAACAAGGGTTTTGGGTGGGGGAAAATCACAAAAAGTAGTAATTTGGGTAAATTTGCTTTGTCACACCGTTCTATTAGAAAGTAAAAAATGTATTTTTCTAGTGTATTTGTGTGTGTTGAGACCGAATATGACCTTCATTTGTGGCGGAAATTAGCCGTTTTTTTCTAATTTTTTTTCGTTGGACGTTTTCCGAAAAAAAATCTTGGCAAAATACACCAAAAAACACTTGAAAAACAAAAACCTAACCTAACCTAACTGACTCACCATATGATGGAATCACCTATTTCTTACCTTAGTTGGCCTGGAGACCAGGTTCGTCTTGGAGTTGAGATTCTGACACAACGCCACATATATTGGTCTTTGCAATATTTACATTCAGTCTTGCTCTTAGTACACTTTACTGAGGTTGGAAGAACACCATGCGATCGAAAAAATGCTATAGTTTCTACGTTTATTTTCCAAAAACTCGCAATCAGCTCCATATACTTTAAGTGACACCCATCGCAGACTTCCATGGTCGGAACTGAACTTGAATTTCAAAATATGAGACCCAAAATAAAACTCGAATTGGATTGGGCCAAATACAGTATACTGTAAATTAAACCCAAAATCATTTTAATTGGTTCCAAAAGCAAAAACGCTTTTCATTGGCTGCGTGACGTGTACGGAAACGCATGCGCGTGATGATTTATGAAGGAGACACGCAGTGTTGGACGTGAGGCAGGCGGTAATGGAGGAAGATTAATGGAAGAAAATAGAGAAAATTTTGGATATGCGATTTCCGTTATTATACATTTCCGCAAGTAATGTAATAAATGAAAATTATCTTATAATTAGACGTCTTATTCGAATATGATAATAGATTAGTGGTAGGAATGAACGGTGTGTAAACGCAATAATACCGTAATTTGTGATAGAAATGGGTATTATTATCATTTAGGTTTTCCAGCAAATTTTAAGTTTAGGTTCTCCAAAGTATTTTGTGTAAATTTTTACTTTCGGACATGAAACCCTAGGGGTTGACCACTTTGTGTTTCTAGTGTATTTTTGTGTGTTTTAAACGAATATGACCTTCATTTTCGGCGGAAATTGACACCCCAACGATAATGGGAAAAAACCTGGGAAATCTGGGTTTTGGGTGGGGGAAAACACGAAAACGAGCCATCTAACCTAACCTTTGGGCCGCGCCATGTCTGAAAGTACAATACCTTGTTAGAAGTCCGAGATCACATATTTAAAAATTTTCGTTTTAATCTTCTTTACAATCCTCCTTGGCCAATTACAAAACCACTGATGCTTGTCTCTTCTAAATTTACAGTGCGGGCACTCAACAGACTTAGGGAGAACACCATGATTACTTAGATATTCTTTAGCTTTATCGTCTTTTTCATAAAACTCGGCAATAAACTTAAAATAATCGTAGGAGCACGATTAACACCCAACCTCAACCACGGCCATTGTCACACTGGTCTCTGGTCATTGAATTTCAAAGCCGTAGATTTTTAAATCCTTACCCAGGCTGCTTTGAAAAATGCGAATGTGATTGGTCCAAAATATTCGCGGGCTGATTTTGATACATCATTGGTGACGACTGGATGACGTCAGTCAATATTGCGCCTGCGTGACCCACAACTAACTTTGTTTCACGGCGGTAACATCTCCAGACAGACGAAGACTGAAAAAAATAAAAAATCAATTAAATTCAATTGTGTTGCTATTATCCATTTCTGCCATGTATATATATGGGGCTCAGAATAAGGAGATCTAAATGTTTAAGCAGTTTATAACCTTCGGGCGCACTATGGCCGAAAGTAATATAATAACATATATTTTTTATGTGTTTTTAATGATTCTGACCTACTTCCAAATAGGTGGATGACTTAAATAATAATTTTACCTAGAAATAAAAGTCAGAATCATCCAAAACCTAACCTAATCTAACCTAACCTAACTTGAACCTAACCCTAAAATCTAGCCTATCCACCTGTCTGCTTACCTGAATTAGACTCAGAAAACTTGGAGTTGGGGTCATTGGGTTCCTCCACCTTGTTATCTACACGTCTCACTGGCCGCTGTTTCTCTGACTGCGGGGTGTAGAGCTTGCTGGCAGTAATGAGGTACTAGTGTAAGAGCTTGTCCTCGCTGAACTGTGTGATTAACAAGTAGTGTGCCAAGTACTGCTTGAAGTAGGCGGACTTGTGGGTTAGGGTCATCTTGTACCCTAGACAACTCATACCCAAGATAAGTCGAACTCAAAAAAGTTAACTCGTACCCATGCCAACTCGTACCTAAGATAACTTGTACCTAAAATTACTGCACCCAATTCAAGAGATGATCCATACCTATTAGTATATACTGTACATATACCATGCATAGGTAACTGCTGTCATAGCGTTATTATAGCTTATTACCAACTATACAAGGGGGCTCCCAGAATGAAATAAAAATAGAAATGAATTTAACACAGTTCGGAGGAGTTGTATAATATTTTAGCTTCATCTATGATTATAAACTGGGTGATATAAACGTTTAAAATACAGTACAGCTCCTCCCCGACTTACGACCTATTCAACTTATGTCCACTTGCACTTACGACCTGCCTCAGTCGTACCAAAATTTGGTCAAATTACGTATTTTCGAGTCCCAAAGTGGGGAATTTTACTATTGGAATCACACGCCATCACTGTCACACTAAAAGGTATGTCCCTCAATATTGTCAATGCCTATGTGCCTCCCTCCACCCCTACTGTACCTGTCCCACCACACCATATCACCTACACCCCCACTGTACTTTGCCACGCCTAGTACATTGGCAATCCTGAGCCTGGCCTCACTGTTTGTAAACTTTGTGGTCAACCCCACTCTCACGCCCTCTCTCACTGCATCCTCACTTGCCCTATGACCTCCTACAGGTCCCCAGCCATTACCAACACCTCGTCCCTTCCTGACCAGATATCCCTCCTCCTAGAGACAGGCCTGGCAGTTGACATTATTAGGGACCTGCCACGCTTTGCCTTAACAGATAAATTGTACCAGGAATTTTCCCCCCACAAACTCATCATTCTGTCACTTTATGTAACTTGCTGCTAAAACGCATGACCCTTCAGGCTTTTACGCCCTTAATGCATGAGTCATAAAAGCAAGCAGATGGGCACTGTAAACGCTTCTGCGCTTCACCTTGCACAGGATGTAAAGGGGTGCCCAATAAATTAGCCCCCTTGGGGGCAATCTAAAAAAATCTATTGGAATCAGTAGTTCAGACAATTCAAAGACAAATTTCTTCTATAACATTTCCCTTACATAGGCCGGGGGGGGGGGGGCAAGTAGGAAACTAAAACCTAACCTAACCATAGTTGATGAGAAAAACAAGCAGCAAAAGCATTGTTAGAAGACCTCACCAACCTGATCAAAGAAACCTCCCTAACTTACTAGCCATGAGGCTCAACCCTCCGGCTTATTAAACAAAAAGAACTTACTATTGTATCGTTTAATTTTATCTTTTTTTTTTTTTACATGAGAGCAGTGGCCTGATCGGTGTGGCTCAAACATATATTGGCTACTGGTGTTGATCGGAGATGATTGGCTGTGTACCACTGCATCACGCCAGGATAGGCAAAGTAGTACTCGCCAAGTCGCTTAATTATCTACCAAACGAAAGCAATTCCCTAAAAAATTATTATTATTCAGAACTCACTGATGAAAATATAGTAAAAATATAACATCAAAACAAATACAGTGATCCCTCGGTTAACAAACGCCTCGGTTAACGAAATTTCGGTTAACGAATTACCTAATATAAGATTCTTCACTTCGGTTAACGAAAAAATTTCGGTTAGCGAATTCCTTACGAATTTTTCCCAACATGTTTTCGCCTGCTCACACATGTAGTATTAGTCCGCCAATACAGTAATCGTTTTTAGGGCTTAAATTCGTTACCATTTGAATAAATATCAAGAAGGTTGTACTATTCAATAATTTTCCAAGTTTTATATTAAAGTTTTTAGTCATTTTAACAATTATTTAACATAATTGAAGTACAGGGAACTAGATTTTAGTGTGCCAAACAGCCACTCAACACACCCAAAATGGCGTCAGTTTGTGTCCCAGCTCAGTGGAGGAAGCTTCTTGCTTGAGACTCTCTTGTATATAAACTATTTTTACAGTACAATTATTGGTCATTCTGGAGTTTATTTTACATATTGACAATATATCGCACAGTGCAGTGATGATTTAAAGAAAATAATCTTGAATTACACCAAGTGAACTAAAATTTTATGGGTGAAATGGCAGCATGGGGTGACTTCTCTTCCAGCCCAATGCCTTCTCTTCTCCCTTCTCCTCTACCCCCATCCTATTTCCCATCATCATCAACCAGGAGCCTTCTATATACACACCTCAAAGTAAGTGTACTTTACTGCATATATTTTTAGTTTGTATGTAATTTTCAGTGAGCTGGAACCAATTACCCAAAATCCCATTGAAACAATGGTTTCGGTTAACAAAATTTTCGGTTAACGAACGACCTTCTGGAACGAATTGTGTTCGTTAACCAAGGGACCACTGTAACGTGTTGGCTGGCTGTAAAGTCCTCCATATTAGCCAATATCACTTGTACAGTTTTTCCCATTTTGAATTTATGGAGATAACGCCACGAAGTTCACTCCATCCACCATATTGGGTTCCGTGACTCATATTTTACTGTAGGTGGGTTAGTTTGGTTCAATTTAGAAATGTTATATTGTAGAATGTAGCAGTAACAGTTAATTTAGGAATTTTATCAGTTTACTAAAAGCATAACATTCTGGAAGTACAGTATTCCCTAAACCCTTTGGATGCGACATGCGGGTAAACCCGCCCAAAATATTATATTAATTAAATGCGACAAGCGGGGATATCCCACGGCCTTGAAAAAACTTCCCCAAATGAGACGACATGCGGACATATTATGTATTGAGGTATAGGAGTATTTCCTGAATGCAATATAGCTTATTTTTGTACTATTTTGTTTGATATTATCTGAATATGTAATACATATCTAAATTTGCTGTTTAGTAACCAAATTGATTAAATTTATTTGCCATATACCAGACATTGATTTATACCAATTTCCTGCATTTTTGGGTATAAATGTCATTTTTTCTCTAAAATTTGCACACATATGTGAATTTTTGTTCCAGATTTGGAAAATATACTAAAAGTTCTCTAGGAAAAACATATAGAAAATGTGATTATATGAAATTCATTTTTGGCAGGATAATTGACACTTTTCAGGAACCGGCGCGAAATTTAATTACGCACCTAAAGGGTTAAAGCTCACTGGGGTTAGGTAAAATGGACCCCGTGAGAAAGCAAAACCCGCGAGTTTTTCATGCCATTCCCAGGAGTGTGTAAAATACATATATAAATAGCTATATGCACATGTATAACAACACTATGTATGCATAAGACATTATAATGAATATGAAATAACATAAATAAATAAACATAAAAATGAAATACACTGTGACACTGAATGGACATTAGGTCCACAGAGTGATAGTTGGGGTAGTAGTGACAATGCAAAGACAACACCTCTGAAATGTCAGCTGATCTGGTGCACAGGATGTAAACAATCCCTGTACTGGACAGTTCCTAGTGGACATGCCCGGTACCGATAAATATTTGTAATATTTATACCGGGTAATTTTGCTTTAGGGCACACAACTTTCCTACCCCAAATCTATTATCATTTTCGAATAAGACGTCTAATTTTAAGATTATTTTCTTCTATTACATTACCGTTGCAAACGTATATTAACGGAGATAGCGCATTCCAAATATTTCTCTATACTCTTCCTTTAATCTTCCGCCATTATCACCTACCCGACCTCCCACTCAGTGTGTTTCCTTCATAAATCATTACGCGCATACTTTCCCGTACACATCATGGGCCAATCAAAAGCACTTTTATTTTTTTCTCCAATTAAAATGATTTGTGGTTTAATTTCTGGGGCACTGACCAACATCGGGGCCTGGGGGCCAAAATGTAATAATAGTAACAATAATAATTCATAGTACAGGTACTGTAAATAAAATTTATAATAAAAAATAAAAAATTAAAAATTAAGTAGTAAAATAATAATAATGATAATAATAATAATAACAATAATAATAATGATGATAATAATAATAATAATAATGAGCCATAAATAAATAAAAAATTAAAAAAAAAGGCCCCAAATTGAGGCGCAGTCAGATCAGCAACCTGGGACTTGGTCACAATTTTTGTGATGCCATATGGCAGCAGGGTCTACCATTAGACCTTGTTAATTACAGGGTGTATCTTATGACCTGGAAAATACGGTGCTCTGTATTGTCCTGTAGTGTTGACTCCTCTTGATCTCTGGCACACAGCCTCAGATTTATATTATTTATTTTCCATGGCAATCCATGAGTTTCCAAGGGACGGAAGCTTAAAAACAGCGAGCTTTAACCTTTTTAAATGATAAAACAATAAAAAAAGAAGTAAGAAAAACTATACCCTGTATATTGAACTTCTAGAAACTTCCCTTGCAGCATGGAGGGAGGGAGATAAGGGGACAGCTTGTTGACGGCGAGCACTTGTGGTCTCCTACGCAATTAGCAGCAATTTTTAGCTTGTCTTTGTGTCCGGGATTGCCAGTAATGCAAATATTTACTGAGCATAATACTTAGGTTGCCTTTGTGTTTGGTAGAGCAAGTAATGCATAAAATAATAATTCCACAAATACGTAAATACATTTATAACAATCATAGCATTATTTTCCAGTAATACTACACTACAACTACAGGAAAGCCTCCCATAACGACGATTCATATTTAAGACCCTGGCTAATTTCGGACCCAATTCAGTTTACGCCATTATTTTCTTTGTATTTACGACAAAAATATTATACAAAAATAAAGTAATATTACATTTTCATATAAATAATTGCTAAATTCCGTTATGTATTATAAGAAACAAAAAACAACACGCATTGCGCACGGAGGCTGCCGGGCTTGTTAGTGGTGATGCCAGCATCACTAGTATAAACAATTGTAGTGCTGGTTCAAAAGTTAAAAGAAAGTGTTTAAGCTTAGCCGAGAAACTAGATGTGTTAAAACGATATGAAAAAGGTGAGAGGTCTGTGGATATTACATGGAGCAAGCAATGAACATATTTTCTGAAGTGGATCCATTAAGAGAACAAAGCATTAAAATTAACAGGGACGTGAAAAACACATATGACCTTTACCTAATAAAGATGTATACCCGGTAATGAGAAAAGAAAGCGGCTGTGAAAGGTTCTTTTGACAGATTTATTATTCAAAGGCCTAAACCACCAACTTCAGCTTCGGTAACAGTTTCAGCAACAGCTATGATATCTTTATGGAAAGCTTCAGCTTCAGCCAGAGTTGAACCTAATTGACGAAATCATCTGAGTAAAAACTCACACAATATTCATTGGCTGTCGTTATTTTTTAGACTTTGCCACCCTTTGTGAGTAGATTTTTGTTTCACATTAGTAAGTATTATTTAAAACATACTGTATATGGACAGCAATAAGTGTTGCTTTTATATTATGAAGAGAAATGAAGATGTTTTCACATATATTGTACGCACTTATATACGATGGCGTTTCCAACCTATTTCGTTTCTTCTTTACCATTAATGGTTAGCTACTTCTATTGTTCCATTTATTAACATTAAATAACATTACTTAAAACATTTTTTACATTTTCTTTAGTTTCTTATGTAGAAGTAGAACCATCGCCATTCGTCACTGGTGTTGTAAACATGAACAAAAACAATGCCGTCTCGTCTCCTCTTGTGTGTTTTAATATTCTACGTATTATTAATGAATTGCATTGCTCATTTTACATATATAAACCTTAATTCAATCAAATACATATTCAGTAATAACCAATAATGAATATTTGTACATATTCTTAATAAGATAAATGATGCAGTTTCCTTGGGGGTGCACGTACACATTGCCGTTACACTATCATCTTTTTTTCTTTAACATCAGTGGTTACTTTTACTGTACATTAAATAACATTAATTAAAACATACATATTTCGTTACATTAATTTTACTATAGGAACAACCAGGGTCTTATTTTTTTGTTCCAGATGGGTAACTGACATTATGGGTGTAAACACGACAACAGCAATGGCATCCCATCTCCTCTGGTGACATTATTGTTGATTGATACTGTATTGTATAAGGTGCATTCATAAAAATTATTTAAAGAATATAGTTTGCAATTTTTCATTAATTTTATTGTTTGGGGGGAAAAGAGGGTAAAAATCCACACAAAGGATATGAAAAGGTCACACTTGGGAATACATCTCATTATTATTGCTTTATTTTAATGGTAATTAATGATTTGTGATACTATGATTCACCATATACTGCATTATTGGAGGACACATTACCGTCGTTATTTGAGGCTTTACTGTACACTACTTTTAGCAAAATTACTTTGATAAAACATGATGAAATGGACAAACAATGAAAATTAAACAAGCAAAAGTAGGTACGTAATTATGTTCAGGAAGCTTCCCTGTGGCCAAGGTGTGGTGTGACAGGCAAATAGTTAATAACCCGCATTGGGCATTTAAACAATGAGGGGAAAAGGTGCGCGTTCTGGAACGTCACCCGGGGCACACCGGTCCTGTGTTCTGGAACATCAACTGGGGGGTAAGGGTTAAGAGAATACTGTACACTACTGTACAGTAGTCATTATATTAATCTTCTAGAAAATATCCATTTGAATCATTGAAAAATCTGGTAAAGGTCCAGTCATGGAAACAAACATGGTAAACTTACCTTGGTGTTACCTCCAAAGATTCCAGATCAACAGAATCGCCAAAATTATATTTCACAACACATATCTTCATACATTTTTTTACAATTAAGCTTGGTCATGTCCATATTCTTGTAGGCGTGCGGCTTGCGGGCTGTGTGAATCACCGATAACTTTGGTTTACAGGTACCGGAGGCATTGGTGATAAACAGGACGGTGATGCTTTCCTTCTGCATCTTCCGGCCCCGAATCTTGCTGGCATTCTTTACAACAAAGGTCTTGGACGGTAGCTTTTTCCAGAAAAGACCAGATTCGTCCATGTTAAACACCTGGTCGTCGGTGTACTGTCCTTCCTCCATAATCTCACGTAAGAACGGAGGAAAATCTCTAGCCGCCACACGGTCAGCACTCGCTTCCTCACCACCAATGTTGATGTTGGTGATCTTGTTCCTCTTCTTAAACCTATGCAGCCAACCAGAGGAAGCATTGAAGGGTTTGGGCTCTGCAATTCCCAGCTTACGTGACACTGCTGCGTATAGCTCACGTGCGTACTCCTGCACTGAGCGCGTGTCCACCGCCATGTTGCGTCGCGCCTGACGAATCAAATAACTCACCAGCAAATTTTCCACTTTTGCCAGCACCCTGTTCTGGCAATACCTGATCGTTGAAGCACCTGCAGACTTTGTGATTTTCATGTGCTCTTTGATCTTGGCTGCATCCTTCTTGATAGTGCGAATCGTAGATTCGTTGACGCCATGCTGGCGCGCGAGATCAACTTGCCGTGTTCCTTTCTCCAAATCTTGAATGATCTGGTACTTCACTTCATAGCTTAGACCACGGCGTGTCTTCTTGGGCTTAGGGTGGCTGGGTCCAGGTAAGGAAAGGTCTCTCTCTGGTGGCGGTGGTGGTCCGGCGGAAGCCATTTCACAGAACAATGGGTTCACGTATACACGGAGCGGCCTGGAGGGATGAAACTGCCGCGGCTAGGTCAAGCGTCATCTTTCCTCCCTCCCTCCCTCCCTCCCCCGGGTGGTCACGTCACAATACTTTAAGCCAATTACAGCTAGCAGCAGAGGGGGGTAGGGATGCATGGCCAATCACAGTCCGATACGTCATATGACGTCAGTGATAACGCAACAAAGGCACACACTGCGCAACCTTACCGCGCGGCTTGCCCAAGCGGAGGGAGGAGGAGGGAGAGGCGGGCGAATCTGAAAATAGCGTCTCGAGCCGGACACTCACTGCGTATACGTGGAAAAAACCCGCGTTAAGTGAAAGTTCGGCTCTGGCGAGGCACCGCCGATAATGGAAATCGACGGCGAAACCCGCGCGGGTAATATTAGTGACTTCGGTTAACGAACTCAACCGCTCCAGAAGGTCGCTCGTTAACCCAAAAGTTCAAGTAACTCAAAAACCATTGTTTCAATGGGTTTTGGGGTACTGGTTCCAGCTCAAATTAAAAATTTCCTAAATTCAACAAAATGGTAGAACTGTTCACCACTTTGGAGGTGTGTGTATGTAGAAGGCCCTGGATGATGATGGATGAGCGATGGGATTTAGAATGGGGGAGGAGAAGGAAGAAGAGAAGGCATTGGGTGATGAGAAGTCACCCCATGGCTGGCCATTTCCTCACCCATAAAATTTAGCCTTCTTGCATCCAAGATTATTTCTTTAAATCAACATCAGCACTGCATTATATATTGTCAATATGTAAAATATATTTCAAAATGACCAATAATTTGCTTGGAAACACAGAAAAAAAGCGTTTAGTTGAAGAGAGTCAAGCAAGATGTTACCTCCAGTGAAAACAGAGAAACTAACACCTGTTTGCTGTGTTAAGAGGCTGGATGCCGCGCATTAAACTAGTCACTTTACCTTCAATTATGTTCAATAATTGTTAAAATGACAAAAAAAATTGAATATTAAACTTTTGAAATTATTGAATAGTATAAACTTCTTGATATTTACTAAAATAGTAAGTAATTTAAGCCCTAGAACCGATTAATGTATTGGCGGACTGATACTAAAGCTGGTTGCCCAGTCAGTGCAAGCGAAAACATGTTGAGGTCGGTTCGTAAGAAATTCGTTAACCGAATTTTTGTTAAGAATTGAAGATCCTTATGGAAGGCAGTTCGTTAACCGAAATTTCGTTAACCGAGGCGTTCGTTAAATGAGGGTCTGTACTGTGTGTGTGTGTATATATATATATATATATATGTATGTATATATATATATATATATATATATATATATATATATATATATATATATATATATATATATATATATATATATATATATATATATATATATATATATATATATATATATATATATATATATATATATATATATATATATATATATATATATATATTTATTCCCCGACTTACTACTTACGTCAATCCGCACTTACGACCTGCTCTGACCTTACGACCGCCGCAGTCGTGACCAAAAATTTTTTCAAATGACGCACGCATTTTCTATACCGAAACGTCTCTGTCCAGAGCGAGAGCGTGGCTGGCTTGGGTCACCGCGTGGTTACACTCAATCAGTACAGCGCCTAGTTGGTGTTTGGCTATCGTATCCTATACTGATCGCGCTGTGAAATTACGTTATTATCGTATTTAATTGACTTTATAATGACTGGAAAGCGTACAAGTGAGAGTGCTGGTGGTGCTCCAAAGAAAAGGAGACAGGCAATTACTTTTGAGATGAAAATGAAGATAATAATGCAGTATGAGAATGGAAAAACTGTAGCAACAATCTCATGTGACCTAGGTTTCTTGCACTCGACCATATCCACTATTCTGAAGGACAAGGAACGTATTCGTGATGTAGTGAAAGGAAAAACACCTATAAAGGGAACTATAATTTCGAAGAAAAGACAAGGTCCTATTCACTATATGGAAAAATTATTGGTGATATGGATAGAAGACCAAACACAGAAGCGTGTACCCATAAGCCTTCTAATCTTACAGGCTAAAGTAAGAAGCCTGTTCCAAAGCCTGAAGGAGCAGGCAGGAGATGAATGTGAGCAAACCTTAACAGCAAGTCATGGGTGGTTTAATAGATTTAAAAAATGCTACAGTCTACACAATGTTAAGGTGAGTGGAGAGGCAGCTAGTGCTGATGTTGGTGCTGCCGAAGTTTTTAAGGAGGAGTTAGTGATGTGATTGTGGAAGGGAATTATTTGCCTGAGCAAATACTCAATGTGGATGAGACTGGATTATTGTGGAAGCGCATGCCTGAGCGGACATACATCCACAAAGAGGCGAAAACAATGCCAGGATTCAAGGCATTCAAGGACAGAATTACACTTCTGTTAGGGGGGAATGTTGCTGGTTTCAAGCCAAAGTCCTTCATGATCTATCATTCAGAGAACCCCAGGGCTTTTAATCATGTCAGCAAGCACACACTGCCAGTGTTTTATCGCAGAAACAAGAAAGCCTGGATGACCATTGTACTGATTGAGGATTGGTTCATGAATTGTTTCATTCCTCGAGCCAAGGAGTATTGTCTGCAACAACGGATTCCATTCAAGATTTTGCTGATTTTGGATAATGCTCCGGGACACCCACCACACCTGGACGACATGCACCCCGATGTTAAGGTAGTGTACATTCCACCTAACACTACCTCTGTCATCCAACCCATGGATCAAGGTGCTATTGCTGCCTTTAAAGCGTATTATTTACGTACGACCTTCGCTCAGGCTGTTGCTGCTACTGAAGGTGAGAAAGCACTCAGAGAGTTTTGGAAGGAGTACAACGTTTTGTCATGTATAAAGAACATTAGTGCAGCATGGGATCAGGTTACAAAACATTGCATGACTGGAATATGGAAGAAAGTCCTGAAAAGATATGTGAACAGTTTTAGAGGATTTAATGAAAATGAAGTTATTTTGGATATTAGTAACAAGATAGTGGAGTTAGGTAAACAGCTTCAGTTAGAAATTGATAATGAAGATGTTGAACAGTTGGTTGAAAGTGTAGCAGAAGAGCTCAGTAACGAAGATCTCATCGAACTGGAAGCACACAAAGGTGCAGAGAAAGAAGCCAGTCTAAATGTAGAAGAAGGACCTGCACCCCCCAAAAAGTTTTCAGTGTAGCAAATGGCAGAGGCATTTGCTACAATTAATAAAGGAATGCAAATGTTTGATGGCAAGGATCAAAATTATGAGTGTTATGCCAAGTTGACGGAATGATCCAAGATGCACTTGCTTGCTACAGAGAAATTTATAATGAAAAAAAAAAGCAAACTGTGCAGTCTAAATTGGACATCTATTTCAAGAAGTCCCCCGGTGCTGTCTCTTCACTCCATCAAGATGATCCAATACCTTCAACCAACAAGTTTCCACAGTACATAAACCTGTCTGAAGAAAGTGACATTGATGACTCACCCAGCCCTGTCTCGTCCTCTGCTTCATCCAATTACTATAGTCTCCATGTATACCTGTAAATAGAAAATTATGGGGGCCCCGTGTGCATTCAGCTGACTACATTAAAGGTAAGTGCTCAGTCCCACTGTATCCATTCCTCATTATCTATTACTTTTACTGGACTGTATTTCATTGTAGAATTTTTTTTTTTACATTTTTTTTTTATCTATGTCGGACTTACGACCATTTCGACTTACAACCTGGATTTGGGTCCCTAACCCCGTCGTAAGTCGAGACTACCTGTGTGTGTGTGTGATAATAATAATAATAATAATAATAATAAACGGTTTATTAATAGAGTTGTCGGTGGCTGAAAATATACACTTACATTTGATTTAGACATAATGATATAATATGCATTGAATACATTTACAGGGCTGTACAGTACATAAATCAGGCGTTGTTTATTATTTTAACAATAGATGGAATGGTGCTGTTCTTATATCTATCGGTGCGGGCTCTTATGGGCTGAATTTTGTTGTAGTGGCGGACTGCGCGAGGTGGGTGGGGGGCGATGACGAGGGTGGTGCAATAGTTGGCTGCCACACCTTTCCAGTGCTTGGTGGTGGAGGTCACTGAGGGATGACATTTCCAGGGTGGAGAGAGCGTTGGTGTAGCCGGAGTAGTCAGCGCCGAGCATGATTCTGCAGGCCCTTTTCTGTACCTTCTCTAGCTGACGTTGGATGGAGTTTAGGGAAGACGACTGTGTGTGTGTGTGGTTTTTTTTTCCAGATAAAAGCCGATCAAGTTCAGTTCTATTTCTTAATTCACGGAATGAAACACATAGTCTACTTTTATTTTCATTGTAAATTAATCTTTTTTCCTGTTCTGCCACTGGTTTTCATTTTATAAATTAAAGAGCTACATTACTGTCTTAATTTACAACCTGATTGTGGGAAGAGCTTGGAAAATATGGGGTTAGCTGGAACTGTTATAAATTTATGGTATTGTATTTAGAATTTGTAAATTGCCGAGCCTCAGTCAAACTTCTTTTTAAAGGTGTAACAGGAGGCTGTTTTCATAAAAGAATGAAAATTTAACAAATTTCAAAACCCAATTATCCCATCCTAGATATTCTTCATTTCAGCTTCCCAACATAAGACGTATCTCAGAAATGGTCTTAAAGATGTCCAAACCAGGATTAGGAAAGGCGAGACAGGGTAAGTTATTATTTTTATTCACTTGTTTTTTTTTCCATTTATGTAAGCCTTGTTTATTGGATGTAGAGAAAAAATGGTGGCGTATAAAAACACAGAAAAAGTTATTGGAAGATTGTCATTGTTACCAAATAGTCATACAAATCTTTACTGTACATACCCCAAAGAATAGCATTTTGTAGTTTTACAGACTTCATTCATTTTCATATTACTGTACAGTATACCAGTATATGCTGGAAATAGTATGTAAAATTTTTATTGACCAGGATACTGTATCTTATCAGTAAGTAGGTCAGTGTACATGACAGTGTGATAGAAAGGCCATGTACCAGACCAGTCCATCTAATGACAACTCCTTGGTCACTTCTTATTTACAGAATTGTGATATTTGCTGGAGATGTTTCACCCATTGAAGTGATGTGCCACCTCCCTGCAGTTTGTGAAGAAAAACAGCTGCCATACATTTACACACCTTCTCGACAAGACCTTGGAGCTGCAATGGGGGTCAAGAGAGGTTCACTTACTGTTCTTATTCGTGAAAACGATAAATATCAGGATCTTTACGATAAAGTTAAAGAAGATATTAACAAGGTACCAAAGGTTATTTAGGCCATCCTTTGGCGAAATATATAGATTTATATCTTTGTTATGTATCAGTTATGCTATTAAAAAAACTTACTTTGAGAGTACAGTTGGCTGTATGTGTTTGAAAGAATTAATTAAACTTTTCTAAATATTTTTTTACTTTTGTTCAGTCCTTTTGTAAACAATTTCCTAGCAGTTATTATTAAAGATATTCTTCTCAGCTCTACATTGAGGGGTATCCTTAATGTACAATAGGTTTGACTGTACTAATTATGCCTTTCTAAGAAATTGAAATATTTACTTTAATATTTTAGTGTAATGTATGTAAAATTTTTACTTCTCTATTGCTTGAAGTGCAGAATTAGCGTATGGCAAAATATTTGTCATAGTTGACATTAACTACAGGACCATTTTTACTATTTTATTTGGCTAACGCCAGAAAATTTTATTCAGCACACGAGGTTAATAAAGTTTAACTTTTTAATTTTTAAAAAGTTGTGCTTTAGTAATTAATCCAGCACCTTCACATGATTAAACTTAGTGCTGTATATAGCTATTAATGCAACATGCTACAGTCAATTTCACCAGATTTCAATTGCATAATGAGCTGAATAACATTATACTGTAACTATTTAAAAAGAAAATATAAATTTGATCTACTTTTGGAAAAATTTAGGTATCCCAGGTTATAAGATGGATAAAAGGTTTTATGATTTTCTTTTGAAGTAATTATCCACCCTATAATGGGTTAAGACCAGAAAGGTCATGAAATATTTATACCGTGCAAGTATTGTCTACATATTGAATTTAACATCTATTTAAAATTTTATAGAAATTTAGGAATGGAATGTAAGGTATATTATCATAATATGGACACTGAATGCTACATACTGTATACAGTATACTGCATAAAATATCAAAATTTTATCATTGCTAATCATGTATTCAGTTTGAATATTGTTAATAACAGATTAGCTACATCTTGAAATTTAAAACATCCTTATAAAAAGTAATTTGACTGATCTTAATTGCTAACCTATAAAAGGCAGTCCAGACATGTATCTCTTCTGTACCAGAATGAATTTACTGTTGTAGGTATCTCACTTGTAATAAAGCTGTTCTCAGGAAAATGAGATTTTGTAATATCCATGCATTTCTAACTATGCTGACTGCATTATCTGTCTCTGTCATTTTACTTTAGTACAGTAAGGGGCAGCATTTTCTGTGTTAAGCTTCCAATAAATGGACCTATGAGGTGTGAATTAGAAGCCTTTTTTATTTTTAGGTTTTTGCAGCTAATAGGGTACATACCCAGCCTAATCTGTGAAAGTTTTGTGTTCGACTGGGCTTATGCTGATATTGCAGGAGTCGTAGACCCTCAGCAATTTGGCAACATGAAAACTTCCTCCACCACTCACTGTCTTGTCAGCTTTCTCGATTACATATACCGCCATCTCGAGAAACGAAAAACGTCTGTAGCTGTTGCCTTCATTGATTTCACTAAAGCGTTCGACCTAGTCGCCCACAATATAATCATCAACAAAGCTATTGACCTCGGGCTTCGGAGAAGTCTTATACCATGGCTTACAGACTTCCTCAGTGACCGACGCCAAGCTGTACGCTTCCGAGGGGCTGTCTCCACCTTTCAGTCACTCACCTGTGGCGTCCCCAAGGCACCAAGATGGGACCACTCTGCTTCCTTATGCTCATCAATGATGCCCTAAGAGAAACCCCTGCTCGCTGGAAATATGTCGACGACTCCACCATTGGGATCAGCGTCAACAATTCTGCTCCCAACTATACCGCCCTTCAGGATTTATTGAACAGTCTCCAAAACTGGGCCACCAACAACCATGTCACCATCAACCATACCAAGACCATGGTTATGCACATCAACCTCTCCTCCGACATTGTCCCACCTCCTTCCATTACTCTAGGTCCAAACACACTCCAGGTTGTAGATTCCACGAAGCTCCTCGGCGTCACCATAGACAACAAACTAAATTGGAAACCACACGTCAGTGAAGTTATCAAATCCTCCAGTTTCCGTCTCCACCTCCTACGCCGACTCAAGTCCCTCAGAGTTCCTGCACACGAGCTCCTCAGTGTTTACACAACATTCATACTTCCCAAGCTCACCTATGCCTCCCCCACCTGGTCTTCCTCCCTAAATGCCACACAACGTAAACACCTAGAAAAAGTGCAAAAGAGGGCATGCAAGATTATTCTCTCCCTTCCTACTCCACATATCAAGAAGCGCTCAACACACTGACCCTTTCGACTCTCACTGACCATCACCACGACCTCATCTGCAAATTTGGTAAGAAGCTTCTACACCATCCTCGACACCGGCTCCTACTACCACCTGAGATCCTTAGTCCGAGAATTGCTGTTCGACACCACAACCGCATCCAGCCCATACGTGCACGAACTGATCGCTATAAGAACAGCCCAGTCCCAACCATTGTAAAATTATCAATAACTTGTAATAAATCAGTGTATTCACTCCCAGTAAACACTACTCCTTGCACTGTCACTATGTTGAAATGAACTGTAGTTTGAGCTTTTCCCCATCTAGTTATTATATGTCTTATTTGTGTCACTCATGTTACTTGTATATTATTTGTAATTCGTAACCCATTCCCCAAATATGTAACTGTATATTTTCAGCCTTCTGGCTGCCAAGCTCTTTCAATAAACCGTTAATTATTATTATTATTATTATTATTATTATTATTATTATTATTATTATTATTATTATTTCTACATTCTATTGGTCCTTAGGTGCAATGGGATGTAAGGTTGTCTACTCACAAGAGTGTATTTTCATGAATAAGAAAAGTTGGAAAATTAATATTTTTCTCTGACAGGATGAAAACTTAGTTCATGGATCACAAAAATTACAATCTCACTTCTGTATGCTCCCTTAGATACACAGTGTAGGATCTTCGGGTGGCTAAGGACATCGCTGTATTATTTTATGGGCCAACCATATTCTACAGTGTTTTCCTTGCTTATATATTTGTGTATTTTGACTACCTATTAGATCTTCCTGTTGAGCAATACTGTCAATACAGTAATATGCATCCATTATTTATATATTTTTATTTTAAGAAGCATAAAATTTCCCACGTATTGGGCCAACTGGCAGCCTGCAGTGTAAGTGGCGTCACCGCTCTGTGAGGTTGAATTTTTTCACATTCCATTCTGATCCTATTCAACTGAGCTCGCAGCATGTGGGTACCTACCCCCTCCCCATTGTGATGACTGCCTGGTCCCATTGACTGTTTGACATCCTTGTGGAGTGCCCCAGTCTCAGAGATCTTCATCATAGCACTTCTCCCAGTACCAGAGGGGGAGACGGGTCTTACCATCTCTTTGGTGCTGGGGGAGGGCGTGAGTAGTGTGGGAGGGGATGTCCTCTCCTATGTGGAGGAAGCTGTCCTACACAATCTTTGAGTTTTATCTATTAATGTATAAATGTTTTTTACAAAAGTTTTATGCTATTTATTATTTATGTTTTTTATCATGCATTATTTGATTGTAGTCTTCTAAGCTTTTATTTTAATTTGGCGACATTTGACCTAAGCTGTTGCATAGCTAGGAACTTAATTACTGTACCACAATCAATCAATCATATCTGCT
Source organism: Homarus americanus (assembly GCF_018991925.1). Lineage (NCBI taxonomy): Eukaryota > Metazoa > Arthropoda > Malacostraca > Decapoda > Nephropidae > Homarus > Homarus americanus. The sequence goes on along the minus strand of NW_024753828.1, from coordinate 611,041 downwards.
CCCGCTAGCGCAGGGTAAGATCCTGGAAAACATGTTCCCACGAGCACCTTAATGGTTAAAACTGCCGACTTTACTTGAGCAATACCGTGTGCTACATAGCTCTCTGTTACCTGGAGGGTGTAGTGAACAGCCATCAACTGATCACTTGTATACTGTACATAAAAAACAAGATGGCCTAAGCTGAATTCAGTACAGTAGAACGTCGATATAAGGCGAGATATGTTCCAAGAGAGGTCGCTTTAAACCGAATTCACACTAAATCGAAGTTTTGTTTCAATGGAATAATTTAGTTTGGTACTTGAGAGAAACACAAAATACTAAAAAGACTGAGAGTCTACCCAGATGCACCTCAGCCCATCTCCTAGAATAAACAAAGCATTGTGTTTTTTAGTACAGTATTATGTTAAAACAAACACTCATAAATCAACACAGCTAAAATTAAGGGATGCGAAATGATCTGTTTACTGGCTGGGAAGATGGGGGAGAGGGAGGTGAGGTGACATGATTGACAGTTGATGCCAAGGTTTAGTGCTTATTTATTTATCTGTTCTTAAGAGTGACTAAGTTTTTCTCTTATAAAATGTCACTGAACTGACATGGGAGAATATAATTTACATTGATGGAATTCTTTTAAGATAAAAATTAATTTGAATTTAAACATGCTATACGTAGTTTGCATTAGACATACAAATTTTAGTTCTAATTTAAGAATTTTACTACAAAGAGCAAAAAAAAATATCTCGTGCAAAATATATGACGTTTATATTCAAATTATTCACTGTCTTCCAAGGATTCCAGCAATACAAATTATATTCTCCTAACTTTAGTCTGTGACATTATATAAGATAAAAACTTTAAGCCTAAAACACCAAACCCTGGCTGGGAAGATGTGGGGGAGGGAAGTGACAGTGACATGTTTCACAGTTGGTGCGAGGGTCTAGTGAAGTATTTATTTGTTTATTATGTTCTTTAGCTTGAGTTTTTGTTTTTTGCTTATAAAATGTCACATAATTTGAATATAAACATACTATAGTTTTCACTAGACAAAAAATTTAGTCATCATTTAATACATTACTTTGAGTATATGTACAGTTCAGCTTTGCCCTTAGGACAGTGTAGTGTGCCCAGAGAAACATTAGGCGCGAAATATTAAATATGATGCGCCAGATTGACTTATGCAAATAGGAAAGATTTGCTTAAAAATAAAACATTGTCCTTAATTGTGGGCGTCACTTTAAATCAATAATCTTAAATTGTATCACTTAAAATTCACGTTCTACTGTATGTCTATTGATATTGAAACAGTTTATTTAGTCAGAAAAATGCAAAGTTAAGCCTGAACTCTCTTGAAGACACCTGATATATACTGTACATTTATCCCAAAGAAGTACAGTATTATGTAACATTTAGTATCATGGAATAGTGCACGTAACATAATGATAGTAAGAACATGTCGGAATGTTACTATGTTTATCACTTTGTTATTTATTTATTTGATAGATGCTGGTGCTTCATTCTCCCACTGATTGGTCAATGATAATTACTAAAACATCACATTGCTTCAACCTATGTACAAGTATTAGATTATTGTTGCAGATGAATGTAATTTGTAAAATAGCTGTTGGTTTTTCTTCCTCCCACTCATTGGTAATTTTCTTTTTACCTGTAATTTATCATTTCACCACATATCTTCTTACTAGCCATTCGGTCGGTTGGATCATTCTTTTATACTTTGATATTAAATTTATTGTCTAGTGTTGGTACAGGGGGAAACCTGTGATGTTTGGTAGAGTCACACTGGATAACACGTTTCTCACATGTCTGGGCAAAGGATCTTGAACCCGTGACATAATGTGAGAGATAACGCGCATTACCGCTGTATTGCCACTAACAAATGGTATTTTCAGTCGCATGCAAACACTCACGGCTAATTATTTGTTTCTACTGAAATTGTTTCAATCTACGACATTCAAATGAAAAAAGTGATTTATAGAATGAATAAATGTGAGTGCTCCTAGCCATCACGCTAGGAGGTGATCCACCCCCGGCTGTGGCTTGCTTTGTTTGGCGTGCAGAAAATATAGTATACATTATTGCAATACATGTACTGTCGCTTTCATCTGCCGAGTGGGCACTATGTAGCAAGTATATTGCCCAAATAGATCGCAGGGCTGCTTCCATTTTATGGAAATCTGAGAGATACTGTGACTTGTTTTGAACAGATGATAAGGTTCCATTACTTATGATCAACATCTAGTATACTGTATGCAGTAAAATGTTCCTTAAATTTTTTTAAAAATTTACCCAACACCCTAAAGAATGAAATGTACCATATTTTACAAAATATAAGACAACCCCCCCCCCCATTTTAGCAAGGAGTATGTAGGAAAAAACTTTTGTGTATTTTCCTCCTGTAGCCATAGTTTTCAAAAAATAATATATATATATATACAGTACCAGTAAATGTGAGGAATAAATAAAAAATAGTACAGTAAAGGGTGTAACAATGTCATAAGTTTCCCCCCACCTGAGAGTTCCTGCCAATTTCTACCTAATAATATGAAGGCCTTAGGCCTGTCATCGACCAATGAGAAAGCCTATGAGGCGTGACGTCATGAAAGTTGTGGCATCCCTTGTGGGCTGACGCAGTTTGAAAAGCGGAGTCTGTGTTGGAATTTTGTGTAAGGAGGTGTGGGATGTCTATGGTGGTGACATGGTAGGTATTTGGGTGTATTCTATTGGGTAAATCCTTAAGTTCCCATTCGTTGTCCCCGTGTAACTAGCTTGGAACATAGGTTTATTATTTTGAAGTGAAACTGTTAAACCCTAATATAAAGTATTCAATAAATACAGTAACTGTTAACGCTCATAGGAGCGTTATTGATTTGTTTTGGAGAATAAGACCCGCAACGATGAGGCGTAGAATATAATTCGGTCAAAACCTGTTAAAGAACAATTCACATATAACAAATGCTGTTATCTCAGGACACATAGTATGAATAATACAATCAATATACAGTACTTGTACATAGCCTATTAACATCATCAATATAACTCACATGTTACAACTGTTGATATATCAGGAGACAGTTTGTATAATATGATCAAATACAGCACAAATATACTTATTTTAGTTATTTAGAGTTTTTAGAGGATTTAATAGTTCACCATCACAGTCACGCTTTAGGATCTAGGGTTTGACCAACGAGAACTGGTGTAATACCCTCTTGGTATATGTTAGTCGAAAGAAGATGTTGTCTCTACTGCAGGAAGCTATAGACTGCCCTGCAATTCGCAGCTGCCTGGGTCGTCGCCTATTTAAACACCTCAGCAAAATTCGTTGTCAACACTATGTTTCTTCTCTCACCCTCTCTCTCGTCTAGTTTATCTTACTGTGGCAGTAACACTCCCCCTGTCGGGCTTCGCACAAAATCACGGCATATTATTAGATTCACTCCGACCCCTTCCGACAGCCAGAGTAGTCACTGGGCGTATTAACAGAGTCCTTTGTCTTCACTTTAACACTTCGCACCAGGCCATCTTTGCTCGGTAGAGCCTCCAGTACTCTCCCTAGCATCCACTGACTCCTGAAGGGGTTGTCCAGAGATGACCACGATATCCCCAACGTGGAGATTACGGTGAGTATTGAAGAACCTTTGTCGCTGACGTAATGTTGGGGGATATTCTTTTACCCACCTTTTCCAAAATTGGTCCGCAATGAATTGGGCATGCTTCCATCTTCGTCGGTACCCTTCTGTCATGGACCGATCGCCTCCGGTGGACAGTGTCTCCGGGTTCATCCGTAGAATGTGAAGCGGCGTTAGTGCTTCTAGATCCTTTGGGTCGTCAGACACTGGGGTGATGGGCCTTCCGTTGATGATCTCTTCTACGGCACAGAACAAAATGCTGAGGCGCTCATCGTCTAGTGTCTGGGTGCCCACCACTCCCTGGAGGACCTTCCTTACAGTGAGGATTTGTCGCTCCCACACTCCTCCCATGTGAGAAGCTGTCGGGGGATTGAACTGCCATTCTATCTGTTTCTGTAGAAGGGCATTCCCAACCTTGTCACTGTTGTTCCAGCCGTTCGCCGCCTCTCGTAACTCTCGGCTAGCTCCAATCATGTTGGTTCCCCTTTCAGACCGAACACGCTTGGGAGGTCCCCTACGGCAGGTGAATCTTGTCAGGGCATTGAGGGACGAGTCGGTGTCTAGTGAGGTGATTACTTCTAGATGTATGGCTCTGGTGGTCAGGCAGGTGAATAAGCATCTCCATCTCTTCTCCCGGGCTCGTCCTTGTTTAACCAAAAAAGGGCCGAAGCAATCAATTCCAGTGTAGGTGAACGGCCGGCCTCCTGGGCGTACTCGATTTTCTGGCAGGTCGGCTTAGCGTTGGTGGGTAGGCCTCCAGTTGCTTCTCCGACAAGTCACACACGTCCGTATTGTGCGGTTGAGTAATTTGCGGTACTTAGGTATCCAGTACGTCTCACGTATTATGGCAAGAGTGTGTTCTCGTCCTGAGTGTTCAGCTCTAGTTGAGTGTACCTCTCTCACGATGAGCCCCGTGATCCTGTTGTCCCTTGGCAATAGTATGGGATTCTCCTGGTCTGGGTGGAGAGCGGTGTGTTTCAGTCGGCCACCTACTCTGATCAGACCGTCCGTGTCTAGATGAGGTTCCAGCCGCCTTATTTCGCTATGACTCACGGGTTGTCCCTGTTGTAACATTCCTAGTTCTCGAGGGAATCCTTTCCTTTGCATAAATCTTAAGACGGCTAATTTCGCCTCTTCCAATTCGCTGACCTGGAGCCGATTTTCTCGGTGATGTTTGTTCTTTCGCTTCCCAAGCTGCCATTCTATAAACCTTCTAATCCACGCTACGCTCTTCAGAAGTTGATGCCACGATGAGTACCTGGCCCATAGCTTATCGAGGGTACCCTCCCCCTGGTCAACGTTCGTCGTCAGCACCGTGGTTTCCTTCTTCACTTCTGGGTCTCCGTCTGTAAGGTCTGGAAACCTCAATGAACTCTTTCGCCAACTGTCTTCTTCCAACAAGAGGAAAGCAGGTCCCCTAATCCACCTGCCCTCCTTGTTGAGCTCTGCTCCATGTAATCCACGGCTAGCGTCGTCGGCCCGGTTCAGTGCCGACATCACATGGCGCCATTGTTCTATATTGGAGTCCTCGTGTATCGTTGCTACTCGATTGGCCACGAAGGAATGGAAGCATCTTTCGGTGTTTCGTATGTATTGAAGGACTGCCGGGATGTCTGTCCGGAACACTGATCTGTCTACTTGTAATTCAAGTTCCCGTCGTAGTTGTTTGCCTGCCTTGGCAGCCAGTACTGTTGCGCAGAGCTTGAGTCGAGGTATGGTCTGCTGTTTCAGAGGGGCTAGCTTGGCCTTGCCACACACGAAGGAGATTCGTTCATCCCACCCAATACCTCGTCTACACTCATCTTGGAATATATATAATTTTGGCTCTTGTGGCGCTCGGAGCGATGAGTCCCAGTGGGTCATATATGGAGCTGACCATACTCAGAAGGCTTCGTTTCGTCTCTGGTTTTTTAGGGATCTGGACCCGGACCTCTAGTTCATCCTTTTCCAGGTCCCACAAGATTCCCAGCGCTCGTTCAGTGGGGAGCCTGTCGTCTTTCAAATGACTTCCTTTACTCCCACTGCTTTCTCTGTCTGTGGAATTGCCTTGAGGACTTCCCTGTGATTACAGACCCACTTCGTAAGTCTGAATCCGCCCTTCTTCCTCAGCTGTCTCAGTCAATGGGTAATTATCGTTGCCTTCCTTCTACTGAGAGAAGCAGATCGTCAATGTAGAAGTTACGATTCGCTTTCTTGATGTTGTCATGGAGACTTTCCCTGCAATCTTGGAATGTTCGTTGTAGCGCATACCCGACGCATGAAGGGCTACACATACCTTCAAAGAGATGTACTGTCACTTGGTAAGTGGTGGGGGCCCCTGGCGGGCTGGTCGTCCGTCCACCGTAAGAATCGTAAGGCACCTCGATGTTCTGGCACTACTCACACTTAATGGAACATTGCCTCGATATCAGCCATGAGTGCCACCTTTCCTTGTCTGAATCTGATGAGGACTCCCATCAAATTTGCTGTTAAGGTCTGGCCCTTGCATCACCTGGCTGTTCAATGACATCAACTCATATTTGGCTGCACAATCAAAACTATTCTCATCTTTTCTGGCTTGTTGGGATTCAACACAGGGTGGTGTGGGAGATACCAGGTCTTCCCGGGTGTAACACTGAGTTCTTGATGTGGGACTCGCTCAGCATGTCCCTCGTCGATTAGTCGTCTCATCTCTTCTTGATACATCTGAGAGAGCCCTGGGTTCTTTAGGAGGCATTTCTCAGACCCGCCAATCGCTGTTCGGCAAGCTTCTTATTGTCTGGGAGTTCCGGTTCTTCCTGGTGAAACAACAATGACCTTGGGGATAGTGATGGATCGGCTCTTTCTTTCTCCTACGCTAACCACTTTTACACTGATCTCTTCGGTGTTTACACTACTTCTTTCTTTCATGATTGTGCCAATGGAGAGGGAAAAACTGGCCTTCCCTCTGCTTGCAGCCTTGGTACTGCTCATCAGAACTCCTGTGAAGTGTAGAAGCCTCGAGTGTACTCCAGAGCAGCCATCTATACCACATACCATCTTCTGGCTGCACTCCGTTATCCGGTGATTACTACCCAGGCTGGCGAAGCAGCGACGTTCTTCCCTTACGAGGGAAGTTCGCTTCCCTGTGGATATGCTGAGGAATGTCCGACACATCTGAAGAAGGTGATCTCCGTGGCATAACGAGCAGCGTTCATCGTCCATTTTTCTGGTTGTCTTTATTCCTGATGTCACCAGACCCACAAGTTTCTTCCTCGACGAGGATTGGCATGAGGATGAGTCTGCATATATTCAGCTTGGTTCCTCCTGTCCTTGTCCCTTTGGGGCCACCTCCGCCTTGTCGATCATATCCATAGTGAATTCCAACATCCACTCGATCCCAGGAGGCTTCCCTTGCTTCCTTTTGTATTGATGCACATTATTCACATAGTCATCACTTATGGTCCTTCATCAACGTTAGTGGTTTCGGTGAGCGAGCTTGATGCTCGGAAGTACTTCCGTTCTCCCCCTGGTGAAATGTTTCCGGCTCCGCGGTTAAGGTGAGTGTCGGGAGTCCTCTTGGAGTATATAGCGTTTCTTTGTCAGTTTCGGTTTCAGGAAGGTCGTGTCTCTGGTAGTGATAACACCTTTCCGTGATCTTCTGTTGTTGTTGAGATTGTCGGACTGTTGTCAGACACGGGCCTTTTCCCGTAGGTGGCCCGTTTGGTGGTTCCGGGTGGAACTCTTGGAGCAGCCAGGCCGGATTTGGGATTGGGGATGGAGGTTATCCTTCCTGCAGGTATGAAAGGATACTGCAGGTTTGCAAGTGTAAGCGGACCCCCGATCAGTGAACGCTTACCACCAACCCCCCACTCTTGGACGTGGTCAGTTTCGGAGTGGCACGCCCCCTGAACTGGGGTCCGCACTTGCTGGGGAGGATACTTCCTAAGCTATCTGGGTGATGGGTATCATGTGATGACCCGGAGAAGGTGGTGAATGTGGTTTGTTTGGGCCTTTAAGATTACTACTAACTCTGTAGTGTGGAGCAGTCATTAAAAGTTTCCATCGGAGGGTCTGACCATGGGCGTAGAAGGCCGCTCCAGATCTATGATGTTTTGGTCCACCGAACTGTCTGTGAAGTATGATGCTGCATTGGACGGTGTCTCAGTGGCTATGGGTTCCTGAGTCATTCTTTTGAGGTCCTCCTGGAGGTTGGCTTTGCTATCACTTAGTTCTGTGCTACCCTTACTTTGTAGTTGATTCATACCTTCGGTGGCGTTCTGCATCATCGCTGCCCTGTCTCATTTTCGACTCATTCCCTTCCATGTCCATGTGGTGTTCTCGCTGTATATCTTGTACTTGGTTTTCCTTCTCCTGGGTTCCTGTTGGTGTCAATGCTTCCGGAAAGTGGGTATGACGGGTGGAAACATGTTCCCTCTCCCCCTGATGGGATGTTCCCGACTCTAAAGCGCTGAGTGTTGGGAACCCTCCTTGGGTGGGTGTCGAGGTGTAGCAGCTAGATACTCCTGATTCCGGCGGTTGACAACGTGTGTCTCGTGCATACCTCGTTGCGGCTGTCATCCCTTCACTCGTTTTCAGAAAGGGCTTTCCTCCTGGTAATGACAGCATCTCACCAAAGTCCTCCGTATCGCCTAAAGTCTGAAGTTGCTCCATACGATCTTTCATATTCTACATCATTGCCGTCAATTGGGTGAGCGTCTGCTGATAACCCCCGATTACCCTATTTAACCGGCCTGTTGGTTTCATCCTTCTCTCGGGTGAAAGAGTTTCTCTACTTCGCCCTGGCTGTATGAGTGACCGGTTAGCATCTCCGTCGTTCAGGGCCTCCAGGTCTTCTATGCTGGCTAGGCTTATCCCCTCTGCCTTGTTTACTTCCATGACTGGTGAAGCGATGCCATGCAACTGAAGTTATACAAGCTATGTCATACAATCTGAAGTCATGTAAGCGATATCATACAACTGAAGTCGCATAAGCAACTGAATTGAAACAATTGAATTGAATTGAAGTATTTGATTTAGCCAGAAAAATACAGATACAGAGTGGATAATAATAACAACATTAACATGGCTGAGCCAGTTGAGAACCTGAGCTCTCTTTGAGGCACCTGATATATACTATACATTTATCTCAAGGAAGTATTATGTAACATTTAGTATCATCTGGAATAGTACAATAGCATGGTGGTAATAAGTACATCTCATAATGTTACCCACGGTTATTACTTCAATATTTTTTTTTTTTATATACGTATATATATATATATATATATATATATATATATATATATATATATATATATATATATATATATATATATATATATATATATATATATATATATATATATATATATATATATAATAATAATACATACATACATACATACATAATACATACATACATACATACATACATACATACATATATATATATATATATATATATATATATATACATACATACATACAGTTTTACCCACTTCATGACGGTTTCACCTATGGCCTCAGAATTGCCAAGCTGAACTTTCATAGCGGATTTTTCCACATATACCTTGGTGAGTGTCCACGAGCGCTATTTTAGTTTGCCCACCGCCCACCCTGCCTGACTGCCTGTTTGGCTCATAAAATTCATACAAATTACCGGGCCAGAATAAAAAATTTACATTGCTGAATTCTTATAATTTGGTGATCATTTTGAAATATAAACATCATATATTTTGCTTTAAGCTTACAATTTTTTTAGATAAAAATTTTTCTCTAGGTAACTATGGTATCTTTTGTCCAAAATATATGACATTTATATTCAAAATATTCCTGGTCTTACAAGGAATCCAGCAATGTCAATTATATTATCCTAACTTTAGTTTGAGGTATTATTTATTAAAATTTAGTGGTTATCCCACACATCTCCTTGGGACGGTTGGTGGGGGGTGGGGGGGAGGGAGGGACCAACCGACCATCTGTTACCGTGTGAAGAATTATTATTATTTTTTATTAACTGAAGATATTTGTTTTAGCTCATAAAATTCATACAAATTACCCGGTCAGAATATAAATTACATTGCTGGAATTCTTATAATTTGGTGATCATTTTGAATATAAACATCATATATTTTGCTTTAAACTTACAATTTTTAGATAAAATTTTTTCTCTAAGTAACTATGGTATCTTTTGTCCAAAATATATGACATTTATATTCAAAATATTCCTGGTCTTACAAGGAATCCAGCAATGTCAATTATATTATCCTAACTTTAATCTGAGGTATTATTTAATACTAAATGTTAAAAACTCTGGAAGGGAGGATTGGTGGGGGGTGGGGGAGGGTTGGGACTGACCGCGCGGTTGGAAGAGGGGGGGAGGCAAGGTGGGGTACTTTGATTGACAGATAATTAATAGAGTAGAAAATTATTTTTTATTAACTAGAATCTTTATTTAGCTCATAAAATTCATACAAATTACCCGGTCAGAATATAATTTACATTGCTGGAATTCTTATAATTTGGTGATCATTTTGAATATAAACATCATATATTTTGCATTAAACATACAAATTTTAGATAAAAATTTTTCTCTAGGTAACTATGTTATCTTTTGTGCAAAATATATGACATTTATATTCAAAATATTCCTGGTCTTACAAGGAATCCAGCAATGTCAATTGTATTATTCTAACTTTAGTTTGAGGGTTATCCCACATCTCCTTAGGACAGTTGGTAGGGGTGGGGGAAAGGAAAGGACCAGCCGACCATCTGATAACCGGCTGTGTAGTGTGAGAGGGGGAGGAGTTGGAGTCATTATTTGAATGGACATTAACTTGGCGACTGTATTTCTCTATTTCTCTTAAGTATTAATTGTGTGCATGTACCATCATAAAATTAAGATGTTATTTTACTACAACATAGGTATGTGCCTTCAAAAAGTGGAGTTTGGGGGTCGGGCCGGTTTCTATTGGAATTAATCCCATATGTTCTGTTGTTCACTTAACGCGGATTTCACTTAACGTGGGACCCTCTGGGTTCAATTGACCGCGTTAAGTGGGGTACAACTGTATATATATATATATATATATATATATATATATATATATATATATATATATATATATATATATATATATATATATATATATATATATATATATATATATATATATATATATATATATATATATATATAAAATACGTAAATCATATACGTGTATATAAGTCAACCTCCTTCTGGTCCCTCGCGTTTCCGCCGTTTCACGATGTACCCTGCCGCCCGAATGCTCATTCTGTGGTTGCGTGTACCCCTTCACAGAAAGCAGCTGGCGGGCAGCGCATTTTGGATCCAAACCTCCGCCATCTCCGCCCTCTCCGCCATCCGCCATGTTGTATGGCGTAGCGAGCAGGTGCGCTAAGATCGCCAGTCGCAAAACATTACCAAGTTCTTCACCGCCACCCACCACAGCCGGCCCAAGTCAGTGATAGTGATAATTATAGTGAGGATATGGACTTATATGGGGTTTGAAAAAAGAGGCCCTGCAAGCCTCTGTGGATAGTGATACAATTGATACAGGTGAGGGCAATAATCTGCCTCTGCCTCGGAACCAACCCCATCCCGTGTGCCCAGCCATCTTTTCTACTAATGTAAGTGTTAAAAAACCTAATATTATTGATATTTCTCTTAATTATTAATTGTGTGTGCATACCATCATAAAATTAAGAAGTTATTTTTACTACAACGTAGGTATTGTGTCTGAAAAAGTGGAGTTTGGGGGTCGGCCCGGTCTCTATTTCAATTAATCCCATATGTTATGCTGATAACCACAAGGAAAAAAGAAAACACGAAGTTCCCAAGCGCTTTCGTGTACAGTATTACCCTGCTTTACATGGTTTCACTTTCCGCAATTTCTCATTTACGCGGTACCTTGCCAGAACTGGACTATCACTTTCCGCGGTGCATCTACTCTACTCATATACGCGTGAAGTATAATTTATTTATTTTTTTTATTTAGCTCATAAAATTCATACAAATTACCTAGCCAGAATATAATTTACATTGCTGGAATTCTTACAATATGATGATCATTTTGAATATAAACATCATGGATTTTGCATTAGACATACAAATTTTAGATCTAATGTAATAATTTGGTTCACACAAAGCAAATATTTTATCCTTTGTGCAGAATATATGAAGTTTACATTCAAAATATTCCCTGACCTGCAAGGAATCCAGAAATGTCAATTATATTATCCTAACTTTAGTCTGAGTTATTATTTATTACTAAAAATGTAAATTACTATTTTCTCCCAAAGCTTCTCCGGTAGGGAGGGAAGGTGGGGGGTGGGGGGGAGGGAGGGAGGGAGGGAGGGACCGACCCAGCTAGGGCCTAGTATTTTGATTGACAGATAGTGTCCTTGAAGAATATTTCTTTGTTTATTTAATGAAGATATATGTTTTAGCTCATATAATTCATACAAATTACCCGGCCAGAATATAATTTTCATTGCTGGAATTCTTATAAGATGGTGATTAATTTAAATATAAACAACCTAAAATTTGCATTAGACATACAAATTTTAGATCTAATTTAAGAATTTTATTAGAGAGAGCAAAAATTTTATCTTTTGTGCAAAATATATGACGTTTATATTCAAATTATTCGCAGTCTTGCAAGGAATCCAGCAATGTCAATTATATTATCCTAAACATAGTCTGAGGTATTATTTATTACTAAACATAAAAACTTAGTCTTTTCTCCCAAACATTTCTCAGAGAGGGAGAGCCAGCGAGCGTGGGAAGAGTGGGGGAGTACATTAGTTGAATGGACATTAACTGGCGACTGTATTTCTCTTAAATATTAATTGTGTGAGCATACCATCATAATATTTAGATGTTATTTTTACTACAACATAGGTATTGTGTCGGAAAAAGTGGAGTTTAGGGGTCGGGCCAGTCTCTATTGGAATTAATCCCATATGTTCTGTTGTTCACTTTCCGCGGTACCCTGCGGGTTCAATTGACCGTGTAAATCGGGTACTACTGTAATTCACATCTTCAGGGGTGAGTACAGACTAAGAAGAAGTACAGAACATGTTATATATATACAGAGGAGGGTGAGATCAAGTCCACAGTGGTCTGGTACAGGTAATGACCCTACTAATCTTCACAAAAGCACTGCAGCGGTAGGTAGTCAGGTCAGAGGGTAAGCTGCCCCAACCTTCTCACCTGGTTACAAATCTTCTTAATTATGAAATTATCCAATTTGTACATACCAGTGTTTAAATTCATGTTGACGGATTCGGTATGTTTAATGAGACTACATTCTATAATGTTCCTACTGTCAATTGAATTACAAGGTAATATTGAGGAGGCATTATCCCAGTCAATGTAATGTTTATTATCCCTCAAATGAACAAACAGCATTGGATTCCTGGCCTGTCCTAATACTATATTTATGTTGTTTAAGTCTAGTTACAAGATCTTTACCTGTCTGGCCTAAGTAAAACATATTACATTCCTTGCAAGGAACTTTATAAATACAGCCACCTGTATTGTTGGGGGAGTTCTTGATTAACATTTGTTTAACAGTGCATGAGTTTTTAAATGCCACATTGACATTCCAGGTTTTTAGTTGTAAAGGAATTTGAGAGAAATTTTTGTGAAATGGTAATACTAAGAGATTCTTATGGTCATGGGTGGGTTTGGGATCAGTTCTATAAAAAGATTTCTTAGTACAGTGGTCCCTCGGTTAACGAGCGCCTCGGTTAACGAGATTTCGGTTAACGAGTTACCTTCCATAAGATTCTTAACTTCGGTTAACGAGCAATCCCTCGATTAACGAGTTTCTTTCGAGCTAACCTGAACATGATTTCGCTTGCATTTGGCGGTCCACCAGCTGTAGTATTAGTCCGCCAATACAGTAATCGGTCCTAGGGCTTAAATTCCTTACCATTCTAGCAAATATCAAGAAGTTTATACTATTCAATAATTTTAAAAGTTTAATATTAAATTTTTTACTCATTTTAACAGTTATTGAACATAATTGAAGGTAATGAAACTAGTTTTATGCGTGCCATCCAGCCTCTCAACACACCATACAGGCGTCAGTCTTTGTGTCTTTTCAGTGTAGGTAAGATCTTGCTTGAGACTCTCTTCAACTAAATGCTTTTTTTCTGTTTTTGCAAGCAAATTATTGGTCATTTTGAAATTTATTTTACATATTGACAATATATAATGCAGTGCAGTGTTGATTTAAAGAAAATAATCTTGAATTGCACCAAGAGAACTAAAATTTTATGGGTGAAATGGCGCCATGGGGCGACTACTCTTCCACCCCAATGCCTTCTCCCTTCTCCACCCCCATTCTAATTCCCATCATCATCATCCAGGAGTCTTCTATATACACACCTCAAAGTAAGTGTAGTTTTCTGCCTTTTTTGTTGAATTTAGGCAATTTTCGGTGAGCTAGAACCAATTACCCAAAAAACCCATTGAAACAATGGTTTCGGTTAATGAGTTTTTCGGTTAACGAGCAACCTTCTAGAACGGATTGTGTTCGTTAACCGAGGGACCACTGTAATGTTCAGGCATTTGTCTATGAAAGATCTAGGGTATTTAAGGTTCGAGCCAATCTTATAGATATATTTATATTCCTCATCAATGAATTCCGGGCTGCAAATTCTCAAAGCACGTAAAAACATTGTTGAAAATACTGACTGTTTGACTCTATTATATAACATGCGGACTTTGAACATATAATCAACGACCTCACCAGCCAGGACTCGAACCCTCGACCTAATGCATGGGACTAGGGAATGCTACCGACCATACCACAAGAGCACTAAAAGCAGTTCTAGACTATGTGATATTTCACACAAAGCCTCTTCATCGAGCTGAAGGCGCTGTGAACCTCTCATTGGGAACTGCCCGTGCTGCTTATGTGGATGTCAGTAGCATTTTACCAAATCCAGCTGGTATGAAATACGAGGTCCCGTATTTTCGGGATAGATATACGTAACTGTCTTCATTTATTTTTACTCAATTACATGCACACACCATCCTACATACATATTGTGAAATGAAGTAAAAGAAATAATTGTCCTAAGGGCAAACACATAACGGGAGGAGAGCACAGAGTGTAGGGGGTGGGGAGCATTGCTAGGGAATCGGCATCCCAGCTGATCTTCCTAACTATGGTGGAGCAGGGAGTGTATGCAAATGGCGACTGTGTTAAACTTTCATTTGGCTTTTATTTACTGGTCTGACAATAGTATATTTTTTTGTAACTTATTTATTGGCACAATTATTATTTATTCCTTACATTTCCTGGTACTGTTTATATTAAGAAAACTATGTCTGTGAGGTGTTATGGTTGTTTTTCAACTTGTATTTTCTGGTAGATATACATAACTTTCTTAATTTATTTTTACTCGGTTACATGCACACACCATCCTACATACATATTGTGAAAAAAAGTACAGTATTACACTACAATTACCGACATTCTTCATGTTGGGTTGGCTAGATGGCTATGAAAGAAATTCTGTAAGTTTGATCGATGTATCAACCCAACTGGCGCTCAGATGCCATTCGTTCTAGAGACTAATTTTTATGAGGAAAAAATTGCCGTATGACAACCCAACCAACCCAACTTTAATAAAAAGCATGGCGTAGACTTGACGGTAGATGCATTTTTCTACATTTCGATACAGTTTGTTATCTTGTTTCTGATTAACTATTTGTGAGAGGATTTTCCCATTATTATTTATTTGTATGTGTTTTGTGTGTGTACAGGTATATGGCTACACACACACACACACATACACATGTATGCAGTAACAGGGGGCCCCCCCAAGTTTGCGGATTTTTATTTCGCGGTCCTCTATTATTTGCGGATGACACCTTGAATGTACCCAACAATACCTGTGGGTAGTTTTAAAGTTGCTGGCATTTTTTGCGGCTGGGACAGGGAGCCATTCGTTCTAGAGACAGTAATTTCCTTTACCTGTATTGTAAATATGTGTGTGTGCATGTAGACACACATGCACAAAACACATACAGATACTCCTCGACTTACGACCTACTGGACATACGACCACCCGGACATACGACCGCCGCAGTCGTACCAAAAATTTTTCGAATTATGTACGTATTTTTTAGGATCGAAACGTTTCCGTCCCGTACGAGGCTGGGTCGCCTCGTGATGTACAGCGTCCACGCCGTAGCGGGCTCAGTTGGTGTTTGGCTGTCGTCGTTGTCTGTAGTGATCCCGCTGTGTACTGACAATATTTTCATTTCTAATTCCCTTTAGAATGACTGGCAAGAGTAAAAGTGAGAGTTCTGGTGGTGCTCAGAAGAAAAAGAGAGTCAATTACTTTTGAGATGAAAATGAAAATAATATTGCAATATGAAAATGGAAAAACGGTCGTAATCATTTTACGTGACCTTGGCTCCACTCACTCGACGATATCAACAATTTTGAAGGACAAGGAACGAATTCGTGAGGTAGTGAAAGGATTAGCACCTATAAAGAGAACAATAATAAAAAAAAAGACAAGGTCCTATTCATGAGATGGAAAAATTACTTGTGGTGTGGATGGAAGATCAGATACAAAAGCGTGTACAGTAATGTACCCTTAAGCCTTCTAACCATACAGGCTAAGGCAAGAAGCCTTTTCGATAGCCTGAAAGAGGATGCAGGAGATGAGTGCGGCCAAAACTTCACAGCAAGTCATGGGTGGTTCCAAAGGTTTAAGAAACGTTCCAGTTTGCACAGTGTAAAGGTGAGTGGAGAGGCAGCAAGTGCTGATGTGGGTGCTGCCAAAGCTTTTAAGGAGGAGCTAGATCGTGTCATCGTGGAGGGAAATTATTTGTCTGAGCAAACATTTAATGTGGATGAAACTGGCTTATTCTGGAAGCGTATTCCAGAACGGGCATACATCCACAAAGAGGAGAAAACCATGTCGGGATTCAAGGCATTCAAGGACCGAATCACACTTTTGTTGGGGGGGAATGTAGCTGGTTTCAAGATAAAGCCCTTCATGATATATATCATTCAGAGAACCCAAGGGCTTTTAAACATGTCAGCAAGCACACACTGCCAGTGTTTTATCGCAGTAATAAGAAAGCATGGATGACCTTAGTACTGTTTGAGGATTGGTTCCTAAGTTGTTTCATTCCACGAGCCAAGGAGTATTGTCTGCAACAAGGGATTGCGTTCAAGATTTTATTAACTTTGGATAATGCTCCGAGACACCCACCACACCTGGACGACCTGCACCCTGATGTTAAGGTAGTCTACATTCCACCTAACACTACCTCTTCATCCAACCCATGGATTAAGGTGCTATTGCTGCTTTTAAAGTGTATTATTTACATACGACCTTCGCTCAGGCTGTTGCTGCTACTAAAGGTGAGCAAACGCTCACGCATGGGATGGGGTTACAGGTCAGTGCATGAATGAAATATGGAAGAAAGTCCTGAAAAGATATTTGATATTTGAAGATGAAGCAATTTCTGAGATTAGTAACAAGACAGTGGAGTTGGGTAAATAGCTGGAGTTAGAAATTGATAATGAAGATGTTGAGCAGTTGGTGGAAAGTGTAGCGGAAGAACTAAGTAACGAGGATCCTATTGAACTGGAGGCACAGAAAATTGCAGAGGAAGAAGAGAGTAAAAATGTAGAAGAACCTGCACCCCCCAAAAAATTTTCAGTGAAACAAATGGCAGAGGCATTTGCTACTATTAATAAGGGGATGCAAATGTTTGACGAAATGGATCAAAATGATGAGCGTTTTGCAAAAGTTGACAGAATGATCCAAGATGCACTTGCTTGCTAAAGGGAGATTTACAATGAAAAGAAAAGGCAAACTGTGCAGTCTAAATTCGACATATATTTTAAGAAGTCTCCCACTGCTGTCTCCTCGTGCCCCACCAGTGCTGCCTCTTCACTCCCTAAAGATGATCCAATACCTCCAACAAGCAAGTACCTATCCCCTGTATGTTAGCCTGTCTGAAGAGAGCGACATTGATGACCCATCCAGCCCTGTCTCCTCCTCTGCTTCATCCAATTAATGTAGTCTCCATGTTTAATCAAAAAATTATTGGGGCCCCACGTGCATTCAGCTGACTACATTAAAGGTAAGTGCACAGTAACACTTGATTCATTTTTCATTATTGATTACTTTTACTGTACTGTATTTCATTTTAGATTTTATTTGTATTATTTATTGCATTTTCGACTTACGACCAATTTGACTTACGACCTGGATTTTGGTCCCCAACCCTGTTGTAAGTCGGGGACTGCCTGTACAAATAAATAATACTGTAATTGGAAAATCTTCACACAAATAATCATAATTTTTTATGTTTAAAAATGTGAGTCTACCCTCAAGTCCATACTTTAATACTTTATTAATAAAGCCCGGACTTGAGGGTAGACTGTCACATTTTTAATAAATTTGTTTCTGATTATTTGTGAGAGTATTTTCCCATTATTATTTATTTGTACAGTATGTGTGTATGTGTGTGTTTACACACACACACATACACACATATATACAATACAGGTAAAATAAATAATTGTTCTAAGGCAAACTCAAACAGAATAGGCATTTCTGTGTACACAAGTAAAAATGTGACCCCCCTCCAGTCCGTAAATGTTATTCGTGGCCATTTTGAGAAACCTAACCCCCGCGAATTTGGGGGTCCCCCTGTACAGGTAAAAGAAATTATTGTCCTAAGAGCAAATACATAAAGGGAATATACATTTCTTTGCACTCCCTCCTCCTAGTCACAGGCCTGGCATTTGACATTATTAGGGACCTGCCACTCTTTGCCATAAACAGATAAAATGTACTGGGAACTTTCCCCCCACACACTCATCATTCTCTCACTTTATGTAACTTGACAAAACCTATGACCCTTCAGGCTTTTACGCCCTTATTGTACGAGTCATAAAGGCAAGTATGAACTTTTCATACTTCCCTGTTGGGCGCTGTAAACGCTTCTGCGCTTCACCTTGCAGAGGATGTAAGGGGGTGCCCAATAAACTAGCCCCCTCGGGGGCAAATCTGAATCTGAATCTGATTTCTTTGCACACAAGTAGAAATTTAACCAATACACCCCTCCCCCCCAGTCAGAAAATTATATTCGCGGCAAATTTTAAGGGCATGCTGAACTTTCTGCTTTACCATAGCAACGAAAAACAGCAAGGGCAGTCCCTCTGCCGATTCCCTAGCAATGCTTCCCCTACCACCAACTGCCCAGCTGTCCTCCCGCTCCCCCACTGAGCCAGCTAACTCTTGTACAAAGAAATGTATATTCCCTTTGTGTGTTTGCCCTTAGGACAATTATTTCTTTTACTTTTTTCACAATATACAGTAATATCTCCAATAGCCGGAATCCTTCAAACTCAGAGCTCTCCGAAAGCCGGAATTGAAATTATCTAGGAAAATCGTCTCCACAGCCGGAATTTTCCTAATAATTCCCGCTTTGGGAACGATTTTCTGAGGGGCATGTTTCCGGAAAATTCCAGGGATGGGGGAGTTTTTTCCGGGTTTGAGAGATGAAATTCAGGTGCATTTTCTGGAAATTCTGAGAAAAATTTTTCGGTACCTGGAAAAATTCCAGGGATGGGGGATATTTTTCCGGGTTCGAGAGATGATGTAATGAGAAATTTCTGAAACTTCCAAGAACATTTTTCCGTAACCCGGAAAATTCCAGGGATGGGGGATTTTTCCAGCTTTGAGAGAGTCGTCTCATTACCCAGAAATCTCTCATTCCCAAAAGTGCTCTGCACCAATTGTTCCGGCTAACGGAGATATCACTATATATGGTGTGTGCATGAAACCTCGTAAAAATAAATGGAGAAAGTTAAGTATATCTACCTGAAAATACGAGTTGAAAAACAACCAAAACACCTCACGTCTTGGCTCAGTAGCCTAGTGGTTACAGTGACGAGTCTAACTTGGCTACAATGCTGCCAGCGATGTTAACAGATGCAACTCTGAAGAGTTGGGTGTCTGCTGGAGGGATGTTAATTGTCCCAGGTTATCACCATCAGTACAGTAGTTATAAATCAAGCTTTTATATTTACAATAATTATTTTTTAAATAATTAGTAATAAGAATGTGTTTAAGTAAGTAATAACATATTTTGAATTTCACCTGGAGGATTCATTAGCTTAAGGGAGACTGCAACTTCACATATAGCATGCAGGCTAATTTTTTTTCGCCATTTTTTCAGACAAAAAAATGCATCTTATATGCCATAAAATATGTTACAGTATATACAGTATAGTCTCGATTTATGCGGATTTGGTTTACACGGCACCTTGCCAGACCGACAATTTTTATTTACGCGGTTCATTCCATCATTTACAGCTGGTACTAGGTAAGCCAACTGAATGTTGTTTTAACTCTTCTAAACATTTCTCAGGAGAAACCAGCAAACATGAAATATTTTGATTGACAGATAGTGTCTGGGTGAAGTATAATTTGTTTATTTACTGAAGATATTTGCTTTTAGCTCATAAAATTCATAGAAATTACCCGGCCAGAATATAATTTTCATTGCTGGAATTCTTATAAGATGGTGATTAATTTAAATATAAACAACCTTTAAATTTGCATTAGACATACAAATTTTAGATCTAATTTAAGAATTTTATTAGAGAGAGCAAAAATTTTATCTTTTGTGCAAAATATATGACGTTTATATTCAAATTATTCGCAGTCTTGCAAGGAATCCAGCAATGTCAATTATATTATCCTAAACATAGTCTGAGGTATTATTTATTACTAAACATAAAAACTTAGTCTTTTCTCCCAAACATTTCTCAGAGAGGGAGAGCCAGCGAGCGTGGGAAGAGTGGGGGAGTACATTAGTTGAATGGACATTAACTGGCGACTGTATTTCTCTTAAATAATAATTGTGTGTGCATACCATCATAAAATTATGATGTTAATTTTACTACAATGTACTATTGTGTCGGAAAGTGTAGTTTGGGGGTCGGCCCAGTCTCTATTTCAATTAATCCCATATGTTCTGTTATTTCGTTTACGCGGACCTTCACGGGTTTAATTGACCGCGTAAATGAAGACTATACTGTATTCTATATTAAAAGAAATAACTCTTAAAAGAAATAATAACAACTGAACACTCCAGGGTGGAGAGAGGCACTGCACTTTGGCTAGTCTGACACCCTTAATATTAAAGTAAAAGTACCTGTAGTGAAGTACTGTACACCAAACTTAATTACACTACAGTGAGTTCTGCTATAACGCGTGGTTTGTCAACGCGAATTGGCTGTAACGCGATTGATGAATAGAAGAACAATATTTGTAAAACGCGAATGCGTGTTGGCTGTAACGCGATTCCACTCGAATGGATGTTGTCGCTTGGCGCGGGGTTATGCAGTGTTTACAATTCACGTTCGACATCACATGTTCAATTGATTTATGTGTTTTGTTTGTGAAGAATTGCAGAAATAATTTATGTAATATTTATGTATACAGTATACCTGTACAGTATATGTAAATTGTAAAGTTTTAAATAAGAGAAAAACAAAATACGTAGCGTTTTAGACCCGCGCGCTCTGTTTACACCACACGTTCAGTTTGAAACACGTGGGAAGTTTTTAAGCGTCCTCAGTGATTTCTGATTTACTGTTCTCCAATTTTGTGACTATGGAAAAGAAGAATACCTCCGGGAAGCATTCTGGTGATCGCATTTCCGGTGGTGATCGTAAAAGAAAGGCTATAACACGAAGAAAAGCTTGATGTTGTCAAGCGTTTTGAAAATAAGGAAAGAACATGTGATATTGTGCGTGCAACAGGAATATAGGAGTCTCCTTTACGCACCATTAGAGACAATGCAGCAAAGATTAAAGCAAGCTGTATTGCTGGAAAAACCTTGAGTGCTAGCAAAAGTGTGAGATCACGGCCAAAGGAACTTGAGGAGATGGAATGGCTTCTAAGTGTTTGGATAGAAGATCAAATGAAAAAGCGATCTGGGACCAGCTTCCTCATCATTAAAGAGAAAGCCTTATCAATATATGAGGACCTAAAGAAAAAAGCTGAAAATCCTGATGATGTGATTGCCTTTAGTGCTGGTAGTGGATGGTTTTCACGTTTTAAGAACCGCTATGCATTTCATAATGTAAAGTTATGTGGTGAAGCAGCAAGTGCCTGATACAGGTTGTACCTCTCTAGTCTGGCAACCTTGGGACCTGAGCGGTGCCGGACCATGGAAATTCACCCTTTTCCTGAACAGATACAGGTAGTTCTGCTACTCTTAGCGATAATTGTGTTCTTGTAAAATGTCGTGTTATAGAAAATCGTAATAGAAATAACAGGCTTATGGAGAAAATAGGGTTAGGTGCAGATTACTCGAAATCGAAAAAATTTAGTAGTTAGCCTAACACAAAGGATAACACAGTCTAAATAAATGTTACATTCATATCTAATAATGAAATCATACAGTAAATTTAACACTTTACCTTGAAAAAATATGAATGTAACTTGATGGGGGAGAAGGGTGATTTTGAGGTTGATAACATCGAGCTTCTCTTCAAGTGTTATATCCTTTCTTTTACGATAATCACCGGGAATTCTATCATCAGAAAGCTTTTTGGAGATATTCTTCTTTACCATATTCACAGTTAATACCACAAAATTGGAGAAATAGTAAGCAAAAATCGCGTTATAGCAAACAAGCGTTCGCGTTATACAAATATTGTTCCGAATTCATAAATCGCGTTAGAGCAAATTCGCGTTATCAAAACACGCGTTATAGCAGAACTCACTGTAGTGACTTGCACTTAAGTTAGCACCACTTTCACTGCTTCGTGGTCTCTTTGAAGACATATTGAAGGGTTTAAAATGTCGTACAGTAGCTTCTCAAATTTCACGAGTTTTTAATTCACCGTTTTTTATTTGGACACAAAAAAAAACACTACATAATTTAAAATTTTGACGGCGGAAACTCGAATTTCGATGGGTTTGAACGGCTCGCCAACGTTCAGACGACGTGCACAATCGTGTAAACAGCGTCATTTCTCTTATGTACAAAAGATTCATTATTGTTTATTACTGAATGTCTTTTTTATTGAATTAATGTTTATGTGTGCAAAATGAGCAATACAATTCATTAATAATACGTAGAATATTAAAACACACGAAGGAAATGAGACAGCATTGTTTTCGTTGATAACAAAACCAGTGACTGATTGGTTCTACATATAAAACAAGAAAATAAGACCCTGGTTGTAGCTGTAGTAAAATTAATGTAAAAATTAATATGGTTGTTTTAAGTAATGTTATTTAATGTTAATAAATAGAACAATAAAAGTAGCAAACCATTAATGTTAAAGAAAAAAGTGAGACTGCGCGTATGTAAGTGAGCACATGTAAAAACATATCGTCATTACTCTACATAAGAATATGAAAGCAACACTTATTTACTGTTCATATATATTGAAGGGTTAAATGTTGTACTCTGTACTGTATAGACAAACAGAGAGAGAGAGCCGAACTGCCAGATGTAAACAAACCTTAATTTCTCGCAGCTTTGTTGTTGTTTTTTTTTACGGGGATTAGCCCACCCGGGCACAGGTCACTGACCCACATTGGAGCCTGAGGGGCGAAAATGCAATACTCCAGTAATAATAATAATAATAATAATTCAGATGTATTAAAAAAAAAAAAGCTACTTATCTTCCTATTGGATAAACTAAAATCGTTCCGGACCACAGAATGCCGGACTAGAGAGGTACAACCTGTACTGATGATGACCACTGTCAAATCCTGTCTGCACGACTCCTCAACCTCAACATCAACCTTCTCCCCCATCAAGTTATATTCATATTTTTTCAAGGTAAAGTGTAACATTTACTGTATGATTTCATTAATAGATATGAATGTTACATTTATTTAGACTGTGCTATCCTTTGTGTTAGGCTAACTACTAAATTTTTTTCGATTTCGAGTAATCTGCACCTAACCCTATTTTCTCCATAAGCCCTGTTATTTCTATTGCGCGAATTTCTAGAACGTGAGGTTTTACAAGAACACAACTATTGCATTATAGCAGAACTGACTGTACAAGGTAAATTTAGTTACACTAAACTTAAATTTAATCACTTAAAACTGTATACAGTACTGTACAGTACAATAATCATTATCTAATCCATTAAATAACTGCTGGATGTCATCACTTTATCCAGCAGTCCAGGTGTCACAGAATGATCAAGGTCGGAGACAAGTGACTTGGCTGGTTATAACTCGGCAAATGAGCCGGCAACTCAAACTGAGTTCGACTTAGCAGTAAATCCAACTAACCGAAGTCCAACTTAGGAAGTCTTACTTATATAGAAATGTATGTCTGTGGCTTAAATAATTTTGAAAGCAATACTGTATTGAGACATTTGCATGTGAGAGGTTGGAGTCATAGACCACGTTCTTTATAGACTTTATTCTAACAGCGTCAGCTGGAGACTGGCAACCGGGCGCTGCCAAAGACAAGCCCCCATCTCAACATGGGAAAACATATCGTACGATGGTACAATCTTACATCTCCCCCCCAAGTTAAAAGGAAATGACAATGCACATTTGAACTAACAAAAGGAAAACAATGCATTCATAAAAACAACAATAATGCAGGAAAAACGAGTCAAACAAAGGAAAAAAAAACAAACAAAAAAAAACCTCTAAACTGATTTTACATCACATACACTACACCACGTAGTCCGTCAACCAGCCCGGAGGCCTACGGCCTCTCCTGGGCCTGGCCGCGCTCGACTGGGGAGGGGCCGTGGGTGCGGAGGAGGGCGCGGGTATGGAGGGCACAGCAGAAGGGGGCCCAGGAGGCACAGCTTGGTGCACCACCGGAGTAGTAGGCACAGGTGTGGAGCCGTTTCGCAGGTGGCGTCTGTTGCGGATGGACACCCTGCCACTGCCACCCAACCTGACGGCATACTGCCTGTGAGGGCGGGCTTCCACCACTATGCCTGTCCTGTCCCAGAGCTTGGTAGCTGCGTCCTGCACACGCACCTGCGTGCCCACGACTAGGGGAGCCAGCTGGCGGGATACCTCCCTCCGCGACAGGACCCCATCCTGTGTTTCGGCCAAGCGCACCTCCCTCATACGAAGTGCCCGCCGCCAGTGCTGGTCCACCTTATAGTGCTGTCTGGCCACGGGAACGCCGTCACGGAGCTGGCGGCCGGTGGCAAGTTGGGCGGGCGACTTGTTCACCCCCTGCAGAGGCGTGTTCAGGTACTGGAGGAGGGCCTGGGATGTCCTATCGCAGTCCAGGCTACCCCCGGGCCCAGTGTTATCCCTGAGGAGCCTCTTGGCAGCCTTGACCCCAGCCTCTGCCCTGCCATTGGACTGGGGGAAGTGGGCCGACGAGAGGCGCACCTCGACCCCCCATGACTTGAGGAAATCTGTCATCTCAAGGCTGGCAAGGTTGGTACCTCCATCTGTGGAGATCTGCTCAGGTACCCCCCACCTCGTGAAGTAGGCCCGCAGACTGGCGATGATTTTTCCAGAGGTGGCCTCGTTGGGGAAGTGGGCGATCTCCAGCCAACCTGTCAGTCGGTCAGCATATGCTAGGTACGTGCGGCCCTGCAGGTGGAACAAATCAGCCACCACTTGTTGAAAGGGATAGTCTGGCGCTGGGGTCAGAACCAACGACTCCGGAGGCTGGGAAGGGGCGTGGGTCTCGCAAGCAGCACACCGGGACCGATGATACTGCAGGTCACCCTCCATGCCAGGCCAATAGACAGACTGCCGGGCCCGCCTGAGCATTGAGTCGAGGCCCTGGTGCCCCACATGCAGGTTAACGGCGACCCGGTGGCGGAGGGAGTCGGGGATGACAAGGCGCACGCAGCCCTGGTCAAAGGTGTAGGTGACCAAACCCCTGACCACAGCCAACCTGTCCCTCACCGAGAAGTACGGGCGCAGACAGGCCACCTCCTGTGACTTGTGGGGGTGCCAGTCGCCCGCCAGCACCCTCGACACTAGAATCTGGTACACTGGGTCGTCCGCCGCCGCTTTGCACACTGTGTCTTCGTCCATAGTGATGCACCCATCCTGATCCAGTGCTGCGATTGTGACTGCACACACTGCAGCGCACAGGTCCTCCTCTTGGTCCATGTCCTCCGCATCAGGCGCCGCCCTGAGGGAGGGGAAGCGGGATAGGGCGTCAGCTGCACAGTTCCGCTTCCCTGGCAAGTATTTGACCGTGAATCGGTACTGCAGGGTCTTCTCCTTGAGCCTGAACAGGCGCGGATTCGCCACATCCGTGAAGGCTCTGTCCCCTAGCAAGCCAACTAAGGGGCGGTGGTCCGTCACCAGAATGAGGTTCGGGCAGCCAAGGAGGAACAGCCTGGCCTTGCGCAGGCACCACACCACAGCCAGGGCCTCCCCTTCTACTGCAGCATAACCGGCCTCGGCCGTGCTCAGATGTCGGCTACCACACAGAGCCAACCGCCACCCTCCTCTGCAGCAGAAGGGCGTCTCTGGAGAGGCACAGGCACAGTATTGTTGCAGGACGACGAAGCCGATGCCCTCCCTGCTCCAATCAGTGACAGCTGCCGTAGGCCTGGATTTGTCGTAGTACACCAAGCCGTCTCTGGCCAACTGACAGATGGTGTCCTGGGCCTGGCGAAACTTGAGCCGCAGCTGGTCGTCCCAATACACCTGCTTGCCCACTGGCTTCTTGAGGAGCTCACGGAAGGGCTCCATCACAGGTGCAGTGGCAAGGAAGGGAGCCAACTGATTAACCAGGCCATGCCAGGACCTGATGTCAGTGATTGATGGCTGATCCGGCATGGGGAAGTCCTTGATGGCTGACAGACGTTGGGCAGTGGGCTGGTACAGGTCCCACCCCAGGAGGAAACCCACAAACTCAGCTTCTCTCCTGCAGAACAAGAACTTTTCTGGTTTCAGCGTGATACCTGTGCGAGCGCAGGTCTCCAGAAAATCGTAAGTGTGCCAGAACGCCCCCTTCACACTGGAGTCATAGAGGAGAGTGTCATCCACGCACTTGTACTTGCGGGGCACATCCTGAATAGCGTCGTCAAACCTCTTGGTGTAAGCATCTGACGCTGAGCAATGTCCCATGGGCGTCCTGCAGTATCGAAAACGTCCCCACGGCGTGATGAATGTGGTCAGGCGTCTACTCTCCTCCTCCAACTCCACTTGATGAAATCCCCAAAAGGCGTCGGCGACGGTTTTGAACGAGTGCACTGGCACCCCAGACACCATGTCGAATGGTGCAGGTGTGTGGTGCGTCTCCCTCAGACAGCTTGCATTGAGGCGTTGGAAGTCCACAGTGCGCCTGGGCTGACCGTTTTTCTTGGCCACCACGACCATCCTGGCGCACCACTCCGTAGCCTCACCAGCAGGCACTGGCTGGATGACGCCTCTCCTGACGTCCTCCTCCAACTGGGCCTTCACCTCCGCTTCCCAGTGTTTCGGAACGGGAGCGGGTGTGTGACAGGCGTAGGGGGTCGTGCCGGGCGTCAGGTGGATACGGTGAGGGGGACCAGTCATGACTGGCAGTGGGGACCTGCTGGTGTTGAATGCGGTAGACGAAAAGTGCGTGAGTAGCCATGCCTCCAGCCTGGCCACATTCTCCTCCAAAGGAGGCAAGGGTATCTCAACTGGCCTCGGCGGGAAACGGCTGCTCTCAGGTAAACGGTTCGGAGGTAGATCGTCGGCAGTGTGCCGCTCCCCTCCATCGCCCACGGCAGCCACAGCACGTCTATGGAGCGGGAAGTCGACAGGCACCAAGTTGAGGCACTTGCAGGCCTCCAATGACAGATAGAGGGCCTTGGCTGTCTGCACGAAGTAGACCTCCTGGACGGTGGACCCCTCGTCCACGAGGCGGCAGGGGGCGGACCCCAGACACTTGAGCTGTTTGTTCGCCACGTCCCTTAAGCCATTACGGGCCCGAAGTTGCCCCGGACACAAACCGATGTCCCGGAGCAGGGATGCGCCTGCCACACACACCATAGCACCCGTGTCGGCTACAGCCAGCACAGGGGTGGCGGGGGAATTGCCCCCGGCCTGGGACACGAACACTTGTAACCTGGGGTGGCGGGATAGCTGGGCTGTTGCCACTGTAACAGCGCCTGACACATCCACAGGAGCACTTAGGGCTGACTTACTCCTACAACACCTTTTGAAGTGACCAACCTTACAGCAATTGCGACATGTAGCCCCACTTGCAGGGCAGTTACTTTTACCAGAGGCATGTGACACGCCGCAGTTACCACAGTGCGCGCGACTGGGGTGTCGAGGTCGGGCGGCAGCTACCTCAGACTCACCGGTGACGTCATCACCAACCGCCACTGCCTCCGCGGCTGTTCCCACCACTGCCTGGCCAGACGTACGACACAATACACCAGCATCTCTCACTGCTGCCTCAAATAACATGCATTTGTTTCTAAGCACTTCAACACTATTATAACTAGAGTACCCCTGGAAAATTTCCCTTTTCAACACTGGGTTACTCAGGCCCACCATAACTTTACGTAATAGCATGTACTCAGAGAGGTCGTTATCACAGGTGGGACATTTAAATTCACACTCCACTGCCTCTGAGAAGCATCGTTGAAAATACCTTTTCATGGGCTCCTCTTCACCTTGTTTGCTGTTGAAAAACTCGTTCCATTTCACAGCTTGGTTTGAAGATTGAAGAACCATTCCACTGATGGCGTCCAGGGCTTCTTTGGGCGAGAGCTGCTCCCACTGACCGCTGGGGTATCTCGAGTCAATCACCCTTTGGAGTGCGGGGACGCAGTTCAGGCGAATGTGGAGTGTGGCCACCAGTTGTGGCCACCCGTTCAACAGCACCCATGACTCCATGGACCGCCTCCATGTCCTAAACGCAGCTGCTGGCATTTCTGCCTCACACTTCTCTGGAGCGACAGCTGCTGAGGGCTTCATGACCGGCATAGAAGCATGACCACCGCCAGCACCTAGAGACGCCATCTGAGCCATCAATGCACTCATGGCCTGCTGCTGGGCGCGCGTGGTGTTCCCGGCCGGTGTAGAGAAGCCCTGGCGTCCCCTTGAGGGCGTCGAGAATCGTGGACGTGTAGGGGCCATGTCAGCGTTCTTGTCAGGGCTGTAATGGCGTGTCGGGCCCCGACATATCCTACTCACTGTGCGCCATGTGAGAGGTTGGAGTCATAGACCACGTTCTTTATAGACTTTATTCTAACAGCGTCAGCTGGAGACTGGCAACCGGGCGCTGCCAAAGACAAGCCCCCATCTCAACATGGGAAAACATATCGTACGATGGTACAATCTTACAGCATGTTTTACAGGATACCACAGGATGAGGTTGCAGAATATTTTTCTGATATCCTGTATTTCAGTTACAGACTATTTTCCACACCAAAGTTTAATGATCCATAAATATCACTCAAATTAATTGCTGAAGAAGTCTTTATGTACTGTATAAATGTCTGGGAGTAGAATAAGAAAAATAACAAAGGAAAAAGTGCAGACTAACAATAATTGTGAAATTCTAAGTTATGTAACGTTAACAATCTTTGAAAGGTAGCTCAGCATATAGAAATGAAGGTTTTACCATAATAAGAAGTGAGCTACATTGTTTTGTTTACAGTACAGTACAGAACAGTATTTGGTTAAAAAAAATTTGGGTGAATGTAAATCAAGCTAATAAATTCTAGTACAGTGAACCCTCACTTTACGCGGTCAATTGAACCCACGGCGGCCCGCGTAAAGTGAGAAACGCGTAAAGTGAACAACATAACATATGGGATTAATTGAAATAAAGACCGGGCCGACCCCCAAACTCCACTTATTCAGACACAATACCTATGTTGTAGTAAAAATAACTTCTTAATTTTATGATGGTATGCACACACAGTTAATAATTAAGAGAAATATCAATAATATTAGGTTTTTAACACTTACATTAGTAGAAAAGATGGCTGGGCACACGGGAATGGGGGGTTGGTTCCGAGGCAGAGGGCAGATTATTGGCCCTCACCTGTATCACTTGTATCAATTGTATCACTATCCACCACAGAGGCTTGCAGGGTCTGTTTGTCAAACCCCTCAAAGTCCAAATAAGTCCATATCCTCACTATCATTATCACTATCACTGACTTGGGCCGGCTGTGGTGGGTGGTGGGTGAAGAACTCGGTAATGTTTTGATGACTGGGCGACCTTGTGCGCACCCTGCTCGCGCCGCTCTCCGCGTAAAAGGGTACACACACTGCGGAAAGTGAGCATTCTGTGTTCGGCAGGGTACCGCGTAAACGTGGAAACGCGTAAAGTGGGACCGCGTAAAGCGAGGGTTAACCTGTATTATTTTTTATGGATGACACTCCAGTTAATCAACAACCTTTACAATGTACAATGAAAGACAAAAGTCGTGTCATGAAATTTGGTGAAAACATATGCCGAAGGGCTAAAACTTTTGGTGCGCTCTGCCTTGTGGTAGGGCTCTCATAATGTTTCACGAGTTAAATTTAATCTTAGGACAAATCCGCGACACGACTTTTGTCTTTGATTGTACAGTATACGAGTCCCCTGAAAATATTTTATTACACAGTAAGTAAAACAATACCACCTCATTTTCTATATGATTTATTAACATTGCAACATTTACTTCACAATTATTTTTTCACAGTACGTAAACACAATAAGAAGTTCATCATTTAACACTTTTACACAATTTTTTTACGTTATTTGTATTTATAATAAGCTTTCACTTTAAGATTTTTAAGTTGTGATTATTTAATAGTTACATATGTATTTACATATCTTGATAATAAATCTAAATCTCTAACACTTTAACTACAGAAAGATTGCTACTTATGCTTGACTTTTATTTAGCTGATTATATTTTATTCCAACTATTTTTATTCATACTCAATACTAAGATTGTAGACCACTGAAATGAGGAATATCAGCATACTGTACTGTACTACAGTAAGGACTTGTATAAAAAAAATGCCAATACCATAAAAGTCTAAAATGTATCCATAATATGATTATTGATAAAATGTTCAAACCCTGAAGGCTATTAGCCACAATATTTAACATAGTTATGTTTAAAATACAAATATTTCAAATTTATTGTGACAGGTTATAATTACTATACTGTATATATAAACAGTTACTGAGGCTGAAGTTTCAAAGCTGCTACATTGAAGGAGTCACCTTTATGCTGTGCAATTAAAGAAAGTAACTTCAGCTTGTTTTGGTGAGCATTGGATGATTCCAATTCATACATGGTAGCTAAATTTAACACTACAGCTTCATGGAGGAATCGTTCGGGTTGAGAAAACACGGCACCCTCCACCAAGGTGATGGCCTCACTTACACGACCAGTGTACATTAGGCATACCCCTAAATTGTTGATGACCTGTAGAGTAAAACAGATATAATTCAGAATTGAAAGGTATGCAAAATGTTTGTATTATCCTCTCAACAAATGTTTATATTATTCTCCTCTAATCAGAGACATTGTGCACAGAAGCAGGTTTTTTTCTTATGAAATTTTGAATTTCTCATTATATGTCACCTTCAAATGCTAACCTTGTAATACACAGCACTTAATTGTTTTCCATTCCTAATTCTTATGAACAATAATCATTGGTATCTCATCTGTTCTTTAAATATTTTATTGTTATTTGTTCTATATAATTTACATGTACAGTATACATATGAAAAAACAATGGCAGTTACATTCATCAACATCTCTTATTGGCTTTTCTCTATCTATCAATACCTTGTACAGTATTACCCCGCTTTACGCGATTTCTCATATACGCGGTGCCTCACCAGAACCGAACTTTCACTTAACGCGGTTCATCTACTCATATACGAGGTGAAGTATAATTTTTTTTATTTATTTACCTCATAAAATTCATACAAATTACCCGGCCAGAATATAATTTACATTGCTGGAATTCTTACAATATGATGATCATTTTGAATATAAACATCATAGATTTTGCATTAGACATACAAATTTTAGATATAATGTTTACTCTGAGTAAATATGTTATCTTTTGTGCAAAATATATGACATTTATATTCAAAATATTCCTGGTCTTACAAGGAATCCAGCAATGTCAATTATATTATCCTAACTTTAGTTTGAGGTATTATTTATTACTAAAAAGGTAAATATTCTGGTTTTCCCACACATCTGGTAGGGAGGGAGGGACCGACCATGACTGTGATATTTTTTGAAGATATTTGTTTTAATAAAATTCATACATTAGATATAATTTACATTGCATTAGATGATCATACATCAATTTTAGATATAATGTTTACTCTGAGTAAATATGTTATCTTTTGTGCAAAATATATGACATTTATATTCAAAATATTCCTGGTCTTACAAGGAATCCAGCAATGTCAATTATATTATCCTAACTTTAGTTTGAGGTATTATTTATTAAAATCTAGTGGTTTTCCCCCCAAAATTTCTCAGAGAGGGAAGAGCCAGCAGTGTAGTGTGAGAAGAGGGGGAGGGAGTTGAGTCCATTATTTGAATGGACATTAACTTGGCAACTGTATTTCTCTATTTCTCTTAAGTATTAATTGTGTGCATGTACCATCATAAAATTAAGATGTTATTTTTACTAGAACATAGGTATTGTGTCGGAAAAAGTAGAGTTTGGGGGTCGGGCCAGTCTCTATTGGAATTAATCCCATATGTTCTGTTGTTCACTTAACGCGGTACCCTGTGGGTTCAATTGACCGCGTAACGCGGGGTACAACTGTACTGTATTAGCTAATTAGTTTTTGTGTCCTAACAAGAAAGTGAGTTTGGGACACCTTCAACAAATACATTAGAAACTTCTCACATACCAGTATTCTGATAAAAGGAGCATGTGAGCAGCAACAGAAATTATGTGCTCGAGAACACTATGTTGGGTGAAGAGAATGCAAAAATTAAGAAACACAAAATATCAGTAGGAGACATGGGAGTGAAAAGAGGGTTGACCACAGTTTGTTTAGGTGATATGTGCATAAGTTAAAGTAAGAAAGAGTAGTGCAATAAAAGGGAACAGGGAAAGCCTGGAAGGGTGGGGTGAGTAAGGCACCATATAGGACTGATGGTGAGATAAAAAGTGTGAGAAATTTATTGGAGAAGTAAACCATTGAATGGTTTTTAAGAATGAATGTATTACTGAAGGGTAATACAGTATTAGGTAGTGTGCCCTTGTGGAAGGGGAACACTACAGTAGAACACATGTTAAGAGTGGTTACAGAATAACTAGAAGAAAAAAAACTGGTTGGTCTTGACTTGTCTATCCTACATCTGTTACCCTTTGTCATTATTGTCTTGAGAGAAGATTAAGGCTTACCAGTCCATTGTTGGGATTAATTTTGTGGGCTTGTTGTAATATTTCAGCTGCATCCTTAAATGCGTTCTGTGCAATAGATATATATGCAGAATGCAGGAGGCCTTGAACAGGGTCGTGGTGGGGAGGTGGTGGAGTGTGTTCTAGGTAATGATTGAAGGTGTCCTGAAGTAATAGAGAAGAATTAATAAAATAGTAAACATTAAAAAGGCTGTAATATTTAACAGTCCAGTTACAGTGTATGATGGGGGGAAGCTCCTTCACGCAGTGACATATAACCATCTGCTCAAATTAATGCAAAATAACATTCAAATACTATACAGTATTGTAAGTATACAAAGATCATATTTACCTCTTTTATTCTGGACAGAGGTGTCATGTCTGTGTCCAGGTTTTTATCTACAGGTATTTATGTAACACGTAACCAAAACTACAAAAGCAAGTTTGATATTAGTTTTACCTTCTTAATTCTGAGATCTGTAATCACTTGATACTTTGAGCTGTCTGATTTTATTCACAACCATTTTTTCCTGCCTTTTGATCACTTTTTATCTATCTACAGTATTTGCATTTCTCCAGTCAAAAATAAACAGACCATGGGTGTGAAAATATACACTGTACTGTACTAGTAATTCCACATACAGTAATAGGAGAGTTAAAAATGGCTTTACCCTCCTAGCAGCAACTTATTATATAAAAATGTACTCTTGATATAAAAATAAGTGGTAATACAAAGGCATAATTACATTAATCAAGTTTATATGAAAAAATAATCTGTGTAACAGAAGACTACAGAAACCGATTGCTCAAAGAATTCTTATTAATAAACTTAATATTATAGAGTACTGTACTGTATATATAGTACCACTAACATGTGATGGAAGGAACAGGCAATTGTGTTATTTGAAGCAAGTCAATGTATAGTTTAAAAGATAATTGGAAGTAAAATATTAATATATGCCATTACCTGAGCTGCAGCTACATCACCAAGTTGTAAACACAATCGCCCCAGGGCTGAGTATAGTCCAGCAGCAGAATTTGGGTCTTCCTGTATCAATCGCTCCAGAAGACCTCCAGCCAAACGAAAGTCCTAATAAAAAAAAAAATTACAAATTCAAGTAAATGATACAGAACACCTGTAATATAAATAATAAATTTATGGCAATGAGTTTCATTTCCATCTTTATGTACACATTAATTCCAAAAGATACACTGGCAGATAATTTCAAAATCATACAGTACAGTGCTTGGTCATGTCAGAACACCTACCTTCAACATCTGTTCTCTTAATTAAACAAGGGTCATCTCTTGCACCAATTTTCTTTAAACCATTATATGGTTAGTGTTCCATCACTTACTTGCTCATACTCACACAATTCAGTTATAATTTATCAAAAAACTTATGGGAGCACAGTAATGTCCTCGACTTTGGAAGGGGATTCAGCAAGTATGGTGTGCACATAGCCAGTCCATATTATGCTAGAACTTGAACTAAGTTTACCCTTACCAACTGTGAGTTCTAATCCTAAAATCTGTGGAGCATGATAAAAAAAAATTCTTGTTGATTTGCTTTAAATGAATTAATAACTTAACATAAAGACAAAGAATTGTTGATGAAAATGTTACCTAAGTAGAGGTATGAACATGCATAAACTTAAATAAAAAAATTATTTTGCACTTATATTCCATTTGACTCTTTTATCCATAGTTATGCACATCCTGTAGAAGCAGGCCTTTCATAATTGTCAGCATGCACTCTGAAAATAGTCACAGCACATTTCTTTGGGTCTTGAAAATGAGTTCCTTACAAATCTATTCTGGTTGGAATATTAATAGAGTTCTGTATTTTCAAGAAAACTCTTGATTAGAAGATGGAAAAATCTTCCCATTTTTTTTGCATAATGTAAACAAATTCTAAATATGACTTTACCTTTAAACTGACAGCACAATTTGTGATTGAGTATATGACTCTTTGTCTTCGTGTTTTCCACAGCTTGAGTGAGTCATCCCGCATGTTAGGAGTCATCTCTAGGTTGCTGCCATCTTCACTTAGACCACTGTTTAGGTTCTCAATTATCTGCAACAAACATAGTGCAGTAGTCAAATATACAGAGAAATGTAAATTTGTACAACTTTAATAATTTTACCAAACATATTCTCAAAAACACCTTTAGAACTGTACTGTATCTGTAAATTATAGCCTCTTTTTTGTTAATACAGTACAGGTACTGTACCTGGAACCTGTATCTACAGGTAACTGTAATCTTCATTTATTTTGACATTCAGTTCTATTAATCTAAAGGATATTTACAGGAAGAGTTATTATAATTCTGTATAGGATTGTATGCAGTGTGATTGAAAAACCTTGAAAAAGAAGATGAGAGTAATTGTTACCGCAAGCAGTAATGAGAAGGATGACACATAAACAAACATTATGTTAGGCTGTAAGTCATGTCATGTTTATTGGGTGTGCCTGCCTGTATACAGTATATAGAGTGTTGAGATGGTTGAAGGTGAGAGACCCAGAGGAGGTGAGGTGTTGGGTGGTAGGATAATACAATTGACATTGCTGGATTCCTTGTAAGACCAGGAATATTTTGAATATAAATGTCATATATTTTGCACAAAAGATAACATATTTACTCAGAGTAAACATTATATCTAAAATTTGTATGTCTAATGCAAAATCTATGATGTTTATATTCAAAATGATCACCAAATTGTAAGAATTCCAGCAATGTAAATTATATTCTGACCGGGTAATTTGTATGAATTTTATGAGCTAAAACAAATATCTTCAGTTAATAAAAAAAAAAATATTCTTCACACAGTAACAGATGGTCGGTCGGTCCCTCCCTCCCCCCCACCTCCCACCAACCCTCCCTACCAGATGTGTGGGAAAACCAGAATATTTACCTTTTTAGTAATAAATAATACCTCAAACTAAAGTTAGGATAATATAATTGACATTGCTGGATTCCTTGTAAGACCAGGAATATTTTGAATACAAATGTCATATATTTTGCACAAAAAATAACATATTTACTCAGAGTAAACATTATATCTAAAATTTGTATGTCTAATGCAAAATCTATGATGTTTATATTCAAAATGATCATCATATTGTAAGAATTCCAGCAATGTAAATTATATTCTGGCCGGGTAATTTGTATGAATTTTATGAGCTAAAACAGGCAGGCAGGCAGGGTGGCGGGTGGGGCGAATCTAAAAATAGCTCTCGAGCCGGACACTCTGCGCGTATACGTGGAAAAAACCCGCGTTAAGTGAAAGTTCGGCTCTGGCGAGGCACCGCGTATACGTGAAATCGCGCTAAGCGAAACCGTGTTAAGCGGGGTAACTGTGTGTATATATGTATGTATATATGTATATATATATATATATATATATATATATATATATATATATATATATATATATATATATATATATATATATATATATATATATATATATATATATATATATATATATATATATATATATATATATATATATATATATATATATATATATATATATATATATATATATATATATATATATATATATATATATATATATATATATATATATATATATATATATATATATATATATATATATATATATATATATATATATATATATATATATATATATATATATATATATATAGTTTTTTGAGGTTTATTGTTGCAGTGCCTCAGAATTGGCAAAAGTATGCTAGAAATTGTAGAGTAGTTAGGAAATACCTGGTATGTGTACTGAAAGAAAGTTGAGGGAAGCAAGAAGAGGAGTAGACTACATGTAAATCCAAACCAAATCTAAAATAACTGAGGTACTGAATTGTTGAGATAATGTCTGAAAGTCCTTCCAAAGTGTAGATTATCAATAAAACAAACAAGACTTTTTCTGATATGTACAGTGTCAAGGGGCTGTAGCAGTGGAGCACAAATAGCCACTGAACTTAGACTTTAATTTGACAATTAATTTTATTTTATGTTTCATAAGTGATTAATGTTTGAAGGTCATGAAATAGTGGCAGAAATGAGTTAAGGGTAAAACAGTACCGTATACAGTAATTTGTCGAATGTGTCTCTGTTTTTTAAGTTTAAATAATTGTTCAATTTATGGGATTTCAGCTTATGCAAACTTTAGGTTTAGTAATTTCTGAAAGTAGCCAAACTATGACAAATTAAAAATTGTAGAGTTATAAGTTATGGAGGTTTTACTGTACAGGTACATTTTCAATAACTAATACTACGTATATTGTAATTCTAAATAAAATAATCATGACAAGCTTATCTATTAATCATCACAAAAATTTCTGAATTACCTGGTACATAAAAAAATAAACTAAAGATGGTACAGTTGCTTTCAGAACAAGACACGTCACTGAAAGTTTATATGCCTCGTTATTACGAAGCTTGGTTAAAAAAGGTGTCAGTACTGACTTACTTGGTTACAGTTTTTCAGCAAGGCATTAAGGCGGTCCAAGGCTTGAGTGTGTTTCCCCAAATGTTGAGGGAGTTCACCAACCAACAGCCTTTAAATAATGATTTTAATAAATAAAATTAAGACTGTATGTAGAACTAAACCTTACACAATAAAAATCACAATACTGTACTGTACCTGTTACCTAATATCAAATTTTTGTCTTTATGATTACAGAAAACCACATTTATACCAATAAGTTTAAATATTATGGAAAAATACTGTACACAAAACACAAATGAGGTAAGAGTCATAAAAGTACAGTATTTAAAAATTAAATTGCTTTGCTTTGGAAACTGCTTCCCCAAATCTTAATACAGGTTGGACCTCACTAATCCAGGAAGCTTGGGTCCAGACTGGTTCTGGATTAGTGAAAATTCTGAACCATCGAAGCCGAGGTAAAAAAAAGGCAAAACAATACATTAAATGTACTATTACAGGTGCCAATACAACTTGCATAAATCTAGCCCAAGCTTACTGGACCTCTTTATGACAGAGTGTTATTGCTATGGCACATGTTTACTGTACACATGACCCTCGCTTTATGCCATTCACTACTGTACAGTACAGGTACTCCCCGACTTACGACCTACTCGACTTACGTCCACCCGCACTTACGACCTGCCTCAGTCGTACCAAAATTTGGTCAAATTATGTATTTTTGAGTCCCAAAGTCAGTACACAGACAAAATTTTCATCTGTAATTCACTTTAAAATGGCTGGCAAGCTTAAAAGTGAGAGTTTTGTGGTGCTGAGAAGAAAAAGAGACATCCATTTTCGATTTTCAATGTGTTATTTTTTTCGAGTTTCTATGTGTTATTTAAGCATTTCCGACTTACGATTATTTTGACTTACGACCTGGATGTCGGTCCCTAGCCCCTTCGTAAGTCGGGGAGTACCTGTACAGTGATCCCTCGGTTAACAAGCGCCTTGGTTAACGAATTACCTTCCATAAGATTCTTCACTTCGGTTAACGAGCAATCCCTCGATTAACGAATTCCTTACGAGCGCCCCTCAACATGTTTTCGCTTGCTCACCAGCTGTAGTATTAGTCCTCCAATACAGTAATCGGTTCTAGGGCTTAAATTCCTTACCATTTTAGTAAATATCAAGAAGGTTGTACTATTCAATCATTTTAAAAGTTTTATATTAAATTTTTTAGTCATTTTGACAATTATTGAAAATAATTGAAGTACAGGAAACTACAGCTAGACCCCGATTTACGACTGCTTCGACTTACGACCGTCGGGACTTACGACCGCCGCAGTTGTGATCATTTTTTTTTTCTCCAAATGACGCACGCATTTTCTATACCGAAACGTTTCCAGTTAATGTAGTCTCCATGTATAATTA
This sequence comes from Homarus americanus, assembly GCF_018991925.1. Lineage (NCBI taxonomy): Eukaryota > Metazoa > Arthropoda > Malacostraca > Decapoda > Nephropidae > Homarus > Homarus americanus. Next base: position 572,207 of record NW_024753828.1, on the reverse strand, counting down.
GAAAATTATGGGGACCCCATGTGCATTCAGCTGACTACACTAAAGGTAAGTGCTCAGTCACACTGTATCCATTCCTCATTATTATTACTTTCACTGGACTGTATCCATTCCTCATTATTTATTACTTTTACTGTACTGTATTTCATTGTAGATTTTTTATTAGAAAAAAAAAAAAAAATTATCTATGTCGGACTTACGACCTGGATTTGGGTCCCTAACCCCGTCGTAAGTCGGGGTCTAGCTGTAGTTTTATGCGCGCCAAACAGCCACTCAACACACCAAGCTTGGCGTCAGTTTGTTTACAGGTTCAGAGGAAGGAACATCTTTTTTGAGACTCTTCAACATAAACGCTTTTTTCTGTATTTCCAGTCAAATTAATTATTGGTCATTTTGAAATATATTTTTCATATTGATAATATATAGCACAGTACAGTGTTGATTTAAAGAAAATAATCTTGAATTACACCAAGTGAATTAAAATTTTATGGGTGAAATGGGGGCATGGGGTGACTTCTCTTCCACCCCAATGCCTTCTCTTCTCCCTTCTCCTCCACCCCCCATTCTAATTCCCATCACCATGGGCCTTCTACATGCACACCTCAAAGTAAGTGTACTTTACTGCATTTATTTTTCGTTTGTATGTAATTTTCGGTGAGCTGGAACCAATTACCCAAAAACCCATTGAAACAATGGTTTCAGTTAACGAATTTTTCGGTTAACGAGCAACCTTCTGGAACGAATTGTGCTCGTTAACCGAGGGACCACTGTATATGGGAATTCGCATATATGTACAGAACTAAACAAAGAATTTATTTGAAATACTCTGTAACATTCAATGCCATAATATCCTGACCACTGGGGTTAGTTCTACAGTACAGACTATTCCCTGTGAAAAAGCCATAATTTTGAGCAACATATTACTGTACAGTGGTCCCTCTGTTAACGAACACAATTTGTTCCAGAAGGTCGTTCGATAACCTAAACCATTGTTTCAATGGGATTTTGGGTAATTGGTTCCAGCTCAACGAAAATTACATAGAAACTAAAAATAAATGCAGTAAAGTACACTTACTTTGAGGTGTGCATGTAGAAGGCTCCTGGTTGATGATGATGATGATGGGAATTAGAATGGGGGTGGAGGAGAAGGGAGAAGAGAAGGCATTGGGCTGGAAGAGAAGTCACCCCCATGCTGCCATTTCACCCATAAAATTTTATTCACTTGGTGTAATTCAAGATTATTTTCTCTAAATCAACACTGCACTGCATTATATATTGTCAATATGTAAAATAAACTTCAGAATGACCAATAATTGTACTGTAAAAATGTACAGAAATAGTTTATGTTCAAGAGAGTCTCAAGCAAGATGATTCCTCCACTGAGCAGGGACACATACTGACGCCATTTTGGGTGAGTCAAGTGGCTGTTTGGCACACTAAAAACTAGTTCCCTGTACTTCAATTATGTTAAATAATTGTTAAAATGACTAAAAACTTGAATATAAGACTTGGAAAATTATTGAATAGTACAACCTTCTTGATATTTACTCAAATGGTAACGAATATAAGCCCTAAAACCGATTACTGTATTGGCGGACTAATACTACAGCTGGTGAGCAGGCGAAAGCAGGTGAAAACATGTTGGGAAAAATTCGTAAGGAATTCATTAACTGAAATTTTTTCGTTAACCGAAGTGAAGAATCTTATGGAAGGTAATTCGTTAACCAAAATTTCGTTAACCGAGGGATCACTGTACTCAAATGTACTAAGCTAAAGAACTATTTTTTATCTCTTGTGCAAACTATAAGATGTTTATACTCAAATCAGTCGCTATCTTGCAAGGCTTCCAGTAATGCAAGTTATATTCTGCTAAGTCAAGTCTGTGATATTTTATAAGATAAAAACGTTAAGCCTAAAATCACCTTCATCCAATTAATCCTTATCACCCAAGGACGTCTCTCTCCCCTGCTGGGTGGGGGGGGGGGCTAACAGCTAGGAGCTGGGTACATAGTTATCAGTTGAGGGGTTCAGGAGGGACGTGGAATAAAAAATATGCCATTTAAGTTTTTCACTTATTAAATGTCACCAACTTAACTTAGCAGAATATAACTTGCATGCAATGCTGGAATTCTTGCAAGATGACAATTAATTTGAGTATAAACATCCCATAGTTTGCACTAGACATAAAATTTTTAGTAATTAGTACATTTGAGTACATGTTGTGATAATTGTAATGATTTTTCCACAACTTTTAAAGTATTACTGTTGACTTTTAGTAGTTGTGGAACATATATTAATTTTCGCCATAAGATTAAGTATTCACTACATGCTTCCCAAACTATTGAAGCTGCCGGACTTTTGGATCCCGGATTAGTGGCGTCCAACCTGTACTACATTGATATATATCTGAAAATTTCATGGAAAGGAAAGTACAGGAAAACTAACAAGAATTTTTTTTATTCAGAAACCAGCTGCTTTTAAAGAAAAGGGTAGACAGTGACATCTAAACACATGTGAGGGTGATCCATGAAGATCCTCACTCCTTAAGATAATATAAAGAGGATCTTGTGAAATAAACTCATAAATAAACTTCAACAATACCTTTACAGCCACTTTCCCATATTTAGAGATTAGTGGCCACTGAAAAATGCATTGAATATACTGTACCTAAATCCAAATGGCACCATGGATCCTTTCCTGCCTCCATAGAGCTCTGGATAGAACTCAAAGTACAAGTCTGGAGCATCTAAATCCCCAAAGTACTGACATTCTACCTCTGCTAGTGAGAATCGTCGAAGTTTGATGAGCAAAGCAATTCTTGTAAACCATAGCTGTTAAATGAGAAAATTGAGTTAATAAACGAAGAAACTCGAGATGTTCATCATACTGAATTATTTTTACAGCAACCAAGGAAAAGTGTCAAAGATAAATTATTGTTATATTCTAAAACACCGGCACAAAATCTCGCACAAGATTGAATGATTTAGCTTTGCATGGGAAGAACTTACCAATAGGATATGGAATGCCATCAAAAGGATAAAGTTTGTTACAGTACTCCCTACAGTACTGTCTATTATCTTTAACTTAAAAAAGATTTTATTATGTCTTTCTACTAGGGTTGGTGATGTTTTTTATTGAAAAAAAAAATTAATAATTAGTTTTTTTTTATAATTTTCATTATTTATTTTTTCTAGTACTGTACATTATAGTGTATTGCATACTGTTTATGTCTTGTCTGTCCACTGTTGGTTCAGGCTAAGAGCTACAGCCCAGATACATTCCTGTTCATATCATGTCTGTCCACTGGTGGTCCAGAGACTCCAGACTGAGTTGCCAGTATTCATAAAGATAAGGCGTATTCTTGGTCGCCCAAAAATGCATAACTAGTTATGCATCCCAAAGTTTTGCTTGGAGGCAAAACACCTTCAGAGATGATATGCCCTCAAAAGCAAAGCTAGTTATGGTCTTTCCTTATATGGAAAGCGGGCGGAGATGAAGGGAAACTATCCAATTACATTCATCGATTCATACACTCTAGACAAGATGAGGCCTATGTGTGAAAAACGTTTTCAATAAAATCACAAATTACACACGGGATAGTAGATGCATATCACTTGAAAAATATATTGTGTATAAAATTGCTTAGTTTGAGAGGCTTTAAATGAAATGACAATCAATACCTACGTGCATTGAACTGGGAATGGAGGAATTTCCAGCGACGCATAAAAACTCTATTGGCTTCAACGTGCGTGTCCTAATGGTCTTTCTCTTGTTTATGACTTGAAGCTTATAACTGTCATTTCTTTGGTATGATGTCATAAAGGACATTGTTATTCATAACAGATGTTACCGCCATAGTAAGATAAACTAGAAGAGAGAGAGAAAGAGAGGGATAGCCACAATAAGATAAACGAGAGAGAGAGAGGGTGAGAAGAGAGGCATAGTGTTGACTACGTGTTTGCTGACGTGTTTAAATATGAAACAGATGGGCCTCGCCTCGGGCTGCGATTGCTCTCACAGCAGTCTACCGATTCTTGCAGGAGAAACAACACGCTGGTCAAATCCTAGACCCTAAAACGTGAGTGTGATCGTGAACTAGTAAAGCCTCAAAATAAAAACTCTAAATAACTTTAATAAGTATATTTATGTACTGTAATTTGATCATATTATACAAATTGTCTCCTGATGTATCAACAGTTGTAACATGTGAGTTATATTTAAGATGTTAACAAGCTATGTACTGTATATTGATTGTATTATTCATACTATGTGTCCTGAGATAACAGCATTTGTTATATGTGAATTGTTCTTTAACAGGTTTTGACCGAATTATATGGTACGAGTCAACGTTGAGGGTTTATTTCTCCAGCAACAAACCAATAACGCTTCTATGAGCGTTAACAACAGATGTAATAATTTTTGAGAAAAAGTACAAAATATTGAGTACAGTATATTGCTATGTGGCTATGATAATCTCTTTAATATGGAAACACATTTGAAAACAAATTCACGAAACCGGATGTAGCTGAAACATGGCGGCTCCAGAAAGAGTACGACAGCCAGAGTTGAGCTGCATACTATAATTATGGTATTTGTAACATAATTTGGTGTCTGTGTACCATGTACCAAATTTTTTCGGATAGGGACTCAATTGTATTTACATGCCCGTGAAGTAAGAAAGCCTGCAAGTTGCAGTGATGAATTTACCAGTACCACTTTCTCTCTCTATTTGAGTTTAACTTATGTTACCCTTATTTACTTATGGACACAAATTGGACGATGAATGGATTCAGTAACAGTGGTAAATAAAGAATTTTAATAAGTACAGTACTGTATTCCCTTTATTTCAGCCTCTTATATGTTCCTGTTTGTAAATTTTTTATTAGACTTATGTTAATCTGAAGTAATAATGTGGGGGTGTTTACTGCACCATAACAAGTATTCTTATATGCAGGTACCATTATAATTTTGAGGAAAGCATAATAATTTTGACTTTGGTGTACGATAATTTGGGCTGGCTGGCAGCGCTGTTGGCGTTTTCTTGGTGGTCATCAGTAGGCGGAGCCTAGGAGCATACTTAGTTGTCCGGTATGCGTTTTAGGGAACCAAGAATACGCCTATTGCATATTCCCAAACTTAATATATTACACAGAAAAATCACAATAAACTGATATTATTATGACATGACTTTAAATCCCAGCACAAAGTTATACAAGGATTTTCTATTATAAACCCTCAAATTTCTTTTCCGTTAACTTTTTGATGGAAAAAAAATCATTGATTTAATAAAGTGATTAAATCAAATTGATTTAATAAATGCCAACCCTGATTTCTACTGGAATGGGGGATGTCACAGGTCACCTGATGGTTTGTTTATGGTCAGTGTGTTGTTTGGCTTAGCATCTTTCTGTAAAAATTGTCACTGAGATTTTTGTGCACATCAATGTATTTGCAATACCTGTGTTACATTCCCATCTTTATACCAGACTAGCATAAAGAAAAATGTGTATGTACTGTACCACATTGTATAACATGAGTTTTATTGTTAGAATATAATTCTGTGATATAAATGGGTCTGGGGCCTTACTCTATATAGGTTGTGGTACACATCCCTATTATTTACATTTAGGTAATACAGTAGCTTGATGTACGTGAGATCAGTTTACGAGAACTTTTTTTCTGGAATGCAACCCCTGCATATATCAAGGTTTCCCTATATTATACTACTAAGTTCAGTAATCTCTCAACTAAACAGATTCAACTACGGTATGCAATATTATACAGGGTCTTACAGTCAGTAATGCCATGTTAAGAATGATTTACCTGTGCTATAGTATTAAAAATATTCATCATCCAATGTTATTTTCTTACTTGAATAGAGTGTGCAGTATGTTTACTTGGATGACCAGCTCTCCCTTCTCCCTGGCCATACACTGTTAGAAGTTGTGTGGTTAGATTAACTGCTGCATGGTAACAGCCTGAAGCAATCAATTGCCGAAGACCACGATCATCTTGAGTCACAGAAGCTGCAGTTAAGACCACTCGCTTTGATGCAAATTCTTCACCAAGATATGTTCTCACCAAGTTTTTCACTGGGTCCCCCTTTAAAGAAAACCAAGAGAGAATGTGTTCAAATGACACTAGATATTGTAAGAAAAAATACAGCAGCTACAAGGAATATATCCTCTGTATTCTCTAGTTTAGATATACAATATACAGTACTGTACATATAGGAGGTCCCCGAGTTATGTACATCCGTCTTACGAACATCCGCCAATACGAATGAGGTCTCATAAAGTAAACTTTAAATTTACATTATTTTATTTTGCTGATGACTTATTTTTTACTTCCATTTACTGTACTGTATTTTATCATTCTATTTCTTCTTTTCCCTTAAATTAAATAATTTTAGATGTATATAAGGACTTCGGCTATGATAAAGTGGCATTTTAAACATTGTTCTGTAAGTATGGTATGCACATAGGGTATATGATTCAACTTAAGTACATTTTCAACTTAAGAATGTTCGTAGGAACAGAACTCGTATGTAACCTGGCAACTGCTTGTACACTGATTACCGGTATAAACACAGCTTTTGGTCACATATTTCATATAACAAAAACAGTAATACTTGACAGTCTAAAATACTTAGTTTTCCTTACAAAGTCTTCTTTTACAGCAATTCCTGGCATGGTGAGTAGCTCCTTTTCAGGGAAGTAGGTTCCTGGGGGGCTTGTTGACATAGCTACCAAGGCTTGTCTAGTGGTTTCTGCGGGGATCCAAGCATCATGTCTTCTGTCAGCATCACTTGATAGCAGACTTGCAGTAAAGACATCCTGTTCCGTTGCTGGGGTCAAAAAGGAATCAGGAGATGGAATGGCATTGCTGATGTTGAAGCTATCTGTTGGTGACATATAAGCAGGATTGATCATTGCTGAGTCACTGTTACCTCCTGGAGTCTGACCACCAATACTTTCAAATGGATTTGAAGTTTTAGTAGTGGTGAAGTATTTAAATAACTTGGATTCATTTTGTTTCGACTTGTCTGTTAAAGTCTCTTGTGCTGGGTTTATATTTGCAGGAGGCTTGGGGTTAGGAGCAGGACTTTTTGGATGGCTTGGTGCTAGTGATGCAGAGAGGGTGGTTGATACAGGATTTGAAATTGATATGCTATCCATGGAAGTATTACCTGAATTTGTTAAACTTGTCTGTGGTGAGATGTTGGAATCTGCATCACTGTCAAGGCTCGCCTGCTGAAACTTTACTGTTGTTGCTTCTACATCCATACTAGCATTTGGGGAAGTGTTTGTAACCAACATTGAAGTGGTCATGCTCATCATCATTGCAGATTGAATTGGAGTCAACTGTGTTGGCACTGGAAGTTGGTCAAATAAAATATTTTTGGGGGGTTCTGGAGTCTGAGTCCTCGGAACAAAGGATGATCCTTCAGTAGATGGCTTATATTGAGGAGTTAATGGAATGTTATAAGGTGTGGCTAATACACTGTGAGATGCAAAATGGCTTGTCTGTTGACTAGAAGGATAAGCCTGGGGTGCAAGTGGAGTCTCCTGTTGGGAGGCTAAATGAAGGCTTGGAGTTACAGCTGCTGATTCTTGATACGTTGTTGAATTAAGGGATTTTACCGGTGTTTCTTGCTGGCTGGCAGCAATATTCCCAGGTGTTGACACAGCAGCTTGTTGAGAGACTAGTGGGTTGGCCTGCGGAGAATAAGGAGACAGGTGACCTACAGCAAGACTGGCAGGTGCAGCTTGTGGACTGGCTACATCATTTATTGGTGCTGCCATGTCTGACTGCTGGCTGCTGGGCACTGGGCTAGCATCTGGTGGTGCTGGGGACAGCTGATCAAAGAAGCTGCTACTGTTCTCATTTAGGTAATTACAGGACGAAGAACTTTCAGCTTGTCCATCTATGTGGTAAGACATGTCCTAACTCTGATGACTAACCCTGCAATTAAAAAATACAATTAATAATTTGAAACATGAGGAGTCACAAAATCTATATGGGAACCATACTCAAAAAGAAGAAGCATTATAGGGACAGAAATCTCTTTTGCCTGACAACCAAAGACAAGCAATTTTTTTATCAGGAAGAATATTATACTGTACAATACTATAATCTTTAAGCTAATGGCAAAAGACATAATCTCAAATTAAGTTTTTCAAAAGTGGTCAATCACGGTAACATGCTACAATGAAAAAAGTTCCTTCCTTAACAATGCAGTAATTTTTTTCAACCTTAACATGCTTCTTAAGGTATCATATTAAAAAAAATAAAAAATAATAACAACAACATTGACAGTAATGAAGTAAAACAAAACATATGCAACCATTTCTTTAAATTTCTATGTACAGTATCTAATTTAAACTGTTAGTACAGGAAGGTGAAGCCAAGGTTGAAGAAATGCTAGGTGAACGAACATACACTCGTTCAGTAGTTTGGTGATGAGACACAATGGCGGTGGGGCTCACACGCTCACACACCAGCACCTCAACAAAGCATAAGAGCACAGGTATGAAATATGATTAAAAATACTGTATTGACATGATACGGTACATTGGTAGGGATATAATTATTTATGAATACAGTACAGTACATGTAATAATATACTGTATTTCCCACCTCACACGAATAATTTTTTAATGAAAAATGTGATAAAAATTCACCTGCGTTTAACACCAGAAGGTCAAATTGTAGGGAGGAGTTTATCAGCCCTCACGAACTCCAGACATGTAATATAGGCCTGCAGTTACCTTTCTTATGTAATAAATATACTGTATCCCGGTATCATGAATTCTCCACCAGATTTTTTTTTTTTTTTTTAGGGGGAATAGCCCACCCGGGCACAGGTAAAAAAACCACAATGGGGCCTAGGGGGCAAAACAATAGGAGTAAAAAGAAATTAAAAATAGAAAAGAAAAAGATTAGTATAAATAATCTACACCACAAAGATGCTGGATAACCGGCTTTTTGAAGTGAGACAGATTGTATGAGTATGGAAACACAGAAGGCAGAGCATTCCACAGTTTGGCTGTGTGAAGAAAGAAGGATATACTTTAACGGGTTGTTCTAGTGTGACCGACATCCACAGAGAAAGGTGGGCACCGCGGGCAAGACGTGTGTTATTAGCCCACGGCCTTGCCGGCGGTACACAGGATGCCAAATCCACCGAACATTGCCCGTTAAAGTACTTGTAAAAGAGAGAGAGTAAAGCAACATTGTGGCGAAGGGAAAGGGAAGAGAGATTATCAACTAAAAGAGGTGAGTTAACAAGACGAAATGCCTTTGATTCTACCCTATCTAACAATTGGACAGAAGAAGAGCCACCCCAGATATGAGAGCAGTACTCCAAGTTAGGACGAATGAATCCCTTATATACTTGAAGCAACTGCTCAGGAGTGAAGTAGCCATGGCATCTGTACAGCATTCCCTACTTTCGGGAGGCAGCTTTAGCAAAAATGAAGATGTGTGGCTTCCATGACATACAGTGGTCCCTCGGTTAACGAGCGGTTCGATTAACGAAATTTTGGTTAACGAATTAGATCCCATAAGGATCTTCAATTCGGTTGACGAATAAAACTTCGATTAACGAAATCCTTACGACAAACACGTTTTGCTGTGAGCATCAGCTGATCGGCTAGTCCTCCAATACAGTAATCTGTTCTATGTTATTCGTTTCCAGTGGAGTAAATATCAAGAAGGTTGTGTTCTTGAACATTATTGCATTTTTTATATTAAAATTATTGGTCATTCTAAAATTTAGCCATCCAAGCTCTGTCTACATATAGTTTTCAACTAATATTTTTGGCTCGATATATGTAACTGTATTCATTTATTGAAACTCATTTACATGCACACACTGTCCTAAGGGCAATGCTGTACTGTACATGTAATCAAAATAATGTACAAAATGATTACCGGTACTAAAATTTTTGTCTAGTGCAAACTATAGCAAGTTTACATTCAAATTAATCATTATTCTATATGAATTCCAGCAATGTAAATTATATTCTCCCTGGTCACTTCGATGACATTTCATAAGCAAAAAACAAAAGCTCAATCTAAAGGACATAAATAAACAGATAAATACTTCACTAGACCTTCTGCGCCAACTGTCAAACATGTCACTTTTTTCTCCCCTCCCTCCCAGCCAGGGTTTGGTGGTTATACAGTAGGCTTTAAGTTTTTATCTTATATAATATCACAGACTAAAGTTAGGAGAATATAATTTGTATTGCTGGAATCCTTGCAAGACAGCGAATAATTTGAATACAGTATAAAGGCTATGTATATTTTAGTACATTAGTGTACAGGCACAGTCGGAAACCATAATCTCTAGCCCACCTGGGTCGGTGCCGGAGGTAAGAACAGTGTCCTTTCTGGACGGGGGCCCACTCTAACTATCACAAGGCAACACACGCACGAACACACAGACATAGTACGGCTGTATAGATGACATTATGTATAAATATTGTATATGGCATTTTATACTCTGCATTATCTTCATTATATATGAACACGAAGAAAAACTACCACAGGTTGTAGTTACGAAATTATGAATGGAAATAAACACTTCCAAACCACCCAGTGAACCCACACAACGTTTACAGCGTTTTTGTGTGTGTGCGTGCCAGACCATGATGCTTCCCATCATTCGCATAACTATATGAAAAATCGTGTTTAATTTAACTATATATTTCAAAAACCTTAAATTACATGTGGATCAGTCACTCCTCATTTGACACAATTATAGTGTAATACTTTGACCATCCCACCTGGGCACATGGAGGCCCACGGTAACTCTCACGGGGCAACATAAGCACGAACACACAAGTTTCCTAACTCTCAGGAATTTGTCCAGGTATTTTACTATGTGGTTTTACGTCACTTCACATAAATATGCTTACAAAATCTATGCATTAATATGCATAACTCTTGGGAATCTGTCCAGACATTAAATATATGTTATATACTACAATAATCACATAGATATGTTTACAATGTTTATGCATAATAAATGTGAAAAATATTTTTGGGGTTTCAATTAACCAATAGTCATGCCTACAAAACAATCTTGATGCTTTAAGTGCATGTACGTGTTAAATAACGAGTAACTGATCCACAATATTTTGGTAAATAAAGAAATGAAAAACAAGCACTTTGCCATATGGATATAGTTACACGGAAGAAGGGAATTAAGGATGAACCATGGTTTTGATGGAAACAATGTGCTCTGGGACGATGCTCACAATGACGAATGGGAGAAACCTCTTTATGAAACATCTTACCTACTAAGGATGAAGCTTAATGTTACAGAGCGCGCACACACACACACACACACACACACACACACACACACACACACACACACACACACACACACACACAGTGTAACTTTGTGTGACGCATTGTCTGACTTGGGGTGGCTTTGAGCGAACCATACACTTGATATTACAATTTATGTATCCTTCCTGTCCATGATTTACAACAATAACTGTTGGGTAAAAGTTACAATATTATACTAATAACACTGTCATGTATTGATACTATGACTAGTTACCAAGATACAGAGCACGATAATCATAACATGATAATGATAGTGAAGCCTGGAAGGGTTCATATCATAACTTGTGTGTATGTTGCCCCGTGAGAGTTACCGTGGGCCTCCATGTGCCCAGGAGGAATGGTCAAAGTATTACACTATAAGTGTGTCAAATGAGGAGTGACTGATCCACATGTAATTTAAGGTTTTTGAAATATGTACCAAAAAATAAAATTTTAAATGAATTATTTATAGTGCATTACTGGCAACTTCGGACACAAAGACGGGCTATAAATAGCCTTCTTATCTCCCCCTCTTACCCTCTGTCAGAGGGAAGCATATGTGGTAAATAACTTTTGTTTGTTTATTTTCCATTTACTTGAAATAGATTTACCAATTTATTTGTTTATTTATTTATTTATAATATACTGTAATATATTAAACACACTGCAAGTATATTGTCTCACTTTTGATTTTTTTTAAATTTTTGTATTTATTTATGGTTGGTTATTTAAAATAAGGCCAATTCACTTCAAGTAATGTCATCAAATGTTACCGGCTGGTGTAGTGTAAACACCAGTGACGTCACTTAAGCGTCTGTTATTTAACTGGAACTACGGTAATGTCGGTGTCGAGTAAAGTTTTTCCATTTACGGTACTTGAAATGGATTTACCGATTTATTTGTTTATTTATTTATTTATAATATAATGTAATATATTAAACACACTGCAAGTATTTTCTTTAATTTATAAACTTGTTTCGCGACAAAGGGAGGCCACCAATATACCTGGTAGGTGAAGTTGACATTTATGGTGATCATTAAGAATCAAACTCTGGGGTATTACCGGGGTATATTGTTCTTTTATGGTATGTTAGACAGGTTTATAATACATTTTTATTATTTGAATATACCGGCAATCTTATTTTTAATCCAGCTTCCCAAACGTAAGTTTCAGTATAAAATAATTAGTCGTAGGACCTTGCGAGTGGTTTACGATGTTAACCATCACCACTCTTGACAAGCTAAACCACATTATTTAAGAGGCAAGAATTTTATACATGGTGCTTAAGACGACCCCTAATTTTGGGCTGATTTTTTTAAGGTTCAAATTCCGTCTTATAGGCCGAGATATATGGTAGTTAAATTAAACACGATTTTTCATATAGTTACGCGAATGATGGGAAGCATCGTGGTCTGGCACACAAGCGCTGTAAACGTTGTGTGGGTTCACTGGGTGGTTTGGAAGTGTTTATTTCCATTCATACTTTCGTAACTACAACCTATGATATTTTTTCTTCGTGTTCATATATAATGAAGATAATGCAGAGCATAAAATGCCATATACAATATTTATACATAATGTCATCTATACAGCCGTACTATGTCTGTGTGTGTTCGTGCGTGTGTTGCCTCGTGATAGCTAGAATGGTCCCCCGTCAAGAAAGGACACTGTTCTAACCTTCAGCACCGACCCAGATGGGCTAGAGATTATGGTTTCCGAGTGTACTGTAGTACATTTTAATAATGTACAGTTTTTCAACTGTATTTTTGGGTAGATTTACATAAATTTCTTCATTAATTTCATTCATTTACATGCACACACCATACTAAAAGAAAAGTAAAAGAAATAAATGAACTAAGTGCAAACCTGTACTGTAGTACATGTACTAAATGATTATGGTACAAAAATTTTATGTCTAGTGCAAATTATAGCTTGTTTATATTCAAATTAATCACTATCTTACAAGAATCCCATCAATGTAAATTATATTCTCCCAGGTCATTTCACTGGCATGTTATAAGAGAAAAGCTTAGTCACTCTTAAGGACTGATAAATAAACACACATGAGACCTTTGGCGCCAACTGTCAAACATATCACCCCACCTCCCCCTCCCTCCCTCCTTCTCCCCCATCTGCCCAGCCAGGGTTTTAGGCTTACAGTTTTTATCTTATATAATATCACAGACTAAAGTTAGGAGAATATAATTTGTATTGCTGGAATCCTTGCAAAACAAAGAATAATTTGAATATAAACGTCATATATTTTGCACAAGAGATAAAAATTAATCACCTGTATTACATTACAGTAGTGATTTAAAAGTTCTAGTGTATATGTATGTATATATATAGTGATTTAAGGGCGATTTAGGGGAATTTTGGAGTGTTTCTGACTTTATGCATCTTTGGGCTTTACTTTGTATCTACTTTTCTGTGAGCTGGAACCAATTACATGTACCCAATATTCCATTGAAATAATGGATTCGGTTAACGAACGACTCTGGAACAAATTGTGTTTGTTAACCGAAGGACCACTGTATTAGAGGAAATGGTGAGGCCTAGCATATCTATTTTAGAATTTGGCAGCAGAATGATTGCATCCTAAAATGTGATTGGTGGGAGATCATCTAATTTGGAAAGTGAAATTGGTAAATACTGAGTTTTATTACTATAGAATTTAACCAAGTTTCTACCTCCCCATTCAGAGATGCTGCACAGATCCGCATTCATAGATGTAATGATGTCAGCTCTAGAAAGAGATCTAGTTTGAGAATTAGGGGGAAGGGGAAAATGTGAAGAGTAGAATCATCAGTGTAAGAATGGATAGAATTAGAGTGAAGTAAATCATTGATAAAAAGAAGGAAGAGAGTTGGTGAGAGAACAGAACCCTGTGGGATACCACTATTGGTAGAGAAAGACGAGAGCTCGATCCCTCGACAACAACTGCCATGGATCGGTTTTCAAGGGAGCTAGAAATTAGAGAACAAAGTGGGGGAGAGAAACCATAAGAAGGAAGTTTAGAAAGCAAAGACTTGTGCCATACCATGTCAAATGCTTTGGAGATGTTGAGGCCATGACGAAAGTTTCCCCATAATCCCTAAGAGAGGATGACCAAAGATGGGTGCAATAGGAGAGCAGATCACCCGTAGATCTCACCTGGCGAAAGCCATGCTGGTGATCCGACAAAAAGAGAATGGCGTTCAAGGTGACTGAGAAAATGAGTTTAAAATAGTTTCGAAAATCTTAAAGAGGGATGAAGTTAGGGCAATGGGGCAAGAGTTAGAGGGATTGGAATGGTCATCCTTCTTCGGGATGGGCTGAACCAAGGCATGCTTCCAAGAAGAAGGAAAAGTTGGGGTTTTGAGGCAGAGGCAAAAGAGGTGAGCAAGCACAGGGGCCAGAACTTCAGCGCACTCCCTCAGAATACAAGAGGGTATTCCGTCTGGTCCATGCACTTTACTCACATCCAACCTGGATAACACACCAGCAACCCTGCGAGTGGAGCTTATAGGAAATTGCATAGGTTCAGTAGGAGGAGCAGGAGTAGGAGGGATAGAAATGGAATTGTCTAAGGTGGAGTTAGAGGAGAATAAGGTGCCAAAGAGATTGGCTTTATCAGGGGAGAGTTGCCTATAGAGTTATCTGGATGGAAGAGAGGAGGAAAAGAGGGAGTTTATTAGTGTAGGTAACCAGTAGGAAGACATGTGTTTTGATTTTGGCAATGGTGCCTCACCCATGCCATCTGCAGGACAGTTCCAAGCATTTGTATAATGTAAAAGTATATAATTACAGTATACCATTTTGTACAAAGTTTAATGTTAATAAATAATAGAAACAGATGTTTGACATTAGGTCCATACAGTGATAATATAGTTAGCTGTAGTAGTGACGATGCAAAGGTAATACAGGTACACCACCGATTTTCCGGGAACTCACGGTCCGGCACCTCCTTTAGTCCGGACAAAAATATGAGAGGGCACTTAACTTCCCTCCCTCCCTCCCAGCCTGGGTGAAGGTAGTTTTAGGCTTAAAGTTTTTATCTTATAAAATGTAGCTGACTACACTTAGCAAAATATAAATTGCATTGCTGGAATCCTTGTAAGATAGTGATTAATTTGAGTATAAATATTACATAGTTTGCACAAGATTTAAAAATTTTAGTCTAGGGTAGTACATTTGAGTACAAAGTGTGTACAATAATGTTGCTCAAAATTATGGCTTTTTCACATTTAATATTTGTTTAATTTAAGTTTCTAGCAGTCCATGGTGCTTTAGAAACACAGGAGGTGTATAATTAGTGGGTCAGAGGTGTATTGTTTAATTATTACCTGACCTCGGTTGGTCCGGCAAAACGGATAATCCGGCAAGGCTTTGGAACCAAGGTTGCCGGAAAATCGGAGGTGGACCTGTACCTCTGAAGCTTCAACTAATCTGGTGCACAGGTAGTGAGGATGTAAACAAGCCAGTGCTGGACAGTTCCTAGTGAACATGACTGGTACCGGAGATACCAATTTGATTACAGTCGGCCCTTAACATACTGTACGCGGGTTTAGCATACACGGATTTGCAAATACGCGGATTGCCCCGCCGGAGGAATATTCTGTACATTGAAGTAATTGAAGTACATTCAAATCACGCGCCATTCAACTTGCGCGCGGCTCCTCACACGGGACACCGCCTGCTCCCGCAACCTCACACACACACGCATAGCTCTCCCTCACTCAGTCAGTCTCGCTGTAACCACGCTTGTGTTGACATCAGCATTGCAGTTGCAAAAATATTACATTTCCGAGAATGTATTATATCAAGCACAGTATGAGTAGAATATCACTAATATAATATAACAGTATTTTAACCGAAAACAATTAAAAAAACGAGTAACATATCTTGAACATCGGAAGGTTAGGTAAAGTCTTTTGTTTTCATTTAGTTTATCCTAATTTACATTGAAATACATTACGTTTCAGCAAAACTACTATATATTTCTGAGAATATGGAAATGAAATATTTTTGCTGAAATGACGTACGTATTACAGTGGAAAGTGACGAAAGCAATGACTTTTGCTTTCTTTCGTTCAAAAGATGTTACCGTAATCGCTTTTTGAATGGTTTTCAGTTAAAAAACTGCTGTATTCTATAATATTCTATCCTAATTCACTTGTGATGCAACAGTTTTTTAACAGAAAACCATTCGAAAAGAGATTATGGTAACATATTTTGAACGAAAGAAAGCGAGTCATTGTTTTCGTCACGATTTTATCCCACTTTTCACTGTACTACGTACATCATTTCAGCAAAAATATTACATTTCCATGAATGTATTATATCAAGCACAGTATGAATAGAATATCAATGTAATATAACAGTATTTTAACCGAAAACTATTAAAAAAACGAGTACCATCTCTTGAACATCGGAAGGCTGGGTAAAATCTTTTGTTTTCGTCATGTACTTTATCCTATTTTACATTGAAACGCATCACGTTTCAGCAAAACTACTATTTATTTCTGAGAAAATATTCATTCAGGCGCAGCTTAGGTAAAATATACATGTGATGTAAAAAATTTTTTAACTGAAAACGATTCGAAAAACACGTACCCTCTAGCCCTGTTCAAGGAGAAGACTGGGAGGTGCTGTTTGGTGCTGATGACAAGGAAAATGATTTTGATGGATTTTAATGAAAATATTCAGAAATATGGTATCGTAGTATTTATTCAAGTGAATTAGGATAGAATATTATTGTAATACAACAATAGTGACGATGTGGAGGAGGCGGAGGGATGGAGCGGATAGGAGTGGTGACGGGAGGAGTGGTGACTGGCGGGAGCAGGGACGAGTGGAGATGCCAGCCAGTACATTACGGGTGTACAGTATTAATTGTTTTTATAGCTCATTTTAATATTAAATACTGTACATTACATTTCAACAAAACTACTATTTATTTCTGAGAATATGGAAATGTAATATTTTTGCTGAAATGACGTACGTATTACAGTGGAAAGTGGGATAAAATTGTGACGAAAACAATGACTTTTGCTTTCTTTCGTTCAAAAGATGTTACCGTAATCGCTTTTCGAATGGTTTTCAGTTGTGGGATTATGAGGCTAATGATAGGATAGAATATTATTGTAATACAGTACAGTTCAACAGTTTTTAACTGAAAACCATTCGAAAAGCAATTACGGTAACATCTTTTGAACAACGAAAGAAAGCGAAAGTCATTGTTTTCGTCATGATTTTATCCTACTTTCCACTGTAATATGTACGTCATTTCAGCCAAAATATTACCTTTCCATATTTATTTCTGAGAATATATTCATTCAGTCACAGTTAAGGTAAAATATACTTGATATAATATTTTAATGAAAATACGGTATCGCAGTTTTCTTTTGTTTCAAATTTAATTAACAAAGATTGATGTTTCAAATGTAATGAACAAAAATTTATGTACAGCATCTATAAATAAACTATAAAAAATGAATACTTTGTTTTACATCGTCCTGTGCATACCATACCATGCATTTGGCTACTTTGGGCTTGCTATGATGACGCAAGAGATCTGCCCTGGCAACTGTACCGACACTCACAGCTGGTGGTGTGTTGGTGTGTCGTTTCCATTGTTTACTGGTAGTTACTGGTAAATATTTTTCAACCTAACAAAACTATTACCCGTTTAGAGGTCGACCCCCAATTTTTTGCCAAATAATTTGGTCTTAAAAACTCGAACTACACACCGGTATATACGGTAAATAAGGACATGGGGGGCCAGGGGTTTTTTTGGGGGGGGGGGGGCAGGAAACGTACACGGATTTTTAACATTCACGGGTATCTATGTTACCTAACCCCCGCGTATGTTAAGGGCCGACTGTATATCATTTTGTACTAAATTTGGTAAATTTAATTAATAGAGTAATACCCACAATTGCTTGATAATATGTCGATAAAATGATAGTTAGCTGTGGTAGTGAAAAACATGACAGTATATTGCCAGCGTCTTGGATTTGCCAGTACGGTAGGCTATTAAATCCGCAACAATTATTTTCCCTAAATATACCTTGCTAATTATAGGGAGCATCTCATCACTTGTAGCATCTTATGAGCTGGGAAATACAGTACTGTATAACAGCAGCACAAAGCATAGTGTCTGTTCGCTCTTCTGGCCTTTCTTCAACCTTGGCTTTGCCTTCTCTCCAGACAGCAGGGATAAAGAAACTTTGGATTGTGACTGCGCATCCCATAATTTTGGCAGAGGTTAAAGGGCTAACACAAAATCTGCATCACAATATCCACAGTTGTTTTTTTGACACAGGACGAAATTTATAAGTTTCGTGGTGATTACAGTTACCACAAATACAGTATCAAAACTAGTTTTATCCAGCTCTAATAATTTACATGACAATAATGTTGGTCCACAAAACATATTTTTGGGATATTGTTAATCAGATCACATTTCAAATAAAATGCTAGGAGTATTTAAATATAATGTGTCCACAGATGAATTTACATGGGAATAGCACAGATGATGCAGTAAAGTATCTGACACTGACAAAATGGTCATATTCCTGAAAAAATACATACCACAATGCAGTCCTGTTTATTAGAGTAAGGAAGAATATCAACATTTAGAATAGTGTAAAAATACGTTACAGTGAACCCTCGCTTTACACGGTCAATTGAACCCACGGAGGCCCGCGTAAAGTGAACAACATAACATATGGGATTAATTGAAATAGAGACCGGGCCGACCCACAAACTCCACTTTTTCAGACACAATACCAAAGTTGTAGTAAAAATAACTTCTTAATTTTATGATGGTATGCACACAAAATTAATAATTAAGAGAAATATCAATAATATTAGGTTTTTTAACACATTAGTAGAAAGGATGGCTGGGCACACGGGGATGGGGGATTGGTTCCGAGGCAAAGGGCAGATTATTGGCCCTCACCTGTATCACTTGTATCAATTGTATCACTATCCACCACAGGCTTGCAGGGCGACCTTGTGCGCACCCTGCCCGCGCCGCTCTCCACGTAAAAGAGTACATGCACCGCGTAAAGTGAGCATTCCGGGTCTGGCAGGGTACCGCGTAAACGTGGAAATGCGTAAAGCGGGGTAATACCGTACTGATAATTCTATTTTTCCCATTTGATGCCAATTTCAATTTCTTACATGCACTGTATCAGATGATTACATACTGTATACTGTATACAAGTCCTATACTGTATTACCAAACTGTACAGAGACAGGAGATTATATGTACATCCATTGAGATGGATACTACCATGCTCATTTTGTGTACACACCAATTTGCATAATCAATCTACAGGCAGTTATTTGCAAAAATGATAACAGTATATCAAACTACGATTTACTACAAAAAGTGATTTCAAGTACAGTATGAGATTTGACTTTCGCATGAGTTACTTTGATCATCAAGGCATTTATTCTCAGGAGAAGGCAAGCTGAGCTCATTAAAAAAAAGTTCAAGTGAAATACAGCATAAAAATCTAGTAAATAAAGTGTTGCATCCTGTAAAGGAAATCATCATAACCATAATTTGTCTTTACATGAGGCATATGTGAGGAGTTTGCTAGAGAAGGAGTCACAAGTAGAGGAGGATACTAGTAGAACCACTAGAAAAAGGAAGTTGCCAACTCCCCTCGGCTCTCTACCAAAAAATGGTTGTCCCATGTGTTCAAGGCTGGCTGGCCCTAAGGTTAATTTGGCATGAATTTGTTTAAGATAAAGTATAGCTGTTGCCAACATAATGGACACACCCCAAGTTAACAAGCTGTATGACCCAGTGCCAAGGAATAATCCAAGAAGACTGGACAACTCACCAACTGCATTTGCAAGCCATTACCCCAGAACACACACTGCACATCAATTAATATCCAGGTTCCCAATTACTGCTGGGTAAACAGAAGCAAATGGCAAAAGAAACCTGCCCAGGAATCAAACCTGAGACCACTTGCTTGTTAGGAGAGCATGCTGACCATTACACCACTTGTCACCTTCCTACCGTACGCGCACACACACACACACTGTACCAGTTTCGGCCAACACCAATCTGAGAAGCTCAATTTTAAAGTGGTCAAAGTTGTGTAAGATTTGGTTGAAGGCAGTAGGTTGAAGGTAGTGGGCAGCTACCAAACAGGGAGGTACCACTGCCTGGGAAGATATTGGAAGCATAATGTTTTGTCTAATGGTAGACCCTGCTGCCATATGGCATCACAAAAATTGTGACCAAGTTCCAGGTTGCTGATCTGAATTTCTGCCTCATTTACATACAATTTCAGGATCTCAATTATTCTCTTACTTTGACAACACAACATACATACTGTATATTGTTTCTCACTCTTGATCTCTCTTTTTTTTGTACTGTATGTCTTTATTATTATTATTATTATTATCATTATTATTTCATTTTATTTTTTATATAAATTTTATTTATTATGAATTATTATTATTACTGTATTATTATTACATTTTCATCCCCCAGGCCCGGGTGGGCATAAAAAAAAAAGAAAAAAAAAAGAAGCCTCTCGAGCTTTGAGCTTTAAGTTAGGACCATGAAACGTCCATTGATGTAGGCTGCCATCCCAAAGGTGATCATCATTGAAGTTGTCTGCCATTTAAGGGTTAAGAGTTAATTATAATTACAAATGCCAATGAAACAATAACATTGATTATACTGTATTAATGGTAAGAGGACAGAATGGGAATAAATAAATCATTAGGATTTATGGATTGTCCACAAGAGATCTATGTAATGTACAGTACAGTTAACTATATAGAAATATCAAAGGCCTAAAATGAAATGTAGGTACAATTTCACAATAGATATTCCTTTCTGTATAAATACCAAGAAGTTTAATTTTGACAACAGATGAATTTGTCATTTAATTCATTCATAAAACGTATATTAAGAATTTTAGGGATGAGATAGACTCAGGAACGTGTAGAAAAAAAGGAAAACTAATGAAATTAAAGAAAGTAAAGGTACAGTACTGCGCAGCACATAATTCTGTTCAAATTGGTATGTCAAGTTTGGCTCTAACCACAGTAAAATTGAATCACAGAAATGCTGTGAAGATTATGGCCAGTGCTTAGTGTGTTCCACTTCTTAGTGCCAAGAAAAATAGCAGATCACAAAATCAGTTAATGGAGAATACAGAACATCTCTGTTTGGGTGGATGATCAAAACTAGCACAACGTACAGCCTCCCACACTTTCACCTGCTACAGCATCGTCAATCTTTGTCTGCGAGAGTTGTGAACCAAGGGAGTACTGTATGAACCCGCATCTGAAGCATTCGCTAGTGGCATGGAGTGAGAGACCGGGGGCCGGTGTGAGAGGAGGGTGATGGGCTGGGGGGTTAAGAGGGTAGGAGTGGAGGTGGGCTAGAGGAATTGTGCGGCCAGCAAGACTGGATATATTTTTATTATTATTTCAAAGTTCAGAATATAATAAGTTAACCTGTCACATAATACCATGATTCACTCATACTGGCTGTGAGCTAATATGTACTCATTCTTGCTTTGTACAACCACTGTTACCAGAACAGAACCTCACACAAACCATATTCACACCACACTCATGATAATGCCCAATAATATTCACATTTTCTGTAACGTTTGTTATGATATCTATGTCACCTTCGCCTGCCCTTATTACAGGGAAAAATGTTAACTAATCCACCGCACTAGGCATCAGAGGCCATGTAGCACTGCTATGAGAAGGGAGGACCCCACCTCTCGCACCTGGGGTTGTATTGTTACACTCTATTAATGTTACATTGCTTATAGCTGTAATCAAAGACATCTGTTACTCATTGTGTGAGAAAAGTCAACCCATCGGAACAGAAAAATATATTGTATGTCCATCGGGCTGGTGACAGTTCCTCACATTTCTGCGGGGGGAGGGAAAGACCTGGAGGAACAGAGCACGGCTGATGGCCGCGAGTCTCACAACATTTGGTCAGTAATATATGAATATATATTTAACCACACCAGTAACATAGGCGCACTTACTAATTTCCGATACCACATTTTTCTTTTTTTTTTACGTATTAATAGTTCGCTTAATAAATACTGGGTTGTAGCTGGAGACGTTTTTCCTTGCCCCTCTCCCATCTCTGTTGCCACCTTCAACTGCTACCATTGCACTTCACAAGTGAATGCTTTGGATGCGGGTTCATACTCCCGTGGTTCACAACTCGCTGAGATTAGGATTGATAATACTGACTGTAGCAGGTGGAAGTGTGGGAGGCTGTACCTCTCTGTTTGGTTGGGATACAACCTTCACCACACTCATTTGTGAGTATCAAATTGTTTGTTTGACCTTGTTTTTCACATCACTTATTCTGATGAAAAAATGTCTCAGGAACTTAACTCCCCCTATTTAAAATACAGCATTTCTTATAGGAAAAATTGATTCATCTAAAGCTGAACGTTTCAAGAATGCGCATATAGTACCGGTACCAATATGGCATTATGTAGGGACTCTCTGTATTAGACATCAAATACAGTAAAACAAAATCAAATGACTGCAACTAGTGTTCTAGGAATAAGTACTGTACAGTAACTAATGTCAATGAGTTATAAAGTATTTTATAGCTAAAAATTTTTTTTATACTGTAACTTAGAATTTAATATGCTGTACTGTACAGTACCTACCGGGTATATACTGTACTGTACTGTATAGTATTTCTGTTTAAAAGACAGTATACAGTATTGACCCCTCCAAAATAAAAATATGGCACAGATTGAAGAAACAAAATATTTTTTAACGGTAGTAATTAGTATTCCGTCGAGATCTTACTTTAAAGTCTCCTTTAGAGGATAATAATAAAATACTTTATTTAGTTAATACTTTTATTTAATATAATTTCTAACAAAATATAAAGTGGGCTGAATCAAGTACTAATCATATGAAAAATCAAAGAGGAATGACGTTAATATATGCCTCTATACGCTACTTGCTACCTCGTACCACACAGTACGTTGACTGATGCAAAATTATCAAACACCCAGGCCTCTGACCACCACTATATAGGTACTACCTAACCCACAACAGCTATTACCGGTACCTCCCAAACATACAACTACATTTTCATCTTTTACCTTTCTTTCTCAGATAAACATCTTGACTGCTATTTCTGTTTATATGATCCTAATCTACAGTATATTCTCCTACCAATACTAACTACTTTCATATTCATGAATTAGATTGAGATGAACAGCAACTTCCAGTAACCATTATGTAAATTCTTAATTCTGTCTTTTATTACTTCATCTGAATGTACTACCTGTACTTAGTCAAAATTAATTCTTTAAATGTCTACATTCTTTCCATATGATTCTACAGTAGTATATAAATATTGGCATTTTCACATACGATGCATTAATGGAGAGTTAAAAAGGCACAAAATTAGCTCATCTCAGAATTCATGTTGGGTGTGGACGTTGTAAGGGTAGAGACAAAACTGTACGCCAAGTTCAATTTTATATATATATATATATATATATATATATATATATATATATATATATATATATATATATATATATATATATATATATATATATATATATATATATATATATATATATATATATATGAGAGACAGACACTCTAATCACCCCCACCTTTCTGCTTTATCATTCCATATTTTAAATGTTATGTAATGTAATAATGAAGGATAAAACTTTGCTCACTTATACTGTACTTATAACGATCTCCCTAAAAATACTTCAGTTTTCGTATTTATTCAAGACATCTTCAGGTCATGAGACCCACTAATCCCCCACCCAAGAACGGGTAACCTGACATCCCATCCCTGCAATTCTGTTGCCTCTGACGATGTCTTGAATAAAGACGAAAGCTAAGGTGCCCCAGTGTATACATTGTTAACCGAGTGCTCCATTTAGCGGAATTTCGATTTAATGAACAGGCGTGGCTCAAATTAGTTACCGTAGTTAAATTGAGAACATACTGTATACAGGGTGTCTATAACATATTCACCTGATTATGAAGCTCAATAAATATTTTACTGTAAAAGAGAAAAAATAAAGGGGTTTGGTGTAATTAATAAAGCAACTCTGGTAATCTATTGACATGTATTTGGTAGGAGTGCTACGAGCACGAATTGTGACAGTACAGCAGCATAATGGCGATTATGAAGGAGAAAGCAATGTGTGTGCTATGTTTGTGGGAAACCAAATCTTCAGTTACTGTACAGAGACGTATCCAACATAAATAAAAAAAAATCCACCAACAGAGCAATCACTCAGGCGATGGCTGAAACAGTTTCATGAAACTGGTAGTGTGCTACATCAGAAAAGAGTAGGTAGTCCCAGTGTATCTGAAGATACAGTAGCTGAAATTCAGGAGGTGTTTAGCCAGTCCTACAAAATCTTGGAACTGCAAATACCGTGAGCAACAGTGCACAAGGTGGTTCACAAGAGGTTGAAACTTTGTGCTTGCAAATTGCAAATCATGCAGAAGCTTTTAGACTGATGACAAACCCAGACGAGAGCAATTTGATGTTGAAATTCCCAATCGTAACGAAGATGAGCATTTTTGAATAATGTCGTTTTCAGCGATGAATCAACATTCCACCTGTGGTAAGGTCAACAGACACAATTGCCACATATGGGGATCGGAAATCCCCTTTCATTTCTTGAATACGAGCATGACAGTCCCAAAAATAAAGATTTGGTGCCCACTCTCCTAGTGCTCGTATATATACAGGGGGTATATCAAGTTTTATCAGTTATATAAATGAATTGGGATATATTCAGCTGCACAAACTGTAGTACATTGCCGATTGTGCTATATGTTAGGTATCATTTGTTTCTGTTTGGTACAAAACAAGAAATAATGAAAAGACTTCATTCAAAAGCGAATTTCATCTTCGATTTCGACCTTTTATGACAAATATTTAAAATTTTCTAACATCCTCTCTGAAGTGCTAATGCCTTGAAATCATTTGCATTTTGATAGTACAAATATTTAACATTATTTTAGAGAATAACAAGTCTGGTTAACAATTGTGAATGCATTTAGTTTGAATAAATGGACAGCTTCACAAACAATTTCTATGAACCAATCAGCTACTGTACTTGTAGCTATAGACGAGGGGCGTGGTTTAAGGGCCAGGTTAGCATGGAAATACAGTAGTATAATTAATGGCAACATACAGTTAATCATTTAGTAACACAGAGTGAAGAAAAGCTGACAATAAACTCAATACAGATTCCATTTACATTTCTACTAATACAGTACCTGTACAGTACTTTCATTACTGTATGTGGGACAGTCACTCAACTTCGGCAATATTACACAAGTAAATCATGCATAGATCTTCATCTCTCCCATCTATGGTGTTTAGTGCTAAGCATGCCTAGCTTGTATAGAGGTCACTTGTCCCTTACACTACTCTTCAGAGATAATACCCTGTACTATACAGTAGACCTGTATACCTCCCCCAGTCTATTACAGAAAAAGAAAAAGAAGAATCATAACTGGATTCAGTTATTAAAGAGGTACTGTATTCAAAATTTCTGCTGAGAAATTATAGTGCAAAGTATTCAAGACTTATATGGTAATTCATGTACAGCAGCTAAAACAACTATCTGTGCATACTTTGTGGGAAACAATACGAGACCATGGACGATAAATATTGGTATATGAGGGCTGTCACTAGTCACACGTAAAATTTTGGAGCATATCGACCCCTACCTGCACAGATAGTTGTTTTAGCTACTGTACAGGTATATATTAAAAAAAAACTAGGTCCATATAGTGTATTTATATAACATCTGTATAATGAGAAAAAAAGAGGTGATATTTCCTGTTATGTAGTAGGAGGGCTTTACGAACCTTAACCAAATATATTAACTCTGGTAAATAATATAAATTCATAATTTTACATGGAACCTTGTACAATACAGAACAACATACTGTACAGTAATTCAAATTAACATACAACAATAACAAAATAATAACAAACATAGCATTCAAGGTAACAGCAATGATATACTAATGATGCCTACAATTCATGTGTAGGCTGCTTATGACGCACTGACAGTGACATTATTTATGCTTGGATCTGGGAGCAAAGATCCCCTGTCTTGTAAAAATGTTTCTTACCATCTGTCCACTGGTGTGTTCTATTAACACTTGGGAAAGGGTAGCAGAATATCAACAGGTTATGGCAAAATTCTGTGAAATTAATCTACTGAACTGAAATACTGTAATAATATAAAGATACAGGATACAGATAACTTTTACTGCAGCTTATAATTTCCTATAATAAAATAAGTTTTTATGAAATAAGATCAAAATTTTTTTTTAGTATTACAGATGCACACACAATACATCCACCAATCAACATGCTACCTGATTACAACACATTTTTAAATTCTGAATTACAACATAAATAAGGTATATTAATACATTCTCCATGTTACAGTACAAAAATAACGCCAGTTTCGTCTCTTTATTTACATACATGTGAATACTGTACTGTATTATCATTATGGTATTATCATTATGAGAGACACTTTACCTTTTGTCACAAGTGGTAATTAAACTAATTAATTACATTAAAGAATGTAAATGAAACTCAAAAGGGATTTTGAGTTTAGAATCTGTTTATACAGTACAGTACAACTGTATATGCACTCTGATATATCAATAGCAAATAATTTATATCTTCCTGAACACGTACACTCGGTAAAAACTACCGTACAGGTGGGCTCCCAGATTTTCCATCTGAACATTCCTGTTGTCTCGCGAGGGTTGGTAGGCCTGAATATGAGACATTTCATACTTAATTTGGTAGGCTGAAATTAGCTATTTCATTGACTATATTGAATTAGTTACAATAAGACTGGAGAAAGTCAGTATATCTAGATAAGTTAAACTGTATGTTACATTAAATGTTCCACACACTGTGGACTACAGCAACCATGGAAGTGGATGAGTTGCCATATAGGAATGCATTATATGTTTGGCAGAATTAGTGGATATAATAAAGGTAAAAGATTATTTTGCAACCGAATTTTGAATCTGTATTTGTATTGCTATTTTACTTTGGGCTCATGCCACATTATGTCATTCTTTATTCATATTGGAAAATATACCATGCAGTTCCGAAACATTTGAATAGCTCCACAGTTTCGCATGCCGTCATAATGGAACCCGGCCTAATGACATTTTACCATATGGTTGATAATTCCGGAAAGTCTAGTACTGGGTTTCGTTTCAGAGTGCCGATCACTTGTTTCAAGCACGTGTGGCCAACCCATACACGCACAGGGCTACCAATGCGAGGAACGCCTCAGGGGCCTTTTTGAAACAGTTTGTTTGTAGTGTAAGTTTGTTTCGCGCATGAATTGTAACGATAGTTTTTTACCGAGTTTACATTACTGCATATAAAAAATAAAACTTCTGGTATACACAATGAATTTTCGACACAAAAAAATTACCACACATCCACACCTCTGCTCAGGTTTATAATGCCAACCCAACCTGTAAGAATACAATCATCATTCGTATGAAACGGTTTAACAACAACCTTTAAAGCATAAAAACCAAAGCTAGTGCTGTACTTAAGAAATTTTTATATATTGTATCACTAAACATATACAGTATGTAGCGCATTTGTATTCTCATAATATAAATCAAATAAAAACCAACACCAATGACCATTTACTGGAATAGCAATATAACTGTGTTTTGCTTAAATCTGTTTTACTAAACAGTACAGCATATTTACTTACATAAACTATGATCCCAATGCTGTACTGTTAACCTAGGATAGGATAAGAGTATAAATGTATAAATACAATCTATGGTTACATTACTCACACAATTTGCATTCATAAGTGTACAATCTTCTGTGTTGATTTCTAACTATCACTGTACTAATGTGAATTATGAAAACTAGTTTCCCCATGAACTTGGTGCATGTGTTCAGCAAACTTCTGTGCACAGTCTGAGGCAAAGTCTCGCTTACATGATTCGGTGTGTGCCAGTTTATACAGAACGAGGAACACAAGACTATGCACTAGTGCCGTGTACATGAAAGTTACCGTTCGAGCCGTTTTGTTGCTCAATATAAAATGCCCCATAGAAAGAGTAATCTTTTCAAATGGGCTAAGAGCTGCATAACGGCGATGTTTTTCTTTGCGAGAAAATGAAGAGAAGGGGTCTAGGGCTTCCTCATATTGGCTACTATAGCGAGACTCGGCTGCAGTGTCTTCCTTAGATTGTCTGCCTTGGTATGACTGAAGAAATCTTATTTTTTCATATAGTTTGAGATTATCTGCTCTGAGAGAGTCTAGTTCATTTTGAAGGAGAACAACCTGTTGCCCTCTCCCAGCAACTTCCCCTTCTAACTCCTCATTTCGCTGACGAAAACGTTCCCTCTGTGCAGATACAATTGGTAAGAGAGACTCAGCAGCAGATGTGAAATCTGGTGGAATTCCTCCTGGTGTGGGAGTTGGGGGATTTGTGTCAAAAGCGGAGGGGTATGTCAGGGGTGGCGTGCTACTGGTTGATGCTCTGACAGCCTCAGCTACGATCTCAGGCATGGAAGCGCCTTCACCCTCTCCACGGTATAGCGTCGACAGTGACTGCACTGAGGATAAATCAGATTCAAGATGAACAATTAACCCTTTCTGTTCTGAAGTAAGTGAGCGTAGATTTGCAAGTTCTTGTTCTACTTCATTCACTTTTGTTGTTATGCCTGCATTTGCTTGCTTTAGGGTAGTATTTTCATTTTGTAATGCTTTTGTTTTTTCTAAGAGAAGGATCTCCAATGGTTTTGGAGGTGTTGATGATTCTTGTAGATACTCCTCTGTCATAGTAGGCGATGATATACCAAACTCAACAGACTTCATTATGCTCAATTCTCTCTTGATCTCATCATAATCTTTTTGTTTGGATATTTTGTCCTCTAACAGAGCCAAAGTTTTTGTATCATCTTCCATTTTGTTCTCAAGGTACAGAATTTTCTTTGATGCATTTTCTCTTAAAGTGTCCAAGGACAACTGCAACTGTTTTATGTCCTCAACAAGTTGGGATATTTCTTTGTCTTTTGAAGCTAATTCAATTTCCAAGGAAGATCTTGCTAAGTTTTCAGCTGCAGACTCAATTTCATTTACAGATGACACAGAGTTGGACATGCTATCTATTTGTGCACTGTGAGCAATGGACAAAGCCTTCAACTGTTCCTTTAACTGTGCTGATTCTCTTTCAGCTATTACAGCTCTTTGATTAGTACGTTCAAGATCATTCATCAAAATATCTGTTTCATCTGACTTTGCAAAGTTTGATTCCTCAGATTTGCTCTTTAAATCAAACAACTCCGACTGAGTTTGATCCAAAGTGGACTGCAGGGTTTGAGCTCTTGTCTCAGCTTCCTGAAGCCTTCTCACCACTGATTCCTGTGTTTCATGAAGCAACCTCTCTTTCTCTGCATATTGACGACACAATTCCTTTTCCAGTTCCTTTGTTTTTGATTGTATATTATCATCCATCAAGTCCTCATAGTTCTTAATTTTCTCTTTTAAGGCCTTTATGGTTACATCTTGGTTCCTAACTTCTTTGAATTCTTCATTGTAGTCACGCAAAGTTTCCCTCAAGTTTTTATTTTCTATTTCCAAATCAGCAAGACGCCCAATTTTTTTTTCTAGTCCAGCACAGTACTCCAGGGTGGGAAGTGGGTCTGCAATGTCAATTACTTTTTTGTACACATTTAAAAAGGCAGTTTCCACAAATTTGCTCCTCTTATTTAGGTTATCTATTTCAGTCTGAAAACTTTTCAGTAGAGGAGCTACTTGTTTGCGAATATCTTCTGGTGTGTTTTTCTTAAATTCTCTCGACAGCTCAACCAATTTCTTGCGAGATTCTTCCGATTCATCTTGACGAGTAGCTAATTCTGAGGCAGTTTCATCAAGTTCTCTTTGCACAATACCCAATTCAAAAGACTTCCATGCTGATATAACAGCTTGTACTTTGACTGCCATTTTGGCCTACAGACATCCAGCCACAACAGAGACAAACGTCTTGATACCTGTAGAATAAATAAAAAGACATAAGTTAGCATGTGTTTCCTAAGCTCTCTGAAACTAGCAGTTAATAAAAAATTTAATGACTGGCAAAAAAGTGATGTTATACTTAAATAATAATAATAATAACAATTATAATAATAACAGTCACAATTCAGAGAACTTTGAAACACAGCTAACCAATGGTTCTACCACAAAACATATCTACTCAAGAGCAGTGTTCAGTATAGCTGCTGTATATAATATCACTTTTTTGCTTCTTGGAAACTAATACATGAACACATTCACTGTAATGAAAAATACTAATTTAATTATAGATTATGATCATTTTGCCCAAATTGAAATTTTTTTACTCTTCACACGTAAACTCTGGTACAGTTAGTAGATAAATAATGATAATTTGAGAAAGAAAACATGGACAGGGACTTCGGACAAAACTAATAAACACTTTAAAATGAATGCTTAGAACACATACATATCTGAGAACTAGCTGGAATTTTAGTAATTGAAGTCAATACTATATAATGTACTACAGTACAGGTATCAAAATGCTCATCTGTGTAATAAATAGTGATATCTTCATTAGCAGGAACAATTGGTGCAGAGCACTTCCGGGAATGAGAGATTTCCGAGTAACGACGACTCTCTCGAAGCCGGAAAAAATCCCCCATCCCAAATATTTTTGGGTAATGGAAGAATGTTCTCGGAAGTTCCAGAATAATGCATTATTTCATCTCTCAAAGCCGGAAAAAAAATCCTCACTCCCGGAATTTTCCGGGTACTGTACTGGAAAAAATTTCTCAGAATTTCTGGAAAATGCACCTGATTTTCATCTCTTAAAAAAAAAAAAAAAAAAAAAAGACCCCCCATCCCCGAAATTTTCTGGGTACTGGGAAAACGCTCTAGGAATTTTCCAGAAAATGTGCCCCTCGGAAAATCGTTCCCGAAGTGGGAATTTTTTGGAAAATTACAGATTTGGGAATGATTTTCCAAGAAAATTTCAATTCCGGCTATCGGAGAGTTCCGGGTTTGAGGGATTCAGGCTAATGGAGATATTATTATTGCATACAGTATTTGAATTATTATATACAGTACTAGAAAAAGTAAGAGGAAAGAATGTTCTTGACATCCCCATTAAATCAAATCAAGTTTGATTCGGCATAAAGTTAAAAATACAATACGTATACAGGTATTTCGAAGCACACCAGGTACTGTACCAGCGTATGCCTCATATCATAATTGTTTTGAACAACTCAAACTTTTCATGAATTAAATGAGAATTACACTTTTATTTCAACATATCAAATATGACTTCACTACAGACAGTGTATGAATATTCACTGTCTTCAAACTTCAGAAATCTCCAAACTCCAGCAGTAAACTCGTGATAGCTCGGAATTTCATATACAGTAAGTCCTCGTTTAACGTTGTCCAAGACAACGTCGTTTAGTTATCATGTCGCTACTCTTCAGATACCCATGATTCTGACAACGTCCCGACTGATTCGTTATAACGTTGTCACCCAACACGGACTACTTTGTATGGATCATCACCCTCTCCCATCTTGGCGCGCCACTCTCTCTCGCGGAGCGTCACAGCGTCCCCAGTCTTTGTTAAGCTTCCACAGAGTACGTGCATGTTTAAGTGTTTTTGGTCTAAATACTGTACTGTAACCATTTGAAATGGCTTCCAAGCACCCCTCAATTGATAGTAATGTTAGTGTTGTGAAGAAGCAATACAGGTATCAAAATGCTCATCTTGTGTAATAAATAGTGATATCTTCAATAGCCGGAACAATTGGTGCAGAGCACTTCCGGGAAGGAGAGATTTCCTGGTAACGACGATTCTCTCAAAGCAGAAAAAATCCCCCATCCCTGGAATTTTTCGGGTAATGGAAGAATATTTTCGGAAGTTCCAGAATGATGCATTATTTCATCTCTCAAAGCGGCACGGAGGTACGGGCGGAACGAATCAAGCGTGAGATCCATCAAGATTCGGCAGAAGGAAATTCGTGAAAACGTGTCTACAAGTGCATCATTTACTGCGAAGGTGACTAGCCAGGTTAGAGACAACTCTAGTGAAGGTGGAGAAGGCATTAAACATCTGGGTGGAGGATATGAACCAGAAACGTGTCCCCATCGATGGCAACATGCTCAGGGAGAAGGCGCTGTCTTTATGACCAGTTTAAATCTGAGGTTCCTGAGGGCAAAGCATCCACCAGCTCTGAAAAGAACTTTTAAAGCTAGTGCAGGTTGGCTCAACAGTTTCAGGAAGCGTTTCAACCTGAAAAATATTATACTCACTGGCGAATTGGCATCGGCGGACGAGGCAGCTGCACGGGTGTTCCCAGATGAATTCAGTAAATTGATTGAGGAAAGTGGATATCTTCCGGAGCAGGTCTTCAACGCTGATGAAACAAGTTTGTTTTGAAAGAAAATGCCAACCAGAACCTACATTTCCAGTCCGAGAAGCAGGCCCCCGGATTCAAGGTTGCGAAGAACCGCGTCACCGTCCTGCTATGTGGCAACGCAGCAGGGCATATGATAAAGTCAGGCATGATTTATAGGTCTGCCAACCCTCGCGCTCTGAAGAGAAAAAATATGAATCTCCTCCCCGTCTACTGGCACTCAAACAAGAAAGCCTGGGTGACAGCAGTACTTTTCCTTGAGTGGTTCCACAGCTGTTTTATCCCCGAGGTAAAGAGCTACCCAGAGAAGCTGGGCCTGCCTTTCAACGTGTTGCTGGTCGTTGACAATGCACCAGGCCACCCGGATGCCATAAAATTTGCACACGATGAAGTCGAGGTAGTATTCCTTCCACTCAACACCGCCTCCATCCTCTCGACCAGGACGTGATTCGGGGAGTTAAGGCATGGAGGACGGCATGTTATGGCATGCCGGAAGGATTTCAACATTGCCAATTGTATCAGTTTTGTGAAGGAGGCCATGGATGCACTGAAAACAGACGGTTAATTCGTGTTGGCGGGCACTGTGGAGTGACTTCAAGGGATTCCCTACGATCGACTCTGAAGTAAAGCACATCGTGACGGTGGGCAGGGCTGTAGTCGGTGATGGGTTTGAAGACATGGTCGAGCAGGAAACTGAAGAGTTAATTGAAGGGCACAGGGAAACTCTGACTGATGCAGAGTTGGAGGAAATAGTGAGAGCGGACGTAGAAGATGGTGGTGGCGACGACGATGATGAAGAACAAGAAGAGTCAGCATGTTGGGATATACTGTACACAAGTTTAGTGAAGTGTTTCAGTGGCCGAGCGCTTGAAAAACTTAGTGTCTGAGTATGACCCCTCTACGGAGCACAGCATCAACTTCTCACGAGGTCTTACAAGCCTTATGGCTCAGTATAAGAATATGTTCCAGAAGCTTAAGAAACAACAATGACACCTTCCCATCACCATGTTCTTTAAGAAAACCTTAGCATCAACACCATCAGCAGATCAGCCAATGCCCTCAACTTCTTGCAGTGACCTTGAGCTGCCCACATCCTCCCCTGCATCGCTATCTGACCTTGATGATCCCTCCACGGTGACGTTGGAAGGGGATGAATAATATCAAAACAACAACGCATGTCTGTCTACATACAGGTAATGTCTGTGTTCTATTAATGCTCTTATGCACTTGATATTACATTACAGTAGCGATTTATGAGTTCTAGTGTATATGTATGTATATATAGTGAATTAAGGGAGTTTTAGGAGTGTTTCTGACTTTACACGAGGTCCCAGTACAGGTGCTCCTCTACCTAAGAACATTCAACTTAAAAACTTTTAGAGATACAAACATCATCACTGAAGGGGGTTACCTGCCAGAACAGGTGTTTAATGTGGATGAGACTGGATTATTTTGAAGAAAATTCCAGATAGAACAAACATTACTTAAGAGGAGAAGAGTGAGCCAGGTTTTCAGGCTGTATTTAAGGGTATAACTGTACTAAATATCCATAATATTTTAATTTTTTACAATATGTTTGGTATCTACAGGAGTAAAGTTGGACTTACAAACAAGCCTCAGGAACGTAACTCATTCGTAAGTAGAGGAGCACCTGTACATACTATATACTGTAAATGAAAAATCTTTGTGAAACTACAGCTAAGTCTTAAATATGTTTTCCCACATAAATTTAGCATTATTCAGCTTATACAGTCTCTCCTCGACTTTCGACGGGGTTCCGTCCCGACGACCAGGTCATAAGTCGAAAAGGCGAAAATAATACACAGAAATTCTAAAATGGGTGTCTCCTTTTCTTCTCAGCACCACGAGAACTCTCACTTTTACGCTTGCCAGCCATTTTAAAGGGAATTACAAATGAAAATTTTGTCAGTACACAGCGCGATCACTAATGTTGGGACTCGAAAATAAGTAATTTGAAAAATATTTTATAAGACCATCGCGGTCGTATGTCCGGGTTGTCTAAAGTCGAGGAGTACCTGTACTAAACTAAACAATTAATTGTGTGAATGATTTTATATAATATTGCCACATCTCTGTTTTAAAGTTTTGTTGTTTAAACAAGGCACTGATGGGTGGGTGTTGCCCTTCTGTGAACACGTGTAATACAATCAACAATAAGGCTTCATTTTTATCAATATAAAAACAAAACTGCCACAGGAGCATCAGGAAGAATTAGCTGTTATAAAGGCACAAAAATACTCTCCCCAGTAACACACTAAAATAGTCAGATATTGCTTACAGAATGGCGGGAGCCTGGAGATTTAATCAACAAACATATATAAAAGCACTGAAATAACAAATTATCAAATGTTAACATCACTGGTATTAAAAAAAAAAAAAAAAAAGGCAAGATTCAATGAAATTTCAACATACTGTACTGAACTGAACTGTATTATGAAATACAGTAATGTATTAATTTCCCAACTTTCAACACTTGAATCATAATATTGAGATGTAACAAATAACATTCGTTTTGTCATATACTGTACCGTTTATACAGTACAGTGGGGTATGCAATAACGAACGGATCCTACTACGAATATTCCTATAACGAACGGTTTTACCTATAAAATTGAGAATGCTATAACGAACGAAACTCCTACAACGAACATTATTTAAATTTTTTTTTTTTTTTACTAACTTATTGTTTTTTTATTACAAGTATTAATGATATTGGTTATTTCAGGGGTTAAGATGCATATTTATGCACCTTTTTACAATTTTTACAATTTTAAATTATAATTTTCAGTGCTAAGTAGTTGTATTTGGGGGCCTGGAATGGATTAATCCTATAACGAACGAATGCTATAACGAACAAGGTTCTAGAACCAATTAGATTCGTTATAGCATACCCCACTGTACAGTATATTTAAAAACAGCAATTATGATGTAAATCATCATCACCACCACCATTTTATGGCCTTTTCCCACCCCTGCGTGCATTAACCATGATTGCCTAATGGGTAAAATCAAAATGGTACTCCCCACCCTCGATTACCACTGGAAATCCAGGTAATGGTATGTTGCCTTAGCACATAAACCCAGAAGATGCAGCAGAGACCAGGTAATGGGTACAGCTGTCATCAGGCATAATGAAGGAAAGTTTTATGGCTGGATGCCCTTCCTAACACCAACCCATTGGGTGAGAATAGCTGGCAAGGCAGGGTTGCAACCCCCTGAGGTAAACAGAGACTACCCACACACACTAAAAGAAAAGTAAATGATAAATATATGATTAAAGATCGTTTCAGCTTTTACAGTTACAGTAATTATAAATTTTTCTTACAATTTCACTTGCTTTAATTATTTATAATTTTCATTACTTGGGTAAATTTTTAAAAAATTATACAAAAAGCTAATCTAACCTAACCTTAATTATCTTACCTTATTTTATTTGAAATTGTTTAAAAAGGAAAATATCCTAAATTAGGACTATTCACAAATGTCACACGCATCCATGTTCAGGAGAGGCTGGATGCAAGTGAAGAGGAGTTTGGCAGGATATACAGGTACAGTATAAGGAATACAGATACAGTACAGTTATGCTACTCCCTATTGATTGACTGAAATTAACAGTATTAAATTCTAGAACCTCCTTGACGCTCATTGGTCGACCATTCATGACAACTAAGATGGTGCACTGAGGCCAAGAGAAATACAGTAAAACCTCGGTAAATCGGACTTCAATATATCAGAATTCACTCTTTTCGGACTCTCAGATGCTCTGGTCACCAGAAATACTTAAAAAAAAAATCTTATGAAATGAACAACACTTACTAAATACTGTACAGAGGTCCAGTCAGACTTACTATAAGCCTACTAAGAACTAAGACACTTGAGTATGTAAGCAGGCTGGGCTAATCAGGTGTTGCTGCATTTGTCAGGTTTATTTATTCATTGATTCAGTATTATATTCTCATATGATTGGCCTCTTATGGTTTATGGTTCATCATGATTAATATAACAACTTCAGTACTAGAGAAAAAATACATTTAGTCTGATTTATCGAGGTTCTACTGTGATGTAATTTTTGGTAATATCTGAAAACAGCACTACGATCAGTTGTTGTTCTATTTCGTTCATTTATTCCACAAATGTTCTTATCATTATAGTAAGTATTTTTTAAAAGAGGCGACAACTTTTTATTTAAATTATATGTATTTTCTTCTTTTATCTACTATCATAAATCACCTGTAGTCGGCAGGGGATGAGGGAAATTGCAGGGTAAAACACGGTGAAAAACTTTTCATATGACATTAATTATGTCTCTACTTACTTTGTACAGTCTTGGTCAAGATTCTTCGAACACTGCTGGAGACAGCTGGCAACTCAAGGCCGTTTGTTTACTATAGCACGTACAGTAGGGTCAGGCTATATCGCGACTTTATATAAAGATTTTTTATATCGCGGCTACCAAAATTATCAAAATTTTCCTATATATAGCGATAATTATTTTTATTTTGCGAGGGAAATTGGGCAGGAAATATTTGAAAAGTACCGCCATGGCAAACAAATGCGTTATTTGCTCACCAGCGGCGCCACCGTGGCTGCTCACTCACGCATTCATGCTGGCCCGCTCAGTCTTTCTGAGTGAGTGACGAGAAAGCAGCCGACTACTGCAGATTACGACTTCTAAGGTGAGTGTAAATGGGTTTCTAGTGACGTGCAAAGTGAAGTGAAGATAATAGAAAGCTTAATGGAAAAACTTAATACTGTAACTAGTATTTTTGGTTTGTTCGTTTATGATTTAACAAGGGTGGCAGTATGTGGTCTCCAGCAGTGTTCGAAGAATCTTGAACGAGACTGTGCATAAAGAAATTAATTACTGTATTTTTTTTATGGGATTAGCCCACCCAGGCACAGGTCAATGACCCACATCAGGGCCAAGGGGTAACAATAATAATAATAATAATAATAATAATAATAATAATAATAATAATAATAATAATTAATACAAATTAAGTAAAAAAAAAAAAAATAAATAAAATTTACTAATAATACAGTACAGTGAACCCTCGCTTTACGCGGTTTCACTTTACGCGTTTCTGCGTTTCTACATTTACGCAGTACCCTGCCAGAACTGGAATTCCCACTTTACGCGGTGCATCTACTCATATACCGGGTGAAGTATACTTTTTTTATTTAGCTCATAAAATTCATACAAATTACTCGGCCAGAATATAATTTACATTGCTGGAATTCTTACAATTTGATGATCATTTTGAATATAAGCATCATAGATTTTGCATTAGACATACAAATTTTAGATCTAATGCAAGTATTTTGTTTACTCAGAGCAAATATGTTATCTTTTGTGCAAAATATATGACGTGTATATTCAAAATATTCCTGGTCTTGCAAGGAATCCAGCAATGTCAATTATATTATCCTAACTTTAGTCTGAGGTATTATTTATTACTAAAAATGTAAATATACTGTTATAACCCAATCATTTCTCTGGTAGGGAGGGAAGGTGGGGGTGAGGGGTAGGGAGGGACCCAGGGAGCAGGTGGGAAGAGGGGGGGGAGGTGGGGTATTTTGATTGACAGATAGTATTTGGGTAAGTATATTTTGTTTATTTATTGAAGATATTTGTTTTAGCTCATAAAATTCATACAAATTACCGGGCCAGAATATAATTTACATTGCTGGAATTCTTACAATTTGATGAGCATTTTGAATATAAACATCATAGATTTTGCATTAGACATACAAATTTTAGAGCTAATGTAAGTATTTTGTTTACTCTGAGTAAATATGTTCTCTTTTGTGCAAAATATATGACATTTATATTCAAAATATTCCTGGTCTTACAAGGAATCCAGCAATGTCAATTATATTATCCTAACTTTAGTTTGAGGTATTATTTATTACTATACCTTAAAATCTAGTGGTTTTCCACCAAACATTTCTCAGAGAGGGAGGAGCCAGGAGTGTGAGAAGAGGGGGAGGGAGTTGAGTCCATTATTTGAATGGACATTAACTTGGCGACTGTATTTCTCTTAAATATTAATTGTGTGCATGTACCATCATAAAATTAAGATGTTATTTTTACTAGAACATAGGTGTTGTGTCGAAAAAAGTGGAGTTTGGGGGTCAGCCGGTCTCTATTTCATTTAATCCCATATGTTATGTTGTTCACTTTACGCGTTTCTCGCTTTGCCTCCGTGGATTCAATTGACCGCGTAAAGTGAGGGTTCACTGTACTAATACTATTACTACTACTGCTAATAATAATAATAAAGAAACATAAATAAATACAAATAAATTAAAATGATAAATAGTGAGAAACGATGTATGTACGTTGTGTTGTCAGTACTGTAGTAAGAAAACCCTGTAATTGTGTGTAAATGAGGCAGAAAGTCAGATCAGCAACTTGGGACTTGGTCACAATACATGTATTTGTGATGACATGGCCGCAGGGTCTACCATTAGACAACACATTATGCTTCCAATATCTTCCCAGGTGGTAGTACCTCCCTGTTTGGTAGCTGCCTACTACCTACCATCTTACCTACAGTAAATACTCCTCTGAATAATCTGCCAAGTTATCGTTTGTCGTCCATTTGTTTACAATCGATTCACTCGGTCCTCGCGTACTTTCACATCAGCAAAAAATGGTAAAATTACACCATGACACTTCAACAAAGTTGCTTTCATTGGTACTAGGTATCTAAATAAGAACTTTCTGTTTAATATGGCAGGGTGTCTGCCCCCTCCCCCCCCTCGACTAGGAAGTTAGGTAGTTTTCTTTGGTTGGTTAGGTCAAATTCTATTTTTGTGCTTAATATCATATTAGTGTGAAGAAAAAATTTCAACCAATTCGGACAAATCATTCTGGTGGTCACCCTCTTCTGCACCTTAACCAAAATGAACACAATTGAACAGCTCCTTCTGGTGGTAGTGCTGTTCTCAGATATGACCACAAACTTTCATGCATATGCTCACGTGTGGTATTTTTCCCCACGAGTTTTTCTAGTCAATTTCTTAAATCACTAGACAAACACCTTTAATTTAAACACACCTTTCACCCTAAGACTACGAAGTTTATACAAGCCACCAGTTAACAAGCCCTTCATCAAGTGGGTTTATGGCTTCGGCTCTTCTCTCGCACACATTCACACCACAGAAAGTAACACATGGTTCATACTAAAGACATAAGAATAATCTAGTAAGGTGAGGAGGAGTAATAGACATAATACACTGACCTGCCATCAACACTACGTGGCAGCCTCCTCCACAACACTGACACAGGTGTTCGGCTTCCTTGACTCTGGCTTCCATATTTTCTCTTCATAATTACTAGGAATTTATGATTTTACACTACACTAACAATAAATAATATTTAATAAACACTAATTATTATTAAAAAAAATAACATATAAGGTTTTAAACATTTTATAAAGCTGTATAATAAAGTTGAAAAACATTGTACAGGAACTCGAATATTAGATCATGATTATATTCCTTAATGTGAAAGTGGCTTCAAGAAATAACATTCTGACTTAGTAGAATTTATTAAGATAACTCTAAAGATAATTATTGAATAAAAAATTAGAAGTATAGTTATATGAAGGAGTGATATTGTTTATTAAGAACTGCAGGTACACCCCGCCGAGTGTTTGGGTGGAGGCCTTAACATGACGACCTGGTGAACATGGCAAGGAACCTCTCACCAACACAGCAGAAGATTGCTGAGAAGCTCTCCATTTTAAATGACAGGTGTTCCGGCATACTTACTAGAATCTACAACATCAAAAAGGTGCTTCTTGTTTCAATAATTAGTGTATAAGAGGCGGTATCATCCGCCTTGTGACTCAAGTGGGCGAGGCCAGCAATCATTAGTGTTTACATCTAGGTTTTGTGTCTCTCACTTTAGCACAATAATCGTGTTTTGTGTTGTGTGAAGGTGGAATGTGCTTACAGAGTCTTTGCCAAATGCTCAAGGGCATCAATAATATATCCTTCCACAGCGCAACTCTATAATGAACTTTGCTTCCTGTGTTGTAACTCGTGACGTGTTGGACTGACTCTCCCTGTATAACAGTATAAATTTAACCACTGTGTGTGTGAAATATAATATACATATACTTGAGATTATCTTCAACAAACATATTTTCCTCTTTAATGCAAAATATCCCTGAAGGTGAATTTTGATTTAGGTCACATTACTTGATCTTTGTCACAGATGAAGTTCGGGAACAAACTTCATTAGTACAGTACAAAAATTACTCGGTTAATATTAGAAAGTGGATATTTTGCCGTGAACGGCAAAGTTCTTACTGCAGTAATACTATTTTACCGTGAGTGCGCTCTGCTCTGATGAGTTAGTCGTCCATTACCTGCGAACAACATTTGAGTGATATGTGACTATTACTGGTGGCATTTGGCATTTATTTTGCAGAGTTGAAACTATTTAAGACACCTTTCTTCTATGGCATTTCCGTCGGAAATTTATATTTTTACAGTATTTTAATAGATAAAATTACCAACAATATGACTTGTTTAAAGTGGGCAGGGCTTTGAAGTCGAGGGAAAATTTGGGGTAAAATACTAAAAATAACACCAAACAAACATTTTTAAACCTGACCTAACTTTTCCTAACCTTTAAAAATGTTAAGAATCACTTTAGAGTTTATGATTCCCTCCTCATCTGATCACCCAAAACAACAGCAAATACTAAAAACAGAAAACAACACCATTACCTACTAAACAACTAAAACACGAATACGGTCAACTTTTTATAGTTTTAGCCCGAGTCAGTCACATATCATTCTCACGTTGTTCACTGGTAATGGACGACTAACGGATCAGAGCCGAGCGCACTCACAGTAAAACAGCGTTAGTACGTCTTAGTAGGAACTTTGCCGGTTACAGCAAAACATCTTCAGCCTTAATATTAAGAAAATCATAAATAATTTAAAATATATGAGGAAACAATGAAAATTGGAAAAAAATTTGAAATACTGTACCTAATAAGTATTGTCAGTTCATGTGTTTGTAATGTAGCATCAATGAATGGAAAAAAATGAAAAATAGTTTTGGCAAAGTTATTGTTGTTTTTAAGTCATAAATACTGTATACTGTATTATGTATGACTTCCATGTCAAAATTTCCATATACTGTAATCTTAAGTTAAACAAGGCTGTCCACCATTGTGTAATTTCCTCCAAAAATATGTTCTTCTCTTTGATATTTAACGATTATTTTCCCAAGTTTACATTTATATTTTCCATTTGCCCTTGCCAGATTGTATTTGGTGTTTTAAAGGGGAAATATGAATGAAGTTACAGTATTAAAAAAAATCCTTGTATGTACAGTAACATACAAGGAAAGAGTGTATTAGTTACTCTTTTACTAATATCCGTTATCTTTAATATTGTTTGCTTAAGCTTTGGAAATTTCATTTCAGATATTATCAAACTGCTATATGTATGTAAGTACTGTACTGTAGCTACATT
Source organism: Homarus americanus (assembly GCF_018991925.1). Taxonomy (NCBI): domain Eukaryota; kingdom Metazoa; phylum Arthropoda; class Malacostraca; order Decapoda; family Nephropidae; genus Homarus; species Homarus americanus. The sequence continues at coordinate 529,856 of NW_024753828.1, read as the reverse complement.
AAACCTTTGATAGAGAATGACCCTCTAGAGAGAACACTCCAACAGATTGCTGTCTGCTAATTTAGACCAAATTTGATAGAGATCAAGGAGATCCAATAGTGAGTCACTGAATGGGACCCCCCAAATTATAGAGAATGACTAGATCTTATTAGAAAGTCAACCATTAGTCCATAATTATTATGGCCGAGAACAAAGGGTTCCAAAAGGGAGCTTCTGATCACCGAAAAATGAGCTTGATAAAGCATGGAAATTAAAATTTTAAAGATTGCTGCTGGGGATTTTGGAGGGATTTAGACTGCTTGTGTGGACTGTAAAAGTGTAGGCTAGCCATTTAAAGCTGTAAAGGTTTTTACCACTGTATTTCTTTATAAAGAAAATTATCTTTGTGGGTATGTAAGAATATCAGGAGTCCAGGAATGCATCCCTATTTTGCCTATAAGAATTTAATTTTGATAGCTATTGATTTATCTGTATGTCTTGAATATTATTTGTATGTTATGATAATCCATTGCTTTCTGATTGGAGTTTTTCTGCTTAAAATTCTCAGACATGCAAGATGTTGTTTAAATTTATACAGTACAGTACTGTAATCTACTTATTATATTACAGTAGAACAGTATATACATTTTCACATTGTAGTCTTGTAAACTGCTGACAGAGTACAGTATAAAAATAATAACAGTATCCTGGAAATATAAAGTAGGTAGAATAGTACAGTACGGTACTGAGAGGCCTTAGGAATTAAATGGTCATTGGGGATGTATCACTGTATTGTACTACTGTGTTGATGAGTTTTCTACCTGGGTGAAATGCTGGAGGTGGTACTAAAACTAACTCAGTTGCAAGAGTAAGAAGTGGTTGGAAGAAGTTTAGGGAATTGCAGCATTTATTGATGGCAAAAGGACATTCCCTTCACATTAAAGGAAAGATGAATGCAACTGCTGTGAGAAGGTTGTTGTATGGTAATGAAACATGCATGGGTATAGAGTACTACAGGTTGACAGCCCTTTATCCGAAATTCCCAAAACCGAAAAGCTCTGAAATTTTTTGAAATTTTTTTTTTTTTTTTTTATAACAGGGATTAGCCCACCCGGGCATAGATCACTGACCCACATCGGGGCCTGGGGGGCAAAAATATTATAATAATAATAATAATATTCATAGTAAATAAATTTTTAATAAAATACACCAAATACCCAATAATAAAATAATAATTACAGGCATAATAATTGGTTCTAGAACCTAAGTATAGCATAAAGGATTAATAAAATAAACAAAAAATATAATATAAAATTGCATAAATATGCATCTAAACCCTGAAATAACCAATGTAAAAAAATTTTTTAAAAATGTTCATAATTGATTTAATGATAATAATAAAATAATAAAATTAATTCGTTAACATTAATGCAGGAGTACTGTAATAATAAAATAATAATAAAGAAATACAAAAATGAAAAAAATATCAAAAGTGAGAAACACGACCTAGACCTATGAATTATTATTATTATTATAATTTTTATTATATTTTCGCCCCCCAGGCCCTGATGTGGGCCAGTGATCTATGCCCGGGTGAGCTAAAAAAAAAAATCATTCTGAAAACCGAAAAATTCCAAAATCCGAAATGCCTCTGGCCCCAAGGATTTCGGATAAGGGATTGTCAACCTGTAGTATAAAAGAGCTGAAATGAAAATGGTGAAGTGGATGGGTAATGTGACACTAAAAGATAGGAAACCTTGTTTAGAGCTAAGGGGGCGGCTGGGTATTGAGAGTATGGTCGAAGTTTTGCCGAGAGAAGACCAATTGCATCTAAAGGTGCATGAGTGAATATAACTTTGGATGGGGGGAGAGCCAAGGGTGGGTCAAGAATGACATGGGGAGAGGTTTTAAGAAATTTAATTTAGAGTTAAGAATCTGATAAGAGAAGCTACAAGAGACCTCACAGTTTGGAGATCTGCCATCAGGTAAACACAGCTCAAGAGGTATTTAAAAACTTGGCTTTTTTTGTTATTATTTGATAGTTTCATGAAAGTGTAAAAGACGTACAGTATACTGTATACCATATACATACTGTAGTAAAAAAATTTTGAAAATGTATCAAATTACCTTTTTGTAGGTTATAATAATGTAAGTATGCCTGATATATGGTATTTTGTGTTATTACAGTATGTCTATTAAATAGCAAAGAAATGCATGTTTCTATTTTTAGCATTTTATGGGTTGTATTTAATTAATGCATGTAAAACTATAGAAGAATATGAATGTTTTTCTCTGAAGTAGTAAAAAGTCAAAGAACTCATTATTAAAAAGTTCAGTTCAAAGCAAAGGACAATATACTGTACTGTACAGTACCTCTACTGTACTTGATTGCTTTTTGTGGGTGTTACTCTTGAGGTCTGTGTTGTGTACCTATGATCAAGGAATTTAGAAATTTCCCATTAATCAGTTGATTTGCCGGGCTAGTTATGATAATTTTTGTCTGAAAGTTAATGCTAAAATACCTAAATTTAGAATTAGAAATCAGTAATATTGAAAGAAGATGTTCTGTTTGTTCCTAATTTAAAACCGCAGGTAAAATATGGGGTTTATTGAGAAATGTACACTCTTCCATAATAACTGAAGAGAAAAAAAAGAAATAAATATCTTATTTATTGGGTTATTTTGTGTTTTCAGGCATGTGGGGATGCAAAATCCAAACCAGCATTCTTGTCTGACAAAAGTCTGGAATCATGTATCAAACACATCGTCAGAAAGTTTCCCAGCATCGACAGCAAGTCGGTAAGGACATACCTCAACCTCTTCAAGTACTTTATAGAATAAATGCATTTATTTTCATTAACTGTAAGTAACTGTACAGGTAATTGGAAAAAATTCTTCTTTTCTACAGTATCTCTGTATTAACTCTATTTGTCCCATTAAATTAGTTTAAAACAGGCAAATATTTTCTTTTGCTCTCGTATTAATTTCATAGCTCAGTCAGTGATCCTATCCTATCCTCTGGCACCTATTCTAACTTACCATGGTAATCATTGACACCCTCCTTTTCTAGTGTGGTCTGTCTTTCCCCTCCTACCATTTACATGTATTGTACTGTAGTACTACTTTAACCCTGCAATTCCCGCACTTACCATTTTATTCTGGCTACTGTGAGACGATTTTATTCAGCTTAGGGTAACCTCCCACAGCCAAAGGGTTAAATGTCCATGTTACCTTAACATTGTGTTCCTCAAAACTTACAACTTTGAAGTGATTATTTTGTTTCATAATATTTCTGTTGAACTTCTTTATTAATGGAAATTTTCCATTACAATTATATTTAATCCTTAATTGGCAACTAAGGATTCCATACTCCACCCCATATGTGGAAAAAATGGAATGCAAAAAACTGAAACATCTGCTGATGATGGCTGATGCCCTAACAGCTAACTTCCACTGATTATGGCTACCATTTAAGAGTTAAGGACAAATATAGTACAGGGGGCCCCCCAAATTCGCAGGGGTTAGGTTCTCAAAATGGCTGCGAATCGCCAAATCCGCAAATAACATTTGCGGACTGAGGAGGGGGGGGGGTTGTTACAGTTTTACTTGTGTACGAATAAATGGATATTCCCTTTGTGTTTGCCCTTAGGAAAAATATTTCTTTAACCTGTATTGTGCACAGGTTGAACCTCCCTAATCCAGCACCCTTTGGACCTGACCGGTGCTGGACTATAGAATTTTCCGAACCACAGGTGGTCTTTGTAAAATACATAGTATTATTGTTGTGCCAATCTGACGCATCATATTTAAAATTTTGCGCCTAATGTTTCTCTGGGCATGCTACACTGTCCTAAGGGCAAAGCTGTACTGTACATGTACTCAAAATAATGCACTAAATGATTACTAAAATTTTTGTCTAGTGCAAACTATAGCATGTTTATACAGTGGTCCCCCGGTTAACGAGCACAATTCGTTCTAGAAGGTTGTTCGTTAACCGAAAACTCTTTAACCGAAACCATTGTTTCAATGGGTTTTGGGTAATTGGTTCCAGCTCTCCGAAAATTGCCTAAAATCAACAAAAAAGGTAGTAAAGTACACTAACTTTGAGGTGTGTATGTAGAAGGCTCCTGGATGATGATGATGATGATGATGGGAATTAGAATGGGGGTGGAGGAGAATAGAAGGCATTGGGGTGGAAGAGAAGTCACCCCATGGCGCCATTTCACCCATAAAATTTTAGTTCTCATGGTGTAATTCAAGATTATTTTCTTTAAATCAACACTGCACTTCATTATATATTGTCAATATGTAAAATAAATTTCAATATGACCAATAATTTGCTTGGAAACACAGAAAAAAAGCATTTACCGGTAGTTGAAGAGAGTCTGAAGCAAGATGTTACCTCCACTGAAAAGACACAGAGACTGATGCCTGTTTGGTGTGTTGACAGGCTGTTTGGCGCGCATAAAACTAGTTTCCTGTACTTCAATTATGCTCAATAATTGTTAAAATGACTAAAAAAATTTAATATTAAACTTTTAAAATTATTGAATAGTATAAACTTCTTGATATTTACTAAAATAGTAAGGAATTTAAGCCCTAGAACCGATTACTGTATTGGCGGACTAATGCTACAGCTGGTGGACCTCCAAATGCAAGCGAAAACATGTTGAGGTCGGCTCGTAAGAAACTCGTTAATCGAGGGATTGCTCGTTAACCGAAGTTAAGAATCTTATGGAAGGTAAATCGTTAACCGAAATCTCGTTAACCGAGGGATCACTGTATTCAAATTAATCATTATCTTATAAGAATTCCAGCAATGTAAATTATATTCGCCCCAGTCATTTCTGTGACATTTTATAAGCAAAAAACATAAACTCAAGCTAAAGGACATAAATAAACAAATAAATACTTCACTAGCCCTTCTGTGCCAACTGTCAAACATGTCACTGTCACCCTCCCTCCCTCAGCCAGGGTTTGGTGGTTATACAGTAGGCTTACAGTTTTTATCTTATATAATATCACAGACTAAAGTTAGGAGAATATAATTTGCATTTCTAGAATCCCTGCAAGACAGCGAATAATTTGCATATAAACAACATATATTTTGCACAAGAGAAATTTTTTTTTGCTCTTTGTATGTCTAATGCGAGCTATAGCATGTTTATATTAAAATTAATCACTATCTTATAAGAATTCCATTAATGTAAATTATATTCTCCCATGTCAGTTCAGTGACATTTTATAAGAGAAAAACTTAGTCACTCTTAAGAACAGATAAATAAATAAGCACTAAACCTTGGCATCAACTGTCAATCATGTCACCTCACCTCCCTCTCCCCCATCTTCCCAGCCAGTAAACAGACCATTTCGCATCCCTTAATTTTAGCTGTGTTGATTTATGAGTGTTTGTTTTAACATAATACTGTACTAAAGAAAACAATGTTTTGTTTATTCTAGGAGATGGGCTGAGGTGCATCTGGGTAGACTCAGTCTTTTTAGTATTTTGTGTTTCTCTAAAGTACCAAACTAAATTATTCCATTGAAACAACACTTCGATTTAGTGGGAATTCGATTTAAAGCGACCTCTCTTGGAACATATCTCGTGTTATATCCACGTTCTACTGTACAGTGTACGTAATTGTAATAAACGAAAATAGATAAACAATAATTCTCATTCTGCACTTAAAATGACAAAATAATTACAGTACCTGTACCTGTACATAAATTGGTGATGTTCACCTGTAGAGAAGAAAAAATAACTGTACAGTAAATGAAATAATAAAATAAATATGCTTAGGAGGCATATTAAGGGTAACTAACAAGTGAAATATTACAGAATCACTTGAAATACCGAGGAACGCACCAAACTCCACTAGGACCAGATGTAAACAAAGGGTATGCCGAACCATGGATACGAGCGCTGGTGGGTACTAGCGGCCGTCCGGCAAACTAAAATTTTGCCGGATGATGGGAGGTGCCGGACAAAAAAGTACCTGATTAGGGAGATTCAACCTGTACAGTCTGCGTGGAAATTAAGGTCGCGATAGGGGGGCCAACGAACAAACTTCTCGCTTAGTTAAGTTCATATGTTGTGAAGGCTGTCCCGGGACGCGAGATGTTAGTACGCTTGGTTGGTTGGCAAGTGGTGACACTTGGCAACTGAGCACATGTCACGGCTTACTCTCAGTGCGCCTCTGGCATTCGTGAGGGGAAGATTAACTCTGCGGGTTTGCGCGCCCCTTGGCCATTTTTTGCCTCTTGAGTGCTCAGTGATTTCTTACCTACTTGCGAAAATAATTGGTTCCGGAGGTCTTTTCACAAGTCCAAATTCAGCTCTAGCACTTGCAAACAATGTATTAAATATGAAAAATACCTTATGTACAGCACACTCACAGCACAGTAATCCATCATACAACTTCAATTTTAGTCTTCCAGCCACAAACACAAAAGTTGAACCATTCAATCTGAAAGCACGAGCCACATTTGTCATCTTATCACCCCTTTCTACTTGCTTTACTATAGCCACTTTCGTTTCCATTATAATCATCGTGTGTCTTTTCTTACTCGCACTCTTATCACTTGCACTATCTTTACTCTTCTCGGACATATTGGGTCAATAATGTTTGTAAAAGCCACAAGAAACTGACACCGCTGTAATGCTGCCAACGAGAGACAAGAACAACTAAAATGGCTGTTGGTTGGGTGGGAATATTGGGAGCAGCTCACTAACTCCATCTATTGAGAATCGGTAGAACGAACAACTCTTGCGCTTTCGCACCAAATGGAAATTTGGACATACAGACATGTTTGTTCGTATGTATGAAAGTTCTTAAGTTTAAAGATCGTAAGTTGAAGAGATACTGTACTTTAGTTTCGTTTTCCCATGTTGTTTACAAGTTCACACTCCCAGTATACAGAATCAGAAAATGTAATCAATAATCACGTGAGTGCTGGGTATCACCTGAGATGTGATGTCTTGAGAAACTACACTCTGCAGTTTAATGTTGTCCTCAAACCTGTTAATACCCCCCCCCCCCACACACACACACACACACACGTACGCATGCACGCCCTTTTTTTTTACCGGTCTGCAAAAATATTGGAAGTACAGTATACACTCCAGTCTACAGTGAAATAAATGTTGGGAACCCCTTGTTGTAACAGATGGGATCTACTGTGGCATTCCCCATCCACAACACGGCCCTAAAATATCCAGCTAGTTTATTTTTGTTACTTCTCACAGTAATTATTATGCACATGCACTGTGCAGTAAAGCTTTTAAATAAAAACTTATTTTGCATATATATTAATAGCGATTTCTTCCACAGTTACAAGCCTTGACCAATGTGCGGACAGACATCATGAAGTCCCTCTCCCTCTACTACTACACATTTGTTGACCTCCTTGATTTGAAAGATCATGTTTCTGAACTCCTTACAGTTATGGATGCCTTGGGGATGTCAGAGTCACTTGACATTGTAAGTAAATATTTCCTGGCACTTTTTCATCCCTGTTTTTGCTATATCCAAGTAAGTTTAGATGTCTGACTTGTATATTATATTTTGCATATACAGTGGTCCCTCGGTTAACGAACTCAATTCATTCCAGAGGGTTGTTCGTTAACCGAAACCATTGTTTCAATGGGATTTTGGGTAATTGGTTCCAGCTCACCGAAAATTACATACAAAGTAAAAAAAAAATGCATTAAAGTACACTTACTTTGAGGTGTGTATGTAGAAGGCTCCTGGTTGATGTTGCTGATGTGAATTTGAAGTGGGAGGTGGAGGAGGAGAAGGGAGAAGAGAAGGAAGTGGGGATGGAAGAGAAATCACTCCATGATTGATGCCGTCATTTCACTAATACAATTTTAAGTTCACTAGGTGTAATTCAAGAATATTTTCTTTAAATCAACACTGCACTGCATTACACTATATATTGTCAATATGTTAAATAAATTTCAGAATGACCAATAATTGTACTGTAAAAACGTAAAAATAGTTTATGTTCAAGAGAGCCACAAGCAAGATGTTACCTCCACTGAACAGACACAAACTGACGCCTTGGTGGGTGAGTGAAGTGGCTGATGGGTGCACCAAAAACTAGTTCCCTGTACTGCAATTATGTTAAATAAGTGTTAAAATGACTTAATAATTTTAATATAAAACTTGGAAAAATATTTAATAGTACAACCTTCTTGATATTTACTCAAATGGGAACGAATTTAAGCCCTAGAACCGATTACTATATTGGTGGACTAATCTACCAGCTGGTGAGCAAGCGAAATCATGTGGCCATGTTTTCGTAAGAATTTCGTTAACCAAATTTTTGTTCGTTAACCGAATTGAATATTCTTATGGAAGGTAATTTGTTAACCGAAATTCTGTTAACCGAGGGATCACTGTATATATACCTGCACGTACATATACACTTTTACTCTTAAATCACTACTGTAATGTGATACAGGTGATTAATTTTTATCTCTTGCGCAAAATATATGACGTTTATATTCAAAATATTCGCTGTCTTGCAAGGATTCCAGCAATGCAAATTATGTTCTCCTAACTTTAGTCTGTGATGTAATATAAGATAAAAACTTAAAGTCTACTGAAAACCACCAAACCTTTGCTGGGAGGGTAGGGGGTAGGGAGGGAGGGAATGAGCATGAGGGGGATGGGGGGGGGAGCAGGAGGTGAGGTGATACGGTTTGACAGTTGGCGCCGAGAGGTCTAGTGAAGTATTTATTTGTTTATTTATGTCCTTGAGATTGAGTTTTTGTTTTTTGCTTATACAATTTCACAGAAGTGACCGGGGAGAATATAATTTACATTGCTGGAATTCTTATACGATAGTGACCAATGTGAATACTGTATAAACAAGCTGTAATTTACACTAGACATAACAGTTTTAGTACCGTTAGTACATGTACACAACAGGTTTGCTTTAGGTCATTTATTTCTTTTACTTATCTGTTAGTATGGTGTGTGCATGTAAATGAATGAAAATAAATGAAGAAATTTATGTAAATCTACCTAAAAATACAGTTGAAAAGCTTTACATTATAAAATGTACTAATGTACTAAAAAATTTATTTGTTGTGCAAAATATATGACATTTATATTAAAATTATTCGCTGTCTTGCAAGCATTCCAGCAATGCAAATTATAGTCTCCTAACTTTAGTCTGTGATATAAGATAAAAACTTAAAGCCTCCTGAAAACCACCAAACCCTTGTGTGGAGGGTGGGGGGTAGGGAGGGAGGGGTGACAGTGACATGTTTGACAGTTAGCCGCTGAAGGTCTAGTGAAGTATTTATTTGTTTATTTATTTCCTTTAGATTGAGATTTTGTTTTTTATTATAAAATTTCATAGAAGTGACCGGGGAGAATATAATTTACATTGCTGGAATTCTTATACAATAGTGATTAATTTGAATGTAAACAGGCAATAGTTTGCACTAGACTAAAATTTTAGTATTCATTTTGTACATTACATTATTTTGATTACATGTACAGTACAGCATTGCCCTTAGGACAATGTGTGCATGTAAATGAGTTTCAATAAATGAATAAAGTTACATATATCGAGCCAAAAATAATAGTTGAAAACTATATGTAGACAGAGCTTGGATGGCTAAATTTTAGAATGACCAATAATTTTTACATAAAAAATGCACAATTATTAAAGAGCACAATTTTCTTGATGTTTACTCCACTGGAAACGAATGTAAACATAGAACAGAATACTGAATTGACAGGCTAGCCCATCAGCTGATGCTCACAACAAAACGTGATGTTCGTATACAGTGGTCCCTCGGTTAACGATCGCCTCGGTTAACGAGTTACCTTCCATAAGATTCATAATTTCGGTTAACGAGCAATCCCTCGATTAACGAGTTTCTTACGAGCCAACCTGAACATGATTTCGCTTGCATTTGGCGGTCCACCAGCTGTAGTATTAGTCCGCCAATACAGTAATCGGTTCTAGGGCTTAAATTCCTTACCATTTTAGCAAATATCAAGAAGTTTATACTATTCAATAATTTTAAAAGTTTAATATTAAATTTTTTACTCTTTTTAACAATTATTGAACATAATTGAAGGTAATGAAACTAGTTTTATGCATGCCATCCAGCCTCTCAACACACCATACAGGCGTCAGTCTTTGTATCTTTTCAGTGGAGGTAACATCTTGCTTGAGACTCTCTTCAACTAAATGCCTTTTTTCTGTTTTTGCAAGCAAATTTTTGGTCATTTTGAAATTTATTTTACTTATTGACAATATATAATGCAGTGCAGTGTTGATTTAAAGAAAATAATCTTGAATTGCATCAAGAGAACTAAAATCTCATGGGTGAAATGGCACCATGGGGTGACTTCTCTTCCACCCCAATGCCTTCTCTTCTCCCTTCTCCACCCCCATTTTAATTCCCATCATCATCATCCAGGAGCCTTCTACATACACACCACAAAGTAAGTGTACTTTTCTACCTTTTTTGTTGAATTTAGGCAATTTTTGATGAGCTGGAACTAATTACCCAAAAACCCATTGAAACAATGGTTTCGGTTAAAGAGTTTTTCGGTTAACGAGCAACCTTCTAGAACTGATTGTGCTCGTTTACCGAGGGACCACTGTGTGTGTGTGTGTGTGTGTGTGCGTGCGTGCTTGCGTGCGTGTGCGTGCGTGTGCTTAGAGAGTGGGGTGACTACACTGCCTGATCCAGCAAATATTCCCTTCTTGCTAGGCTTGAAATTTCCAGAGTTGAATGTGGAAACCCATAGATAATTAAAACAGGATACTGTACTGTAGTTGGTAAAATGGTGTATAATACCGTTCAATATTTAAAATGTGGGGACTTAAAAAGGCAGATGGTGAGGGATTACTGTTCTGTTATTTGAAATGTACAACAGTTATCAGTCTTCTTATTTATCTTCTTATGGATATCTTTCAGAATGTGAACTTTGAACTAGCTAAGAGCTACTTGGACCTTGTAACGAACTATGTAACTTTGATGATCCTTTTGTCACGAGTGGAGGATCGCAAGGCTGTGCTAGGACTCTTTAATGCTGCTCACGAAATGGTCAATAATCAGGGGTGAGTCTGGTGTTTGTAAGTTGTTTACAGATGTTTTTAAATAAAATGGTAACAGTGAGTCATTAATCATATGGTAATAATGTGACCTGAAGGGGAGAGTCGGGTTTTTGGTGTAGGTGCTTTTAATTTTGGTTGATTGTTATTATCTTCCTGTCATTAATCAAGGATCATATTTACATCAATTCTAGCCCCATAACCCCCCTTCTACCCTTTCAAAATTTTCAACCCTTAACACATTTTATCGCATTTGTCTAAATTTTCAAGGTGTAATTTCTCCATAACTTCTTTCTATTTTGCCTTGAAATTGATCGTACTAAGAGATCTAGTATTTTCATTGAATATTCCAGAGTGATATGATTGTTTTTTTCTTTGGTTTTAAGGATAAAAATAATTTAAACATTGGTTGAAATTTTCATAAAAATATCTAGAATAAATATTCAAACAAAAATAAATCTTACAAGATAGAAAAAATGGGACTCTGGAGTTATGTTGAGGAAAGGTTCTTCCTGTGCTGAGTGTTTGTTTCATTGAAATCAGTAAAAAAAACTGGATGAAAAATTCCAATCTGAGTGTTGGAAAGTTCATTTTGAAATAGGCCGATAAAGTTTCTCAACCTGTCTCCCCTGTGTAAGTGCTCATTCTGAGCCGATTTTACGTGTAATATCTTGTTGTTTTTGTGTGTGTATTATTACATCTCTAACTGAACTCCAGGTGGAAGGCTGGGGCTGGGCTGCATCAGGTGCCCTCTGAGACGGCTGTTACCGTCACTATTTTAGCGAATATTTTCTTCTTTCGTCCTCTTGGATTTAGCAGTGCTCTTGGCTCGTGCTTCCTTTAGTTGTCTTTTATGTTTTGAATCACGTGCCATCCTGATATTTGAGGAGAGAAGATGTGCAGTGCAGCAGAGTACGAACCTCTCCTTGACAAGGTCCGAGACATACTGATGATACTGTTCTTACCACCTCCCTATACTTGCCAAAGAGGAAGAGAGTTGTATGAAATGAATTTTTAAAGTCTTTTTTTGTGCTATTTATTCTAAATTTTGTGGGAAAATATTTTACCACGATCATTCATATATCTACCCAAGGAAGGTTGGGGGAGGGGGAAGCCATACATAATTGCATGAATATAATGAATATTGCCATAAAACTCCTTCCAGATACAGCTATAGGCAACACCTTTGCTCGGAAATTTTTTCATATTTTATGATTATTTTTCATTTCTTATCGATAAAAGCCGGACTCTCCTCTGAAGTTTATCTGTAGGGATCACTTTTCTGTTGAAGATAAAGATAATATGTGGATTGGTTCATAGATGTCTCATTACTTTTTTAAAGGATAATGCAAACATCAGTCTGAATATTTACTTATGACTCAGTTATTATATAATGGATATCCTTTCAGAGATCCAAGTTTTCCACGTCTTGGTCAAATGATAACGGAATATGAAAGTCCGTTGAAGAAATTGAGTGAAGAGTTTGTTCCCCATGCCAAGCTTCTATCTGTTGCTCTCAGCTCGCTTTGGATTCTCTACCCACGGAGAAATCTACGAGCAGAACAGTGGAGGTAAGAGGATGTGAATTATATGTCATTTATAGTAGACATAATTAACTTTTAAGTCTTGCTTAATGAGTTCGTTAGGATCAACCTGTGTATTTCAGTAAAAAAATTAAAAGGAAAAATGAGATATAACTTGATATGCAAAACTCAATTCTTACCCTGCTGATTCCTATCACTATCTAATAGGATCATTTTCAAACCATTTACTTTTACTCAACCCTTTCATACTATATTTTTTTCTCCATGTAACACCACTAACCAATTTTTCCAAATTTTAAACATCAAACATTCCATTTGGATCAGTTAAGAAAAAGTTTTTTTGTTCATGATATATTAACTTACTTTTCCATCTTGTTTTTCCTCTCAGGGCAGCACAGATGTTAAGTTTGGTAAGCACACCTAGTCAGCTCCTTAACCCTGCACAAACTGATGTGATGCCCTGTGAATATCTCTCTCTTGATGCTATGGAGCGATGGATCATCTTGGGCTACATGCTAATACCTCAGACACTCCAGAAACCTCAGGCCCTCGAGTGCTGGACACAAGCATTGCAAACTGGTTGGGCCATTACTTTGTTCAGGTAAAATATATTTCATTTTGTCTTTTGTTGGAACAATTGGTGTAGGGCACTTCCGGGGATGAGAGATTTCCAGGTAACAAGATGATTCTCTCAAAGTCAGAAAAAATCCCTCATACCCGGAATTTTCCAGGTAACAGAAAAATTTTCTCGGAAGTTCCAGAAATTGCCTATTACCTCATCTCTCGAACCCAGAAAAATATCCCCCATCCCCAGAATTTTCCGGAAAATGTGCCCTCAGAAAATCGTTCCGAAAGCCGGAAAATTTCGGCATTGGGTACTATTTTCCGAGAAATTTTCAATTCCGGCTCGGAGAGTTCTGGGTTTTAGGGATTCCGGCTAACAGAGAAATTACAGTAAAGCCTCGAATAACGATGGTAATGTGTCCTCCAATATTGCAGTGTATGGTGAATCATCGTTTCGCAAATCATTAATTACTGTACCATTAAAATAAAACAATAATAATGAGATGCGTTCCCAAGTGTGACCTTTTCATATCTTTTGTGTGGCTTTTTATCCTCTTTTCCCCCAAAAGCAATACAATTAATGAAAATTGCAAACTATAGTCTTTAAATAATGTTTCTGAATGCACCTTATACAATATAAATGGTCACACAAGAGGAGATGGGACGCCATTGTTTTCGTTAGTGTTTACAGCCGGGAGTCCGAAACGATAGTTCTACACGAGAAAATTAAGAAAATAAGACCCTGATTGTAGCTGTAGTAAAATTAATGTAAAAAAAAATAATATTTATGTTTTAAGTAATGTCATTTAATGTTAATAAATGGAACAATAGAAGTAGCTAACCACAATTGGCAAAGAAAAAAAGAAGCGAGATGGATTGGGAACGCTTACATATACGTGCGCATTTAAGGATACCGTGTCATTTATCTTTTTAAGAATATGTACAAAAGATTCATTATTGTTTATTACTAAATATGTATTTGATTGAATTAATTTTTATATATGCGAAATGAACAATACAATTCATTAATAATACGTAGAACATTAAAAACACAAGAGGATAAGAGATGGCATTGTTGTCAGTGTTTACACCCATAATGTCAGTTGTCCACTTGAAACTGAAGAAAATAAGACCCTGGTAGTTGTTGTAGTAAAATTAATGTAAAAAATATGTAAGTTTTAATTACAGTGGTCCGTCGGTTAACGAACACAATTCGTTCTAGAAGGTCATTTGTAAACCGAATCCATTGTTTCAATGGGATATTGGGTAATTGATTCCAGCTCACCGAAAAGTACATACAAAGTAAAAAAAAAATGCAGTAAAGTACACTTACTTTGAGGTGTGTATGTAGAAGGTTCCTGGTTGATGATGATGATGGGAATTAGAAGTGTGGGTGAAGGAGAAGGGAGAAGAGAAGGAAGTGGAGATGGAGGAGAAATCACCTTTCAGGGGACCCATGCTTGATGCAGTAATTTCACCAATAAAATTTTAAGTTCACTAGGTGAAATTCAAGATTATTTTCTTTAAATCAACACTGCACTGCACTATACAGTATATTATGAATATGTTAACTAAAGTTCAGAATGACCAATAATTTCAATGATAAAAGCAAAAAATATTCGACACCAACAAAATAGATGCTCTCTCCACTGTTTTCAAAGCCCAAGTGACGCTTTGTGACCGACTCACGCATCTGATGGGCGCACAACAAACTAGTTCCCTGTACTGCATATATTATCAATATGTTAAATAAATGTCAAAATGACTAATAATTTTAATATAAAACATGCAAAAATATTAAAGAGCACAACTTTCTTGATATTTACTCCATTGGAAACGAATGTAAACATAGAACAGATTACTGAATTGGCAGACTATCCCATCAGCTGATGCTTACAACAAAACAAGATTTTAGTAAGGATTTCGTTAATCGAATTGCAGATTCTTATGGAAGGTAATTCGTTAACCGAACCGTTCGTTAACCGAGGGACCACTGTAATGTTATTTAATGTACAGTAGAAGTAACCACTGATATTAAAGAAAAATAAGTGAGTGATAGTTAAACGCCAATGTATACGTGCACACTCAAGGAAACATAAGCCATTTATCTTAAGAATATGTACAAAAGAATCATTATTGTTTATTACTGAATATGTATTTGATTGAATTAATGTTTATATATTTGAAATGAACAATGCAATACGTAGAATACTAAAACACACGAGGAGACAAGACGCATTGTTTTCGTGAGTGACGATGGTTCTACATAAGAAACTGAAGAAAATAAGACCCTGGTTGTAGCTGTAGTGAACTTAATGTAAAAAAATTAAATTGAATACCTGTATGTATGTTTTAAGTAATGTTATTTAATGTTAATAAATGGAACACTAGAAGTAGCTAACCACTAATGGTAAAGAAATAAAGCGAGACAATTGGGAACGCCAACGTATGTACAGTAAGTGTGTACATGTGAAAACATATCGTCCTTTTCTCTACATATGAATATGAAAGCAGCACTTATTTACTGTTCATATATGTTTTAAATAATATTTACGAATGTAAAACAAAAATTCTACTCACCAATAGCGGTAAAGTCTAAAACATAAGGACAGCCAATGATGATGTGCGAGCTTTTACTCAGATGACGAAGTCATCAGGTTCAACTCTGGCTTAAGTTGTAGCTTTCCATAAATCTGTTGCTGAAACTGTTACTGAGCCTGAAGTTGATGGTGACTGAAGTTGGTGGTTTAGGTCTTCGAATAATAAAGCTGTCGAAAGAACTTTGCACAGCTGCTTTCTTTTTCATTATACATCTTTATGGAGAGGTCATTTGCGTTTATTTAAATTTTAATGCGTTTTTCTGTTAATGGATCCACTTCAGAAAATATTTTAATTGCTTGCCCCATATAATATCCACAGACCTCTCACCTTTTTCATATCGTTTTAACACATCTAGTTTCTCGGTTAAGATTATACACTTTCTATTCGCTTTTGAACCAACACTACCATCACTTGCCTTCTTGCTCATGTTGAATAGGGATGCTAAAATGCTGTGAGAAACCTGAGAAAGTTTTTCTTCTTTTCCTGTTCAGATGCGTGAAAACTAAGGGCCCGCCAGCTGCGATTGTTTATACAGTGACCCCTCCGTTAACGAACTCAATCCGTTCCAGAAGGTCGTTCGTTAACCGAAACCATTGTTTCAATGGGTTTTTGGGTAATTGGTTCCAGCTCACCGAAAATTTCCTAAATTCAACAAAAATGGTAGAAAAGTTCACTTACTTTGAGGTGTGTATGTAGAAGGCTCCTGGATGATGATGATGATGGCATTTAGAATGGGGGTGGAGGAGTAGGAAGAAGAGAAGGCACCCCATGGTGCCATTTCACCCATAAAATTTTAGCTCTCTGGTGTAATTCAAGATTATTTTCTTTAAATCAACACTGCACTGCATTATATATTGTCAATATGTAAAATATATTTCAAAATGACCAATAATTTGCTTGGAAACACAGAAAAAAAGCGTTTAGTTGAAGAGAGTCTCAAGCAAGATGTTACCTCCAGTGAAAACAGAGAGAGACTAACTCCTGTTTGCTGTGTTAAGAGGCTGGATGCTGCGCATTAAACTAGTCACTTTACCTTCAATTATGTTCAATAATTGTTAAAATGACTAAAAAATTGAATATTAAACTTTTAAAATTATTGAATAGTATAAACTTCTTGATATTTACTAAAATAGTAAGGAATTTAAGCCCTAGAACTGATTAATGTATTGGCGGACTGATACTAAAGCTGGTTGCCCGGTCAGTGCAAGCGAAAACATGTTGAGGTCGGTTCGTAAGAACTTCGTTAACCGAATTTTTTTTTCGTTAACCGAATTGAAGATCCTTATGGAAGGCAGTTCGTTAATCGAAATTACGTTAACCGAGGTGTTCGTTAAACGAGGGGTCACTGTACTAGGGATGCTGGAGTCACCACTGACAAGCCCGGCAGCCTACGTGTGCAAGACGTGTTTCTTTTTATATAATATCGGGATTTAGTTATTATTCATATGAAAATGTAATATATTTTTTTAATTTCATTGTAAATACGAAGAAAGTAATAGCGTAAATTGAATTGGGTCCTTAATTAACCAGGGTCTTAGATATGAATCTTCGTTAGTTGAACCGTCGTTATTGGAGGCGTTACTGTACTACAGTAGAACGTCGATTTAAAGCGATTCAATTTAAGATTATTGATTTAAAGCGACACCCCACAATTAAGGACAATGTCTTAATTTAAAGCGAATCTTTCTATTTTGCTTGAGTCAATCTGGTGCATCATATTAAAAATTCGCGCCTAATTTTTTTCTGGGCACACTACTGTCCTAAGGGCAAAGCTGTACTGTACATGTACTCAAAATGCAGTAATGTACTAAATGATTACCAAAATTTTTGTCTAGTGCAAACTATAGCATGATTATATTCAAATTAATCACTATCTTATAAGAATTCTAGCAATGTAAATTATATTCTCCCTGGTCACTTCTGTGACATTTTATAAACACAAAACAAAAACTCAATCTAAAGGACAAATAAAGACTTCACTAGACCTTCGGCACTAACCGTCAATGTGTCACTCACTTACTCCCCCTTCTTCTTCCCAGCCAGGGTTGGGTGGAAAGAACAGATTTGCAACAGCCAATCAGTTGTAACTCTTGAGGAGGGGGCGGGCATCTTTTCTCAGCTGAGAAAAAACGCAGTACAGTAGTACCCGATTTACGCGGTCAATTGAACCCACAGGGTACCGCGGAAAGTGAAAAACCGCGTAAAGTGAACAACAGAACATATGGGATTAATTCCAATAGAGACTGGCCCTACCCCCAAACTCCACTTTTTCCGACACAATACCTATGTTGTAGTAAAAATAACATCTAAATTTTATGATGGTATGCTCACACAATAAATATTTAAGAGAAATACAGTCGCCAGGTTAATGTCCATTCAAATAATGGACTCAAATCCCCCTCCCCCCCTCTTCCCAGCTCACTAGCTCCTACCTCTCTGAGAAATGTGTGGGTGAAAATACAGTTGTACCCCACTTAACGCGGTCAATAGAACCCAGAGGGTCCCGTGTTAAGTGAAATCCGCGTTAAGTGAACAACAGAACATATGGGATTAATTCCAATAGAAACCGGCCCGACCCCCCAAACTCCACTTTTTAAAGGCACATACCTATGTTGTAGTAAAAATAACATCTTAATTTTATGATGGTACATGCACACAATTAATACTTAAGAGAAATAGAGAAATACAGTCGCCAAGTTAATGTCCATTCAAATAATGGACTCAACTCCCTCCCCCTCTCACACTACACTGCCGGCTCTTCCCTCTCTGAGAAATTTTTGGGGGAAAACCACTAAATTTTAATAAATAATACCTCAAACTAAAGTTAGGATAATACAATTGACATTGCTGGATTCCTTGTAAGACCAGCAATATTTTGAATATAAATGTCATATATTTTGCACAAAAGATAACATACTTACTCATTAAAAATTTTATCTAAAATTTTTATGTCTAATGCAAAATATATGATGTTTATATTCAAAATGATCACCAAATTATAAGAATTCCAGCAATGTAAATTATATTCTGACCGGGTAATTTGTATGTATTTTATGAGCTAAAACAAATATCTTCAGTTAATAAAAAAAATAATAATCTTCAGGACACTATCTGTCAATCAAAGTACCCCACCTTGCCTCCCCCCTCTTCCAACCGCGTGGTCAGTCCCAACCCTCCCCCCCACCCCCCACCAATCGTCCCTTCAAGAGATGTGGGGTGAAAAAAATAAATTTTAAAATTTTGTATTAAATAATACCTCAGATTAAAGTTAGGATAATATAATTGACATTGCTGGATTCCTTGTAAGACCAGGAATATTTTGAATATAAATGTCATATATTTTGCACAAAAGATAACATACTTACTCTGGAGAAAATTTTTATCTAAAATTTGTATGTCTAATGCAAAATATATGATGCTTTATATTCAAAATGATCATCAAATTGGTAAGAATTCCAGCAATGTAAATTATATTCAGACCGGGTAATTTGTATGAATTTTATGAGCTAAAACAAATATCTTCAGTTAATAAAAAAAAATAGCCACAGGGTAACAGATGGTCGGTCGGTCCCTCCCTCCCCCCCACCCCCCACCAACCGTCCCACCAGATGTGTGGGAACACCAGAATATTTACCTTTTTTGTAATAAATAATACCTCAAACTAAGTTAGGATAATATAATTGACATTGCTGGATTCCTTGTAAGACCAGGAATATTTTGAATATAAATGTCATATATTTTGCACAAAAGATAACATAGTTACTCTGAGAAAAATTTTTATCTAAAATTTGTATGTCTAATGCAAAATATATGATGTTTATATTCAAAATGATCACCAAATTATAAGAATTCCACCAATGTAAATTATATTCTGACCGGGCAATTTGTATGAATTTTATGAGCTAAAACAGGCAGTCAGGCAGGGGGGCGGGTGGGGCAAATCTAAAAATAGGGTGGGGCAAATCTAAAAATAGCGTCTGGAGCCGGACACTCACCGCGTATATGTGGAAAAAATCCGTGTTAAGTGAAAGTTCAGCTCTGGCGAGGCACCGCGTATATGATAAAACGCGTTAAGTGAAACCGCGTTAGGCGGGGTAATACTGTACTAGATTTTAACGTTTAATAATAAATAATACCTCAGACTAAAATTAGGATAATATAATTGACATTTCTGGATTCCTTGCAGGTCAGGGAATATTTTTAATGTAAACTTCATATATTTTGCACAAAAGATAAAATATTTGCTCTGTGTAAACCAAATTATTACATTAGATCTAAAATTTGTATGTCAAATGCAAAATCCATGATGTTTATATTCAAAATGATCATCATATTGTAAGAATTCCAGCAATGTAAATTATATTCTGGTCGAGTAATTTGTATGAATTTTATGAGCTAAAACAAATATCTTCAGTTAATAAAAAAAAAATAATCTTCACACTATCTGTCAATCAAAGTACCCCACCTTGCATCCCCCCTCCTCACACTCACGCCAGCTGGGTCGGTCGGTCCCAGCCCTCCCCCCCCACCCCCCACCTTCCCTCCGTACCAGGGAAATGATTGGGTGAAAATACTAGATTTTAACTTTTAGTAATAAATAATACCTCAGGCTAAAGTTAGGATAATATAATTGACATTTCTGGATTCCTTGCAGGTCAGGGAATATTTTGAATGTAAACTTCATATATTTTGCACAAAAGATAAAATATTTGCTCTGTGTAAACCAAATTATTACATTAGATCTAAAATTTGTATGTCAAATGCAAAATCCATGATCTTTATATTCAAAATGATCATTATATTGTAAGAATTCCAGCAATGTAAATTATATTCTGGCTGGGTATTTTGTATGAATTTTATGAGCTAAAACATATATCTTCAGTAAATATACAAAGAAATATTCTTCAAGGACACTATCTGTCAATCAAAATACTCCGCCCTAGCTGGGTCAGTCCCTCCCTCCCTTCCTCCCCACTCCCCACCTTCCCTCCCTACCAGAGAAGCGAAAAAAAAAAAATAGTATATTTACATTTTTAGTAATAAATAATAATTCAGACTAAAGTTAGGATAATATAATTGACATTTCTGGATTCCTTGCAGGTCAGGGAATATTTTGAATGTAAACTTCATATATTCTGCACAAACGATAAAATATTTGCTTTGTGTAAACCAAATTATTACATTAGATCTAAAATTTGTATGTCTAATGCAAAATCCATGATGTTTATATTCAAAATGATCATCATATTGTAAGAATTCCAGCAATGTAATTTATATTCTGGCCGGGTAATTTGTATGAATTTTACGAGTAGATGCACCGCGGAAAGTGAAAGTCCAGTTCTGGCAAGGTACCGCGTAAATGAGAAATCACGGAAAGTGAAACCGTGTAAAGCAGGGTAATACTGTATAGTACTTTATCTAAACCTGACTTAACCAACCAAAGAGATAGTTCAACCTAACCTTAAATAACTTCCTAGCCAGAGGGCTCCACCTCCCAGACCCCCCCCACCATATTCAACAGATAGTACTTATTATGATATCTGGTACCAATGAAAGCAATTTTGTTGAAGCATCATGGTGTAATTTACTTTTTTTTGTGGATATGAGAGTACGCTCGGACCGAATGAGTCATTTGTAAATAAAGAGACGACACGCGGTGACCCATCAGATTTTTCGGAGTTGCATTTATGGTAAATAATTAATTTCTTCATGTACAGTCTTGTTCAAGATTTTTCGAACGCTGCTGGGGATAGCTGGCAACTCAAGGCTGTTTGTTGACTATAGTACTTCGTAAAAATTATGAATAAATGTAAAAGTGATCTGTGATTGGTTACTTAGTTCCCCGTTGCTTAATTTAATGGTTGGGCTTTGTTGTTTCGTATTATATTATACTACGTACAAAACTGGGTGACCTGATATTGCATTAGAAGGTCGATAATATGGGACCCCACACTACCTCCACCTGACATTGCATCAGGTCAGGTCAGTTACATGTGACCCACTAATCCCCCACTGCTCCGTGGGAGTGAAAAATATCAGTCTCCGCTGTAACACACAGCTTCATTCATGCCCGTATCTTATAGATTTTTTATTTGTTAAACTGGTTTTACAGATTCTGAATATTTGGACTCTTGGAAAACTTTTCCTAGTGTCTGTGTGTAAGATGCATAGTTTAGACTCTTGGAAACTTTTCCCAGCAACTGGAAAAAATCCTGGGGATAAGGGATTTTTCCAAGTTTGAGAAATTCGTCTGGTTTTCCCGGAAATCTCTCATCCCCAGAAGTGCTCTCCACCAAATACTCTGGCTAATGGGGATATCACTTATTAAAGTTTGCTGCTTTTATTCTTGAGTTCCAAAAAGTGGTTTAGGTATTGCACAGAAGAAATATTTATGTGACAAATTAATTGCTTAGATGTAAGAAGGAATGACTTCCCTGGGAGATACAATAACCTAAATATGCACTGGAAAGAGTGACTCAAAAGAGAAGAATACAGAAATATTAAGTAGAATTAAAAACCTGCTGTACACTGGTAAAACAGTTGAAAATTGTGAAACAAATCTTAAAATTACCTTGTACTGAGGTAAATAGGATTGAACATTAGAGAGGAAATTATAAGGAAGAACTTCATATGGTTGTTTTTGTGATGGAACTAAAATATTTAGCTAATGCTTGGTAAGAGATGTTATTTGATGACATGTCAGTATTATTCATAATGTTTTTATTTTGTCTTACAGAGATGAAGTGCTGCATCCACATTCATATGTCCAATCCTTCTTAGAAACTAAAAAAGAGCTGAGTAAACGTATATCGGATGTCAAGGAGAGCTATTCTCAAGCTGTTACTCATGCGTATGTTGGGTGATGTTTTGTTATTTTTCTGATGTGTAAAATTTGCTTATAAGGTTGACTATTGTAACATCTAAAAGGATTTTATTTTTTCTCTGTTGCATATGCCTTTATTCCTGGCAGAATTTCCTCCGTATGTCATATTTCAGAACCAATTTGCAGATTCCTCGATGGAGGACTTAGGTGCTGCATATTCTTTGCATCTGTTCTTCAGTCATATCATTTAGTTCTCACTTGTTATCAGAGCTGATTTTAGCATTTCAATACAGTACATACAATACATTAAAACCCCTTTAATATCATCTTAACTTGGAAGTGGTCTTGATATTGTAAGTGAAAAGTCTAGTTTAAAGAAACATTCCTTGGAATTAAGCTATTTAGCCATGAAAATATACCATGCTGTAGAGTCTGATGCTGTATGACATGGTGGTCACTTTTGGTCAGGTTAGGTTGGAACATACAGTGCACTGTACTTATTAGTCATGGTCAGCTCACTGTCCTCCATTATTGCCACAGGCCACTCATGCATCGTGAGCGACGTAAATATCTCCGGACAGCCATGAAAGAACTGGCCCTAATCTTGACTGATCAACCAGGATTATTGGGCCCCAAAGCCCTTTTTGTATTCATGGGCCTCAGCTTTTCAAGAGATGAGGTAAGTGTTTTTTGTTTTTGTTTTGTTCTAATTCTTTTATTTAATACCAGCACAGTTCTTAAAGAGTTATTTCAAAATTAGTATGATAAGTTGTCTGTATGTAGGTTACTGTTCATCATCATGTGTTGACAGTGATATTCACATTAATCCATTTTTACTCTCCCCAAAAAGTATCAGCCCCTTTTCTCATCAACACCTGAATTGAATTGAATTGAATTTAAACATTTTATTTAGCCAGAAAAATACAGATACAGAGTGGATAATAATGACAATATTAACATGACTGAGCCAGTTGAGAACCTGAGCTCTCTTTTAGGCACCTGATATATACTATACATTTATCTCAAGGAAGTATTATGTAACATTTAGTATCATCTGGAATAGTACAATAGCATGGTGGTAATAAGAACATCTCATAATGTTACCACGGTTATCACTTCAATATTTATTAATTTTATTTATTTATTATTATTTTTTTAGTTGCTTCAGTTTTTATTTTATTTATATGTACATAAATTACAGTGGAATTGAAAAACATAAGTATAATGGGGGTGCAGTACAACATGGGTTGTACAGTAATAAGGTTGAACAAGAGGACAGAGCTGTCAGGATTATGTCTAGTTGGCAATTATGTTTATTGCAGTGGTAATTACTTATCTATTTACATGATAATTTCCGATAAAACGGTTTTGATGGTACAATAAAAGCAGGTACTGTAAATATAGTAGGTGTTACAAGAAATATTAATACTTAGACTATAGATATTTTTTAAGAGATGATTTAAAGGAAGGGAGCGTAGTCTTTGCTCGGATGGGTGGGGCCAAGTTGTTCCACACCTTCACACGGTGATATTTTATGGAGGTCTGGGACTGAGAGGAGCGCATGGGGGGGTGGTCTTAGTAGCTCTGGGTGCCTTAAGTTGTATCTCTGATTATTCCGGAACTGGAAATAATTATTGTCAAGCAAGTGATTGATAGATTTGTAAACAAAGAGGGCACAGCAGTAAGTGTTAATATTCTCGAATTTTTTAAATTTCAAAGCTGGAGTGCACATGTACTAATTTGATTACGGTACTAAAATTGTTATGTCTTGTGCGAATTATAGGTTGTTTATATTTAAATAAATCAACATCTTACAAGAATCCCAGCTATGTAAATTATATTCACCCAGGTCATTTCACTGGCTTTTTATAGGAGAGAAGCTTAGTCACTTAAGAACTGATAAATATACACGCGTTAGACCTGGGCCTGTGCCAACTGTCAAACCACTCCCCTCCCTCCCTCCCCCCTCCCTCCCTCTCTCTCCCCCATCTGCCCAGCGTTGCTGGAATCCTTGTAAAACGGTGAATAATTTTAATATAAACGTCATGTATTTTGCACAAGAGATAAAAATTTATCACCTATATCACATTACAGTAGTGATTTAAGAGTAAAAGTGTATATGTACGTATATAGTATTCCACATACTCGTAAGTATAAATAAAAAGTTTGTGTGATGATCGGACAACGTCCATTTCGGTTAACGTCACGTTTCCAAGAACGTATCTAGGACGTTAACCAGCTCATGGCTGTATTGCAAATTTTTTATTTGTGTGATCTGTTATTTTCAAGTAGGTCATTGTCTGTACAACTCTCTTTTGTGCAGTAACCAAAGATTGTGTTTTTGAAGAGCCAGAGGCCCCCCATAGTGTGTGACAGTGTATCAGGTGTTGGTAAACAAGATCATGATAGATTTCTTTCATTGCTGTGAGAGTGAGTGACTGTTGAGTGTGATGCATGATACCGCACTGTTTATTGACTTTACTGTGAATGGCTTGTGTGTGGTTTCTCCATTTAAGTTTCTCATCAACAATAACTCCGAGGAATTTAGTATTTTGTTCGTGTTTGAGGACTTTATTACCAATGTACAGGGGGTCCAAGTTTGGGGGTAAGTTTTTCCTTCTGTGAAGGATCGTGCAGTAGGTTTTCTTAAGGTTTAAGGTCAGTTTATTACGTATTAACCAGATCCTGACTTTAGTTAATTCAGTGTTCATAGTTCTCATCAAGGAATGGAGGTCTGAGTTGCTGGCATAGAGATTACTATCGTCTGCAAATAAGTTGTATTTTATGAGTGTGCTGGCGTGGACTATGTCGTTTATGTACAACAAAAACAGTACTGGACCGAGAATGGAACCTTGGGGGATGCCGTACAAGATCGGCGAGGAGTCAGATTGGTGATTATTATAGCAGACATACTGCATCATGTTGGACAGATATGAGGTAAGACTGCCACCACCATCCCAGTCCCTAAACCAGGCGGACAAGACGAATATCGTCCAATCTCCTTCATCTCCTGCTTCTCAAAGATGATGGAATGCAAGATATGCCACCACCTCCACTGGAAAATTGAAGCCCACCTGCACCCTGACCTCTATGGGTTTCACCCTGGGAAGAGTACTACTCACTGCATCGCTCACTACATGGCGAACACCTCAGCCAAAGCCTCCCTCTTCGTCAACTTCAAGGGTGCATTTAATAAAGTCAACAGTGAAGTGATTCTTGAGGGCTTCACGCACATGGATGTGAAGGGCAAACTCCTCACATGGATTGCTGACTACCTCTCCCATCGACAGGCCCGTATCCGTTTTCAGGGCCACTACTCTATGATCAGGGACCTTGATCTTGGCACGCCTCAGGGCGGTGTCCTCAGCCGCTCCAACGACATCTTTGCTGAGCGAGCCCTAGACGGACACATCATAAGTTACGCTGATGACCTTCTCCAAATTACTACAGTGCAACAGGAACAACCTATACTTTCCACGTTCGCCCGGACCTGTCAAACACTTGGGCTCGTCATCTCACACACAAAAACCAAATTCATCTCACACTTCTGGCGTCAGACACCGCTGACTCTGCTAGAACAAGACATTGAACAAGTACACACCTACAGGTACCTTGGTCTACCCTTACGTGCCACGACCAGAGCCACCACCTCCGCTGTCGCCACCCACGTCATCTCCCAGTGCCGCCAACGAACGAGACCCCTCCAGTCCTATGTCTCATGTACATTGCCATCGTCAGAGCTGTCATAGATTATGCCTCTCTTGTTCTTGTAGTTGCCTCCCAGCACGAGAAACAAAGTGTAGAGAAAATCCAAAACAGAGCGAGAACTGATCCTGCTCCCTGTCTGCGATCGAATTACTGCTCCCAATGCCATCCTTGGTATTAAACTTCTCAGTGAGCAACTGACTCCTCGGTCGCACTCACTGTGCTGGCCTGTCCCCATTATCCTTCCCTCCCTTTCTCAACACTGGCCCGTCCACACTGCTGCTGACATTTTGCGTTATCACCTCTGCACCCCCTCGCCCTCTCTCCTTCCCGAGTATACACATCCACCTCTACCGCTGTGGACTTCCCCGAGTGTTGATGTTGCTGTCCACACCTTCCCTGGTCATAAATCCACCCAACTGCAGTACATACTCAAACTTAATTGCCTTGGGCAGATTAATGATGTCGCCTCCCCTCTTACGACCTCCCGCCGGGCGGCGCTGGGGCAGCTGTGTGGATTCCTGAGTGCCAAGCCTGCAGGAAAATCAGGGTGCACGACTGGGCCTCCTCCACTGACACCGAGAGCTTAATCATCCTCGAGGGAATTCCTGGGGGGCGGCGACCCATGTCTGCACTGAACGCTGGAACCTCCTTATAATTAGTGACAGCACTTCTGCACTAGCGAGGCTCAAATTACCCTCCCCCTCCTCCCCTGCCGCACAACACACCCTAGCCGCCGTCGCCGGGCTCAAGCAAACTGATGACATCCATGTCAAGTTTATTTGGATCCCATCACATATAGGAATAACTGCCTGTGACACTGTTGATCGGCTTGCCAAAGAAGCGACACAAGAAGAGGACATTGAAGCCACCCTCGCCCTCTCCCTAAATCATCTCAAATCTCGCATACACGCCACACAACGAGAAGCATTCGATGAACATTAGACACACCTGAAACAACGTTGTAGCGCCACACTTCACCACTATGACGACAACCACCACTACAAAGAGTATCAAGAGTATCAACCCCTGACTCGATCCCATCAGATTGTGTACATGAGACTGCGCTTGGGGGGCAGGTACCTATGGGAGTACATTGGCAACCCTGAGCCTGGCCTCATTATTTGTAAACTTTGTGGTCAACCCGACTCTCACACCCTCTCTCACTACATCCTTACTTGCCCTATGACCTCCTCCTACAGGTCCCCAGCCGTTACCAACACCTCGCCCCTTCCTGACCAGATATCCCTCCTCCTAGTGACAGGCACTTGACATTATTAGGGACCTGCCACGTTATGCCATAAACAGCTGAATTGTACTGGGAATTTTCTCCCACAAACTCATCATTCTGTCACTTTATGTAACTTGTTGACAAAACCCATGACCCTACAGGCTTTTACGCCCTTAATGCATGAGTCACAAAGACAAGCATGTACTATGCATGCTTCCCACATGGACGCTGTAAACACTTTTGCATTTCACCTTGCACAAGATGTAAGGGGGTGCTCAATAAACTAGCCCCCTCGCGGGGCAAAAAAACAAACAAAAGCGATACTGCCCTTATCATCATTGGGTATGAATTTGCTTGGGAGATTGGTATCCCCGAATCCCCTGAGCAATGCTCTTGTGCATTATGCAGAAGACCCGACAGCCGTACCCTTATCTACTTCCTCCTAAGATGTCCCCACACACAACGCTTCCATGACGCCTGCTGGACCACCACTCCACGACCCCCTGACGGAGACGTGATGATCCTCCCCATACTGGCCAGATATTATGTAAATAATATTGATAATGTGTTAAAGGAATATCCTTCCTTCTTTAGGCTTTAGTAAGCCCCTTTATAATATTTATACTGTATATACTTGTGACACTTGCCAGATGCTTGTGGTGTTATTGTACAGGGGTACCTAGGAATAAACAATTGAAATTTAAAACAAAAACACTTATTCTTTTCATTATTTTTTTGTTTTGTACCAAACATAAAGCAAACAAACAAATGACACTAAAAATATAGCCCAATAGGTAATGAACTACAGTTTGTATGGCTGGATATATCCCAAATCATTTATATAACTGATAAAACTCTAGGTGGGGTAAAACGCTCAGGGGAACAGCGACTGAACTTGGCGGGAATTTCACTCATTTCGACGTCAACTCCCAACTGTCAACAGATGTCAGCGCTGTGGTGTACTTAACCAACAAAAACATATCGCACATCCAAGAGCAGATAATAAATACTTTATTCACTAACTTGGCATCTCCCCATCTTAAATGCTACATTGTGACAAGATTTAAGAAATAATATTTGCTACGAAGTATGAAGAAGGTATTTAGAGGTTAAACATTTACATCCTGTCAATAATTATCATGAAATTTGGTGCAAATGAACGAAAATCTCGGCCAAAGATGGATGAGGTACTCGTATAGTTAATTTTTGTGCGATAGTATTCTAATGCGAGCTTTACCGTACTGGCAGTATGAGTTACGTGTTCAGCTGAGCTGTCACTGTTAGCTGATCACCCCGGCGATGTGGCCGCGAAGTTCAGTGGCTGTACTCCTGAGCATTTTACCCCCTCCTGGATTGAGCATATTTATATCAACTTTTATCAGTTATATAAATTTTATGGGATATATCCAGCTTTATAAATTGTAGTACATTGCCCATTGTGCTATATGTTAGGTATCATTTGTTTGTTTGTTTTATGTTTGGTACAAAACAGAGAAATTGTGAAAGGACTTCATTCAAAGGCAAATTTCATCTTTGAGCTTATATGATAAATATTTAAAAATTTCTAACATCCTCTCTGAAGTGCCAATGCCTTGAAATTATTTGTATTTTGATAGTCCAGATATTTAACAGTATTTTAGAGAATAACAAGTCTGCTTAACAATTGTGAACGCATTTAGTTTGATTTAATGGACAGCTGCACGAGCATTTTCTTTGAACTAGTCAGCTATTTGTAGCTATAGAAGAGGGGCATGGCTGACAGGCCAGGTTAGCGGGTAAATAGTATAGTTATTACTTAACTTACTATTGTTAGAGCTATATACTGTAGGTCCTTCTGATCATCTACCGTTCAAGATATTTTGTCAATAATTCTCAAGGACTGAGTAATTAATACACATGCAGCTGCTACAGATTAACAAAGGATGCTTTGTTTATGACTTCAAATTTTCCCAACAGTGTACAGTATGTCAGTGAATTCAGGTCTTAATTTACATAGTACAGTACTTCCAGTATACTTAATGTATGAATTTCATCTTTATATCTTGTTAAAATGTTTCTTTGATAGCAGTAAAAGAAATATCTTGGTGGAATTTAGGTATTGTGGCTTCTACGTCACCATGAGAATCCTCCTCTACACAAAGTCAAGGGCAAGTCTGCAGATGATTTGGTTGATCGCCAGTTACCAGAACTTCTTTTTCATATGGAGGAAATCCGAGCTCTAATCAAGAAGTACTCCCAGGTGAGTTGTGGTTTGGTTTCATTTTACTATATTTTGTATGCTTTAGGAATTTAAAACATTGTAGAAAATTATTGCTGACCATAGAGAACTTCAGTAAATATATATTTTTTTTTTACCAGGTACTGCAGCGATACTACACTCAGTACCTCTGTGGTTATGATGCTATTGCTCTTAATCAGTTGATACAGGAACTGCAGAACTTACCAGAAGAAGAATCAATAATATTGTCTTCTATGTGCAATGAAATTGGAAACCTCTCTGTTAAACAAGGTGAAGTCTATAACTATATTGTATTGTTTTTTCTGATAGAAGTTAAGCTTAGATACAGTATTTAAGATCTTTTTCATTGGTTAGTTGGGTAGTCTGTTCATAAATTTATTAGTGTATCAATTAGCCTTGATACATGTCTATCAACATAGTTATAATTTAAGTGCACAATGTTTCATTAAAAAAATGCACACAAAGAAACAAGGAAAGTATCTTGGTATGTTCTGTTCTGTTGTAGTATTCACATGTTAACGATTACTACTTTCTAGGGGAAGATTAGTGTATCAAAGTAGGTAAGCACCTTCAGTGTGACAACAGAATGTTCTTTTTACTTTAACAGAATATCTCAAATCCTTACATTGTCCTCACCAGTAAAGTCACTGGATTAGCTGAAATGATCCAAATGCTTATATACTACTGTGCAAAATGCACCTTAACTGTAGACTTTGCAATAGCATAATCAGATGAATTTTGACCTCACTCTTATTTTATGTTTAATACATATCCTATTCTTTTCAACCACAAAATTTTGAATGTTTGTCATCAAGTAATGTTATGTATATGATGTACTGCACAGGTAAACCTTGATAAATAATTGTAGATAGGGAGCATTATAACATGGAGTTCAATGGGATACGTTCTCAGCCAGTCCCCAAAGACACATGTATCACTGTCAAGACAATTAAAGAACTCTCACCACATCCTCAAGAAAAAGCCTGATCATCATCACATTTCCCCTTCGAGGCTAAGGGAACTCTTGTAGGTGGAGTGGAGACGTCACTCTGACTCCCACGCAGCCTCTGGGGAGTCTCATGCTGCTTTATAATGTTAAGTTTTACCTCAGAGACACAGTTTTCTTGGATGCTTTGGCCTTCCAAGACATTTTCAAAGTTACACTGCTCACTTCACAGTCACAAAAATAGAGCAAAAACACTTGTCACAAAAATAGAGCGAATGGTGATAACATAAAAATAATAGCGGCCGGCACTGCTCACATCATTTTCACAACAGAGGCGAAGCATCTTGCAGTCACAAAAACACAGAAAATATCACTTCAGTCACCATAACACAGTTCAATCTAAATGTTAGTGCTGTCCTCTCACTATATAAGAAAAAAATATCACTAATGATAAGTACAATGTACGATGCTGACCGATAATCGTGGGGCAATGCTATGGCCGGTTTACGATCGACAAAGAACCAAGCGCAGGGCTGTAGTGTGCGGATCGGACTGATAAATGAAGGGAGATAAAATGTTACTGACATGACGTAAAAAAATATAATTTGTATTGCTGGAATCCTTGCAAGACAGCAATTAATTTGAGTATAAACAATCCATAGTTTGCACCAGAGATAAAATTGATTTTTTCTAACCAATGGATATCGAGGGTATCGTTAAAGCGATTTTTTGTATAGTATATATCAAGATAGTCTTAATTCATGACGATCATTAAAGCGGAATATCACTGAACAAGATATCGTTTATCAAGGTTTACCTGTACAATATCCTACTCTATTATTATTTTTATATTTTATTAAAATAATCAACTCTATGGTATAATTGTGTGACAAATTTTGATGTTTATTACCCTCGATAGTTTCTCTTGATGTAATTTTGTTGAGAATCTGTAAATCAGTTGTACTATGTCTTTTAAGTTTATTTTATCAACCTGGGTAGATCAGATACATTGTGTTCAATTCTGTCATGCACTTTATATTTAAATTCATTGTTACATTTTTTTTAGCCTTGCATTGTTTGTCTGTGTTTGTGTTCTACCAGCTACTAACTGATTCCTTGTGTCTAATGCAGTTTTACCCACACTCTTTCGAATTTATATTCAGTAGAGGAAGGAACATCATTTGACTTTCGTGGCATCCGTCTTGATTGGTTCCGGCTACAAGCATATGCTACTGGTAACCGAGCTGGGTTGAACCTCAAGAACAATCGGGAGTTAGCTGCACTCATCAATCAAATTGTTTTCCATACCAAGATGGTTGATTATCTTGATGAGATGCTTATTGAAACATCAGATCTTTCTATTTTCTGGTGAGTACAGTACATGTACTGTAATAGTTACCCAGTCTTGTGTAAAGTTTGTAAATTTAAACAAAATGGTTTTCATCTTATAGTCAGATAATAAAGGAAAAAGGTACTTGTAAATATTAGGTAGGCACAATAATTTAGTTTGGGCATTGGAAAAGGAGTCAAAATGTAAAGTTATTTAATCAACAAAATGGAGAGGTTCTAATTGATTGTCCTATACAGTATGTGATTTGTAAACAATTAAATACTGTACATAATACTGTACTGTTTTGTGTCATAGAAAATTCAATGCAGGAACTATGATGTAATTACTGTGGCCTGTATCTCCTTATTGTATCATTCAAATCACTTGGGTGTTAAAAAAAACGATAGAGAAGGAAAACAGATGCATTATGGTCAGTGTACATATATTGAAAATGTCTATGACTGGTGTACATTTTGAAATTTGTGCCAACTTATAACAATGTCCTTTATGGACAATGTGGTTTGTGGTGTCTGCTTTTGCATCATTTTTCTGGCAGTATTCAGCAATTGATGAAAGTCTTTATTCATTAAAGCTTATACAAAATTTTCATGTACAGTATAGTCTGCATTTACGCGGTCAATTGAACCCGTGGAGTACCGCGCAAAATGAGAAACGTGTAAATGAAATAACAGAACATATGGGATTAATTGAAATAGAGACTGGGCCGACCCCCAAACCCCACTTTTTGCGACACAATACGTACGTTGTAGTAAAAATATTATCTTAATTTTATGATGGTATGCACACACACATAATATAGAAGAGAAATATCAATAAGAGAATAATATACTGTACCAGGTAAAAGAAAAATCAAGGTTTAACACTTGCATTAGTAGAAGAGATGGGTCGGCATATGATGATGGGGGCTGGTTCCGAGGCAGAGGGCAGATTACTGGCCCTCAGGTGAATCACCATCACTATCCACCATAGTTGTCACAAACCCCCCAAAGTCATCACTGTCACTATCACTGGCTTGGGCTGGCTGTGGTGGGTTGCGGGCTAAGAAGTCAGTGATGTTACGCTGACGGCTAGTGTTGATGTGGTCGTGATACATCTGTATGTACTGCTCCATACTTTGATCGAGAAGGTTATTGAAGACTTCATACCGGTGATTGACATGGTCTTTTGAAAGGGTGAGCTTTTGTTTCTCGGCAAAGTCGATGGCATCCTTTACATCACCATGAGTTAACTTCTGTTGTTCTCGGGCTGCCGCACCACCTGCCTCCTCACTGACATCATCGTCTTCTAACAACTCGTCGGCAGTCACCTCAGGATCCCTGATTACCTCCATGATGTCGTCGTTGGTGGTCTCGGAGAAGCCTGCAGCTGTAACACTCTGTGCAGCTTCTCTTGCAAGGTCCACTGCCACTGCAACAGACTGAACCTCACCAGCCACAGGTTGACTCTGCTTCCCACATGGGATACCCTGCAACACATGCTGCCACGCGTGACGAATCGTTGCCACAGACAGCTGCCCCCATGCCTCCACCAAAAAATCAACAGCTTTCTTTACGTTAAACATTTTCCAAAACTGTTTAACTCGCACTTGATGCTCCGCCAACTCATGTTCTGCATCCTCATTGTCGTCACTCTCGCTATCTGTGCCACTCAAAAGGTTACACGACTCATCCTTGGTGTTGGTACAGTCGTTCAGGAGCTTAAACTTCTTTGCAGAGAATGCAGCCTTAACGTTGCATATCAACTCCTGGTCCATGGGCTGGATTAACGACGTAGTGTTGGGAGGAAGGAAGACCACTTTTACATTGGGGTGACGATCCAACAGTAGGGGCTATTGTCCTGGTACATTGTCAAGCAGCAACAAAATGTTGAATGGCACATTATTTTGCGCGCAGAATTTCTTGACGTCAGGAACGAAACAGTCGTCAAACCAGGAGAGGGACAGACCAGTGAACATCCACGCCTTACGTGAGGTTAGCCAGTGGACATTTAGCTTGGTCATATCCATGTTCTTGTAGGCATGTGGCTTGCGGGTTGTGTGGATCACCGACAACTTGAGCTTACAGGTACCGGAGGCATTGGTGGTAAACAGGACGGTGATGCGCTCCTTCTGTAATTTCCGGCCCTTACACTTGCTGGCAGACTGAACAACGAAGGTCTTGGAAGGTAATTTTTTCCAAAACAGACCTGATTCATCCATGTTGAACACCTGGTCGTCGGTGTACTGTCCTTCTTCCATAACTTCTCGTAAGAATGGAGGAAAATCCATGGCGGCAGCACGGTCAGCACTCACTCCTTCACCAACAATGTTAATGTTGGTAATCTTGTTCCTTTTCTTAAACCCTTCCAGCCACTCAGAGGAAGCATTGAAGGGTTTGGGGTCTGCAATTCCCATCTTGCGCGCCACTGATATGTACAGTTCACGTGCGTAGTCTTGCACTGCCTGAGTGTCGACCGCCTTGTTAAGTCTTGCTAACTAATTAAGTAGCTCACCAGCAAGTTCTCAGTCTTGAGCAGCACCTTATTCTGACAGTACTTCACCATTGAAGCACCTGCAGACCTTGTGATGCTCATGTGTTCTTTGATCTTGGCGGCATCCTTCTTGATCGTCCGGATCGTAGATTCGTTCACGCCATGCTGGCGTGCCAAATCAACTTGTCTTGTTCTTTTTTCTAAATCTTGCACGATCTTGTACTTAACTTCGTAACTTAGGGCACGTCGTATCTTCTTGGGCTTGGGGCAGCTGGGTCCATCAAATGCAAGGTTTTTCTGTGGTGGTGGGGGTCCAGCGGATGCCATTGTTGAACAGATTAGCGAGCACAATAGAGAACAGTATATGTGGCGACAGGAGAACAATGAGACTGACGCGGCTAGGTCAGACGCTCCTTCCCGTGCCAGGCCACGTCATATAACATTAGACCAATTACAGCTAGCGGTGGAGGGAATGCGTGGGTGGTAAGGATGCGTGGCCCAATCACAGTCAGATACGTCATATGGCATCAGCGATAACGCAACAGCGACCTAATCCTCACCCCCTCACTGCGCCGCTTCCCGCGTATGGTCGAGAATGGACAGCTTGAATGAAAAATGGCGTGGAGCGTCTGGACCTCCAGCCGCTCTCTGCGTAAATGACCAAATTTACCACGTAATTAAAGCATTTACATTCTGGCAAGGCACCGTGTAAATGACCAAACGCGTAAACAAAACCCGCGTAAATGCAGACTATACTTCTAGAATTTGAAATTAAAAAGGTTGTGGATCCTTCAAAGTTTGGGAATTTTTAAAGTTTAGGAATTGGCCTATTTTTTTATTATACATTTTTAAAGGAATGTGAGTATAAGCTGCTGTACTATGAATCCTATACTGTACTTGTCCTTATGTCAGTCAATTTTATAAATTTGTCTTATTTCTTGTGCATATATAGCCATAGCTCCTCTTCTGGGGTGTAATGCGCATATTTTAAGTGTGATGTTTTGTTTACAGCTTTTTTAGCAAACAGTTTGAAGACAACTTCCACATGTGTTTAGAGTTTCCTGGCCAAAACCGCTACATCATCTGCTTCCCGTTAATATGTTCCCACATGCAAGCTTGTACTCACGAGATCTGCCCAGAAGAGGTAAAGAATGTCTCATTGTATATTTGTATTTGGTATTTTATTGATGTGTTTCCTTATACATTAATGACCCATGGATCATTGGTCAGTTGACTTCTAAGATTCCACCACCAAAACTCCTTATTGTAGAGTCTGCCTTGTCCTGGGGTTATCTACGTTCTGGATGTAGTGACCTGACCTGTTGGATCCAGTGTAATTGATGTATAAATACCCATTTTCATAACAGAACTAAGGTATAGAAACAGGCTCAAAACTTGATCTGGTGGTTGCTTTGAAACCCAGTGAGTCAAAAGTTTATGAGGAAAAAGATTAGAGCTTGCATTGTAAACCGTATTTTTTATGATTCTCTAATAATTACACTGATCCAACTACAAAACATTTCTGCTGCCACAACACAGATAGTCCATGGACAAGATATGGCTTTGTTTGAGACTGCTACTGCAAGATTAAATTTTTTTTCTACTTCACTGATTGTTGTTATTGTACAATCTTATTGATTTCAGTACATTGACATTTTCATGTGAGAAGGAAAAAAGTTTGTCTGTGCAGAGTAGGGAAGATCAAGAAGCGAGTTTGGGTGACAGGAATGAACATCCAGGAAGTAGCTGTGTGCATGAATAAGAGGAGGGTATGATATCGAGTAATTTTTGGAGAAGGTTGTTTTGTTGATAGATGATGTCGGTTTTTACAAAGTGACGGGTAAACCAGACAGATATTTACAGCCTTGTTGTGAGAATGGAGAACCATTAGAGAACTCCGCTATTATAGAATTAAGAATGGATGAAAGGAGATTGTATATACTGTATAGATATATGTACAGTATTTTCTCTTGATTCTGGTCACTACAATAACCAAGAAAATGCTTGAAAGAAAAAAAAATTACTTGATAATTTATGTTTTGTTAAAGCTATAAGAGGCAATTCTTGTTACCTTCAGCTGTTAATGCATAATGTTTTTCAAGGTTTCATAATTTTTTAAAGATTGTAAACTTTTGCACTTACCGTAAATCAGGTTAACGGATTAGAGAAGGCAAATGAAAAGGGAAGGGCCATTTACAGGAGCCTCCAGTTTTTTAATATGTTAATATTGTTTTCTTTGATGCTTAGAGATAGATAAAGTTTTTCTGATGGGTCAGTTTCTTAGCTGCATTTGGTACCTTTTCCAGTTTTTGGGATATACGAGTCAATTTCATTTACACTTGATTAATTAAATATATAAATGAATCATATTGCCATATATAGAGTAAAATTAAGGTAGTGGTAGTGTCAAGAATTTTGATTGACAAGTGTAAAGTGAATTATGGTGCTCCTATTTTATATTGATTTAAGCCCTTTTTGTACAGAGATACCACATACGAGAACGAAGCTTGTCAGTAGTCAACATGTTCCTGGAAGAGATGGCTAAAGAAGCAAAAAATATTATTACTACCATCTGTGATGAACAGTGCATCCTCTCAGATAAGGTACTGTATGACTGTTATGCAGGGAAATGACATAAAATAGAATTTGGTAATGATAGAATTGTTCATTCCACCTTTTACATTATATTTAGGTACAGTGTTGCTTTCTTGCCTTACAAGTGATTCTGATGTGCAATACACCTAAAGAAAATTAAAGATTAACTTACATTTTAGTGGTGTAGAAAACATGTGATTAAACCACTGATATATGTATTATAGTTCAATCAATTTTGGATCTGAAAATGTAAGGGAAATTTTAATTATAATCATGATTATTATATCGGTGATATATTTTTTCAGTACTGTTGTAGTTCTTTAAATTTTTCTTTTCCTCGTTATAGCTCCTTCCGAAGCATACAGTTCCTCTTCTAATTCATAAAAAGAAAGAAAAGAAAAAGAAAAAAGAAGACACAACAGAAGGACGACCTGGATATGAAAGTCATAGGAAGACCAGGGAGGACCTGACCACGTATGTTGCCATCCATATTAGTAATTAAGGTTGACACAGTTTTGTTATTCTGTTATATGTTAATTAAGACCATTCATTCATCAAAGTTATAAGAGTTGAGTGGAGAGTTAATGGAAAGGCTGAGTAAGCTTTTAAGAAAAATCTAAAGATAATTGAAGGATTATGTTTGTGAGACAAGAGGAACAAGTTATATTTGCTCTCCAACAGAGCAGAATATTAAAAGATTCTGTAGTATGGTATAGCATTATCACCATTAATACTGTTGTCACGGTATTACAGAAGATTCGCAACTTATGCGGGGTTATGTTCCTGGGACCTCGCGTAAAGTCAGAAACACCCCTAAAAATCCTCTAAATCGCCCTTAAATCACTATATATACGTACATATACACTAGAAGTGGCTGGGAAGATGAGGGAAGGGGAGGTGAGGTGATGTATTGTGACAGTTGGCATCAAAGGTATAGTGCGTATTTATTTATCTGTGAATTTAAGTTTTTCTCTTATAAAATGTCACTGAACTGACCTGGGAGAATAAAACTTATATTGCTGGGATTCTTGTAAGATAGTGATTAATTTGAATATAAACATGTTATAGTTTGCACTAGACATAAAATTTTTAGTAATTATTTAGTACATTTGAGTACTTAAGTGAGTAAAAATATATGAAGAAAGTTACATGGTATATCAAGCCAAAAATATTACAGTATTTGAAAAACTTTATGTAGACAGACCTGTGTTGTTGTTTTGATATTATTCATCCCCTTCCAACGTCACCGTGGAGGGATCATCAAGGTCAGATAGCGATGCAGGGGAGGATGTGGGCAGCTCAAGGTCACTGCAAGATGTTGAGGGCCGTTGACTGATCTGCTGACGATGTTGATCCTGAGGTTTTCTTAAAGAACATGGTGATGTGAAACTGTCATTGTTGTTTCTTAAGCTGCTGGAACATATTCTTATACTGAGCCATAAGGCTTGTAAGACCTCGTGAGAAGTTGATGCTGTGCTCCGTAGAGGGGTCATACTCAGACACCAAGTTTTTCAAGCACTCGGCCACTGAACCACTTCACTAAACTTGTGTACCGTATATCCCAACATGCTGGCTCTTCTTGTTCTTCATCATCGTCGTCGCCACCACCACCATCTTCTTCGCCCTCTCTCACTATTTCCTCCAACTCAACATCAGTCAGACTTTCCCTGTGCCCTTCGCTTTCCTGCTCGACCATGTCTTCAAACCCATCACCGCCTACAGCCCTGGCCACTATCATGATGTGCTTTACATCTGAGTCGGTCGTAGGGAATCCTTTGAAGTCATTCCACAGTGCCCGCCAACACGAATTAACCATCTCTGGTTTCAGTGCATCCATGGCCTCCTTCACAAAACTGGTGCAATTGGCAATGTTGAAATCTTTCCAGCATGCCATAACACTCTTGTTAGTGCCGTCCTCCATGGCGTTGCGAATGCGCACGAAGGTGAGGCGTGTGTACGCTGCCTTAAAGCACCGAATGACATCCTGGTCGAGAAGTTGGAGAATGGAGGTGGTGTTGGGTGGAAGAAATACTACTTCGACGTCATCGTGTGCGAATTTTATGGCATCCGGGTCCTGGTGGCCTGGTGCATTGTCAACGACCAGCAACACGTTGAAAGGCAGGTCCAGCTTCTCTGGGTAGCTCTTTACCTCGGGGATAAAACATTTGTGGAACCACTCAAGAGCACGAGGGTTGGCAGACGTATAAATCAAGCCTGGCTTTATCATATGCCCTGCTGCGTTGCCACATAGCAGGACAGTGACGTTGTCCTTCGCAGCCTTGAACCCGGGGGCCTGCTTCTCAGACTTGGAAATATAGGTTTTGGTTGGCATTTTCTTTCAAAACAAACTTATTTCGTCAGCGTTGAAGACCTGCTCTGGAAGATATCCACTTTCCTCAATCAATTTCCTGAATTCCTCTGGGAACACCTGTGCAGCTGCCTCATCCGCCGATGCCAATTCGCCAGTGAGTATAATATTTTTCAGGTTGAAACACTTCCTGAAACTGTTGAGCCAACCTGCACTAGCTTTGAAATTCTTTTCAGAGCTCGTGGATGCTTTGCTCTCAGGAACCTCAGATTTAAACTGGTCATAAAGACAGCGCCTTCTCCCTGAGCACGCTGCCATCGATGGGGACACGTTTCTGGTTCATATCCTCCACCCAGATGTTTAATGCCTTCTCCACCTTCACTAGAGTTGTCTCGAACCTGGCTAGTCACCTTAGCAGTAAATGATGCACTTGTAGTCACGGTTTCACGAATTTCCCTCTGCCGAATCTTGATGGATCTCACGCTTGATTCGTTCCACCTGTACCTCCGTGCCACAGCAGCAATCGTCATGCCGCCTTTTATTAAGTCTAAAACGGCCACTTTTTCTTCCAGGGTCATCACAGAG
Source organism: Homarus americanus (assembly GCF_018991925.1). Taxonomy (NCBI): domain Eukaryota; kingdom Metazoa; phylum Arthropoda; class Malacostraca; order Decapoda; family Nephropidae; genus Homarus; species Homarus americanus. The sequence continues at coordinate 489,828 of NW_024753828.1, read as the reverse complement.
CGTTGTTTCTTCGCTGTAGGACCAGAGGCAGAAGTTGGCTTGTGTTTGGGCATTATGAACGAGTATGAGAGGTTTAAGCGCACTAAATTGACACACACGAGAGACAGGTGTTACTCCGACCTATACTGTGCTCACTCGGCAACTGAAGACAGAGAGATGGGATGGCAAGGTTGGAGCTTTGGCGGGTTAGCGTTTGGCGTGCTTATGACCCATTTTGAAAATTTTAAGTTTGAAATTGGAAATTGTAACCTAAGCCCCAGGGTAATCTGCGTTCAGTAATGCGTCGGTTAACGTCCTAGATACGTTCTTGGAAACATGACGTTAACCGAAATGGACGTTGTCCGATCATCACATAAACTTTGTATTTATACTTACGTTTATGTGGAATACTATATACGTACATATACACTTTTACTCTTAAATCACTACTGTAATGTGATACAGGTGATTAATTTTTATCTCTTGTGCAAAATAAATGACGTTTATATTAAAATTATTCACTGTTTTACAAGTATGCCAGCAGTGCTGGGCAGATGGGGGAGAGGGAGGGAGGGAGCGAGCGAGGAGGCAACTAGATATGTCTGATTACAGCAAATGTGTTATTGTCAATTTGTAGGTGAAAGATTTTATTCTCAATAGATGTAGGTTAACATTACACCTGGAGGCAAATGCTTAAAAAAAGCCTAAGGAAGGAAGCAAATTCCTTTAGCACATAATATCTGGCCAGCATGGGGAGGATCATCGTGTCTCCGTCAGGGGGTCGTGGAGTGGTGGTCATGCAGGCGTCACGGAAGTGTTTTGTGGGGGGGGGGGGCACGGACATATATGCAATCGGACATTGTTCTGTTGGACATTAACCGGCGCATGACTGTAGTTGAAATCGCGTAAGAAAAATACGGGTAAGTTGCGAGTCTACTGTACTTAATGACTGTGCACTCTGGGCACCCAGAATGTTTTGAAATTGGTCTGGAATAAAAAAAAAGGTGTAATCATTATACTCAGTGGTGAGGCTTACAGTTATACAGTATATCAAGGATGAATGAAAGTGAATAGGTTACAAAACACCATACAGTAATCCCTTCTGCTACAGAAGAAGTATGGCCTTAAGAAAACGTGAAATTCTCTAATATAAACCCGGTTTTCCAATTGACTTTCAGCATATAGTCGGAGAAGTGTTCCTACAGAATAGTTTTCAGCTCCCGAAAATAATAAACACGTGCTTATGAGTGAAAAACTTTTTCAAACTCAAATTGAGTGGAAAATTTATTAGCCCCCACAATGATTTTCAGTTCGATTAACGAACAAAACTCTGATTAACGAAATCCTTACGCCAAACACGTTTTGTTGTGCGCATCAGCTGATCAGTTGATCGGCCAGTCCGCCAATACAGTAATCAGTTCTATGTTTACATTCGTTTCCAGTGGGGTAAATATCAAGAAAGTTGGTCTCTTGAATATTTCTGCATTTTTTGTATTAAAATTATTGGTCATTCTGAAATTTAGTGAACATATTGATAATATACAGTGCAGAAATTATTATGAAACATGGAGAAGGCATTAGAACCAATGCACTCAGCAAAGAATATGACATGTCATCATCGACTGCCTCTACAATTAGCTGTTTGATATGTAAACAAAGCTGACGGGAATACGACATACACACCTCAAAGTAAGTTAAAATGCAGTATTCTATTGTTTTTTATTTATTATTGTACAGTATACTGTACTGTACAGTACAGTGCTGTATTTAGTTTATATTAAATGTTTTGTTAATTCTATTACCGGTATACAGTACAGTACTTTGTATGTACTTTTTCTGTGAGTTGGAACCAATTACCCAGTATTCCATTGAAATACAGTGGTCCTTCGGTTAACGAGCACAATTCGTTCGAGAATGTTGCTCGTTAACCGAAACCATTGTTTCAATGGGTTTTTGGTTAATTGGTTCCAGCTCACCGAAAATTGTCTAAATTCAACAAAAAAGGTAGTAAAGTACACTTACTTTGAGGTGTGTATGTAGAAGGCTCCTGGATGCTGATGATGATGTGAATTTGAAGTGGGAGGTGGAGGAGGAGAAGGGAGAAGAGAAGGAAGTGGAGGAGAAGCATTTTACTGCTTCTTGGAAGGTGAGTCACCTTCCATGAAAATATTGGGAACCTCTGGACTGACAGATTCTCCACCATAAACATCCTCTCTCCTTCTTGAAGTGGAAGGCTGAGGGCTAGCATCTTGTTCCCTCTGCCTTTTACTGAAGAAAGTGTCAATTGTGGTCTGTGGGGCATCTCTCCTCCTCATCATTAACTCATGTTTCAAGAAGGAGACCATTGTGTCCTCAACATGACACAATGTTAGTTCAGATTTTTCCACATCTGGGTGCCTTGAAGCCAGTTTCCTGAACTTCTCCCAGTGGTAAATAACATCTTTCAACTCTGAAGTTGACATATGGTCATCACTTTCCTTTTCCTCCTCACCATTGTCAGCCTCTAACATCGCATCTAGTTGCTTTAAGTCTTCAGGAGTAAGTTCCTGCTCATGAGACATACACAAGCTCTTGCACATCATCCTCCTCCACTTCAAGGCCCAATGACTGACCAATGGACACAATCTCCTGGTGCAACTCTGCTTCTTCCTCAAATCCCTCAAAATCATGGACTACTGATGGCCACAGTGCTTTCCATGAAAAATTGAGGGATCTAGTGGAGACTTCTTGCCATGAGGACACAATTAATTTACAGCCTCCAGGATGTTAAACTGTGTCTTCCAGAACTGTGCCAGTGTTAGTTCGGGATCAGTGGAAGTTGCCTAATGACACCTGAACATTTTCGTCATGTACAACTTCTTGAAGTTGGTGATCACATTCTGGTCCATTGGCTGTATGATTGCTGTAGTGGTGGGAGGGAAAAACAACACTTTCAGAAAGTCAAATTGAGACTCCAAAGTTCTGGCAAGTTGAGGGTCATAACCAGGGGCATTATCCATGAGGAGAAGAGCCTTTAAAGGGAGTTTATTGGTGGTTAGGTAGCTCTTCACAGAAGGGCAAAACACCTCAACATCCCATTCATTAAAGAGCTGTCTTGTCACCCATGCCTTACTGTTGGACTTCCAATAACTCCAAGCTTTCCTCTTACCACTTTCTGTTGGTTGAACACCCTGGGGTTCTGAGAGTGGTAGACAAGCATAGGCTTCAGTCGGAAATCCCCTGAAGCATTGGCACCAAGCAATAGAGTGAGACAGTCTTTCATGGGTTTATGCCCAGGTAAAGAGGCTTCATCTCTGGTGATGAATGTTCTTTTGGGCATCTTTTTCCAAAACAGCCCAGTTTCGTCCACATTGAACACTTGCTGTGGAAGATAATTTCTTCATCCTTCAGTTCTTTAAACTCCACTAAAAACTTTGCTGCCCTTTCCTTATCAGCACTAGCAGCCTCACCATGCCTAACTACACTAAATATGTCACTTCTTTTCTTAAATTTTTCGAACCAGCCTTTGCTGGCCCTAAAATCTTCAAATTCTGTGCCTGAAGAACCAGGTTGATTTGTCTTTAAATTTCGTAAATCTCCCTGGCTCTTTCACAAATAAATTCACTAGAAACTGAATCACCTTTCATCTGTTTTTCCCCAATCCAGATGAGAAGTAACCACTCAGTTTCTGCAATTAGGGATCTACCTTTAAACACTCTTGTAGATTTGTCTCTCACTTTCACTTCTTTAAATTTTTCTTTCTGTGCAAGAATTGTCGTCACAGTTGATGTCGAAATGCCATATTCTTTGCATAGCGCATTTCTAATTCCTTCTTCATGTTTTTTTTATAATTTCCTGCTTAACTTGGATCGAAATCATTTTTCTTGATCTCTTAGGACCCATGCTGGATTCAAACATGCGTTATATATTGTCAATATGTAAAATAGATTTCAAAATGACCAATAATTTGTTTGGAAACACAGAAAAAAAGCATTTAGTTGAAGAGAGTCTGAAGCAAGATGTTACCTCCACTGAAAAGACACCGAGACTGATGTCTGTATGGTGTGTTGACAGGCTGTTTGGCGCGTAAAAAACTAGCTTCCTATACAGTCATGCGTCGGGTAACGTCTGACCGAACAACGTCCGATCGCATATACAGTAGTACCCCGATTTACGTGGTCAATTGAACCCACAGGGTACCGCGGAAAGTGAAAACCGTGTAAAGTGAACAACAGAACATATGGGATTAATTCCAATAGAGACTGGCCCGACCCCCAAATAATACAATACCTATGTTGTAGTAAAAATAACATCTTAATTTTATGATGGTATGCTGACACAATTAATATTTAAGAGAAATACAGTCGCCAGGTTAATGTCCATTCAAATAATGGACTCAAATCCCCCCCTCCCTCTTCCCAGATCACTGGCTCCTCCCTCTCTGAGAAATGTTTGGGTGAAAACACTAGATTTTAACATTTAGTAATAAATAATACCTCTCACTAAAGTTAGGATAATATAATTGACATTTCTGGATTCCTTGCAGGTCAGGGAATATTTTGAATGTAAACTTCATATATTTTGCACAAACGATAAAATATTTGCTTTGTGTAAACCAAATTATTACATTAGATCTAAAATTTGTATGTCTAATGCAAAATCCATGATCTTTATATTCAAAATGATCATCATATTGTAAGAATTCCAGCAATGTAAATTATATTCTGGCGGGTAATTTGTATGAATTTTATGAGCTAAATAAAAATAAAAATTATACTTCACCACGTACAGTATATAAGTAGATGCAGCGGAAAAGTGAAAGTCGGTTCTGGCAAGGTACCGTAAATGAGAAATCGCGGAAAGTGAAACTGTGTAAAGCGGGGGTAATACTGTACGTCCGTGCCCCCCTCCCCCCCCAAAAAAAAAATTTCCGTGACGCCTGCTGGACCACTACTCCACGACCCCCTGACAGAGACAGACACGTTGATCCTCCCCATTCTGGTCAGATAATTATGTGTTAAAGGAATATGCTTCCTTCCTTAGGCTTTTTTTAAGCATTTGCCTCCAGGTGTAATGTTAACCTACATCTATTGAGGATAAAATCTTTCACCTACAAATTGAACAATAACACATTTGCTGTAATCAGACATATCTAGTTGCCTCAACAATTGCAACCCCAGTTGCAATTGGGGTTGCAATTTCAAATTCTGTGTCATTACTAAGAAATAGCGAAGTCTCTGGTACACTCTAAGATTAAGAGAGAAAACGGAGGACTCAGGAGTCTTGATGTGAGAGAAAACGGACTCGTATGATGGGGGACCAAATAAAAAAAGCATAGCTACATGTTTTGTGGACTACAGTATTGAGGTACCCTTTTCATCACTTTGTAATAAACCTAGCTGTGCCTATGTGTGTTTATGATATTTACCATAACATTATATATATATTTAGTGGGTCTAAATGGTCGTAAAATGGAAAACTTGGGGTTGGGTCTTGGGTGCCTGGAACCAATTAGAATAAATCCCATTGCTTCTGTACTTTCGTTATCGCGTTTTTAGTTATCTCGCACTCGGCGGGGTCCCAATTAGGCGCGATAACCAACGGATGATTGTACTGTAGTGTATATACTTGTGACACTGACCAGTTGCTTCAAATAATGGGATGTAGCGAACCTAAATGGCCCTAGAGCGGGCACAGTCACGTATTCATCGCGTATTCTTATAGATTGTGCTGCCAGGCGTACGTTATCCAGTGAATTTAGTCAATATTGTACAGTAACAATGGACCTAAGTGCAAACCTGTATTGTACATGTACTAAATGATTACGGTACTAAAATTGTTATGTCTATTGTCATTATAGCTTGTTTATCCAGGTATTCAAATAAATTACTATCTTACAAGAATCCCACCAATGTAAGTTATATTCACCCAGGTCGTTTGGGTGGCAAATTAAGGGAAGAGCTTAGTCACTCTTAAGTAATGATAAATAAACACCCAGGCAGGCCTTCAGCGCCAACTGTCAAATCTTATCTCAAATAAATAAACAAACGCCAGACATTGTCACCTTACCTCCTCCCCCACCCCCCCCCTTCCCCCCCTCTTCCCACCCTCCTTGTGTTCCCAGACAAAAGATTGGTGATTTCTTTATGTTTATTTTATATAATATCTCAGACTAAAGTTAGGATAATATAATTTGCATTGCTGAAATCCTTGCAAGACAGAGATTAATTTGAATATTAACGTCATATATTTTGCTCAAGAGATAAATATTGTTGTACATTAGTGTACAGTACTGTAGTACATTTATAATATAAATTTTCTCAACTGCATTTTTGGGTAGATTTACATAAATTTTTTCATTTATTTTCATCCATTTACATGCACACACCATACTAAAAGAAAAGTAAACGAAATAAATTACCTTAGTGCAAAGCTGGAGTGCACATGTACTAATTTGATGACGGTACTAAAATTGTTATGTCTAGTGCAAATTATAGCATGTTTATATTCAAATTAATCAGTATCTTACAAGAATCCCAGCAATGTTAATTATATTCACCCAGGTCATTTCACTGGCTTTTTATAAGAGAGAAGCTTAGTCACTTAAGAACTGGTAAATGATAATAATAATAATAATAATAATAATTAACAGTTTATTGAAAGAGCTTGGCAGCCAGAAGGCTGAAAATATACAGTTACATATTTGGGGAATGGGTTTTGAATTACAAATATTATACAAGTAACATAAGTGATACAAATAAGATATATAATAACTAGATGTGGAAAAGCTCAAACTACAGTGCATTTCAACATAGTGACAGTGCAAGAAGTAGTATTTACTGGGAGTGAATACACTGGTTTATTACAAGTTATTGATAATTTTTACAATGGTTGGGACTGGGCTGTTCTTATAGCGATCAGTTCGTGCACGTATGGGCTGGATGCGGTTGTGGTGTCGAACAGCAATTCTCGGGCTAGGGATTTCAGGTGGTAGTAGGAGCTGGTGTCGAGGATGGTGTAGAAGCTTCTTACCAAATTTGCAGATGAGGTCGTGGTGATGGTCAGTGAGAGTCGAAAGGGTCAGTGTGTTGAGCGCTTCTTGATATGTGGAGTAAGAAGGGGAGAGAATAATCTTGCATGCCCTCTTTTGCACTTTTTCTAGGTGTTTACGTTGTGTGGCATTTAGGGAGGAAGACCAGGTAGGGGAGGCATAGGTGAGCTTGGGAAGTATGAATGTTGTGTAAACACTGAGGAGCTCGGGTGCAGGAACTCCGAGGGACTTGAGTCGGCAGAGGAGGTGGAGACGGAAACTGGAGGATTTGACAACTTCACTGACGTGTGGTTTCCAATTTAGTTTGTTGTCTATGGTGACGCCGAGGAGCTTAGTGGCATCTACAACCTGGAGTGTGTTCGGACCTAAAGTAATGGAAGGAGGTGGGACAATGTCGGAGGAGAGGTTGATGTGCATAACCATGGTCTTGGTATGGTTGATGGTGACATGGTTGTTGGTGGCCCAGTTTTGGAGACTGTTCAATAAATCCTGAAGGGCGGTATAGTTGGGAGCAGAATTGTTGGACGCTGACTTAATGGTGAGTCGCCGACATATTTCCAGCGAGCAGGGGTTTCTCTTAGGGCATCATTGATGAGCATAAGGAAGCAGAGTGGTCCCATCTTGGTGCCTTGGGTGACGCCACAGGTGAGTGACTGAAAGGTGGAGACAGCCCCTCGGAAGCGTACAGCTTGGCGTTGGTCACTGAGGAAGTCTGTAAGCCATGGTATAAGACTTCTCCGAAGCCCGAGGTCAATAGCTTTGTTGATGATTATATTGTGGTCGACTAGGTCGAATGCTTTAGTGAAATCAATGAAGGCAACAGCTACAGACGTTTTTCGTTTCTCAAGATGGCGGTATATACAGGTACATGCGTTAGACCTTGGGCCGGTGCCAACTGTCAAACGTACTACCTCCCCTCCCCCCAAGCCCCCTCGCTCCCTCCCTCCCTCTCCCTCAACTGCCCAGCATTGCTGGAATCCTTGTAAAACAGTGAATTATTCTGATATAAACGTCATGTATTTTGCACAAGAGATAAAAATTAATCACCTGTATCACATTACAGTAGTGATTTAAGAGTAAAAGTGTATATGTAAGTATATAGTATTCCACATACACATAAGTATAAATACAAAGTTTATGTGATGATCGGACGTCCATTTCGGTTAACGTCACGTTTCCAAGAGCGTATCTAGGACGTTAACCGGCGCATGACTATACTTCAATTATGTTCAATAATTGTTAAAATGACTAAAAAATTTAATATAAAACTTTTAAAATTATTGAATAGTATAAACTTCTTAACATTTACTACAATAGTAAGGAATTTAAGCCCTAGAACCGATTACTGTATTGGCAGACTAATACTACAGCTGGTGGACTGCCAAATGCAAGCGAAAACATGTTGAGGTCGGCTCGTAAAAAACTCGTTAATCGAGGGATTGCTCATTAACCTAAGTTAAGAATCTTATGGAAGGTAACTCGTTAACCGAGGCGCTCATTAACCGAGGGATCACTGTAATTGATTCGGTTAACAAACGACTCTGTAGAACGAATTGTGTTCGTTAACTGAGGGACCACTGGTCCACTGTATGTAATTGTACTGTATACAGTTTACAAATTATAATGTTGATATTAATATATAAAACCGTAGATTCTTTCTCCAATTTATTTTTATTTATTTTTTTATGAAAGTGGAAACTATTCTTCTTTTTTTCCACCCACATAGTAATGGAGCATGATTGTCAATTTTTTTTCTGAGTTTTATCATCCTTTTTATATTTATGGTTATTATTGTTATTATTATTATTATTATTATTATTTTTATTATTATTTATTGTAATTTTTATTTTTTATTATTATTATTATTATTATTATTATTATTATTATTATTATTATTATTATTATTATTATTATTATTATTATTATTATTATTATTATTATTATTATTATTATTATTATTATTTCCCTCCCTCAGGCCACGATGTGGGTCAGTCATCTGTACCCGGGTGGGCTAATCCCCTTTTAAAAATAATAAGTATTTTTACATGGTTACCAAACTGTGCAAAAGGTATGGACATATTTGAATCACAGTTGAGCTTATACACCCTTTTTATTTTTCAGGATGGATAAGCTCCATATGGCTCTGACTGAGCTCTGCTTTGCTATAAATTACAGCAGTCAAATCCAGGTGTGGGAATATACTTTTGCTCCCAGAGAATATCTGTATCAACATTTGGAACAAAGGTAATTTATTGTTGGGAAGTTTGTGGTTTCCATGCATCAGATTTGGCCCCCACAAAATATTTTTTTTTCTTAGATTATAAGCTGAATATTTAAGTTGTCTATTATAACATAAGTGTATAGTTAAAAGTTATTCTTTTTTTTATTATTGATTAATGATATGGATTTATGTTAAAAACGCTGCCTTTTGCCCTTTAGTACAAGTTTATATGGATGATGACTGTTCTATAATTTTGTTTATTTTTTATTAACAGTTATATGCTACTGTACAGTGAAAGGTTGACTTCGACTCCACTTTGAACATACTGTACACACTTTTTTTTGACAGGTTTACACGGGCCTTAGTTGGGATGGTGATGCACAATCCTGACACCAATGAGATTGCTAAACCTTCAGAGCTAGTAGCTAGTGTTAAAACATATATGAGTGTTTTACAGACAGTTGAGTATTATGGTGAGTATGGTAATCAGTTCTTTTCATTCCTGTTCTTGTGAATTTTGTTCAGGAATTTAGTTCTGAGTACTTTAGTACAGTCTTTGTCATGAAAGAGTTTAGGTAAAAGCACATAGTAGATGTACAGTCTTTTATATATTCCAGAAATTATTGGTAAAAAGTTATGTGAATCTCCAATACAGTATTATTATTGAACCAACTGTTGATCTTGTGTGGTGAAAATGGTAGACACATACCTCTGATGATTTAAATAACAGAGAAAAAGTGAAATTGTTAAACAAAACATATCTTGGACTGCATATATATTAATAGAATTAATCACAGTGCACATCGACATCACCCGAGTGTTCAACAATGTCCTTCTGCAGCAGACTCAGGTTCAAGATAGCCATGGGGAGAAGACCATCACAGCACACTACAATGCTTGGTGCGAAAATCTCTCTCATTTTAGATTTTGATGTAGCACAAAAGAAATTAATTAAAAATGTACAGTATATATTTGAAATAAAATACTTTGAAATGTGCTCTAACTTATGCAACTATAAAAAAATCGTCAATAATGAATAAGTTTATCTCAGAATATTTGCATCTGAGTTATTTTATTGTAAACTTATTTATTATTTTTTATTCTTTGTGTCACACCCCACATATCCCACTCAAACACATGCTACTGTGATTTCTGTTACTTCTAAGCTGCTTTTTTCTTCTTGCGTCCAGAGTTCAGACTTCATAGATATATATGCCATAATAACGGCTTAACTATTCTCTAAACTCCATCTTTGCCTTCTCTGACAGCTTCCTCTCTGTACATGCAAATATATTTTAGGTACCTGTATAAAGCTGTATGTGCCTTACAGGTATTCTGAAATTCTCCTACGTCGTGTGAGTGCTGGCCACATTGTCTTCTCCAACAATCAGCGTGCCTTTGTCTCTCTCACTTCTGAGGGAGCCCAGCCCTTTGCTGCTGAAGAATTCTCAGACATAAATGAGCTTCGAGCATTAGCAGAACTTATTGGACCATATGGCATGAAGGCATTAAATGAAAATTTGATGTGGCACATTGCTAACCAAGTTCAGGAATTGAAGGTACAATTATGTAAAAGAATATGTAAATTTATATGTTATTTTTAGATTTTCTTAAAAGTTTTCTCCCATTTACTACCATACTAAATAGATTATGGTCTCTTATGGTGGCGATCACTTTAATAGTCAATTACTTCCCTGTTCATTTTACTTATTCTTTCCTTCTTTTACAGAAACTTGTAATTCTGAACAAGGAAGTTTTGCTCTCCATGAGAACAAATTTTGACAAACCTGACCAAATGAAGGAATTGTTCAAGAAATTGCAGCGTACGTATACATGATGTTCTGTATGTTATGTTTTAAACATACAGTATGTTAGATAAAGGAATAATTTTTTAAGTAATGGTATTTATATTCCTTTACATATGTATAATACACATGATAGTTTTTGTTTATAAGGCAGTGGCTTCTTTGTTTATATGCTTATTAAGGCACATATCTGAATTAATATCTAATGCTATAATCTATCTCTGCTGAAGGTAGGTATGTATGTATGTGTTATTATTGTTTGAAGATGTTACCAAAGATAAGGTAAATACCTCAGTTTTTTGTTTTTTCTATTTGCCATTTCTTATATTTAGTGTAGATCTTAACACTTTTCAATTTCAGTACGTAATACATCTGACATTTCTTTCTATTTAAAGTTATTATCATTCATATTATTTTTACATATAGTCCTTATTTATTACAAGGCTTCTACTCTTGAAAATTGTTGTTTTGTGTAAAATTGCAATATGAGAAACCAATTTTCCCATAAAAACCAATGTATTAATGGGGGATGCCTTTTGGGTAATTGGCTGATTTTGTGTGCTGTACTGAAGTTCTGTATATAAATAGAAAAAACAAAACATGAAATACATACATATATACAAGAAATACAGTACAATGTATATACAGCATGCCCTTAAAATTTGCGGGGGTTTGGGTCTGAAAATGGCTGTGAATTGCCAAATCCGCTAATATCATTTGCTGACGGGGGGGACACTTATTTCTTTTACCTGGATTGTATATGTGTGTGTGTGTGTGTTACCACACACACACATACACACACACATATACAAATAAATAATGATGGGAAAATTCTCTCACAAATAATCAGAAACAAGTCAACAAAATGTATCAAAATGTAGAAAAAATGTGAGAGTCTACCCTCAAGTCTAGTCCATGCTTTGTTATTAAAGATGAGTTTGTGGGGTTGTCATACGGCAATTTTTTCCTAAAAATTACTGTATCTAGAACGAATGGTGTCTGAGTACCGGCTGGGTTGATACGTAGATCAAACTTACAGAATTTCTTTCATAGCCATCTAGCCAACCCAACATGAAGGTTGTCAGTAATTGCGGTGTAATACTGTACTTTTTTTCACAATATGGATGTAGGATGGTGTGTGCATGTAACCGAGTAAAAATAAATGAAGAAAGTTACACACAGTCATTTCTGCTACAACACGTGTTTTGTCAACACGAATTGGTTGTAACGTGATTGATGAATAGGGGAACGCTGTTTGTAAAACGCAGACTTTTGCAGACGAATGTTGGCTATAGCGCGATTCCATCCTCAATGTTTTAAGTGTAGCGTGGCGCGGGATTATGCAATGTTTACAGTTCACATTCGACGTCACATGTTCAATTGATTTGTGTGTTTTGTTTGTGAAGTGTTTTTTGAGAGGTACAGTGACCCCTCGTTTAACGAACGCCTCGGTTAACGAAATTTCGGTTAACGAACTGCCTTCCATAAGGATCTTCAATTCGGTTAAAGAACAAAAATTCGGTTAACGAATTTCTTACGAACCGACCTCAACATGTTTTCGCTTGCACTGACCGGGCAACCAGCTTTAGTATCAGTCCGCCAATACATTAATCGGTTCTAGGGCTTAAATTCCTTACTATTTTAGTAAATATCAAGAAGTTTATACTATTCAATAATTTTAAAAGTTTAATATTCAATTTTTTAGTCATTTTAACAATTATTGAACATAATTGAAGGTAAAGTGACTAGTTTAATGCGCGGCATCCAGCCTCTTAACACAGCAAACAGGAGTTACTGTCTCTCTCTGTTCACTGGAGGTAACATCTTGCTTGAGAGACTCTTCAACTAAACACTTTTTTTCTGTGTTTCCAAGCAAATTATTGGTCATTTTGAAATATATTTTACATATTGACAATATATAATGCAGTGCAGTGTTGATTTAAAAAAAATAATCTGAATTACACCAAGAGAGCTAAAATTTTATGGGTGAAATGGCACCAAGGGGTGACTTCTCTTCCACCCCAATGCCTTCTCTTCTTCCTTCTCCTCCACCCCCATTCTAAATCCCATCATCATCATCATCATCATCATCATCATCATCATCATCATCCAGGAGCCTTCTACAAACACACCTCAAAGTAAGTGAACTTTTCTACCATTTTTGTTGAATTTAGGAAATTTTCGGTGAGCTGGAACCAATTACCCAAAACCCATTGAAACAATGGTTTCGGTTAACGAACTTTTAACTAACGACCTTCTGAACGGATTGAGTTCGTTAACCGAGGGGTCACTGTACTCTAATTTTTTTTTTTTTTTTTCAAATTTAGCTGTTGCCCACAAATACCGTATGAAAAGAATAAATAAAAAGAATGTTTCGCACTGAAGACTAATAACGGTTTACACCAGCGCTCTCAGTTTACATTATGTGATCAGTTGAATCGCACTGTTTTTGTCGAGTGCTCTGTGAAGTGTCCGTGATTTTCGCTGTTTTTTCCAATTTTGTTGTGTTAGCCATGAATATGGAAAGGCAAGGTAAGAAGAATGTTTCCAAGAAGCGCTCTGGTGATCGAATTGCTGGTGGTGAACACGAAAGAAAGGCTATAGCACTACTGCTGGAACAAGCTTGAATGCTAGTAGATCTGTGAGTTCACAGCCAAAATAATCTGCACCTAACCCTATTTTCTCCATATGCCCTGTTAATTTTATTGCGTGAATTTCTATAGCGCGAGTTTTCACAAGAATGCAACTATCGCATTGTAGCAGAAATGACTGTACTGTATATCTATCTGAAAATATGAGTTGAAAACAACCATAGCACCTCACAGCTTGGGCCAGTAGCCTGGTGGTTACAATGACGAGCTAACATAGCTATAATACCATGGTCAATCACTTAAGCACTATTCTATCAGTAAACATTAATAATAACAGTAAATCCAGTGAAATATGGCAGGGAGCAAGGAGAGTTACAACAGCAGAAAACGCGCTAAATAACAAACACAGTAACTCCTGTTGCCAAGTGTACGTATGAGAGAAATACATATTTTGTAGTCTAACTTGAAAATGGTACAGGCTCATTGATAAACAAATTATGTAAACCATGCATTTTTCTTTGATAACATAGTAAGAAACATTGTGTCATTACTAGAGTGAATGAATTAACCCTTACGCCCCGGGTGATGTACTAAGACGCCCTACTAGCACGCCCTGGGTGATATACTAAGACGCCCCACTAGCACGCCCCAGGTGATGTACTAAGATGCGCGCCATTTCCTGCAACTGTTTAAATGCCCAGAGCGGATTATCAGGTTCCAATGTGACTATTTGCCTGTCATGCCACACCTCCGCCACAGGGAAGCTTCCTGAACGTAATTACCTAGTTTTGTTTGTTTCATTTCCATTGATTGTCTGTTTTATCAGGTATCAATTTAATACAGTACAGTATTGCTAAAAGTAGAGTAGTTGTATTGTAGTGTAGTATTACCAGAAAATAATGCCATGATTATGTTATTAATGTATTTATTTGTGGAATTATTATTATTTTATTCATTATTTGCCCTACCAAACACAAAGACAGCCAGACAGCCTGGTGACCGACTGGCGAGTGTTGCCAAGCAATTTTTATAAAAAGTAATACAAATAAAATATTCTAAATTAATTATTAATAGCAAATAAGTATTATGATCAGTAAATATATGCATTATTGGCCATCTTGGACACAAAGGCAAGCTAAAAATAGCTGGTAAGTGCGTAGGTGACCACGAGCTCAGCTGTCAAAACAATACTGACACCTTATAGCCCTCCCCCTCCCTCCCTCAGCACTGTCAGGGAAGTTTCTAGAGGGTCAATATATAGTTTTTCTTACTTACTTTTTATTTTTTTATCATTTAAAAAGGTTAAAAATTATTTTTGGAAAGTTTTAATTTTTCTCAATTTAATTTACCCCCACATGGGGGGTACTGCCAGTGGTACCCTAACCTGGAGCTTAAGGGTTAATATACCCATAAACAAAAATTGACAACTCTATTATAAAAAAAAACATATTAACACTCACCATTTCATGCTGGCAGTTTGTGTAGAGACTGTTTTCCTCTCTCCCCTGCCACTGATGAATATCATAATGAAAATGATGAATGATGATGATATCAATGAAGATGAAGGCAAGGGAATTCTAAGTGCTCCTCATTTGCTTTGAAAGAGGAGAGCGGAGGGAGGTTAGAGCTGGGGGCGGCAAGAGGAGGGTCGTCCATGTTGGAATCAGAGTCAGAAGGAGATGCACAAACAAAAGGAGCGTGAACAGGAGGCTGAGGCTCTCTTGCAGGAGTGGATGAAGGCAGGAAGTACATGGTGATTGGAGGGTGGGCAACCTTGCGCATGAGTCCCTTCATTATTTCCCTGTAAGGAAGTAGGAGTTGCTCCAGACCTCTCTTGAAGATGATTGATCACTCGAAAGAGGGATCGGTCTCAAATAACATGTCCACGAGTGCTCTACTAGCCAGCAAGAACCTGTTGAGGCCTGTGACGTTTAAGGTGGGCACCTCCTCCACTTCACCTTCTTCCTCCTCATCCTCACGACATTGCTCCTCGACAAGCTCGGCCAGCTCTTCCTCGGTCAGCTCTTTCCCATCATGACCCAGGAGCTCTTCTTGCACTTCTTCCTCCTGAAATTCGTTGATCCCCCTCACCTCCCGCTTGACGGGCAAGCTGGACTATGTGCTGCACATCCTGGTCGACTGTGGGGAAGCCAGCAAAGTCGTTCACTACCTCTGGCCACAAGGCCCTCCAGCAGGAGTTAACACAGAGGGCTGCCAGGTCATTATGGCACTGCTGGATGAAGGAGGTGCAGTCTGCAATGGAAAACTTCTTCCACATTTCCTGCACTAACTCGGCACCATTCCGTGTTTCGTCGTACAAGGCCTGCCGTATCCTGCTGAAGGTATGGGTAATGTACTTGGCCTTCAAGACAGCGATGACTCCATGGTCGAGTGGTTGGAACAATGATGTGTTCTTGGGCAGAAAGATCACCTCAACATTTCTGTTTGCGACTTAGAGGGCCTCGGGGTGGTCAGGGCAGTTGTTGACCACAAGAAGGACCTTAAACTCCTGGCCTTTCTCCAGGTAATCCTTGACCTCCCCCACAGAACAGTTGTGAAACGAGTCGGTGAACAACACTGCTGTCATCCAGGCTTTCTTGTTATGGTGGTAGAAGACTGGGAGGAGGTGCATGTCTTTGTTCTTGCATGCACATGGGCTTGATCATGTGTCCTGCAGCATTGCCACATAGCAAGAGAGACACACGATCTTTGGCCACCTTGAAGCCCGGTGCACTTCTTTCTTTCTTGGAAATGAACAGCCTTGCTGACATCTTTTTCCACCACAAGCCAGTTTTGTAAACAGTGAAAACCTGCTGTGGCTTGTAGCCCTTCTGCCGGATAATCTCAGCAAAGATCACAGGACACTCCCTAGGTGCTACATCATCTGTCAAGGGTGAATCATCAGGGATCTTCAAGTTGTACAGGTTGTAGTGCTTCTTGAAGTTCTCAAACTACCACCTTACTGGCATTAAAACCTTTCTTTGAGGTATCACCAGAACCACCAGCACTAGCACCACCTTCACTACTCACTTCCCCTTTGTCACCTTCCTCAGCATGGAATCTGTCATACAGGACCTTGGCTTTGTCACAGATAAACTTTTGGCTGAGAGGGATGTGGCAGCGGTTAAAGTCCTCAATCCAGATGTTCAGGGCTTTCTCCATCTTCACCGTAGCTGTATCCCTCACATTAGCAGCTACCTTGGCAGAAGAGGGGGCACTTTGGGCAAAGCTTTGGTGACTCTCAAGTTTGTCCAGCAGATGTATCTTCTCCAGTAGGGTCATGACATTCTTTTCTGTCTTCACTTGTTTGGGCACCTTCCTGTGGCTGGATGAAAGTGGTTGGGGGCTTTTGGGAGTCATCACAAGCACGAGGAGCACAGTTGTTAAGAGATTAGAGTAGCACACACACGAGACGGACAAGTGTTTATCCCGAACTGAGGTGGAGCAAGCACGTGGGCCAGCCTCACGGGACAACTGAGATATCTTACGGGACCCCACAAAACTTGCGCACTCCCTGTCCTGGCCGTGAAAATGCCGCCAACTTTAAAACTACCCACATACATTCTTGGGTACATCCAGGGTGTCATCTACGAATAATCGAAGGCCACGAATTAAAAACCCATGAATTATAAGGGCATGTTGTAATTAATACAACCGAGAAGCATGTGCATGTTCTACTTCTCATGGCCACCACAACCATCTACACCCATTATTACCTCTCTTATGCCATTAAAGCAATAAGTATGTGTTAGGTATAAGAGTGTATAAAAAGTTAGAAAATTATATAATATTGATTGATTTATTGTGTGCATGTTCTCCCTCCCAAGGCAGTGAGTTGAATGATGTGTCTCTGTGCATCTAGACATACAGAATAGAACTGGTACTGTACCACACAATTTCAAATTGAGTTTAACAAAATTTATTCACTCACCAAGTACTGTCATCAGCAAAATGCTCACATCATTGGTGCACCTCCAGTGATTCAAATTAAACTACTCACAACACTGTTCTCTACCACTGCTACCATCTGATTATCATGTTCAGACATTTTATTAAGTTTTGTTTGGGAAAGAGAGATGATCTTTTGAAATTGTTTTTATTATGTCACCAAATACCTGTTACAACAACTTCATAATATTTTTTTTCCGCAGAGGTAGACAGTGTTTTGTCACGTATGCAGATAATTGGTGTCATCCTGTGCTTCCGAAAGTTGGCTCAGGAAGCGCTTGCTGATGTTCTTGACAATCGCATTCCATATCTGATGTCATCTATAGCTGACTTTAAGCACCATGTACCCAATGGAGATACCATGGTTAGTGTTAACATAAAGAAATATTAAGTACAAAAGGTCTATGACACTAGGTATTGATAAAACATCTATTATAACAGAGTTTGATTTCTTGGTAATGTTGAATAGCGAGGGTGAGAGAAAGTGTGGGAATAATGGATAGAAAGAGATATTAGGATAGATTGACAGAAATATAGATACTGAATAAAATAGAGAAGGAATAATAGATAATGGGTTACCGTATATACTCGTGTATAGTTCGAGTTTTTAAGACCAAATTTTTAGGCAAAAAATTGGGGGTCGACCTCTACATGGGTAATAGTTTTGTTAGGTTGAAAACTATTTACCAGTTACTGCCAGTAAACAATGGAAATGTAAAATATGTACCAGTTAGTAATGAAAAATTGTGCAGTTCCTTCAGCAGATGAAGCTCACCAACTTACAATAGGCTAAATTACCTTACAACGAGCTTTCAGTAGTCTATGTTGAAGTTCTTAGCACAGGCTAACTTATCATATCATATACGGTATCACAGTTCTCATTGATCTACAAAAAATACCGGTAATAAAAACCTTTTTGATATTTCACACTTAATATAATACCCGGTAATCTACTTCAACCTCCTATTGTTTACAACGACGCATGACGCACCACCAGCTGTTGCGTATCAGCTAGACGGTACACGTGTTTTTCGAATCGTTTTCAGTTAAGAAGCTGTTACATCACATGTATATTTTACCTTAACTGTGCTTGAATGAATATATTCTCGGAAATAAATAGTAGTTTTGCTGAAACGTGATGTATTTTAATGTAAAATAGGATAAAATACATGACAAAAATAAATGATTTTACCTAACCTTCCGATGTTCAAGAGAAGTTACTCGTTTATTTTTAATAGTTTTTGGTTAAAATATTGTTATATTACAATGATATTCTATTCATACTGTGCTTGATATAATGCATTCACGGAAATGTATTATTTTTTCTGAAATGACGTACGTATTACAGTGGAAAGTGGGATAAAATCATGACGAAAACACTTGACTTTCGCTTTGTTTCGTTGTTCAAAAGATGTTACCATAATCGCTTTTCGAATGGTTTTCAGTTAAAAAACTGTTGTATTACAATAATATTCCCTCCTAATTGACTTGAATAAATACTTGAATGGAAAAATACAATATTTTTGTTGAAACTACCCCTCGTTTCAGTGTAAAGTGTCGTAATAATAAATGGTAAACAATTTGCCTTCGGCACTCGGTGTTTCAAGCACAGCGAGCCTCAGTTTATAGGACGTAGAGTGTTTTTACTGAAGGTTTTGTTGTTCCATTACCCTAAAAAATACGGGTCGACCTATAAACGAGGGGGGGTTATAGACGAGTATATACGGTATATGGAGCTTATACATACAGTACAGTATAATGTATTTCAGTATTACTATCAGACACGTTAAATGATAATAATAGATGGCTGGTCTTGACGTAAATTATATACAGTATACCGTAAAAAAATCCAGTGGAAATACAGGGGATATAAATATATATAACAATATATGCTTGTGATTACTTGCATGTGTTTATGTGTAAAATGGAAGATCTTTTGTATCAAGCATGGAAAGTTAGAGTTTGTCATACAGATTTTAGAGATATAAGGTTAGACACATCGTCATATCTAATACAGTGGTCCCTCAGTTAACGAACGGTTCGATTAAGGAATTAGCTACCATAAGGATTTTCAGTTCGATTAACGAACAAAACTTTGATTAACGAACTCCTTATGACAAACACTTTTGTTATGCTCATCAGCTGATCAGCTGAATGGCTAGTCCGCCAATACAGTAATTGGTTCAATGTTTACATTCGTTTCCAGTGAAGTAAATATCAAGAAAGTTGGTCCCTTGAATATTTCTGCATTTTTTATATTAAAATTATTGGTCATTCTGAAATTTAGTTAACATATTGATAATATAGACAGTACAGGGAACAGTTTTTGTGCACCCATCAGCTGATTGAATCACCCAACAACCCTTCTCAGTTTAACTTTGTTTACAGTGGAGTGAACATCGATTTTGTTGGTCTCTTGAATATTTTTGCATTTTTACATTAAAATTATTGATCATTCTGAAATTTAGTTAACATATTGATAATATACAGTGCAGAAATTATTATGAAACATGAAGAAGGCATTAGAATCAATGAACTCTGAAAAGAGTGCCTCTACAATCAACTGTTTGATATGTAAACAAAGCTGCCGGTAATACGACATACACACCTCAAAGTAACTTAGAATACAGTATTCTATTGTTTTTTATTTATTATTGTACTGTATACTGTACAGTATAGTACTGTATTTAGTTTATATTAATGTTTTCTTAATTCTGTTACTGGTATACAGTACTTTGTATGTATCTTTTCTGTGAGTTGGAACCAATTACCCAATATCCCATTAAAATAATAGATTCAGTTAATGAAATTTTCGGTTAACGAATGACTCTGGAACGATTTGTGTTCGTTAACCGAGGGACCACTGTGCATTACTTCTTTCTTACTTTCTTGTGAAATGGATCATGTAGTACAAAAATATTAAAGAAGGTGTGTAATATTATGACTTAATATTATAGAGAACAGTGCAACTCAAGTATAGAAGATGACAGGAAAGGGTTAAAACAACCTGTAGAAATGTCTACACACAAGTACAGTACTGTATTGGTATTCATAAGTTGCACATCATCTCTATTTTATGGACATTCCCATGCTTGTGTAGTTTAGACATGATTACTTGATAGCATAGTTTCCTGGTTGCTGTTAGACAAATCTGAATCCATTTTGAATGCTGATGCCCTTCCTATTGCCAGTCCATTTTTACAGTGGGAACTATGCTTTATATGTAGGACTTCCAAGCACCCTATTGGCTAAAAAGGCAGGGAGGGTTGCAACTTCCTGAGGTAATCAGAGATTACCCACCTACATCCAAGTAAAAAAAAAAAAGAAAATCATAACTTGAACTGGGATCATCAGATCCCAGTCTGGCAGCTCTCAGAACTTGACCATTACGGTCATTTATATGATATAATAAAAAATATAAATGAAATGAAATCGCGCAAAATATGAGATCTTACTTTAGTGTAAAAGGTTGTGTTGATTGCACTATTATTTTTATTTTATTTTTTATTTTTATTTTTTTTTACGGGGATTAGTCCACCCGCGAACAGGTCACTGACCCACATCGGGGTGGGGGATATAATAATAATGCTAATAATTAATAAAAAATTATAAAAATAAATAAAAAATTTAATAGAAAATAAAAATAAAATAATAATAACACAATTTTAATAATAATAATAATAATACTGTATTAATAATAACTATAAATAAATACAAAAATTAAAAACTAAATCAAGAGTGAGAAACAATATAAAGTATGTACAGCATGTTGTGTTCTTAATAGTAAGAGAAACAATTGAGACCCTGCAATTGTGTGTAAATGAGGTAGAATGTCAGATCAGCAACCTGGGACTTGGTCACAATATTTGTGGTGTCATATAGCAGCAGGGTCTACCATTAGACAACACATTATGCTTCCAATATCTTCCCAGGCGGTAGTACCTCCCTGTTTGGTAGCTGCCTACTATCTACTTCCTGACGTGTTTTACCAATTTTTATCCCCAGACTTGAAGAGTGAGGTAATGCAGCAGTCATTTGTCATATGGATCTACTTTGTACTGACAAATACTAGAAGTTTGAAATGTGCTCTATATATATATATATTTAATGTGAATGTTGTTCTCTTAGGATTTAGAACAGATTGAATATACTATTTGAGAGTTATGGAAGTTACAGTAGTCAACTTTTTGTTGGGATGGAGGGACAATTACTGTTGTTCTAACTGTTAACGTTTAAAGTAACCCTCAATATACAGGTTTGATCCCTAGAGGAGTTGATAAGTGTTGAGGTTGCAGATAAAGGTAATTTTTTTACATCATAGGAAAAGGTAGGATGGTTTAGAATGTGTAAAGCTTTCAGCAGTTTATTGGAAGTTATGGACTCAATAATTAGACAGACCCCTTTTTCCCTTATACACTATGTCTTTTGATAAAGTAATTTTTCCCTAAATATGTAATAAGAATGCCATTTCATACACTGTCATAAAAAATTCGCCTCATGACATGTTTAGGAATTTCTCTGTTCATTACAGTACTGATTTTCTGCAATTATATTTTTATGCTTCTCTGTTGTATATTGATGATAATTGTACATAGTGATATAATTGCCTTGTGTGCAGGTAATGGATTTTTCCAGCAACAGGTTTTATACATTGAGAAATTTATTGTTTCCTTTCATGAATTTCTTACAACTGATGCATACAGTATTAATTTTTCTCAAGAGAATTCTTTGCTTCGACTATTTCAGATCCATTATGGAAGTCTATAGTTCTGCTTCTTAATAACACAATGCTTCATAATTGACGAACCATTATAGCTTCCCCTGATTGATTGATGTGAAAAATTTCAGCCAGAATGTTTGAGCTCTTTTATTTATTTTATTGTGTTTATTTAATTTGTAATTGATAGTAAACATAAGAAATTAATAAATACGAGTACATGAACTCTTAATTTCATTAATGTACTGGGCTCTTGGTTCTAACTTATTTCCAAAATATATATAAATGACCAAAAGTAAAGTAATACCGAGTAACTTCTACTATTACCATACATTACTAAAGTCCACAAATATCTCAAACACCACTGGCTCTATGATCAGCTTGTTAGGCAGTTTCCTTCTAGCAGTTTTCTTATAAAGAAAATCAGGCTTCTTGGAAACTTGATATCAGGTTTAATGTAGCTAATCATGTCCAATAAGCTTTTGATGGAGTTCACATTAGGCTCAACTTAATTTTGATGAAATTATGTCATGAGTTTAATTACACCTTTTTGATATTTCCTTTCAAGGTGCAGCTTGCTTATTTAAATTGTTATGATGAGCCTGAGATGTATTTAAACTCCATCTGAGGTTCAAACAGCTTATGCTATTATACTTGAAACTGTGAGAAAGAGTTGAGGATTGCAGGATACTAATACACTATTCCTTCCCATGTGATGCGGGGGTTGTTCATGAGCAGATTGAGAACATTAAGCTCCAGGTTAGCAGAGAGTGAGTTCTTTTTAGCATGCCTGGGAGATGGTGGTGGTAAAGGTGATGGTAAACGTATTGTAATTGGTGCTGGTAGTAATAATATTGGTTGTGGAGATGGTACTTTACCATGTATGCTGTAGTGTGGTAATTGGCTCAAAACTCAATAATATACAAGTCAAAATAGGAAACCCCAACATCTATGCACGTTTGTGAGAATCTTGGGTTTCTAATTACTGTATTATTGATATTGAAATTTGCTCTGATTTAGTGCTAATAGCATTAAGAAGGAGCACAGCAGAGAGCCTGCACATCCTTCAGATTTCTTCAGTTGCTTCATTTTCAATGTCATGATTGGACACAGATACTTCTGAGTAGGACTGAAGCCTGTTGGTTACTGCAGCATTTTTCAATTATGCATCAAACTACATTTGTTTACTAATTGTTTTCTGGTTTGGGGATATTTTTTATATATTTATTAACATGTTGGATATTTGTAGACAGTAACACAACTGGGGGATTTTAACGTTGTAGAATTCCTCTCGTATACTGTGCAAAATTCATTACCTTTTCATGCTAATATCAGTATTAATGATTTGGATTGAGTTATTTGTAAATTATTGTCCCAGGATTTTGAGTGATGATTGTAATGTGTAAATATAAAGTGCTGTTGAGGTGCATTACTCTATTCCATGTTTTTTATTTATATTCTTTAGGCTTGATGTCACCAGTCAATATATCCAGAAAGAAGTAGCTCTTTTAATTCTATTTACTTATACAAGTTGATTTTGTCACATTTTACTGTATAGTATACTAAAGTAAATCTAACTTTGTATTAAGAAAATGTTCAAGTATAACAAGACAACAGTACAGTATCAAACTTTTCCTAATGAATTTTTCCAAAGTTACATGCTGTACAGTATATTTTACACATTACAGTACATCCATATGTTTGTGATATAAATCTAGCATAAGAAGTTTTTTGTGTTGGTGTGGTTGTGGTAAATACTAACATTGGCACAGAATAATCTAACATGCGATAAGTATTCTGATATACCCTCTAGTTAATGAAAACTTATATGAATTTGCTTTTCATTCATATTGCATTATAGATTTCAATACAGTATTATGTTACAAAAAATACATTGGAAAAGAAGCTCAATCTATTGCCAGGAGGAATTATTTTTTCGCTGTAGTTTAATTCTTATTAGTTTGATTAATGAGTGCGTGTTTCATTCAAATACAGAGTCTTTAAATGCAGCCGTCGGGCAGAGCAGTTTTTCAGACAAGCAAATGACCAATAACATTTTAACATGCAGTTGTTTTGCATTAGACTGTATTATTTACTTTTTTAAGTATTTATACGGTTACAGAAAAAAACATTACCACATGCAGTGTATAGGTATTAGGATGTCAGTGAGAACAGTGTTTAAAGCATGTTTTCTGTTATCTCTGTAATTTTTTTAATTCCAAGACTCCCATAAGAACGGGAGGTGCTCTATATTCCGTGCCGCAACAAATGAATCTGGAGTACCTTACCCGCGCTAAATGAGATACGAAGTGATAATAGGTTCATATAGTAATAAGAAAAGAAAAGGAGAATACTTGAGACTACTAAATGAGACTGTAGTGTTATATCTGTGTGGGGATGTGCTGAGATTGTGCCAGTCTATCTTATTTCCCACCACATCATCAGAAAATTCTTACGGTTGTATCCTCTCAAACAAAACCGTGACAGGTGTTTCCAGTTGGGAAGAATGTGGTTCTCATGAGTTTTAAAATTTTAGTTTTTGTCAGCCATTTACGATACATGCTCTTCTTCCCTTAAGTCTCTTATAATTGCTTCATGCTATACAGTACATGCTGTAATGATAATGAGTTAAAATAAATCATGGAAACCTCTCCCTGTGAGTAAAGATTTACTAACTTCAACCAAGAATTGGTACCAAAGATGACAATATTCCAAAGACAAGACAAGACAAGACAAGATATTCTTTGATAGGATTACTGAATTTTTATTAATTAAAAGTTTATAAGGTTAAAACCCCTATTGGGGTGTGTGTCCTATTAACCTATCAAGCTTATTTTTGCCACAGTCCTCCAGGTGTTAGGTCATAAATAGAGGATTGATCTAGAAACTCCATTTTATGACTGAGCATGGACCAGGCAATTTGGTTGCCCTCCTTTATTGCTGTGAATATTTAAGAAGTGAAGCCTAAAATGACAGCTCCTGACTGCTACAGATGACAGTCATGGTGCACAGAGGCTAGTGTGATGTCATAGCTTGAACCATTTACCTTGAATGGAGAATTGTTTCATAAATGATCCTTTTCAAGGCATTCATTATAGTGAGAATATGTTATTATACTATTTCCACGCTAACCTGACCTGTAAGCCACATCCCTATAGCTACAAATAGCTGATTAGTTCTTAGAAAATGCTCTTGCAGCTGTCCATTAAATCAAACTAAATGCATTCACAATTGTTAAGCAGACTTGTTATTCTCTAAAATAATGTTAAATATTTGGACTATCAAAATACAAATGATTTCAAAGCATTAGCACTTCAGAGAGGATGTTAGAAAATTTTAAATATTTATCATAATAGGTCAAAGATGAAATTTGCCTTTGAATGAAGTCTTCATTATTTCTTTGTTTTGTACCAAACATAAAGCAAACATAAACAAATGATACATAACATATAGCACAATGGGCATTGTACTACAGTTTGTGCAGCTGGATATATCCCAAATCATTTATATACTGTATTTACTGGCGTATAAGACGTATTTTTATTTATTTTTTAAATGTATCCGAAATTACCCTGCGTCTAATGCTCCCATATTACGGATGGGACGTGGAGGTGCCTAGCTAGGTAGTCTGGGACAAGCAGTAGTCCACTAAGCAAAAAAATTTTGTTACTAATAATATTACTCATAATGAATACTGAAAAACAAGCCAAATGATCACAATCTATTATCACAAACTTATGGCAAATTTGCAGATGTAAATAATGGGTTGCATTGGCTTAACGGCAGAGGGAAGCTCACAACATCTCACTGTACCTCCTTCCCCAGGATATGTAACCCACACCAGATACATCTCTTACATTATTTTAAGGACTGTATTACCTTTAAGAAACATTTGTTTATTATCTAAATACCCCTAGAAAGATTAAAGAAATGTTAACAGAAAGTTCAGCCACCAGTCAGTCATTTGCAATGAGTCGATGACGATAGCGATGGTGCTACACCCTGGTGGTAGATCGCGGGAACACAAAACATCACAGCCAAAAATACGAGTTTCACATCCTGTCGGTAATTCTCTTGACCAAAATATAAACAAGCCACACAGCTGCTCTGATCAGAGGTAGAGTTGGGTTAGTAGAATGTTACTATACTGTATATGATTAACTGCCTGTACTGATTCCAGTTTATATTGTATTTACATGCACAAAAACATATGTTTTCCCCTATAAAACCACTTTAAAATCACTTTCGATAATTGTATGACGAAACTTACTAAAAAAAAAATAAATCTGCAAAATATCCTTGTGAAATAGGGGTGCGTCTCATGCGGTGGTGCCTCTTGTATGCCGGTAAATACGGTAACTGATAAAACTTGATATACGTAAATACACGCAATCCAGGAGGGGGGGTAAAATGATCAGGAGAACAGCCACTGGACTTCACGACCACATCGACGTGGTGATCAGCTGACAGTGACAGCTCAGCTGGACACTTGATTCGTACTGTCAGTACAGTAGAGCTCGCATTGGAATACTGTACTGTGATGCACAAAGTAACTATACCTCATCCATCTTTGGCCCATATTTTTTTTCATTTGCACCAAGTTTCTTGATACTTGATGACAGAGGATGAAAATGTTAAACCTTTACATTTCTTCTTAAATCTTGTCACAATGTAGCATTTAAGATGGGGAGATGCCAAGTTAGTGGATGAAGTATTTAATTATCTGCTCGTGTGTGTGAGAAATGTTTTTATTGGTTAAGTACCGCAGCGATGACATCTGTTGACATTTGAGAGTTGACGTGTGCTGGCTGTTGTGCGTCGAGATGAGCAAAATTACCGCCAAGTCCAGTGGCTGTTTCTCTGAGCATTTTACCTCCCCCCAGACTGCACGTATTTATATCGAGTTTTAACAGTTATATAAATGATTTGGGATATATCCAAGGGCACAAACTGTAATACATTGCCAATTGTCCTATATGTTTGGTATCATTTGGTACAAAACAAAGAAATAACAAAAAGACTTCATTCGTAAGCAAATTTCATCTTTGACTTGACTTTTTATGATAAATATTTAAAATTTTCTAACATGCTCTCTTAAGTGCTAAGGCTGCGGCTGCACTGAGAGCGGGCGGGCGCGGAAATCCTTGCAGCATTGTAACTCATAGACGTGGCCCATTGGTAGCAGGCGCGAGGTGGCAACGTTTGCCCGCTCTGACCTGCCCGCTCTCAGTGCGGCCGCGGCCTAATGCCTTGTAATCATTTGCATTTTGATTGTCCAGATATTTAACAGTATTTTAGAGAATAACAAGTCTGCTTAACAATTGTAAACATACATTTAGTTAGAATAAATGGACAGCTACACGAACATTTTCTATGAATCAATCAGCTATTTTTATAGAAGAGGGATGTGGCTTGTGGGCCAGGTTAGCATGGAAATACTATATAGTTCATGAGTTAGTCCTATACACCAATGTCTAGGGATCACTAGGGTTTCCAACCAGTTGTCTTCATGTGTAAATAAATGAGCCTCCTGGTCCAGGTTGGGTCATAAAATGTGATTTCAGGATTAATACTCCATTTATTGTTTACTTTTTATTTAAAATATATTAATGGAATCAAAGGTAAAACTTTTTTTTATTTTCCCCCAGTTTGTATTTAATAGTATGCCTTCATTATTGACTTTGGTGTAAAACAAATTATATCATATATTTTGAAAGTTTCCTTTTCTCTATTAAATACATATTTGTTTTTTATATCTTTTAGTATAATTTCCTGTCTAAAAATTTTTGGGATTTCCACTTCCACTCTTTAGTCTTTATGTTTGTACCTTTTTATTCATATGATTTCTCCTTTCCTTGTTATGGTATTCCCAGTTTGTTCCAGTGCTGCTGTTTCTTATATATACTTAAGTACACCTCGTAAATCTTTCTACATTATAACTGATCTTTTTGCCCATTTATGGCATGATATCTTAGATAATGAAGATCTGCTTGACTCTTGTTCCCTCTCATGTATCCCTTAACAACTTGAAGAGTCTTCGCCCCATGCTCATTGTATATGCACACTTTATCTCTCCGTGCATATGAAAAAGCTTGTCTCATACCATTCTTTGTTGGACCTTTTTCATGTCTGTATCCAGTTAGTTATATAGCCAAAATGGTGTTGTTTGACCAGAGTATGTTTCTTAGACCAAATTACCACATTTATCTTAATTATTTATTGTACCAGTGCTGTAGATTGAGTTTCTGTTGTAGAAGAGGAAGATATTTCCTGGTCTTATACTTACCTTAATATGTACAGTATGTCATTAATTTTATAACTTTTGCTTTGTTATACAGTACCTTTCATTATTGTGATTTAGAAAAAAAAGTGAAAATAGATCATCTTCCAATGAGAAGTTGCAGTTATTATTATGTATTCAAGAGTTTGTTGGTTTTCTTTTGAAGTGCAAGGGACTAAATTGTATACATTTTATATACAGTATCTGAAAAGTGTAGTAGTAAAAGCCATCTATATTTTGGTCATCAGAGAATCCTAGCTGTGTTTTGTTTTATGACATTGTGCTTGCCAATTACATATTAGTTTTGATTTAATTCTTAATGTTTCCTTTTGTAATGTAAAGAACATGAAAATATTAATTTTTAAAATGAGTTATTGTATTATTCACTAGTGATATGAACATATTTCGTTTTGTATTCATATAACCTGAGCACTTACATTTGGATAACCTGATAAAAAGAGGAATACATTTGTTCTAGTCTCAGTTCAGTCATTTTCTTATACTTTATTCTAGCTTGTGAATGAGATGTCCTCGGCTGCTGGCCACCCTTGTGATGTTGACCCAGCACTAGTAAATGTATTACGGTCACATAAAAGTGGTAAGAAATTAAGTTTTCAGTTTTATTTGTATTTCTAGCTAAGTGAATTTGTTTTTTCATTGAAATTGAACTTAAAAAAAAGAGAGAAGTTATATTTACAATAATGCAAATAAACTGAAATGGTTGAACTCTTCTCATCTGACATCCTGTGATTGGCTGTCTTGGTAATGCTAAGTAAGTCACACTGGGCTTACATAAGGTACACAAACACTAATGTTCCCTCCAAGCTGATTTTATGAAAAATTATTAATATATTTAATAAAATGCTATTTTCAGTACACTCCCACCAGTTAAGATATTTATATAAACTATACTTGAGATATTAAAATATTTTATATAAATCTTACATGTAGACAGGTTTGACTTTGTGATGGGCAGATTTTTATTCTATTTATTCTACTTTTTACATATATCTTACTTTTGGGAGAAAATGGTCCTAGGTCATTACAGTGTATTAATTTTTGCACCATATTTTGAATTATCCAGTCCTGTGAGCCCTGCCACATTCATGTCACATGTTCTGTACACTTTGCCTACTCCTCAGTTGTGATGGAGATTAGTACAGTGATAAGTTGTGAACACATTTGCATATAAACATTTGACAGTGTGTTGTCCCCTTTATTTTCATGCTTAGGTCTTCCTTCAAAGTGTGTTTTATTAATTTATCAAATCTTAGTTTTTTGCATATTGCAAAGGTTTGGTGAAATGACATTAAAGATTTATACTTTTATTAATCTGTACAAGGTACTGTACTTTTTTCTCATGTACCAATAGAGTAGAGGTATTTATTCACCAGACTTTAGCTGATGTTCAGTGGTTCATAAATTTCTATGGCCATACCTGTCAGGTCCCGAGGCTGCTAGATTAGAGAGATTAACCTGTATAAAGAATCTAAAAAGGAATACCATACCGTATAACTATATAGGAAACTTCGAATTTTGTGAAACACAAAGGTAACCCAGAAAGGACTGAAGAATTATTGTACAGTATTATACTGGTAAGCCGTACGAGTCTAATAATTTTCCCCTCTCGCCCCTTGGGTCCATGGACCAGATGTCCCAAAACTTTGACCTGCAGGTTAGATCTAATCTGCATGCACCCATCAAGGAACAAAAAATTAAAAAGTTATTAAATATTAAGTAGCTATACTGTTCAGTTAAACCAAATAAACATAACTTTACAGAACCTAACAAGACGAGCCTAACCTAAAATAAAAACAAATTAATTTGACGTATATTCAATGTTTCACATCTCTAGATAATATATTACTGGTACATAAATTCAAGCAAATTGTAACTATTTAAATTAGCATTAATGAAATGCTGCTGTGTTTAACCACTGGTGTACAAGGTTCCCTCTCTACTGAATAAAATTGTCTGCCGTTAGCTAAATAAAGTGTGAAAAGTGGCATCGTTGTAGTGAAGGGGTTAATAATTCCTTGTGTCTTCAAAATATCATTTTTATATATATTATAAGTAAAGTAAATCACTTCTTTCATTTCATTAGAGATTTTAGCAGGATGATTATTTTGACCAGCGGGCCAATTTACCTGATACGCTAAATCTACCTAAGTGGTCCCGCCCAGAAAAAAGTTGGGGACCTCTATCTTGTCAGTGTACTGTACTGTATAGTGCATGGGGCCTGTTTTCTTGTATGTAGTGGATATCATTATTATTTGCTCACCATAAAACTTACAGTAATAATGTTTTGTCTAAGAAATTTTACCTTTCTTATTCCTCATGTTTTATTGGTGTTTTTGCAGAGGTTCCAGATGAAGAATTTGTCATCACATGTCTATTGATGGTATTTGTTGCTGTGTCCATCCCTAAGTTAGCTCGTATGGATAGTACAGTAAGTGGTACAGATTATGGTTTCACATTTGTATGGTAATTTATCACTTAAAAGCTTCTCTTTCCTAACATGCCAAATGTAATACTGATTTTATTTTATTATTTTTTTTTTTTACGGGGATTGCCCACCCGGGCACAGGTCACTGGCCCACATCGGGGCCTAGGGGGCGAAAATGTAATAATAATGATAATGATAATAATAATAATAATAATAATAATAATAATAATAATAATAATAATAATAATAATAAAGAACTACAAAAAAATACAAAATGAAAAAAAAAAATCATGCGAGAAACAATATATGACTGTTGTGTTGTCAATATTAAGAGAAACAATTGAGACCCTGCAATTGTGTGTAAATGAGGCAGAAAGTCAGATCAGCAACCTGGGACTTGGTCAAAATTTTTGTGATGCCATATGGCATGTCATTACTTGTCACTGTTGAGTTACTTTTCCAATTCTAATAAGGAAATTAAGAATAAATCGCACTGTAAAGGCCACAGACATATAAGTCATATTCTTTCTCTCTGTAATTCACTCTTGGGAGTATGTGATACATTATGTAAGTTTTTCAGTTGTGCTTATTGGTCACCGCTTTCAGTGCATTCTGAAAGTACAGTGAGTTCTGCTATAACGCGTGTTTTGTCAACGCTAATTGGCTGTAACGCGACTCCACTCGAACGGTTTATTGTGGCTTGGCGCTGGGTTATGCAGTGTTTACAGTTCACGTTTGACATCACATTTTCAATTGATTTATGTGTTTTGTTTGTGAAGAAATGCAGAAATAATTTACCTGTATATGTAATATTTTTGTGTGTGTAATGTAAACAGAGCGCGGGTGTAAAACGCTACGTATTTTGTTTTTCTCTCTTATTTAAAATTTTACAATTTACATATACAGTGACCCCTCGTTTAACGAACACCTCGGTTAACGTAATTTCGATTAACAAACTGCCTTCCATAAGGATCTTCAATTCGGTTAACGAAAAAAATTCGGTTAACGAAGTTTTTACGAACCGACCTCAACATGTTTTCGCTTTCACTGACCGGGCAACCAGCTTTAGTATCAGTCCGCCAATACATTAATCGGTTCTAGGGCTTAAATTCCTTACTATTTTAGTAAATATCAAGAAGTTTATACTATTCAGTAATTTTAAAAGTTTAATATTCAATTTTTTAGTCATTTTAACAATTATTGAACATAATTGAAGGTAAAGTGACTAGTTTAATGGGCGGCATCCAGCCTCTTAACACAGCAAACAGGAGTTAGTCTCTCTCTGTTTTCACTGGAGGTAACATCTTGCTTGAGACTCTCTTCAACTAAATGCTTTTTTTCTGTGTTTCCAAGCCAATTATTGGTCATTTTGAAATTTATTTTACATATTGACAATATATAATGCAGTGCAGTGTTGATTTAAAGAAAATAATCTTGAATTACACCAAGAGAGCTAAAATTTTATGGGTGAAATGGCGCCATGGAGGTGACTTCTCTTCCACCCCAATGCCTTCTCTTCTTCCTTCTCTTCCACCCCCATTCTAAATCCCATCATCATCATCATCGTCCAGGAGCCTTCTACATACACACCTCAAAGTAAGTGAACTTTTCTACCATTTTTGTTGAATTTAGGAAATTTTCGGTGAGCTGGAACCAATTACCCAAAAACCCATTGAAACAATGGTTTCGGTTAACGAACTTTTCGGTTAACGAACGACCTTCTGGAACGGATTGAGTTCGTTAACGGAGGGGTCACTGTACTGTACAGGTATACTGTATACATAAATATTACATAAATTATTTCTGCAATTCTTCACTAAAAAAAACACATAAATCAATTGAACATGTGATGTTGAACGTGAACTACAAACACTGCATAACCCCGTGCCAAGCCACAACACTGTACAGTAAACTTTAAACGCTTCGTATTTAGTTTTCTCTTTTATTTAAAATTTTACAATTTACATATATATTTACTTTGTAAAATTTTAAATAAAAGAGAAAAACTAAATATGTAGCGTTTTACACCCGCACTGTTTACATCACACACACGATCAGTTTGAAACACGTGGGAAGTTTTTAAGCATCCTCAGTGATTTTTGCTTTCTGTCTCCAATTTTGTGACTATGGAAAAGAAGAATATCTCCGGGAAGCGTTCTGGTGATCGTAAAAGAATGGCTATAACACTTGAAGAAAAGCTTGATGTTGTCAAGCGTTTTGAAAATAAGGAAAGAACATGTGATATTGTGTGTGCAACAGGAATAAAGGAGTCTACTTTACGCACCATTAGAGACAATGCAGCAAAGATTAAAGCAAGCTGTATTGCTGGAAAAACCTTGAGTGCTAGCAAAAGTGTGAGATCACGGCCAAAGGAACTTGAGGAGATGGAATGGCTTCTAAGTGTTTGGATAGAAGATCAAACGCAAAAGCGATATGGGACCAACTTCCTCACCATTAAAGAGAAAACCTTATCAATATATGAGGACCTAAAGAAAAAAGCTGAAAATCCTGATGTGGTTGCCTTTAGTACTGGTAGGGGATGGTTTTCTGGTTTTAAGAACTGCTATGCGTTTCATAATGTAAAGTTATGTGGTGAAGCAGCAAGTGCCGACGAAGCAAGTGCCCGGGCGTTTCCTCCCACTGTAAAGAAATTGATTGAGGAAGAAGGCTACACCTTAGACCAAATTTTTAATTTGGATGAAACAGGTTTATACTTGAAGCACATGCCAACAAGAACTTACATTTCCAAGAATGAGCACATGCTCCAGGCTTTAAGGCTGCGAAGGACCGCGTGACAGTGTTGTTGGGTGCAAATGCTAGTGTAAACTTAAAGCTTAAGCCTGTGCTGGTGTATCACTCTGTCAACCCGTTAGCTTTAAAGGGTTACATAAAGTCTACTCTAGGTGTTCACTTTTGGTCAAGCAAAAAAGGTTGGATGACGGGACAAATTTTTTCTGACCTTCTTGTGGATGTTTTTGGAAATGTTTTTAAAAATTTTTGCAAGAAGAATATAAACTAAGTTTCTCCTCATTTTAGAGAATGCGCCAAGCCACCCTCCCACCATTGCTGAGCTTTCTGACAATATCAAAGTGCTCTTTCTATCTCCAAATACAACATCTCTCCTTCAACCAATGGACCAAGGAGTAATAGCAGCCTTCAAAGCCTATTATTTGAGGCATACATTTAAGAAACTTATTGCAGCTACTGAGGAAGGAAATGATAAGGCCAGTGTTCTTCAGTTTTGGAAAAGTTTCAACATCAAGCATGCAATTGACATCATTGTGGAGGCCTGGGGTGAAGTAAGTAAGGACTGCTTGAGTGGAGTTTGGCAGAAGCTTCTCCCAGATTTAATTCATGATTTTACAGGCTTTGATGCATCAGAGGAGCTCCCAAAAATAAAATAAAATTGTGTTTCTCTTGCAAAGCAAGTTGGCTTTGCTGAAGTGGAAAGTGCTGATGTTGAGGAACTGCTCGAGTCCCACTGTGAAACCTCTCTACAGCTGATCTACAACAACTTGTTGCTGCTGGGGAAATAGAAGATGCCGAAGATGATGAAGTCAAGGATGCAAAACCACGAGAGCTTCCCACTTCTGTTTTGTCTTCTATCCTGAGGGAAGTGATAAGCAGTTGCAGATCTTGGAAGACAATGACTACAATGCAGAAAGGAGGAGGATTGCAGTTCGTGGTGTTAAATCTTTTTTGGCACCTTATGAACAGCTTCTTTGTGAAAGAAGAATGACGGCAAAGCAGCAAACATTAGACGTCTTTTTTAAGTTAACCCCCAAGAAGCAGTCTGAACCACAGTCTGAAGACACTGAACCACAGCCATCCACTTCTGGAATTAGACGTTTTTTTCATCCCTCCCATGCAACCGAAACTGCACCCGATGATGATGATGACGATGACAACTCTCAACTCCTGTCTGCATGACTCCTCAACATCAACCTTCTCCCCCAACAAGTTATATTCATATTTTTTCAAGGTAAAGTGTAACATTTACTGTATGATTTCATTATTAGATATGAATGTAACATTTATTTAGACTGTGCTATCCTTTGTGTTAGGCTAACTACTAAATTTTTTTTTATTT
This sequence comes from Homarus americanus, assembly GCF_018991925.1. NCBI lineage: Eukaryota > Metazoa > Arthropoda > Malacostraca > Decapoda > Nephropidae > Homarus > Homarus americanus. Next base: position 454,721 of record NW_024753828.1, on the reverse strand, counting down.
CGAGTAATCTGCACCTAACCCTATTTTTTCCATAAACCCTCTTATTTCTATTGCGCGAATTTCTAGAACGTGAGGTTTTACAAGAGCACAACTATCGCGTTATAGCAGCACTGACTGTACCTCACTTATGTGTCATTGTTTATGTTAATCTGTGTTTTGTGAAAATACCGGTACCTTTATTTTTCAATATTTTAATGACAAGGAAATACATATGACACTGTTCCCCTTGAGGAACAATGCTTCTGAAAAGGTGATCTTATGCTCAAGCAAAGCTTACCAAGTACACCATGACTATGAAAGATGTAAATATATGCTTACTTGTGTGATAAACAGAAGCTATAGAGTGTGGCAGCTGGGTAAATACTGTACAGTGCTCACCTCCTGTCCCTGGGGTTACTAACACCACACTTCAGTCATCTGTAAATGGGTGTTTGACTTTACACTGAAGGTGATCGAATGTAGTGCCAGCCACACTACTGTACCCCCTTGTGTACTGAAAAAAAAAAAACATACCCAACAGTGAGCTCTATTTGGAATGCCCATAATAGATCATCAAGTCTCTGGGACCCACTTTCATTTTTCATTTACCTTAAATTTAAAGAGCTGCAGGTTTATACAGTTGTACCCCACTTAACGCGGTCAATTGAACCCAGAGGGTCCCGCGTTAAGTGAAATCCGCGTTAAGTGAACAACAGAACATATGGGATTAATTCCAATAGAAACCAGCCCGACCCCCAAACTCCACTTTTTGACGACACATAACTATGTTGTAGTAAAAATTCTATCTTAACTTTATGATGGTATGAAAAAACAAGTAATATAGAAGAGGTTAGGTTAGGAAAGATAAAGGTTAACATAGGAAAAATAAAGAATAGGTTAAAAAACGAAAAATTTTGTGGAACACTTACGGTAGTAGAAGAGATGGGTCGGCATACGGGGATGGAGGCTGGTTCCGAGGCAGAGGGCAGATTACTGGCCCTCAGGTGAATCACCATTACTAGGTGAATCACTCACTGTCACTTACAGTTGTCAGGGCTTCCCTGACAAATCCCTCAAAGTCAACTTCACTTTCACTATCACTGGCTTGGGCTGGCTGTGGTGGGTTGCGGGCGAAGAACTCGGTTATGCTTTGCTGACGGCTGGCTTTGATGTTGTCATGATACACCGTGATGTACGGCTCCATAGCCTGCACCAGTCGGGTATGGAAGACTTCATAGCGTTCATCGTCATTGTCGCGGGAAAGGACGGACTTAATTTTTTCTGCAAACTCTATGGCACACTTAATATCACTATGACTTAAACTAGGTTCTTCGGAGAATGACGCACCTTCTTCCTCCTCTTCACTGGCGTGTTCTTCTTCCAACATCTCGTCGGCAGTCACTTCAGGATCTTTGATCACCTCCAGGATGTCTTCGTTGGTGGTCTTTGAGAAGCCTTCAGCTGTAATATTGAGCGCAGCTTCTCTGGCAAGGTCCACTGCTACTGCAACAGTCTGAACCTGACCAGTCACAGGTTCACTCCTCCTCTCACCTGGTATGCCATGCAACACATGTCTCCATGCGTGACGAATCGTAGCAATATTAACCAGTCCCATGCCTCCACCAAGAAGTCTACAGCTTGTTTAACGTTAAACTTCTTCCAAAATTGTTTGACGAGAAGTTCTTGAGTCACCGCCTCTTGTTCCTTGTCCTCGTCGCTTTTGCTCTCGCTGTCGGTGTCACCCAGCTTACGCAACTCATCCTTGGTGTTGGTAGAGTCGTTCAGGAGCTTGAACTTCTTTGCAGAGTACGCAGCTTTCACATTGCAGATCAACTCCTGGTCCATGGGCTGGATTAATGACGTAGTGTTGGGAGGAAGGAAGACCACTTTTACGTTGGGGTGACGATCCATAAGTAGGGGCGAGTGTCCAGGTGCGTTGTCAAGGAGCAACAAAATGTTGAATGGAACATTCTGTTGCTCGCAGAATTTCTTCACGTCGGGAACAAAACAGTTGTCAAACCAGAAGAGGGACAGAGAAGAGGACATCCACGCCTTACGTGCGGTTAGCCAGTGGACATTAAGCTTGTTCATGTCCATATTCTTGTAGGCGTGCGGCTTGCGGGCTGTGTGAATCACCGATAACTTTGGTTTACAGGTACCGGAGGCATTGGTGGTAAACAGGACGGTGATGCGTTCCTTCTGCAACTTCCGACCCCTTACCTTGCTGGCAGACTGGACAACGAAGGTCTTGGAAGGTAACTTTTTCCAGAAAAGACCAGATTCGTCCATGTTAAACACCTGGTCGTCACTGTACTGTCCTTCCTCCATAATCTCACGTAAAAACGGAGGAAAATCTCTAGCCGCCACACGGTCAGCACTCGCTTCCTCACCACCAATGTTGATGTTGGTGATCTTGTTCCTCTTCTTAAACCTATGCAGCCAACCAGAGGAAGCATTGAAGGGTTTGGGCTCTGCAATTCCCAGCTTACGTGACACTGCTGCGTATAGCTCACGTGCGTACTCCTGCACTGAGCGCGTGTCCACCGCCATGTTGCGTCGCGCCTGACGAACCAAATAACTCACCAGCAAATTTTCCACTTTTGCCAGCACCCTGTTCTGGCAATACCTGATAGATGAAGCACCTGCAGACTTTGTGATTTTCATGTGCTCTTTGATCTTGGCTGCATCCTTCTTGATCGTGCGAATCGTAGATTCGTTGACGCCATGCTGGCGCGCGAGATCAACTTGCCGTCTTCCTTTCTCCAAATCTTGAACAATTTGGTACTTCACCTCGTAGCTTAATGAACGTCGTATCTTCTTTGGCTTAGTGCCGCTGGGTCCAGGTAAGGAAAGGTCTCTCTCTGGGGGCGGTGGTGGTCCGGCGGAAGCCATTTTACGGAACAATGGATGCGCGTTTACACGGTGTGGCCTTGAGGGATGAAACTGCCGCAGCTAGGTCAAGCATCGTCTCTCCTCCCTCCCTCCCTCCCTCCCCGGGGTGGTCACGTCATAATACTTTAAGCCAATTACAGCTTGCAGCAGAGGGGGGTAGGGATGCATGGCCAATCACAGTCCGATACGTCATATGACGTCAGTGATAACGCAACAAAGACACACACTGCGCAACCTTACCGCGCCGCTTGCCCAAGCGGAGGGAGGAGGAGGGAGAGGCAGGCAGGCGGGCAGGCGGGTGGCGCGTGGGCAAAATCTAAAAATAGCGTCTCGAGCCGGACACTCACCGCGTATATGATGAAAAATTCTGCGTTAAGTGAAAGTTCAGCTCTGGCGAGGCACCGCGTATATGATAAAACGCGTTAAGTGAAACCGCGTTAGGCGGGGTAATACTGTATTAACAAAGTTGTGAGAAGTACAAGGAATTAATAATGATGAGGTTCAATTAAAGGGAACTTAAATAGGGTAGGAGTACTTGGATTGGTGAATGTTGTGACTTACATTTAAAAAAAAATGCAGGGGATGATTGATTGAATTTCATTGGGACACTGGCTTTGGAAATAGTGGAAGAAAAAATTTAGTTTTAGCTGTGATAGGATATCAAACTATCTCACTTGTTAACACTTGCCTGAATGAGTGTAGGTTGGTCGCTGGTACCTTTGATGCAGCTGAGTGAGATATCAGGTAATCTCACGGTTTGTCACCTTTGATACAGTCGTAGATTGGTTGAGAGTTGAAATCGTCACAGCTGTCCTGGGTTGTACTTGTAATTATCTTAGCTTGTAAGTTTAACAAGACACACAGGTTCTGTTATCTTCACTCGTTGTTCCTTGGTTTAATGTAAACACCCGTGGTGATTTTCTAGTTACCGTATTTTTCGGCTTGAAAGACGCACTTTTTATGACAAAAATATACCTTGAAAATTACCATGCGTCTTCCAGGACGCGAGATGATAGTTGTAGCAGAGGTTTTCTTAGGGTCAACTGAAATCAGCCCCTTACAAAGACTGTTACCTCATTACAGTACTTAAAAATCACAAGTATTCTCTATACTGTACTGTACTATAAAACTATTGATTTAACTAATATTGTTGATATATTGCAAAAAATAGTAAAAATAAACCCTTGCTGCTGTGTGGTTTGTTTTCTAATGGCAGTGGTGCGGCAGTGCCATCTATTGAGGAGTTGCTAAAGGTTGTCTGCTGGTCTCAAAGCGCAAGAATGTGTTTCTTTATACGTAGGCTCTCATATTTGGACACCTATTTACAGTAGGCTCTCATATTTGGATACCCATTTAGACTGTAAAAAACCCACAAAATTAAAATCTTCCAAATTTAAATACAACTTCGTCATCCAAGTAAAAACACACACACAACAACATTGGCTGTCCTTATGTTTTCAACTTTACCACCACTGGTGGGTAGAATTTTTTTTTAATTCAGAAACATTAATTAAAATAAATATGAACAGTAAATAAGTGTTGCTTTCATATTTTTATGTAGAGTAATGACGATATGTTTACACATGCTCACTTACATACGCGATCTCACTTTTTTTTTTACCCTTAATTGTTAGCTACTTCCATTGTTCCATTTATTAACATTAAATAACATTACTTAAAACAACCATATTAATTTTTCTACATTAATTTTACTACAGCTACAACCTGGGTCTTATTTTCTTCAGTTTTATAGGTACTATGTAGAACCAATCAGTCACTGGTTTTGCAAACATTGAGTTGTTTTTTTACTTTAATTTTTTGTTTTTAAATGAATATTTTTGGTTGATATACATGTTTACATTTGCTTACCTTCTAATGTTGGAAAATATTTCCCGTCGTTGTCGTACCGACAAAAACAAGAGAAAGAAGGTAAACACTACAGCCCGCTAGATGTGGAGGGGACCAGGTGCATAAAATGAGTGCTGTATTAAAGATTTCATCTTCTTGTACAGATTTTTTTTTAAATTGATTAAAATGACAACTGATAAGCAGTTCTAAGTGATGATATTCAAAGAGGTGTGTGTACTTGTGCCAAAAGGGCTGTATAATTATCAAGCAACGGTTTCACTGGTGTCAGTAGTAGGCAGCTACCAAACAGGGAGGTACTACTGCCTGGGAAGACATTGGTAGACCTTGCTGCCATATGGCATCACAAAAATTGTGACCAAGTCCCAGGTTGCTGATCTGACTTTCTGCCTCATTTACACACAATTGCAGGGTCTCAATTGTTTCTTACTTTGACAAAACAACTTACATATATTGTTTCTCACTCTTGATTTTTTTATAATTTTTTGTATTTCTTTATGGTTCTTTATTATTTTTATTATTATTACAGGTTGACAACCCTTTATCCGAAATTCCGAAAACCGAAAGTTTTTTTTGAAGCAATTTTTTTTTTTTTACAGGGATTAGCCCACCCAGGGCATAGATCACTGACCCACATCGGGGCCGAAAATGTAATAGTAATAATAATATAATAATAATAATTATTCATAGTAAATAAAATTTTTAATAAAAATACACCAAAATAAAATAATAATGATAACAATAATAATAATAATAATAAATATAATAATAAAAATATTAATGTAATAATGTAATACTAGTATAATAATAAAATAATAATAATAAAGAAATACAAGAATGAAAAAAAAAGATCAAAAGTGAGAAACACGACCTAGACCTATGAATTATTATTTTTTTACGCCCCAGAACGTATTGGGTCAGTGATCTATGCCCGAGGTGGGCTAATAAAAAAAAAATCTGAAAACCGAAAAAATTCCAATGCATACTATTTAAGGATTTCTGATAAAATTGTCAACCTAAATATTATTCCTCCTCCTCCCAATCCTCCTCACTCCTCCTCCTCCTCCTCCTCCTCCTCCTCCTCCTCCTCCTCTCCCTCCTCCTCCTCCTCCTCCTCCTCCTCCTCCTCCTCCTCCTCCTCCTCCTCCTCCTCCTCCCTCCTCCTCCTCCCTCCTCCTCCTCCTCCTCTCCTCCTCCTCCTCCTCCTCCTCCTCCTCCTCCTCCTCTCCTCCTCCTCCTCCTCCTCCCTCCCTCCCCTCCTCCTCCTCTCCCTCCTCTCCCCTCCTCCTCCTCCTCCTCCTCCTCTCCTCCTCCTCCTCCTCCTCCTCCTCCTCCTCCTCCTCCCCTCCTCCTCCTCTCTCTCCTCCTCCTCCTCCTCCTCCCTCCTCCTCCTCCTCCTCCTCCTCCTCCTCTCTCCTCCTCCTCCTCCTCCCTCTCCTCCTCCTCCTCCTCCCTCCTCCTCTCCCTCCTCCCCTCCCTCCTCCCTCCCCTCCTTCCCCTCCCCTCCCCTCCTCTCCTCCCCTCCCCTCCTCCCTCTCCTCCTCCTCTCCCTCCTCCTCCCTCCCCTCCCTCCTCCCTCCCTCCCTCCTCCCTCCTCCTCCCTCCTCCCTCCTCCTCCTCCTCCTCCTCCCTCCCTCCTCCCCCTCCCCTCCTCCTCCCTCCCTCCCTCCTCCCTCCTCCCTCCCTCCTCCCCTCCCTCCTCCTCCTCCTCCTCCCTCCTCCTCCTCTCCTCCTCCTCCCTCCCTCCCTCCTCCTCCTCCCTCCTCCCCTCCTCCTCCCTCCTCTCCTCCTCCTCCTCCCCTCCCTCCCCTCCTCTCCTCCCTCCCTCCTCCTCCTCCTCGTCCCCTCCTCCCTCCCTCCCTCCTCCCTCCCTCCCTCCCTCCTCTCCCTCCTCCCCTCCTCCTCCTCCCTCCCTTCCTCTCCTCCCTCCTCCTCCTCCCCTCCTCCTCCTCCTCCTTCCTCCTCCCTCCTCCTCCTCCTCCTCCTCCTCCTCCTCCTCCCTCCCTCCCTCCTCCTCCTTCCCTCTCCTTCCTCCTCCTCCTCCTCCTCCCTCCCTCCTCCTCCCTCCCTCCTCCTCCCCTCCTCCTCCTCCTTCCTCCTCCCTCCTCCTCCTCCTCCTCCTCCTCCTCTCCTCCTCCTCCCTCCTCCTCTCCCTCCCCTCTCCTCCCTCCCCACCTCCCTCCTCCCTCCTCCTCCTCCCTCTCCCCTCCCCTCCTCCCTCCTCTCCTCCCTCCCTCCCTCCCTCCCTCCCTCCTCCTCCCTCCCTCCTCCTCTCCCTCCTCCCCCTCCCTCCCTCCTCCTCCTCCCTCCCCTCCCTCCCTCCCTCCTTTCCCACCTCCTCCCTCTCCCTCTCCTCCCTCCCTCCCTCCCTCCCTCTCCCCTCCCTCCCCTCCCTTCCCCTCCTCCCTCCCCTCCTCCCTCCCTCCCTCCCTCCCTCCTCCCCTCCCCTCCCTCCTCTCCCTCCCCTCCTCCTCCCCCCTCCCCTCCTCCTCCCTCCCTCCCTCCCTCCCTCCTCCCTCCTCCCTCCCTCCCTCCCCCTCCCTCCCCCTCCCTCCCTCCCTCCCTCCTCCCCCTCCCCTCCTCCTCCCTCCCCTCCCTCCCTCCTCCCTCCTTCCCCTTCCCTTTCTCCTCCCTCCCTCCCTCCCCTCCCTCCCTCCCCCCTCCCTCCCTCCTCCTCCTCCTCCTCCTCCTCCTCCTCCTCCTCCCTCCTCCTCCTCCACCTCCTCCCTCCTCCTTCTTCTTCTTCTTCTTCTTCTTCTTCTTCTTCTTCTTCTTCTTCTTTGGATAATCTGTTGCTCAAATTGCTGATGAAATGATACTCATATGAGTTGTTATTATGACATATAAAAGTGTCGTACAGTGGTCCCTCGGTTAACGAACACAATTCGTTCCAGAAGGTCGTTCGTTATGTGAAAATTTCGTTAACCGAATCCATTGTTTCAATGGGAAATTGGGTAATTGGTTCCAGCTCACCAAAAAGTACATACAAAGTAAAAAAAAAACTGCATTAAAGTACACTTACTTTGAGGTGTGAATGTAGAAGGCTCCTGGTTGATGATGATGATGGGAATTAGAAGTGGGGTTGAGGAGAAGGGAGAAGAGAAGGATGTGGTATGGAAGAGAAATCACCTTTCAGTGGACCCATGCTTGATGCTATATATTATCAATATGTTAACTAAAGTTCATAATGACCAATAATTTCAATGAAAAATGCAAAAATATTCATGACACCAACAAAATGGCTGCTCTCTCGACAGTAAACAAAGCCAGACTGAACCTGGACTGCATATAATATTATCAATATGTTAAATAAATGTTAAAATGAAAAATAATTTTAATATAAAACATTCAAAAATATTAAATAGCTCAACTTTGTTGATATTTACTCAATTGGAAACGAATTTAAACATAGAACAAAACGTGATCTTCGTAAGGATTTCATTAATCAAATTTTTGTTCGTTAACCAAATTGAAGATTCTTGTGGAAGGTAATTCGTTAACCGAAATTTCGTTAACCGAGGGACCACTGTACAATATATGTATAGTCTTGAATCATGGAAAGATGTTTGAATAAAATTGCCTCTTATATTTACAGGTATACAAGACAGCATATGCTGCCCATGCAAATAATTCACACTGCTTAGCCCAAGCTGTCAACACATTATTTGCAGCTCTCTTTACGTATTGTGGACGGGGGCAAGATATTGAAGAAAGACTGAAAGAATTTCTGGCGGTAATATAATCAAACAACTTCCATTGAATTTTATACTATATTTTTCTCTTTAAAGTTGTGACATAGATTCAAATACCTGACCAAAGTTTCTTAGGAAAAATGATATATCCAGCACTTTACTTTGAATACAAATAAGATGAGAAAATTCATATTTAGTCTTGGATAGGACAGGTACGGTATACAGTATACTGTATATTTTGAACATTACACATTTACTGATAGCAGAAGTCCACTTCTTAACTATGAAATAATTGTTTTCTGAATTTGTCTAAAGAAATAGCTTGACATGTCAGTGGAGGGAAATAGCATGTGGAGATAATGGAGATCCAGATTTGGGAAGGATCTCATTGATGGAAGTATGTAGCTACTTTCCTTTACTTTAATGGAAGCTAATTTTGATTGTTCCATCACAGATAGATAGATAGCCTGAGTGCTTTTGTTTTTGTGTTGTAGCTTGCATCATCAAGTCTTCTCCGCCTGGGTCGGGAGAATGATAAGGACGTTATTAAGAACCGAGATGCTACATATATCCTGCTCCACCAAGTGAGTCTTGAAGATGGTTTAATTAAGCATTTATTTTCCATTTAGTATCAGTTTTAGACATTACAAAATTCTGTTACTTCTCCAAAAATTGATAAATCACTTGTTCTGTGGTTTGAATGTCTAAAAGTTTGAAAGTTTAAAGTTGACTACAAAAAAAATAATATAGAAAAACCATTTGGTAAATATACAAGCAAGTGTCAAATTAACCTAAAAAAGAAAAGTTATAACTTATCCTGTTTTGTCATGTAACTACAATAAACCTGTGCTATTCGCGGGGATTAGATTTCAAGGAATGGCGCTAATTGGCAAAACCGTGAATAGCAACTTATACTACCTTAGTGAACTACTGTATACCTATACTGTGTATGAGAAACAAGTCACCAGTACTACTTAGTTAACTTCGTATATGGAAGTTTGGAGCTTAATGAAGAGTACTGTACAGTAGGATGAAATCTGGTTACTAAAGCATAGGGAGATCATCAGGATCACTGTTCGAAGAGGGTGATGCAATGGTGGTTGGTGGAACTGGCAGGTGGTGGAGAGGCACATGGTCGAGAGGCGGGTGGCGGAGTGGTGGGTGGTAGAGAGGTGGCAACAGCTGACCGAGTAGATGAATCAGTTGGGCGAGCGGTTGGTTCTTTCTTGAAAAACATCATGATTGGTAGTAGTTTCCTCTTGGCTTTTAGGTCTTTAGACATTTCCTGGTAAGGAGCCAATGCCTGGTTGATTTCTCGGACGATCTTAAGGCTCTGTTCCATGGAAGAGTCATGGTCAATAATGAAATCAGTTTCCACCTTCACATGTCGAAATAGTTAACCAAAATTCTTCAAGCCCCAACCTTTTGTTGCAATTCAATGATTTTTTCCGCTTCATATTCCTCAGCATTTTATACCAACTCTTCCAAATCCTCTTCTGTCAGTTCCTCTCCATGCCCATCAGTCAGTTCTGCCAATTGACATGTAACACTCACAATGTCATTCTCATCCTTTACTCTGGAAAGAAATCCCAGGAAGGAATTCACACACTCAGGCCATAGGATTTGCTAACAAGCATTCATTATCTCTGGTTTTAGTTCATTGAATGATTCACTGATGTTGGTAATGCAATTTGCAATGTTGTACTCCTTCCAACACTTGCTAACATCAAGGTCAGGGTCTGCGTCCATGGCACTACGGATAAGACCAAAAGAGCGTAGTCTGCAATATGCCAATCACATTTCAGGACGCTATCATTCTGCCAAATTCTAAAATAGATATGCTAGGCCTCACCATTTCCTCTAATATGTTATGGAAGCCACACATCCTCAACATTGCTAAAGCTGCCTCCAAAAAAGCTGGGAATGCTGTTCAGATGTCATAGCTACTTCACTCCTGAGCAGTTGCTTCAAGTATATAAAAGATTCATTCGTCCTAACTTGGAGTACTGCTTTTATATCTGGGGTGGCTGTTCTTCTGTCCACTTGTTAGATAGGGTGGAATCAAAGGTATTTCGTCTTATTATCTCTTCTCCTTTAGTTGACAATCTTTCTTCCCTTTCTTTTTGCCACAATGTTGCTTCACTCTCTCTTTTACAGGTACATTAATGGGCAATGTTCAGTGGATTTGGCTTCCTGTGCACCGCCGGCGAGGCCGTGGTCTCGTAACACACATTTTGCCCGCGGTGCCCGCCATTACTCTGTGGATGTCAGTCACACTAGAATAACCCATTATAGTACAGCCTTTTCCTCACACAGCCAAACTGTGGAATGCTCTGCCTTCTTCTGTGTTTCCACACTCATATAATCTGTCTCACGTTAAAAAGCTGGTTTTCCGGCATCTTCGTGGTGTGGATTAATATAACCTTTTCCTTTTCTATTTTGAATTTCTTTCTACCGTATATACTCGTGTATAGTTCGAGTTTTTAAGACCAAATTTTTAGGCAAAAAATTGGGGGTCGTCCTATACATGTGTAATAGTTTTGTTAGGTTGAACCCGTGCATGATGGGAAGGTCAAGGAGCAACTTTTAGCTTCAGACATGAAAAATATTTACCATTTACTGCCAGTAAACAATGGAAACGTAAAATATGTACCATTTAGTAATGAAAAGTTGTGCAGTTCCTTCAGCAAATGAAGCTCACCAACTTACAATAGGCTAAATTACCTTACAATGTGCTTTCAGTAGTCTATGTTGAAGTTCTTAGTACAGGCTAACTTATCATATCATATACTGTATCACAGTTCTCATTGATCTACAAAAAATACCGGTAATAAAAACCTTTTCGATATTTCACACTTAATATAATACCCGGTAATCTACTTCAACGTCCTATTGTTTACAACGACGTATGACGCACCACCAGCTGTTGAGTGTATCAGCTAGACGGTACACTTGTTTTTCGAATCGTTTTCAGTTAAATCACTGTTACATCACATGTATAATTTACCTTAGCTGTGCCTGAATGAATATGTTCTCGGAGATAAATAGTAGTTTTGCTGAAACGTGATGTATTTCAATGTAAAATAGGATAAAATACATGACGAAAACAAAAGATTTTACCTAACCTTCCGATGTTCAAGAGAAGTTACTCGTTTTTTAATAATTTTTGGTTAAAATATTGTTATATTACAATGGTATTCTATTCATACTGTGCTTGATATAATGCATTCACGGAAATGTAATATTTATGCTGAAATTACGTACGTTTTACAGTGGAAAATGGGATAAAATCGTGACGAAAACAATGACTTCCGCTTTCTTTCGTTCAAAAGATGTTACCGTAATCGCTTTTCGAATGGTTTAGTTAAAAAACTGTTGTACAGTGGGGTATGCTATAACGAATCTAATTGGTTCTAGAACCTTGTTCGTTATAGCATTCGTTCGTTATAGGATTAATCCGTTACAGGCCCCCAAATACAACCACTGAACACTGAAAAATATAATATAAAATTGTAAAAATTTTAAAAAAGTGCATAAATATGCATCTGAACCCCTGAAATAAAGAATAACATTAATACTTGTAATAAAAAAACAATAAATTAGTAAAAAAAAAAAAAAAAAATTAATGTTCGTTGTAGGAGTTTTGTTCGTTATAGCATTCTCAATTTTATAGGTAAAACTGTTCGTTATAGGAATATTCGTAGTAGAATCCATTCTTTATAGCATACCCCACTGTATTACAATAATATTCCCTCCTAATTGACTTGAATAAATACTTGAATGGAAATATACAATATTTTTGTTGAAACTACCCGCGTTTCAGTGTAAATTGTCGTAATAATAAATGGTAAACAATTCGCCTTCGGCACTCGTGTTTCAGGCACAGCGAGCCTCAGTTTATCGGACGTAGAGCGTCTTTACTGAAGGTTTTGTTGTTCCATTACCCTCAAAAACTTGGGTTGACCTATAAACAAGGAATATCATAAATTAACGATTTCTTGGTCAAAAAATCAGGGTCGACCTTTAAATGAGTGGGGGTTATAGACGAGTATATACGGTATTCTTATTTTTTTGCCCCCTAGGCCCCATTGTGGGTCGATGACCTGTTCCCGGGTGGGCTATTCCCTTTTAAAAAAAGGAAGAAAAAAGTGCATATTACACCCTGATCGAGAGGCTGAATAAGAGCAGTGGTGTTAGGGGGTAGGAGCACCACCTCTACTCCTGGATGGCTTAACTGCAAACTTTCTGGGTGGCCTGGTGCATTATCTATAAAAAAACAGCACCCTGAATTCCATCCTCTTGAAAGCAAGATACTTTTCCACTTCCGGGATGCAGCATTCATGGAACCAATCCAGGAATGCTTGCACAGTTATCCATGCCTTTTGGTTGGACTGGTAAAAGGTTCTTTTTTTTTCCTTTTAAAGCCCAAGGATGTGCTGAATGGTAAAGCAAGCCAGGTTTGATCATGTGGTCAGCTTGTAACAGCACAATTTGTATTATATAAATATTATTTATCCAAATGTATATTACCCATATATTCACCAAGTCATTCATCCATGAGTATGAATCAATTGGTGAGTTGACATTTCCTCTGGGGAGCAGGCGAGGTCAAGCTTGGTCAACACATTTCAACAACAACAACCTGACGCGTATCCTGTAAGGAACGCTGGACAACTCCCTCTCCCTGGTGAGAGAGAGAGAGATTATCATATCACCTGTTACCCAGTGAACACCTCACTTAAGTGCTCTCCCATATTAGTGTAACAAGACATTTCCCTGAGCAGAGAAGGTACAATATACTCTCAACTGAACTCAGTACCTGTGAAACAATATTTTTCTACATTAAAGCAAAACTAACAAAGTGTTTACTTCAGCCCTGCCACTTATCAAATCAAGAACTATTTTATATATATATATATATATATATATATATATATATATATATATATATATATATATATATATATATATATATATATATATACATATATATATACAATTATATATACTTGCGGTCAGCTAGAGAACCCAGAGATTCCGTTAAAAGTGGCTCATGAATCCAGTGAACAACAGAACATATGGGATTAATTCCAGTAGAAACAACCCGACCCCAAACCACTTTTTGAGGCTTGCTGCTTTATGTTGTAGTAAAAATAACATCTTAATTTTATGATGGTACATGCACACAATTAATACTTAAAGAGAAATAGAGAAATACAGTCGCCAAGTTAATGTCCATTCAAATAATGGACTCAACTCCCTCCCCCTCTTCTCACACTACACTGCCGGCTCTTCCCTCTCTCACACTTTTTGGACAAACCACAATTTTGGGATAACCTCAAACTAAAGTTAGGAAAATATAATTGACATTGCTGGATTCCTTGTAAGACCAGGAATATTTTGAATATAAATATCATATATTTTGCACAAAAGATAACATAGTTACCTAGAGAAAAAATTTTATCTAAAAATTGTAAGTTTAAAGCAAAATATATGATGTTTATATTCAAAATTATCACCAAATTATAAGAATTCCAGCAATGTAAATTATATTCTGACCGGGTAATTTGTATGAATTTTATGAGCTAAAACAAATATCTTCAGTTAATAAAAAAAAAATAATCTTCACGACACTATCTGTCAATCAAAGTACCCCACCTTGCCTCCCCCCCTCTTCCAACAGCGCGGTCAGTCCCAACCCTCCCCCCACCAATCCTCCCTTCCAGAGTTTTTAACATTTAGTATTAAATAATACCTCAGATTAAAGTTAGGATAATATAATTGACATTGCTGGATTCCTTGTAAGACCAGGAATATTTTGAATATAAATGTCATATATTTTGCACAAAAGATACCATAGTTACCTAGAGAAAAAATTTTATCTAAAAATTGTAAGTTTAAAGCAAAATCTATGATGTTTATATTCAAAATGATCACCAAATTATAAGAATTCCAGCAATGTAAATTATATTCTGACCGGGTAATTTGTATGAATTTTATGAGCTAAAACAAATATCTTCAGTTAATAAAAAAAAATAATAATTCTTCACAGGGTAACAGATGGTCGGTCGGTCCCTCCCCACCCCCCACCAACCGTCCCAAGGAGATGTGTGGGATAACCACTAAATTTTAATAAATAATACCTCAAACTAAAGTTAGGATAATATAATTGACATTGCTGGATTCCTTGTAAGACCAGGAATATTTTGAATATAAATGTCATATATTTTGCACAAAAGATACCATAGTTAGCTTGAGAAAAATTTTTATCTAAAAATTGTAAGTTTAAAGCAAAATATATGATGTTTATATTCAAAATGATCACCAAATTATAAGAATTCCAGCAATGTAAATTATATTCTGGCCTGGTAATTTGTATGAATTTTATGAGCTAAAACAGGCAGTCAGGCAGGGTGGCTGGTGTGGCAAATCTAAAAATAGCGTCTCGGACACTCACCGCGTATATGTGGAAAAAATCCGCGTTAAGTGAAAGTTCAGCTTTGGCAAGGCACCGCGTATATGCGAAAACGCGTTAAGTGAAACCGCGTTAGGCGGGGTAAAACTGTAGTAGTTTTGCTGAAACGTGATGTATTTCAATGTAAAATAGGATAAAATACATGACGAAAACAAAAGACTTTACCTAAGCTTCCGATGTTCTCGAGATGTTATTCGTTTTTTTAATAGTTTTCGGTTAAAATTCTGTTATATTACAATGATATTCTATTTATACTGTGCTTGATATAATACATTCACGGAAATGTAATATTTTTTGCTGAAATGACGTACGCATTACAGTGGAAAGTGGGTTAAAATCGTGACGAAAACAATGACTATGGCTTTCTTTCCTTCAAAAGATGTTACCGTAATCACTTTTCGAATGGTTTAGTTAAAAAACTGTTGTATTACAATAATATTCCCTCCTAATTGACTTGAATAAATACTTGAATGGAAATATACAATATTTTTGTTGAAACTACCCGCGTTTCAGTGTAAAGTGTCGTGATAATAAATGGTAAACAAGTTTATAGGACGTAGTGTTTCTCTGAAGGTTTTGTTGTTCCTTTACCCTCAAAAACTTGGGTCGACCTATAAACGAGGAATATCATAAATTAACGATTTCTTGGTCATAAAATCGGGGTCGACCTATATACGAAGGGGGGTTATAGACGAGTATATACGGTATATATATACACCTAGACCCCGACTTACGACTACGTGGACTTACGACCGTCGGGACTTACGACCCCCTCAGATATAGATAAAAAAAAAAAAAAAAAATTTAAAATTGCACACGCATTTTCTATACCGAAACGTTTTCAGTTAATGTAGTCTCCATGTATAATTAGAAAATTATGGGGGCCCCATGTGCATTCAGCTGAGTACATTAAAGGTTAAGTGCTCAGTCACACTGTATCCATTCCTTATTATTTATTACTTTCACTGTACTGTATCCATTCATCATTATTCATTACTTTTACTGTACTGTATTTCATTGTAGATTTTTTTTTATCTATGTCGGACTTACGACCTGGATTTGGGTCCCTAACACCGTCGTAAGTCGGGGTCTAGGTGTAGTTGATTGTGTGGAATCCTTTATCTTGTCCTTGAATTAATCTTTACCTTATTTTTATAACTACTGTGAATATATATATATACAGTACTGTATATATATATATATATATATATATATATATATATATATATATATATATATATATATATATATATATATATATATATATATATATATATATATATATATATATATTGTGTGACCAACACAAGCCTCAAAGCCACAGAAAATGAACGTCACTCTGTCTTTGGCTTCCTTGAACCCAGGGGCACACCTCTCCTGCTTGTTAATGTACATTCTACCAGGCCTTTTTTTCCAATATAGACCGGATTCATTGGCATTAAAGAACTTGCTCCAGTCTATAGCCTTTCTCTTCTATTATTTTCCTTAATTTCGCGGGAGATGCATCTGCGGCTGTGTGGTCAGCTGATGCAGCCTCCCAAGTCAGTTTCACATCATGGAGAGAGAATCTTCTCTTAAAATTCTCAAATCAACCTTTACTGGTACTAAAAGATGGTTCAGTAGCTGCACTAGCCCCTTCACCACCCGTTGACTCATAAAAATGGGCATAAAGACTCTTAGCCTTCTCACGAATCACGTTGCTGTCAATCGGCCCATTTTTGTGGTGCTGGTCCTCAATCCAAATGTTTAATGCTTTTTCTGTTTACACAATGTTCTTGTCACAAACAATCTGAGCCATTTTAGCACTTGCAGGAGCAGTTACTTTAAAAGAATCTTTAATTGCATGTTCATTCTTCTTTATAAACTGCACTGTGGATTTGTTCACATCAAACAACCTATCAGCTGTGGCAGCACTCATCTTCTCCTTTAGCTTATCTAATAATTCAACTTTCTTTGTAAGGGTCATCACTGACTTCTGCCCTTTACGTTTCACTCCACTAGCACTGACACCATCAGTCTTTTAGGGGCCATTTCACACAGAAACACTAAGGTATTGAGTACAACACAAGAGATGCTGCATCTCAGGCAGTGGTTGAGCGCCAACAACGGGAGAGAAGATGCTGCAAGCGCGTGGGGTCACTCATTGCGCTGCAGGAGAGGCTCGAGCTAGCCACCATCTGCGTACCGCGAATTGTCAAAATCGTGAATCGCAAACCCACCAATCGCAATGGTTTACTGTTTAACTACTTTCTTTGATGATAAATTAGTGACATACCCGGTACTGCTTGCTAGATGGTGATGAAGTTTATGTAAAACAGTTATTGTAGATACCAGTACACTGATTTTTATTTATTTATTTTTTTCAGATTGTAGTACAATCTCCATTCCTTACCATGGACCTTTTGGAGGCATGTTTCCCTTATGCCCTCATCCGGAATGCCTACCACACTGTGCACAAAGCTGAGCATTGAACCTCGCCTATCTCACTGATTCATAATGTTAAACCTGAGTTATTAGTCACTTTTTGAGTCATAGAGTTTATATATTTCTTGTTTACTAGAATGCTCAATATATATATATACAGTCTACAGTACATGTGGATGATTTGTTCAGAAAACCAGAGTTATAAAATGTATCCTTACTTGAGAATCCTGAATTGTGAGTAAGCAATATTTTTCATATCTCATACTGATGATTTGTTCATGTAGTTTAAACTTATAACAGATGTATCATGTATTATGTATCATCCTTTGATGTAAAGTAGTACTGTACATCTCAGGATAAAAGGCAACTTAACCCCTATAGCAGTGAGCATGGGAAAACCTGTTCTGCCTGGCTTGAGTTTTGAAAATATAAATATATTATATCTTTGTTTTTAGAGTCATGGAAATGACATTCATACAAATTCAAGACTTTGTAAATCAATCGAAAATACATCACTGTAATTAAACTACAGTTTGGAGAATTTTGCAGAAAAAGGTAAAGGAATTCCCCACATCTGTATTGTTATGAGCTGGTCTTGGAACTAGTAGGCCAGTAGTCTTTCAACTTAACATTAGCCAAAACCATATACATTCCACTCATAGTTGTAACAGGCCATTTGTTCAGTCATCACTATCACAAAAATCGAACAGTCCTTGGTAAGATATCAGTAGAAAAATTCTTGTCTTATCCCTTAGTTATAGTCATGGTAGAATATGTGAACTTAAATGAAATGCAAAGCACATTTGTTAGCTGGGTGGATCCCATTTGGGAAATAGATGGTTAGAGGTCTGAGGCATGTGGTGTCTGCATGTCTTAGAATTTGGCTTCAATCTAATGGCACAAAAAATTTGAAGTCTGTATGGACACATGATGCAGTTGTAACTTCTGTTATTTGTACTTGTATGTCATTACTATTTTAGGGGATAAATTATTTTCACATAATGTTGGTTGATGTTGAATTGTGTTACTTTGCCTCACCAGCATTTGCAAAGTGGGTGTGGTCAAATATAGAATTGTCAGTAAGGAAATCTGAACAAAAAACAAAGTACAAATCTGAAGTGATCTTTCTTGAATACAGAAGTTCAGACAGAAAGTAAGAAATTGTATGCTGGAAAAAGTACTTGTTCAGAGTCATATTTATTACACTGTGTTCAAAGATAGTTTTAATTAGTTTATTACATTATTCACAAGACAATATTAGTTTCAATTTTAGTTCATTACTCATGAAACAATATTGCCCATCATTAGATTGAGCATTCTAGTGTTACTTTATTTGTATATACTGTAACTGCATCATTTGAAGATTAAGTATTAAGTCAAGAATGGAAAAAGTTATAGTATACGTATATAATTTAAATGTAGGAAAAGTGAATCTTGCTTCAGAAAGTAACAAGAAATTATCCCTATTTTGAGAATGTAAAGGAAGCTAATGTCACCATCAAAATGGATTTTTGTTTATCTTACAGAATTATTTATTAATACTTGACTGAAGTGTTTCTCTTGACTACAGCCTTTTGTTGCCTTTGAGAGTTATATCTTGCATTTTTCTTTTTATAAAAAAATATTTGTATGGAACAAAGCCAACTTTAAACATATCTTTTTCATTAGTGTTCTTTTTATATACACTGTACTGTGTATTTTTATTGAACAGAAAGAACTTATTCAGGAAAAATAAATAAAAACTTGTAATGAGGTATATAAAATCATTCTTAGTTTGATAAGAATTTAAGCTTGCCATTAAATAATGATTTGTCCCAGAGATCCATAAATCTTGGCTTCATGATTGAGGCACAGGACAGTGAGTGGCTCCTGGTTTCCATGATACAGTAGTACTTGTTATTTAATGGCAAAGGTAAATCTTACATGGTATTTCTGAATGAGGATATTAAGTTATTATGTTCTACAGGACACTCCATTGCAAAAGTATTTGAAGGCTGTAAATATAATGTTAAATCAGTAAGGAAAATTTGGCAATTTATAAATTTGTATTGTTAACCTTCTCACTGTTGCTGGCTTATGACCCAGCACCCACCTCCTGCGTGTCAGATTTTTGGATATTAGGAAAAAATTCATAAAATTTAATTATATATATATATATATATATATATATATATATATATATATATATATATATATATATATATATATATATATATATATATATATATATATATATATATATATATATATATATATATATATATATATATATATATATATATATATATATATATATATATATAATATATATATATATATATATATTGTATGCCATGTATGGGTGTCCAATGAAGCCCAGAGGTACATTAAGTGGCTTAGCAATTAAGTGAACAACAGAACATATAGGATTAATTCCCAATAGAAACGGCCGACCCCCAAACTCCACTTTTGGCTATAACACCGTAAAAATAACATCTTAATTTTATGATGGTACATGCACACAATTAATACTTCAAATAGAGAAATACTGATACGCCAAGTTAATGTCATTCAAATAATGGACTCCCTCCCCCTCTTCTAATAAATAATACCTCAAACTAAGTTAGGATAATATAATTGACATTGCTGGATTCCTTGTAAGACCAGGAATATTTTGAATACAAATGTCATATATTTTGCACAAAAAATAACATATTTACTCAGAGTAAACATTTTATCTAAAATTTGTATGTCTAATGCAAAATATATGATGTTTATATTCAAAATGATCATCACATTGTAAGAATTCCAGCAATGTAAATTATATTCTGGCCGGGTAATTTGTATGAATTTTATGAGCTAAAACAGGCAGTCAGGCAGGGTGGCGGGTGGGGCAAATCTAAAAATAGCATCTCGAGCTGGACACTCACCGCATATATGTGGAAAAAACCCGCGTTAAGTGAAAGTTCAGCTCTGGCGAGGCACCGCGAAGTTCCCAAGCGCTTTCGTGTAATTACACGAAAGCACTTGGGAACTTCGCGTTTTCTTCTTTCCTTGTGGTTATCAGCATATACCTAGATCACGCGCACCTACAGTGATTTACTTGCATATATACATACATACATACATACATACATATATATATATATATATATATATATAATATATATATATATATATATATATATATATATATATATATATATATATATATATATATATATATATATATATATATATATATATATATATATATATATATATATATATATATATATATATTGACTGTCAGGGAATAGATTACTTATCACTGATTACAAAAATGATAACTTTTCAAAACAGTCGTCTACACTGTACTAGTGCTGTGCAGTGTAAGTAGCAAGGCAGCACTGTCAGATTCACGAGTACAGTATAATCTCCATTTATGCGGTCAATTGAACCCGTGGAGGTCCTCGTAAAACGAGAAACGCGTAAACGAGATAACAGAACATGTGGGATTAATTGAAATAGAGACTGGGCCGACCCCCAAACTACACTTTTTCCGACACAATTCGTACGTTGTAGTAAAAATAACATCTTAATTTTATGATGGTATGCGCACACAATTAATATTTAAGAGAAATATCAATAATATTAGGTTTTTAACACTTACGTTAGTAGAAAAGATGGCTGGGCACACGGGGATGGGGGGTTGGTTCTGAGGCAGAGAGCAAATTATTGGCCCTCACCTGTATCACTTGTATCAATTATATCACTATCCACTACAGAGGCTTGCAGGGCCTCTTTGTCAAACCCCCCAAAGTCCATATCCTCACTATCACGGACTTGGGCCGGCTGTGGTGGGTGGCGGGTGAAGAACTCAGTAATGTTTTGTTGACTGGGCGACCTTGTGCACACCCTGCCTGCGCCGCTTCCTGCGTAAATGATGGAATGAACTGTGTCAATAAAAATTGTCATTCTGGCAAGATGCCGCGTAAATGACCAAAGGCGTAAACCAAATCCCCGTAAATCAAGAATATACTGTATACTGTAGTGTTTTTCAGTTTTAATGAGTTTTCTTGCTTTCATTACAACAGTACGATGTACACCAGTGTACATCGCTAGTGATGTCACGAAGTGAGTGCGAGTCAGTACTCTCCAGTAAATCGACATAATCTGGATTATCTTCCACAGATGCTCTGGCAGTGCATTGTTGGTCATACAGGTTGTTGCTATGTCATTTTAAGGGTACTGCTCCATAAAAAAGGGATATATGTGAATGTTATATGGTAGCAAATAATAGCTTGTTGAAGTTGAACACTTACCATAGATATTTCAATGAAAAGTCTTAGACAGGAATTTTGAATGTAAGAAACCTTACGTTTACCAGCTGCAGTGAAAATGTTAATATTTTATTTATTTTTTTAAATACTATCTATTTTAAAATGTATTAAGCAAATTCAATCATTTATTTGGCAAAAGATGTGATATGTTCTTTGTGACTAGATCAAAAATTTCAAATATTTAAGATGGCTGTTCAGTCCCACCAGGTAGTGTAAGTGTATATTTATGATATAGGAGAATCAGCTTGCTAATTCTTGCAATTAAAAAGGGCCAACATCTTTTTTATATTAGATGAAGTGGATTAAGTGAGGGAGGGATATTCTTTATTGTTCCTAAATTACAGGGATAAAATTATGTACAAGTATAGCTGAAAACTTTGGAGTTATTAAGAAATTTATTATCTTGAAAGTTACATGATAATGAAAGACATTTGATCTTCATGTTCATAGGTCTAAATGTTGACATTTTTTATTTCTTTTGTTCCTTGTAGGTGCTCCATTTTTGTCATTTAAAAAAAAGAGAATTGTTAATTGTCTTTTTTATAGATACCTTACAGTGTTCCATCCCAAGTAGTTGCTTGGAAATTTAAACGTGTTATATGCTTTTGTAAGGTTGATGTATAGTAATATAAATCTGCTTACATACCCTTGGTTAATAGTAGTGCATTGTTAATGCAATCAGTGATTTTGAGGCTTGGATGATTCATCTTCAAGGATTGTTCTTCTATATAAAACACAATATGAAATCTTAATGCAGAACTCCCTGAAGCCCAAAATCACCAGTTATATCATGTTAATCAAAAACTGACTTTGACTTATTTTCTGAGGAACAAAATTTAGTGGTTTCATTGATTTGTAAATTTTAATGTTTTATTTTTTGAAAAACTTGATATCTGAGCAGTTATTGTAAATTTATGTAAGGGACAAAACTATTCTCTTCTACACATTAGATTGTAACTTAGTCATAAAATTGTATTTTTACCATCTATGCAGTGTTTCAAAGTCAGTTTATGGATGTAACCAAAGTATGGATGAATAAATTTTCAATTATATAAAAATTTGTATAAAGATTCCTCTCTTAAAGGTAGTATATATGAGCCCTTACTGATACATTTACGGTAATAGTAATAGTCATACTCTCAATGCTCATGCAAGGGGCATCCATTATTAATGTGCACCTGTCCATCAGTCCATCCATACCTACTTTTATTCACCCAAATTTGTTATTGATATCATAGCCTTTCCTTCACATGGATGCAAAGCTGATAGATCTCAGATGCCTTCCCATGCGTGGTGCGAGCATCTTGCGTGGATAGAGATGGATGGAGGCTTCACTACATCTACATTCTTTAACCCTTGCATAAAGTGTAAATATCCTTTCTTAATGCTGGGTTCTGGATTTGGCGGCATTGTCACTCTTAGAGTGGCAAATACTATCCAACATACAGCACTTGCCTCCTGTTCCAAGGGTCAGTGGTTCAATTCCTGGGTTCCTCCAGGTCACCCAGCTGTAAATGGGTAACTAAGTTTACAATAAGGGGAAGTGAATACAGTCAAGTGCAGTTTCGGCCATGCTGCCTCCTTGTGTACTAAAGGCTGCATCAACACTGTCCCTAATGGGCACTCGGGCTTATGGGACCCACTCATCCAATACAGAGCAATTAAATTTTATAGGCTTCTCTACATGCGTTTTTGCAGTGACCAATTAAGTTTGTTTTTTGAATCGGTATGGGAATACTGTATGCAATTTACAAAAGAAATTTGTAATTCAAATACTCATGAGATAGATATTCATCTATAACAAATATATTAATGAAATCAGTATTCATCCACTGTGTTATTCCTGATTACACTTTTGAAAACTCGGTAGAATCATTCAAAAACTTTTTTAAGGAATATACTTAAGACCACAGTATACTTTGTTAGTCTTACATGTATATGGCTACAGTACTCTATAAGATTGAGCTCTATAGCTCTATTCACTGAAAAATAGTATCACGATTCAATAAACAAAGAATGATGCTAAACAAAACAAACAGAATTTTACATTTATGTACAAGGGTACTAGGGTTCATATACTGTAACTATGAACAATAGTAACTGGAGCAGCAGGGGCAGATCCAGGGGGGGTCCAGACCCCCCCTTTTCAAAAGAAAATTCCAATACCTTTTCTTTAATGCAGTACTGTATTCAGGCATTTTTGTATAGTAAAAAGTAATTACTATTGACCTCAGAATACCTCCTTATATCAAGTGCACATGGCTTCAAAGTGGCCTCAATATGCCCTCGCTATGCTCACCATGTTCCCCTACCCACAACTTCTTGGACCCCTGCCATTTTGATATTCCCAGATCTGCCCCTGATTAGTATTTTTCATTTACGGTATACCTATGATCCGTTGCTTAGGCTTGGTTCCTAATCAGTATAGTGTAGTATTAATATATCAACAAGAATAAAAGTGAAAATTTGTTGATGAATAGAACAAGCATTACGAGGCTGACGGATCACTTCAACAGCACAAAATTTTGTGGCAAAATAATATACTGTAGAAACTCGGCCTCTTCTCTTGTTTTTTATAATATATATATATATATATATATATATATATATATATATATATATATATATATATATATATATATATATATATATATATATATATATATATATATATATATATATATATATGTATGTATATATATATATATATATATATATATATATATATATATATATATATATATATATATATATATATATATATATATATATATATATATATATATATATATATATATATATATATATATATATATATGCAAGTAAATCACTGTAGATGCGCGTGATCTAGGTATATGCTGATAACCACAAGGAAAGAAGAAAACACGAAGTTCCCAAGCGCTTTCGTGTAATTCACATCTTCAGGGGTGAGTACAGACTAGAGAGAGTAATACAAATCAAGGTGTATATATACAGAGGAGGGTGAGACCAGGTCCACAATGGTCAGGTATTAGGTAATGGCCCTACTAATCTTTAAATAGCACACAACGGTTGGTGGTCAGGTCAGATGGTCAAGTGACCCGGCCTTCTCACCTGATCACAAATCTTCTTAATTACAAAATTGTCCAGCTTGTACATGCCGTTACTCAAATTCATGTTAAATGCTTCGGTATGTTTAATAAGACTAGATTCTATGATGTTCCTACTATCAGGCCAGATTACATGGTAATATTGAGGAGGCATTATCCCAGTCAATGCAATGCAATATATATATATATATATATATATATATATATATATATATATATATATATATATATATATATATATATATATATATATATATATATATATATATATATATATATATATATAAAAAGCATAGTATACATTAGACAAAAAATAAGCAATGAATGTTTTGATCCACCAAAATATTTTTTTTTTGTACAACATGTGTTCAATATTGTTTCAGTAATGAAGTTAAAAATTAAAGTTATGATGGTTATTGTAACATTGTGGTGATGAGACATTAAGTATTATCAGTGTTATCAAAATTATAAAATGCATTTAGAAAGAAGTGAATATTAATCCAAGAAGACTTTCTACTTGACCGCAAGCAGTGTGTGGTGATTAATGGCACGAAATCATCATCTGTACCTGTCACAAGCGGGGTACCACAGGGCAGTGTATTGGGCCCGCTGTTGTTTGTTTGTTTCATAAATGACATGCCTGACGTTGTACACTCCTCCATACAAATGTTTGCCGATGATGCCAAGTTATTTCAGGAAATCAAGAAACAAGCTGACTGTGAAGAGCTGCAGAAGGACCTCCTGTGGGCTCCAAGAATGGTCAAAGAAATGGCTGCTGAGATTCAATGTCATGAAGTGTAAGAGGATGCACCTGGGGCGTACCAACGGTAAGGAGGCATATCATATGTCCCAACGGGATGAAGAAACTGCTCTATTTGAGACTGAATGTGAGAAGGACCTAGGTGTGTATGTTAACAATGAGCTGAAGTTCTCGGGCCATTGCGAGAAGTAGGTAAATCAGGCATATAAATTATTGGGTCTTATGAGAAGGTTGTTCAGGTATCTAGACGGTCCGTCCCTTGTAACGATCTTCAAGAGTGAAGTGCTTCCCCATTTGGAGTACTGTTGTAAGGGGTGGTTTTCTTTACTTCATTATTTATTTCATATACTTATTCTTTTTATTCTTCAATATATTTATATAGTACTTATATTCTTGCTTATATTTTCTAAGTCACCAATTTGTAAGAGTCCTGTTTTCCTCTTTATACTACTGTATTTTGTTCTAGTTATATTCTAAACCATGGATTAGTCTGGGAAACCACCCACACTCTTATTAGAATATAACATATCTTAGTGAACTGTTAGGTAGCGTGCAAGTGAATTTCTAGGCACATGAGTTACAATAGTTATTTTCTGAGAACCAATGGGTAGAAAAAATAGAGCGGTGATACTTGTACAGTAGTTTACTTATCCAATATTTATTAACAGATGGAGTGAACAAAATGTTAATTAATTACACTCAAACAAGATTGGACCACTTAGGTCTTACTTTACATTAATAGCAAATTAGATCATTTCTTTATTACAACATTACACACTCATTATATTCCTTCATTGTCAATACAGATGATTATATAACACACTCGACAAGATCCAAAATTAAGATATTAAGCAAATCCTGTTAGTTCAGAATGAACAACATGGCATTTTAACTAGCATTCAGTGGTAGTACACCTGGTTGGTGGACTCAACTCCTATAACAACAGTACCACTGGTAACACCAACATTCATGGGTTCAATACTCAACCTGGGATAACTATATTTCTGCTAATTAATCCTCAATCATAGATACCAATACTGCTCAATACATATAACCAAGATCAATGGACCGGACAAGAGTCACAAGACTGAGTCCACTGTTCCCGGGAGTTGTTTACACCGACAGCCAAAGCTCGCTCGCAAGGAGCGCCCGAGGGTAGACTCGGTGCAGTGTCTCCGCACGGCGTTCCCTGGGTAATCTTGTCCTCGGATTCTTATCTCGCCATATTAAAGACATCCTTCAAGAACCATCTTGCCCATAGATGGCTACCAAACCTTGGTAGTGGTGCCAACACAGACAGTGCCTGGAGATGCGTTGAGGAAGAGTCACTAATGTGCTAATGTCTAACTCAAATACTCATAACTATACGTCTGGCAGCAATACAGACGACACTTACTCTACTCAAATCACTAAGCACATGATTATCTCGTCATGTTAAAACATGAACATTGGTATTCACAAAATCGACTAAGTTAAACAGACTTAACATGGCAGAGGGAAACGATCGTTCACATACCTGTAGATGCGTTGAGGAAGAGTCACTAACTTTTACTTTTTACTTTTATCCGCTTCACCACTGATCGGCTCGTTAGCCACTTGGGCGATCAGTCACGTCTCTGTTACTTTTTTCTTTTATCCTCTTCACCAAATGATCGACTCATTAGCCACTTGGGCGATCGGTCACGTCTCTGTTACTTTTCTTTTATCCTCTTCCCCAAAAGATTGGCTCGTTAGCCGCTTGGGCGATCGGTCACGTCTCTGTTACGCACTGTTGGCAAGTACTGGGCATGCACCGGCTCCTGAAGGTACCTGAACCCGCTCCAGTGTTGGTCAAGTCTTGTTTTGAAAGAGCTCACACTCGGTGCCGTCACATCACTTTCTGGTAGATTGTTCCAAGAGTTCATAACTCTCACTCCGAAAAAGTTTGCCCTCACAGTTTTCTGGACTTGCGGCTTCTTCAATCATGAGCTGTGACCCCTTGTGGGGTGGGCGTCCTCCAGCTCCAAGTAAGGACACTCGACTGAGTAGTGCACCCTGAGATGCTTATACACCTTTATTACTCTATTAGGTCACCCCTTGCCCATCTGTAGTATAAGCTAGGCAAGTTCAGGCGCTCCAATCTCTCAGGGTAGCTAAGTTGCCGAAGGGCAGGCACCAGTCTGGTGGCCCTCCTTAGAACTTTTTCAACCAACTGACAGTCCCTAGCATATCTCGGGGACCAGACAGGGTGACAGTACTCTAGATGGGGAAGCACTTCACTCTTATAAGACCCAATAATTTATTTGCCTGATTTACCTTCTTACGTGTGATTCTTCCTTGTGCATTCGTATATATGTGTGAGCCTGGGGCAGTTCCGGCCTACGCATGCATACCAGAAAGGCTAATCTCACCAACAACAGAACTTCTATTCAACTTGGTCGCTGTACACTCAGCTATGAACATCAGTGTCACGGGTCAGGCTAATTTCTTATGTCTATTGTTATAATCTAATCAGAAATTGAGTTTGTCAGTGTAACGGGCTGAGTTCTTCTCATTTTATATCCCACCTAATCTGCCATCATTTGTAGTAGGCCGAGTTCTTTACGGCATATTTTACCATCCAGATATTCTTTTCTGTTATTATTCTTCAATTCTTTATTTACAAATATACTTTATACTCTTGTTATAATCTTATACAGTGGGGTATGCTATAACGAACGGATCCTACTACGAATATTCCTATAACGAACGGTTTTACCTATAAAATTAAGAATGCTGTAACGAACGAAACTCCTACAACGAACATTATTTAATTTTTTTTTTCTAATATATTGTTTTTTTATTACAAATATTAATGATATTCTTTATTTCAGGGGTTTAGATGCATATTTATGCACTTTTTTACAATTTTTACAATTTTATATTATATTTTTCAGTGTTAAGTGGTTGTATTTGGGGGCCTGGAACGGATTAATCCTATTTCGAACGAATGTTATAACGAACAAGGTTCTAGAACCAATTAGATTCGTTATAGCATACCCCACTGTATAAGTAATTCTTTTCTTATTTATGTATGTTTTTTATATTAAACTTTCATGGTGTATTTATTTCATAATTTTTATGCTGTGGCTTTAGTTCCTCAATGTACCTACATGTCTTATCTTTCTTTTCTTGTACTTTCCAAGTCTTTCATTTCTTTCATATACTGTATATTATATTTCCTCAATTTCACTGTTCTTACCTTTCTGAAGTATACTCTGTTTTACGTCTATTCTTATACATGGATTAGTCTGGGAACCATGTTATTCTTAGTACACTTATTATACTTACAAGTAGGCTGCCACCACCAGACTTTGGAGTTAGAATATAACATATATCATGGAAAGCTTATGGGTAGTGTGGTAGATGTATAGGCACGTGAGTAAGTTTTATTTTCTGGGAACCAATGTGTAGAAGGAGTAGAGAGGTGATACTCTTAGATTACTAATTCAATATTTATTGACACAGTGAGTGAATAAGATGTTACTTAAATTCACCCAGACAAAAATAGACTCTTAGGTCTTACTGTACCATTGATCAAAACAACCGCAATTACTTATTAATTCATCAAACACTTCAGGTACTTATTAACTCATTAGGCAACTCCAAGTACCTGGTATATCATTTAACTATTTCAATACTCATTGCCTCATGACAACGGTGGTATTATTTCTCTAACAAATGAGATTCAGGAGTTATTACACACGGTCAGATAACACTGGACCCTCAGGTCGTACTTTTAAGTAACAAATTACATCTTCAATTCTAGGTTACAACATTTAACAATCATTATATTACTTCATTGTCACTGCAAGTGAATAATATGACACACTTGATATTATCCCGAATTAAAATAATCTTTATTCTATGTTTGTCTTTGATACCCCCAAATTGTTCTACACTACTGAGGGTATACGCAAACACTTGTTATCTTGAAAATAGGTTCTTATTCTCGTACGGGAGATATACAGAGAAAAAATAGACAGAGGGCTTCCACACCATAAGGACTAGCGATCTCAACTCTCTGTATCACTCCGCGCTGGCATGTACAGATGCCAGCATTCACAAGCTGAATACAGTACATAATATGTAAATATGATAATTCACATACATAACATGGTGCATAATAAATGGAAATATTACATAGGATTAATACATGTTCTGTAATACTTTACTATACATAATTAATAGAGTAATATAAGAATACACAGCTTAAGGTACTACTTCGTGTCCATATTATACATTTATAACAGCATGTTATTTTTGAATGACTAACGTGACACTTTGTAGAGGATTCCTCCCCTACAAACGCTTGTCACTGAGTAGCCAACCCCGCGAATTCTCCAGTGTATGCCTCGTGGTCTAGGTCAGCAACCGGCGCCGCCTTACATGACGGAGGTCAACTATTAAGCCACGCCTAGCTCCGCTATATATGACCTGACCTCTTGGTGACCTACCTCTCTTTCTATCTACAGCCAGTATTCAAGCAACACCTCCTCCTCCTCTTCCACTCCTGCCTGGCGGCCCTCGCTCCCGCCGGCGACCATGGCGACCCACAAGCTGGTCCTCCTCTGAGCACCCTCACCAACCAGCTCTCTCTACTCAACGCTTGTAACCATGCTGCCTTCCCAGCACCAAGCTGCATTGTACATCCAATACAATATGTATACAGAAAGCACATTGTGAGTTTCCTTTCTCCATCCCATCCTGAGTGTGAACCAATATCCCCTATACCACAATTGGTGACCCCGGAGATTCGCACTCACACAGGATGGAGGAGAAACCGATCACTCAACCAGTCTTCAAGCAACATGGAAGACTGGCTTATCCACACAGAGGCAGTTCTCATCGGCTCTACAGCAACTGTCTCTACACTGCAGGTAAGACATCCTACTGTAGAGCAGCACTGCTTCTCTAAGCAGACACCAGTTCCTCTTCCTGCCCCAAGTACCACGTCCTACAGACTCCAGCAGGCGCATCTGAGGACTCTGTACCTGCCGAGAGGGAAGTACAGCATTCATCGCCCCCACACACCGGTTTTTTTTTTCTCTCAGGCACTCCCTGCTACTGTCCTGCACCCTGCTGCTGTCGTGGACTCTGCTGCTGTTGTAGAACCTGCTCCTATCATAGACCCTCCTCCTGACGTCGTCCCTGACCCAGTCATCCCAGCCAGTGACCATGAGGACGCTGCCCCTGCAGCTACAGAAGAACAACATTCATCGCCCCCACACACCCTTTTTCTCCCTCTCTTCTCCCACATATCTCGTGTGTCTAGATAGTTGTCTCCCCTAGCGGCCGGCTCATCCACGCCCTCGCCGTTATGTCTCACATGTGGCATGCACCGCCCGTTCTGCCTCACATGTGCCATGCAACTCTGCAGACAACAAGTTTCCTACACCACCTGGAGGGAAGGGAGAGTATTGTAATGGATTCCTCCCCTACAAATGCTGTTTGTCGCTGAGTAGCCAACCCCGTGAATTCCCCAGTGTATGCCTCGTGGTCTAGGTCAACCAGCGCCGCCTCTCATGACGGAGGTCAACTATTAAGCCACGCCTACCTCCGCTATATAAGACCTGACCTCGTGGTGACCTAGTTCTTTCGACCTACACCACTGTCCTGGACCCTCCTCCGCTCCTGCCTGGTAGTCCCTACTCCTGACGCGGCCCATGCGCCTGAATGCGGCCCCACACACCCTTTTTTTTCCCCTCAGGTACTCCCTGCTACTGTCCTGCACCCTGCTGCTGTCGTGGACCCTGCTGCTGTCATGCACCCTGCTGCTGTCATAGACCCTTTTCCTGACACAGCCCCTGCTCCTGACCCAGACTCACACACCCCAGCAGGCGCATCTGAGGACTCTGTACCTGTCGCGAGGGAAGCACAACACCTCCACAACCCTCCTTCTGCCTCTCTCCTCCCACAGAGCTCTTGTATCTAGACAAAGTTGTCTCCACTAGCGGCCGGCTGATCCACGCCCTTATGTCTCACATGTGGCATACAACCCAACCGACAACAAGTCTCCTGCACCGCCCGTTCTACCTCACATGTGACATGCAACCCTGCAGACAACAAGTCTCCTACACCGCCTGGAGGGAAGGGGGAGTATTGTAGTGGATTCCTCCCCTACAAACGCTTGTCGCTGAGTAGCCGACCCCGCGAATTCCCCAGTGTATGCCTCGTGGTCTAGGTCAGCAACCAGCGCCGCCTTACATGACTGAGGTCAACTATTAAGCCACGCCTACCTCCGCTATATAAGACCTGACCTCGTGGTGACCTAGCTTTTTCGACCTACGCCAACCAGCAAGCAACACCTCCTCCTCCTGCCTGGCGGCCCTCGCTCCTGTTCAGCGACCATGGCGACCCACAAGCTAGTCCTCTGAGCGCCCTCACCAACCAGCTCTCTCTACTCAATGCTTGTAATCATGCTGCCTTCCCAGCACCAAGCTGCATTGTACATCCAATACAACATGTATACAGAGAGCACATTGTGAGTTTCCTTTCTCCATCCCATCCTGAGTGTGAACCAAATAACCCGTACCCCACAAAGTCTTGGATATTTTTGAGTTTGACAGGAAATGTTCAGGAGATTAATGACTTTCTTAAATAGACAACTGGCACTAACTAAACTATAAACATCAGATTCTCTGATGTTTGGGCGACAAAACAATATAACTTCAGTAGCGATCGGAAATTCATGGATATCCCCACGGACGACATAAAATATGCCACTCGAGCTGGCAAACTCGACACTCACTTACTTGACAAGTTTTTCTAACCATAAAGACAGTTGAAGCTTTCAACACCACTCACAATGGATCTTGATTGTTCCAACTGTAAACAGACATATCTAGGTTGCCTCACCAATTGCAACCACAGTTGCAATTTCAAATTCTGTCTTACTAAGGAATAACGAAGAATCGGGTGCACTTTAAGATTGAGAGAAAATGAAGGACTCAGGCGTCCTGAAGCGATGAGAAAACGGACTTCTGAGACGGGGGACTCAAAAAAAAAAGAAAGCATAGCTACATGTTTTGTGGGCTATTGAGCGTAATAAGAATCGTCTGATTTTACGTTAACTGACGTGTACAACCGTGGTCATTACACTGTCACCCCGTCGGGTCCCCGAGATATGCTAGGGACTGTCAGTTGGTTGAAAATGTTCAAAGGAGGGCCACCAGACTGGTGCCTGCACTTAGGCACCTCAGCCACCATGAGAGATTGGAGCGCCTGAACTTGCCTAGCTTATACTACAGACGGGCAAGGGGGGACCTAGTTGAGGTGTATAAGCATCTCAGGGTGCACTACTCAGTTGAGTGTCCTTACTTGGAGCTGGCGGACGCTCGCCCCACAAGGGGTCACAGCTCAAGATTGAAGAAGCCGCAAGTCCAGAAAACCGTGAGGGCAAACTTTTTCGGAGTGAGGGTTGTAAACTCTTGGAACAATCTACCAGAGAGTGTTGTGACGGCACCGAGTGTGAGCTCTTTCAAGACAAGACTTGACCAACACTGGAGCGGGTTCAGGTACATTCAGGAGCCGGTGCATGCCCAGTATTTGCCAACAGTGCGTGATAGAGACGTGACCGATCGCCCGGGCGGGTAACAAGCCGATCAATGGTGAAGAGGATAAAAGTAAAAAGTAAAGTAAATGTACCAAAATTATATTGACATTTCTCACATGCATCCTAATAATGTTGAAGGTGAAGGTAAATATCGAAACTGTTGGAGATTTCTGAGACATAGTGGATATTTTTCAAGTTTTATTAGATATTCAGATGTTGCTTAGGACCTGAATGAAGACGTTTAAAAAGAGTGGTAACATTTCCAACATATACCTGTAATATATTGATATACTATTAAGAAGCGTTACAATCTAAATAATTATATATACTTTTAAATAGAATGACAAATTACTTATAATAATGATTGTATTGTATTTTAACATCAATATTCAGTAATGTTAACCCGTATAATAGAGCCATGAGGCGGCGTTAGTCATTTGTCCCTCTTAGTGTGGTCGCTGTTATAGCTGGTAAGGAATTCACGTGTTACAACAAAACTTTCTTATCTTTCACTTAATTCAAGTCTTATATATGTGAGAAATTGTGTCTTTTGAAACATTATGCTTGGGGCACGAGATATTTCCCTCGATACTTGAGAATATTGAGAGTAAATAGTTATCAAGGAAGTTTGTGTTGTGAGGTACTTGGCCATGTGTGTATTATTATCCAGCATTACTACAACATTCATTATTTTGCCTTTTTGTCGCAGAATTATCAATTAATTCGATAAATTTGTACTTCTACCTCCCCATCTGTTAGAAAGTTAAAAGTATATTGTTCTAGTGTATTTATGTGTGTTTAGACCTAATATGACCTTCATTGGGTCCCACTAATTACCCAAATGTAGCCTCAATGAAGTCAGATAATGGTTCTACATTAATAAATCGGGTTACCAATCACTTCTCGACTAGTATTTGATGTCACAAAGTAAAAAACAATTGGAAAACGTAATTCAATTTGAGTTAATAGATCGAGTGCATGTACCGAACCTAACCTAACCTAACCTAACCTCGACTAGTATTTGGTGTCACGAAGTCACAAAAAATTGGTAAACTTAATTTAATCTGAGTTAATAAATCAAGTGCATGTACGTAACCTAACCTAATCTAATCTAACCTAACACAACACAACTCAGATTAAATTAAGTTTTCAAATTTTTTGTGACTTTATGACACCAAATAATAATCGAGAAGTGATTCACAGCCCGATTTATTCATGTAGGACCATTATTTGACTTCATTGCGGCTACATTTTGCTACATTTGGGAACATTTGGGTAATTACTCGCTCCCTTGGTACATGCACGCGATCTATTAACTCAGATGAAAGTAAGTTTTCCAATTTTTTGTGACTTTGTGACACCAAATACTAGTCGAGAAGTGATTAGCAGTCCGATTTATTCATGTAGGACCATTATTTGACTTCATTGCGGCTACATTTTGCTACATTTGGGTACATTTGGGTAATTAGTCGGACCGCCTTCATTTCCTTTGGAAATTGGCCGTTTTTTTTATCGATTTTTTTTCGAGACTTAAAAAAAAATAATCGCTAACTGTATAAAAAATACACCAAAACACTTGAAAAACCTAACCTAACCTGACCTAACTGACTCACCATATGATGGAATCACCTATTTCTTACCTAAGTTGGCCTGGAGACCAGGTTCGTCTTGGAGTCGAGATTCTTACACAATGCCACATATGTTGGTCTTTGCGATATTTACATTCAGTCTTGCTCCTAGTACACTTTACTGAGGTTGGAAGAACACAATGCGATCGAAAAAATGCTATAGTTTCTACGTTTTTTTCCCAAAAACTTGCAATCAGCTCCATATAATTGAAGTGACACCCATCGCAGGCTTCCATGGTCGGAACTGAACTTGAATTTCGAAATATGAGAGACCCAAAATAAAAATCGATTTTGATTGGTCTAAAAATACCACGAATTAAACCCAAAATCATTTTAATTGGTTGTAAAAAAAAAAAAGCTTTTGATTGGTTGTGTGACGTGTACGGGAACGCATGCACGTGATGATTTATGAAGGAGGCCCGCAGGAGACACGCAGTGTGAAAGGTGAAGTACGTGTTAAATGGCCGAAGATTATAGAAAATAATTGAGAAAATTTTGGATTTCCTAACTCCGTTAATATACAGTTCTGGCGGTAATGTAAAAGATGAAAATGATCTTATAATTAGACGTCTTATTAGAATATGATAATAGATTAGCGGTAGTAAGTGGGAATGTTTAAACGCAATAATACCATTATTCAGCTGGGTTTTTAATACTTTTAGGTATTTTAGAACCTAAACGGCAATTTAAAATAACGTAGTGGATATACTGTAGGTATGGCAGCTGTATTGACTGACACTGTGGTTAATAAGTTAAGTTTGGATTTTCAACCAATATGGCTCTCGAGTTGAACAATGAGTTTGGTATTATTAGCGTTTCGGTCATGCAGCGAATTTAGGTTTGGATTAGGTTATGTTGAAATATGTTTTTCCTATGGTTTTTGATGTGTTTTGAACATTCTGACCTTCGTAAAACAGGTGTATGACCGAAATGGTAGTTTTACAATGTGTTTTTCCGTTGGTTTAGACAATTTGGTAATTATTAACGACTGACCCGCCACGGAGTTTTCATAGAAAACAAATTAAAAAACTGGGTGAATTTATAGTATTACACCGGTCTTTATTTCTGTATTAAAAATATGTACTGTATCTTGTAATGTCTATGCAATTGTAAGACATTTTTCTTCTATGATATTTCCACCGGAAATTAAGAATAACAGATACAGTATTAATTTTTCAAGATTATTACTTTCGCTCTGTCACAAGTGTCGCCATGATTTGTTTACTTATGGCGGAGGTTGTCCTGACCCCCTGCTCACGCATCGCTGCAGGCCTCCGACAGGGGGCTGGTTAGGTTAGGTTTTCTTGGTTGGTAATATAATTTGTTCTAAAAAGTCAACTTTTTCTGTTAAGATTGTTGGAGGGTGGGTCTAAAAAAAGGAGGGGGGGTTCCGATGAAAATTAATATCAAATTCGTTCGAAACTCATCAAATTACATAAGAAAAACCTATTTTTAATTTCAAAATAAAGACCGGTGTGATACTATATATTGACCTAAAACTGTAATTTCACGGTGTTTTAAAGTGGACACTCGTAGCTTTAGAAAATGTGTTAAAAGTGTTATTTCTAAATTAAACTGTTAATATTTGCTTAATGGCTGTGGCAAGATTTTCGTATTTGGCTATTCTATGTTAAGTTAGGTTGGTTTGGTTAGGTTAGGTTTCAACAGTGATTTGGAAGTTGAAATTGTTACGAGAGTAGGTTTTTGGTAAAGGTTTATGAAACCGTTATCACCAGAAGGAATAGTGCGATTGGGTTTAAATTCTTTGTCCACTATTAGCATGATTTAAACACAGAAATGGAAATGACAATACCTAGAACCTAATAGACCTGACCTAACATACCCATAGGTTGGGTATGTTAGGTCAAGTTTTATTAGGTTCTATGTAGTATTGTGTTAACTTAATACTTGGGTAGATATACTTCAGCAATGGCGAGGAGGAAAACGTCGAAGCATTTGCCATCATTTATAGGAAACGTCTCTTGAAGAGGGATTCAGCGAGGTAAACAACAAAAATGACGCCGGGAGGAGAATTGTGAAGCGGGATAGAGTAAATATTATTATTTTTTTATATATTTAGGTGTGTTGTATTTAAATCCGACCTTCAAATCTTGTGCAAATGAGTGAATTTTGTTCCCCAAATTAAAACCCCCCAGAAAATTAAAGTTTTTGCAAAATTTGCTCATTTGCCCCAAAAACGAAGGTCAGATTTTAGTAAAGCCCCCTAAATACAGTACACCAAGAAAAACTGTACTTATAACAAAAATATATGGAGCCATAGCTATTAAACAAATATTTACCATTAAACCCAACCTTATCCTTATTTGATAAGAAAAACAGGTAAATTTTTACTTTAGGACATGAGTCCTTAGGGGTTGTCTATGTTTGTCTTTGATACCCCCAAAATGTTCTACACTACTGAGGGTATACACAAACTTGTTATCTTGAAAATAGGTTCTTATGAAAGAGACCTAGGGGTACTTGTAAGCCCGGACCTACGGCCTAGAAAACAGTGCGTTAATGTTCGAAATAAGGCAAACAGAGTATTGGGTTTTATATCTAGAAGTGTAAGTAACAAGAGTGCAGAGGTCTTATTGCAACTATATCTTGCATCTAGTCAGGCACTTTCTCGATTATGCGGTTCAGTTCTGGTGCCCCTATTATAGAATGGATATAAATTCACTAGAGTCGGTGCAGCGAAGAATGACAAAAATGATTCCGGGACTTAGAAACCTTCCATATCAGGATAGGTTAAAGAAACTTAATTTGCATTCCCTAGAAAGACGAAGAGTGCGGGGAGATATGATAGAAGTTTTTAAGTGGGTGAAAGGAATCAATAAAGGGGATATAGAAAAAGTTCTTATAATATCCGAGCAGGATAGGACTCGGAGCAACGGATTCAAGTTGGATAAGTTTAGGTTTAGGAGGGAGATAGGAAGAAACTGGTTCACAAATAGGGTGGTGGATGAGTGGAACAAGCTTAGCAACTTTGTAGTAAGTGCGGGAACCCTGGAAAGTTTCAAAAGGAGGCTAGATAGATTCATGGATGATAGAGAGTGGTAGTAGCTCTTGACAGGAGCTGCCATGCACAGGCCAACCGGCCTATTGCAGACTCCTTATTTTCTTATGTTCTTATGTTCTTATTCTCGTACGGGAGATATACAGAGGAACTAATAGACAGTCGGCTTCCACACCATAAGGACTAGCGATCTCAACTCTCTGTATCACTCCGCGCTGGCATGTGCAGATGCCAGCATTCACAAGCTGAATACAGTACATAATATGTAAATATGATAATTCACATACATAACATGGTGCATAATAAATGGAAATATTACATAGGATTAATACATGTTCTGTAATACTTTACTACACATAATTAATAGAGTAATATAAGAATACACAGCTTAAGGTACTACTTCGTGTCCATATTATACAGGTTGACCAGTATGCTTTCGGTAAATGTGCATATTACAGCAACCATGGAATTTGTAGGAAAAAAAGTGGTTTTCTGATGGGTTTTGATACAATTAGTTCAAATCTGACAATTGTTTTTGTCGGAAATCACTTGTTTGTGATTTAGCCCCCTCCCCTCATAATAGTTCTATCTATTGTGTGTTCTGAATTCCCGGTACTCTGTGCTTGCTAACTTATACCATATAGCCAAACTAAACCTTACCTAGCATCCTAGCCGGGGACTCAAATGCTATGTAATAACCTTAGAGTCACTTGGTCAGCCTCCACAAGAATATAAATAGCTG
Source organism: Homarus americanus (assembly GCF_018991925.1). Classification (NCBI taxonomy): domain Eukaryota; kingdom Metazoa; phylum Arthropoda; class Malacostraca; order Decapoda; family Nephropidae; genus Homarus; species Homarus americanus. The sequence goes on along the minus strand of NW_024753828.1, from coordinate 416,281 downwards.
TTAAGGGTATTTCTTACCTTACTCCGAGTCAGGGTCAAAGACTTGAGTCAGTAACCAGAATGCATTGTGGGTTCCTCTGCTCTCTAAAGTTTCCTTGTTTTTAGAATTAAGTAATACGATAAACTTCCAATAATCGAAATCGCACCCAGCACGTTATGGCTCCATGTTGCAACTGATTAATAATGTCCCGCGTCTTCGCACTCATGGCGAATATTGATCGCTAATTGGTTGAATCAAAAGTTGAAATTTTTTATTGGATTTGATTGGCGGCCGCCCCTCAGCACTTGTGCGGGTGGTAAGCAAACGTACGAACACACAATTTGAGCAACAGCATAGGGGTAACAGGTGCTCTGATTTTATTCTTTTTACAATTCAATAACTTCCTCATTATCAAGTTGTGATGGAAGTGTAATATGTAAGAAAATGATCATAGAGAATATAGTTCTATCGATTGAGTGAAGGGAGTGAATTTTGGAATTATGTGGGTGCTGTAAACTGCATCATTACCTGTTTTTCCAGTGTATTTTGCTGTGTTTTAAGCGAATCTGATCTTCATTGCTCGTATTTGTCCCCCCCCCCCTCCCCCTCCCCACAATGATGGGGGAGAGCCTGGGAAATCGGTGTTTTTGGGTGGGGGAGAAAACGAGCCATCTAACCTAACAACCCAACCCCACCCCTAGCTGGGGGCTCCGTTCCAGGACCCCCGGTAGGCCTAGCTTAAACTAACCTAAATGGTTCAGTAGTTTAAAATTTTGGGGCATGCCATGCCTGAAAGTACAATACCTTAGTTAGAAGTGGAATGACCAGGGATACGTAAGAATTGGAAAGAATGATCGTATTTCTCGTAAAACTTGGCAATAAACTTAAAATACAGTAATCGTAGGAGCATGATTGACAACCAACCTCGACCATGGCCATTGTCAGACTGGTCATTGAATTTAAAATCTGTACCCAGGTTGCTTCCTTTGGAAAATTGAAATGTGATTGGTAAAAAAAAAAATGCGAGATATCGATACATCATTGGTCATGACTGGATGAAGTCAGTCAATATTGCGCATGCGTGATCCATAATTAACTCGGTTTCACGCCGATATCATCTTCTCACAGAGACGAAGACTGAAAAGTACTTAAAATCAATTAAATTCAATTGTCTCTATTTTCCATTTCCGAATGATATAAATGGGCAAAATGCTCAGAATAGGGAGATCTAAATATTTAAGTAGTTTATAACTTTCTGGTGTGCGATGTCCTAAAGTAAAATAATAACGAAAAACAAGCGGTAGAAGCTTTGTTAGAAGACCTCAACAACCTAACCAGTGAAACATATGTAACCTTACCTGACTTCCTAGCTGTGAGGCTCCATCCTCCGGACCCTCCCGTTACATAAATAGAAAGAACTTAGTATGACATTGTGTAATTTTATGTTTTTTGTGTACTCGAGAGCAGCCACCAGGACAGTGTAGCTCATAAACATACACTGGCGACTCATCGATTAGAGAGGATTGGCTTTGTACTGCCACATCACTGTCGAAAGACAAAAGTATGGTAGTGCGCATCTATTCGCCTAATTATCTACCAAACGAAGCAATTTCTCTCCAAATTATTATTTTCATATCAGAACTCACTGATAAAAATATAGTTTATCAATACAAATAATGCGTTGGCTGTGAAGTCGTCTATATTCGCCCAACTATTGATTTAAATTTTATGCCTTTATTTAAAAAATTTTTTTAATACCGACAAGATACCCATGGAGATAAAACGGTAATGTGACCTGATCCAGCTCAGTGTACTTTTTGTATACGGTATTTGTTTATGCTCGGTCTGAGTGTACTCTCACGTCCACAAAAAATAAATAAATAAATACACCATGCCGTTTCAAGAAAGTTGCTTTCATTTGTTCAGTACGCGATGTCAAAATACAGTAAGCACTTTCTGTTTAATATGGAGGGGGGTCTGACCCTGGCTAGGGAGTTAGGTAGGTTTCTCTGGTTGGTTAGGTCAGGTTCTGTACATTGTTGTATAATTTTTATGGGTTAGGGTCATCTCATACCCAAGGTAAATCGTACTCAAAAAAGTTAAATCGTACCCAAGATAACTTGTACCTAAGGTAACTTGTACCCAAGATAACTTGTACCCAAGATTACTTGTACCCAAGGTTACTTGTACCCAAGATAACTTGTACCCAAGATTACTTGCACCCAATTCAAGAGATAATCCATACCTATTAGTATATACAGTTAACATAATCAATATTCCCCATAAGAAATAGATATAATACGGAAGTTACGTTCCCCAGCCTCCCTTTGCCTCAGAAAATAAATTACATATACAGTATATAAATTCAATGGAATTTTTATAGAAAATAGTATATATTGTACATCCAAAAAGATAATAAACTAAATCATTTTGTATTGTACTCACTGATGGGCGGAGGTGGAGCGAGTGTGTGGTGGGTAGTGGAGAGGAGGAGGGTGGCGAATCACTGAGACCTGAAGGGTGGCTCCTCCTCCCGCTCTGACTGGGGTTCCTCCTTGTAGCAAGGCTAATGGTCTTGCATTGCTTTTTCACAACACTAGCATCACTAGCACTTGATGGGCACTTGGAAGCCATTTCAAATGGTTACAGTACAGTATTTAGAGCAAAAACACTTAAACCTGCCCAAACGCTATGGAAGCTTAACAAAGATTGGGATGCTTGGGGACTCTGTGACGCTCCACGAGAGAGAGCGTGATGCGCTGTGTTCAAAGTAGTCCGTGACGATGTTATACCAAATCGGTGGGACGTTGTCCGAATCATGGGCATCTAAAGAGTAGCGACATTTTAACGAAACTACGTTGTCGGGGAGGGCAACGTTAAACGAGGACTTACTATACCATGCATAGGTAGAGAGAGAGAGATGATGATGATGTATTAACACTTGACCATTAGTCGTTATTTACTTAGTGTCCTTTTTTTGCATACAGTACAGTACTATTGTATTGTGGTCACAATTTGTGGATTACCAAACACTTAAAAGTTTTTTATCACTTCACCCCACCACATCGATTCACCCCGTTTTACAGTAGTAAGAATAATTTTTTTAAAAACATAATACTGTAGATGAATATTTTTGGAGTAAAAAAGGAAATGAATGATATCAGTGAAATTCCTACCAGAATTAATAATAATAATAATAGCAATGACAGTTTATAATAACATTAGTGATGATAATAATAATAATAATAATAATAATAATAATGAAATAATAGTGATAAGAAGAATGGGAATACTGTATTACTAACAATAATTGTGGTTGTGGGAATGAATTCATTGAGATTCTATAAGTGGGATGGCAAAATCGGCATTCGTCTAACTGGGATTCGATTTGTTAGGATGACACCAAGGCGATTATCGAAGGAGATCTTTGGAAGAAATGTCAAGTGAACAGTTAGTAGCTGCTACACAGGACTGTTATGCTGGTTGTTTACATGACAAGGCCTTCAGTTTATAATATAAACCTAAATGCAGATGACAGCAGTGGTTTATAAAGGTATTGGTACCTAATGAAAAAAATTTATAGGTAATATCACCAACACTAGTGTTTTTGAGTCCTGGGAAGTAGGAACTATGTCTAAGGTAAGGTAATGTTTAGAGGTCGACGATTTATACTTCGCGTATAAGTCGACCCCCAATTTTCGGACAAAATTTCAGCAGTGGATTATATTGAGGATAGAAAAAAATGTAAGTAAAAATAGTACTGTATTGCATATTGCCAATTCATGCCCACAGAAACACTACAGGTACTTCATATTTATATAATATATATACTGGACAATACTGTAGTTATGGTATTTTATGGCATATAAGATGCACTTTTTTGTTTGAAAAACGGCTAAACAAAAAATCTGCCTGCATTCTATATGTGAAGTTGCGGTCTCCTGCAAGCTAATGAATTTCCCTGTTATATCTCAGTAGGCTAAATTCTACCTAACCCAACTCCAGATTTAAAAATGTTATTGCTTACATAAACATTATTATTATTTGTAATTAAATGAAAATAATTATTGATATTGATATTGAAACAATTTATTTAGCCAGAACACCACAGATAAAGAGTCAATTAAGAATCATAATATTAACATTGCTGGGCCAGTTGAGAGCGTGAACTCTCTTGTAGGTCGATGTATAACTACTCTGCTGTACTAATGACGATAACCTGAAACGATTAACCTCTGTACGGCAAACGCCCAACTCTTCAGAGGTAGCTAAGCAGTAACCATTTCTGAACTCTTACAAGCATTACAGCCGATTAATGCCATACCGGCAACATTTATTTTTCATTCTACAAATACAGCTGCTCCTCGACTTACGGCGGGGTTAGGGACCCAAATCCAGGTCGTAAATCGAAAATACTTAAATAATACAGAAAATCTAAAATGGGTGTCTCTTTTTCTTCTCGGCACCACAAAACTCTCACTTTTAAGCTTGCCAGCCATTTTAAAGTTAATTACAAATGAAAATATTGTCAGTACACAGCACAATCACTGATGTTGGGACTCGAAAATACGTAATTTGAAAAAATTTTGGTACGACTGAAGCAGTCGTATGTCCGGGTGGTCGCAGGTCGAGTATGTCGTAAGTCGAGGAGTAGCTGTACCTGATACAAATGAAGATTTACAGATAACTTTCTTTTCGCATTTACATCGGTTAACATCGCTGGTGGCATTGTAACCACCAGGCTACTGGACCAAGCTCTTATTTTACAACTTTAATTTTCTGGTAGATATATGTAACTTTCTTCATTTATTTTTACTGATGTGCATGCACATGCCATCCTACATATATATTGTGAACAAGTAGAAGAAATAATTGTCCTAAGGGCAAACACATAAAAGGAATATATATTTCTTTGTACAAGAGTTAGCTGGCTCAGCAGGGGAGTGGGAGGATGGCTGGGCAGTTGGTGGTGGGGGGAGCGTTGCTAGGGAATCGGCGGAGGTTGTGTTGCTGTTACTATGGTGAACAGGGAGTACCGATGTACAGTAAAGGTAGTCCCCGACTTACGACGGGGTTAGGGACCCAAATCCAGGTCGTAAGTCGGATTGGTCGTAAGTCCAACATAGATTAAAAAAAAAATCTACAATGAAATACAGTACAGTAAAAGTAATAAATAATGAGGAATGAATACACTGAGATTGAGCACTTAACTTTAATGTAGTCAGCTGAATGCACACGGGGCCCCCATAATTTTCTATTTACGGGTATACATGGAGACTAATATTAATTGGATGAAGCAGAGGAGGAGACAGGGAATCTGTGGGTCATCAATGTCGCTTTCTTCAGACAGGTTTATGTACTGTGGAAACTTGCTGGTTGAAGGTATTGGATCATCTTGAGGGAGTGAAGAGGCAGCACTGGTGGGGCATGAGGAGACAGCACTGGGGGACTTTTTAAAATAGATGTCCAATTTAGACTGCACAGTTTGCTTTTTCTTTTCTTTATAAATTTCTCTGTAGCAAGCAAGTGCATCTTGGATCATTCCGTCAACTTGGCATAACGCTCATAATTTTGATCCTTGCCATCAAACATTTGCATTCCTTTATTAATTGTAGCAAATGCCTCTGCCATTTGCTTCACTGAAAACTTTTTGGGGGGGTGCAGGTCCTTCTTCTACATTTAGACTGGCTTCTTTCTCTGCATCTTTGTGTGCTTCCAGTTCGATGAGATCTTCGTTACTGAGCTCTTCTGCTACACTTTCAACCAACTGTTCAACATCTTCATTATCAATTTCTAACTGAAGCTGTTTACCTAACTCCACTATCTTGTTACTAATATCCGAAATAACTTCATTTTCATTAAATCCTTTGAAACTGTTCACATATCTTTTCAGGATTTTCTTCCATATTCCATTCATGCAATGTTTTGTAACCTGATCCCATGCTGCACTAATGTTATTTATACATGACAAAACGTTGTGCTCCTTCCAAAACTCTCTGAGTGTTTTCTCACCTTCAGTAGCAGCAACAGCCTGAGCGAAGGTCGTATGTAAATAATACGCTTTAAAGGCAGCAATAGCACCTTGATCCATGGATTGGATGACAGAGGTAGTGTTAGGTGGAATGTACACTACCTTAACATCAGGGTGCATGTCGTCCAGGTGTGGTGGGTGTCCCGGAGCATTATCCAAAATCAGCAAAATCTTGAATGGAATCCGTTGTTGCAGACAATACTCCTTGGCTTGAGGAATGAAACAATTCATGAACCAATCCTCAAACAGTACAATGGTCATCCAGGCTTTCTTGTTACTGCTATAAAACACTGGCAGTGTGTGCTTGCTGACATGTTTAAAAGCCCTGGGGTTCTCTGAATGATAGATCATGAAGGGCTTTAGCTTGAAACCAGCAACATTCCCCCCCAACAGAAGTGTAATTCTGTCCTTGAATGCCTTGAATCCGGGCATTTTTTTTGCCTCTTTGTGGATGTATGTCCGCTCAGGCATGCGTTTCCACAATAATCCAGTCTCATCCACATTGAATATTTGCTCAGGCAAATAATTCCCTTCCACAATCACATCATCTAACTCCTCCTTAAAAGCTTCGGCAGCACCAACATCAGCACTAGCTGCCTCTCCACTCACCTTAACATTGTGTAGACTGTAGCATTTTTTAAATCTATCAAACCACCCATGACTTGCTGTAAAGGTTTGCTCACATTCATCTCCTGCCTGCTCCTTCAGGCTTTGGAACAGGCTTCTTGCTTTAGCCTGTAAGGTTAGAAGGCTTAAGGGTACACGCTTCTGTATCTGGTCTTCCCTCCATATCACCAATAATTTTTCCATATAGTGAATAGGACCTTGTCTTTTCTTCGAAATTATAGTTCCCTTTATAGGTGTTGTTCCTTTCACTACATCACGAATACGTTCCTTGTCCTTCAGAATAGTGGATATGGTCGAGTGCGAGAAACCTAGGTCACATGAGATTGTTGCTACAGTTTTTCCATTCTCATACTGCATTATCTTCATTTTCATCTCAAAAGTAAATGCCTGTCTCCTTTTCTTTGGAGCACCACCAGCACTCTCACTTGTACGCTTTCCAGTCATTATAAAGTCAATTAAATACCATAATAACGTAAGTACACAGCGCGATCAGTATAGGATACGATAGCCAAACACCAACTAGGCGCTGTACTGAGTGAGTGTAACCACGCGGTGACCCAAGCCCAGCCACGCTCTCGCTCTGGACGGAAACGTTTCGGAATAGAAAATGCGCGCATCATTTGAACAAATTTTGGTCACGACTGCGGCGGTCGTATGTGCGGACGGTCGTAAGGTCAGAGCAGGTTGTAAGTGCGGATTGACGTAAGTTGAGTCAGTTGTAAGTCGGGGACTACTGTATCTGTATGTGCAAATGGTGACTGGTAAACTTTCATGTGGCTTTTATTTACTGGTTTGGTAACAGTATTTTTGTTGTAATTTATTGGTATTTTTATTTATTCCTCACATTTACTAGTACAGTGCTGTATACAGTACAGTCTCCCCGACTTACGACAACCCTGACATACAACGGCCATGGTCGTATAAAATATTTTTCACATTACTGTACGTATTTCCGAGTCCTGACGTTAATGATAGCGCTGTGTACTGACAAAATTTTCTTTTGTAATTCCCTTTAAAATGGCTGGCAAGCGTAAAAGTAAGAGTTCTCGTGGTGCTGAGAAGAAAAAGAGACCCATTTTAGAATTTTTATGTATTATTTTCGCCGTTTCGACTTCGGACCAATTTGACTTACAACCTGGTCGTCGGGACGGAACCCCGTCGTAAGTCAAGGAGAGACTGTATATTGTTTTAAGAAAATATGGCTACAGGAGGAAAATACACACTAAAGGTTTTTCCTAAATACTCCTTGCTTAAAGGGTCAGGTGTGTCTTATATGCCATAAAATACGGTAGTTGATGCCCAGAGGAAAAAAGTTATATACTGTAGCTATTGATACTAAATTTTTATTGAGAAGTCAACCAAGTCATTTCAAAACTTGAAGACATAAAAACACTTTGTAAATTATTATTTCTTGTTGAAACTTAATGAGTTGACTTGGTTGTGTATTGTTCGAAATTTCAATCATTGAAATTAAATGTCACTCCTGCTGAATCGATGTTTTTATTCTTTAGGTTACCTACTGCCGCCACCATGCAGAACGACGCTGGAGAATACGTGGACCTGTATGTGCCGCGGAAGTGTTCGGCATCGAACCGTATTATCTATGCCAAGGATCATGCCTCTATCCAGATAAACTTGGCTGAGGTATGATATGTTTCTTTTGTTTTGAGCATTGTTAGTGCTTGGGTGACTTGTTTTAATGTTTTGAGAGATAAGTACTGTACTGTACAGTGCAGTACTCTGCTTGAGTTCCCCAAGTGTAATAGTTTATAATGATTAAGGAGAGTGGAGATACCTAACAGGTTTACATATTGTAGTTTTACATTATTCTGCAGTAAACCCTCACACTTTCGGACAATTGGGGGGGGTGTCCGGTTGAACTGGAGGACGAATGCGCGTTACTTAATCTTATGGGGAAGATTAGGATATGTTCCACAACTACTAAAATTCAATAATAATGCTCTAAAAATAAGAAAAAATAAATTGTGTGTGAGTGGGTGTAAAGTGAGCCGCCTGATAATTGAGGAGCCCGTAATACAATAAAACCAAAAATACAGTACCGTATTTTACGGCAACGAGTATTTTCCTCCTGTAGCCATCGTTTTCTTAATACAGTCGGCCCTTCACATACACGGGTTTAGCTTTCACGGATTCGCAAATACGCGGATTGCCCCGCTGGAGGAATATTCTGTACATTGAAGTAATTGAAGTACAGTCGACCCTCGTTAATTCGGACTAATAGGGGGGAGGGTGTCTGTTTTAGCCGAGTGTCCGAATTAACCGATTTAGGGGTTAACATTGCATTATATTTCAAAGTCATTGTTTTCGTCACGCTTTTATCCCACTTTCCACTGTAATACGTACGTAATTTCAGCAAAAATATTACATTTCCGTGAATGTATTATATCAAGCACAGTATGAATAGAATATCATTGTAATATAACAGTATTTTAACCGAAAACTAGTAAAAAAACGAATAACATCTCAAGAACATCGCAAGCTTAGGTAAAGTCTTTTGTTTTCGTCATGTATTTTATCCTATTTTACATTGAAATACATCACGTTTCAGCAAAACTACTATTTATTTCCGAGAATATATTCATTCAGGCGCAGTTTAGGTAAAATATACGTGTGATGTAACAGTTTTTAACTGAAAACGATTCGAAAAACATGTACCCTCTAGCCCTGTTCAAGGAGAGGACTGGGAGAAGCTGTTTGGTGCTGCAGACGATGACAAGGAAAATGATTTGGATGGATTTTAATGAATATTCAGAAATATGGTATCGTAGCATTTATTCAAGTGAATTAGGATAGAATATTATTGTAATACAACAGTTTTTTAGCTGAAAACCATTCGAAAAGCGATTATGGTAACATCTTTTGAACAACGAAAGAAAGCGAAAGTCATTGTTTTCGTCATGATTTTATGCCACTTTCCACTGTAATACGTACGTCATTTCAGCAAAAATATTACATTTCCATATTTATTTCTAAGAATATACTCATTCAGTCACAGTTAAGGTAAAATATACTTGTGATGTAATATTTTAATGAAAATACCCGGTATATATATATATATATATATATATATATATATATATATATATATATATATATATATATATATATATATATATATATATATATATATATATATATATATATATATATATATATATATATATATATATATATATATATATATATATATATATATATATATATATATATATATATATATATATATATATATATATATATATATATATATATATATATATATATATATATATATATATATATATATATATACTTTTTTTTTCTTTTTCTGTACTTACATGTTGTTAGTTGTTGGAGCACTTGGTATGTTCCTCTCCCCTCCTGCCCTTTCCCCTCTTCCTCCGTGCTCCACAGTGTCGCCTTACTTAGCCTGAACAAGGCAATTAAATCTAGTTTTAGTGGGTGGACGGATAGTGTGTACTTGTGGGGGAGATGAGTGGTCACAAGGTAAGCCATGCTGTGATACCACATGTGCAACACATTTTTTATTTTCCCTTCTAGCCACAACAGCATGCCGGGCAGTTCCTTTCGCACTAGAACTGCTTGTTGAAGGACCAGACACACAATCACTTGAACTAGAATGGCCAGGAACAATGGGAAAGGCCTCAGGAGGCATCACATTATCACCACATGGTACAATCTCCTTGTACTTTTTATGTTTTCCCGCCCCTCCACCTTCGCCAGCAACACTAGACATGGTTCAAAACTATCACAAACCGTTATCTATAAATGAGATCACTGGTGAATGAGAAATTAGCACAAGCTACAAGAAAATAGTGGGAATTGTAGGTCAAAGTGGCATCCTGTGCCATAGAACCATAAAGGGCATCCCTGGTGTGGTCACTCACATATCCTTGGAAGCAGTCTCCATTGGTGCTAGATCACACCAACGTTGTGAAATAAGTTTCTTGTTTTTTGTTTTCTTCGGGTATTAGCCAACCCGGGCACAGGTCAATAACCCACATCGGGGCCTAGGAGGCGAAAAAATAAGAATAGAAAGAAATTAAAAATAGAAAAGGAAAAGGTTATATTAATCTACATCACGAGGATGCCGGAAAACCAGCTTTTTAAAGTGAGACAGATTGTATGAGCATGGAAGCACAGGAGAAGGCAGAGCATTCCACAGTTTGGCTGTGTGGGAAAGAAGGAAGTACTATAACGGGTTATTCTCGTGTGACCGACATCCACACGGTGGGCACCGCGGGCAAGACGTGTGTTACGAGTCCACGGCCTTGCCGGCGGTACACAGGATGCCAAATCCACCGAACATTGCCCGTTAAAGTACCTGTAAAAGAGAGAGTGTAGCAACGTTGTGGCGAAGAAAAAGGGAAGAAAGATTGTCAACTAAAGGAGGAGAGTTAATAAGACGAAATGCCTTTGATTCCACCCTATCTAACAGTTGGACAGAAGAAGAGCCACCCCAGATATGAGAGCAGTACTCCAAGTTAGGATGAATGAATCCCTTATATACTTGAAGTAACTGCTCAGGCGTGAAGTAGCTACGGCATCTGTACAGCACTCCCAACTTTCGGGAGGCAGTTTTAGCAATGTTGAGGATGTGTGGCTTCCATGACATATTAGAGGAAATGGTGAGGCCTATTTTAGAATTTGGCAGAATGATTGTGTCCTGAAATGTGATTGGTGGGAGATCATCTAATTTGGAAAGTGTAATTGGTAAATACTGAGTTTATTACTAATGAATTTAACCAAGTTTCTACCTCCCCATTCGGAGTTGCGTTCATGCACAAACAAAATTATTTTATTGTAATTTTTTAGTTCAAACGCAAATTTGCATATGAAAACTCAATGGCAATAATTTAGACCACACACAAATTTGCATATGAAAACTCCAAGAGTGTTAAGTCATAAAGCAGAAGGCTCTTTTATGGTGTTAGGGTCTCCTTTGATTTATGGTATGGTTATTTTTCCTGAAAAGCGTTCTAAATAAAAAGTATGTTTGTTGTAGCTGGTGTACCAATTTGTATTTAACATTGACTACCATTATATAATAGGAAATGTGTTCCTATGGAAAAAATTCATCCCATAGATATAATTAAACACTTTTAAGTTTAATGAAAAAATATTTTATATGAAACAGTACTGTTAATTGTTTTATGTAGCTACTGAAAGTAGTTCTTGATATGAAAATACCTCTACTGTATAGTACTTATGAGAAACTGTGGTGATTCTTGAGTGAGGTGGTGCTAAAAAAAAAAAGTGTGTCGACAAAGCACTCGCACCAAAGTTTCTGCAGTGTACAGGTTACAATACTTAATTATTGGAAGTTTTTACCCATACAGTAGGTCCTCGATATATGCGAGGGATGTGACATTAAGAGGGCTGTCCTCAGCAGGCTCCTCACACAACACCAGTGGTGAGGGTGTGTGTTAGAAGTTGAGGATCCTGGATAGGCAGCATGGTCATGGTTGGAGGTGGAAGGTTTAGGAGAGGCAGGTGGAATGGGAATGGAGGTGGAAGGCCTTAGGAATTGCAGCAGTGTGGTCTGTTTTGCTTTTTGTTGCTTTTCTGCATAAACCTCCTTGTAGGCTGTAAGAATATTTTTTAATACACGATTAAATGGCAGGCTTTTCTCCAAATTGATGTCTATGTCCATTGCTTCCTGTGCAGGTTTTTCATCATTTGATAAAAAGGTTGCTATCCTCTTCATTGACATGTCTTTGATTCTAGGGCAACCTCCTCCACCTCCTCCTCTTCCATTTCTTGATCAGCCTTGTCTAAGAGGTCATCCACACTCGGTTCTTCATCATGAGAATCAATCAATTCCATAACATCTGCATTATCAAGGTCAACAAAGCCATCTCCACCCACCTTTCATCCTATTTTAACCCTTACGCCCCGGGCTAGGGTGCCGCCGGCCTTAACCCCAATGCGGGGTAAAACAAGAAAAATCAACTATTCAAAAAATAATCTTTAGACTTTATAAATGATAAAACAATAAAAAAGACATAAGACATACTTTTCATTGTCCCTCTGTATTCTTCTGTGGCTCCTTAGTGATGAGACTACGGACTTAGGGGTCATTTTCTCGCTTGCCTTTGTGTCCGCGTTGGCCAATAATGCATTTAATTACTGATCATAATGCTTATTTCCTATAAATAATTCATTTAAACTTTATTTTATTTGCATTACTCTTCATAAGAAATTCTCAGCGACACACACACACACAGTGTGACGTCAGGCTTTATGTTTGGGAGAGCACGTAGGTCATACAAATAATTATCGGAATAATAATTCTACAAATAAATACATTTATAACATAGTCATAGCATTATCATCTAGTAATACTAAACTAAAATAAAACTACACAACTTTTAGTAATATTACTTTGATACAACATAATAAAATGTACAAACAATGAAAACAAACAAACAAGTTGTTTACCAAGAAGCTTCCCTCTGACCACAGTAAGAGGGGGGAGATAAGAGGGCTATTGTTAGCTTGTCTTTGTGTCCAAAGTGGCCAATAATGCATATATTTACTGATCATTTTACTTATCTCCAATAAATAATTCATTATTTTTTCATAAAAAGTGGTTGGCGACACACAGCAGTCTGTCGCCAGCTCTCTGGCTGTCTTTGTGTCTGGTATAGCAAGTAATACATAAAATACAGTAATAATAATTTCACAATTAAAAACATTTATAACATAATCAAAGCATTATTTTTTCGGTAATACTACACTACAATACAACTACAGTGGTCCCTCGATTAACGAACGGTCCAATTAACGAATTAGCTCCCATAAGGATCTTCAATTCCATTAACGAACAAAACTTCGATTAACGAAAGCCTTACGAGAAACGCGCTTTGTTGTGCGCATCAGCTGATCGGCTAGTCCGCCAATACAGTACGGTAATTGGTTCTATGCTTACATTCGTTTCCAGTGGAGTAAATATCAAGAAAGTTGTGCTCTTGAATATTTTTGCATTTTTTATATTAAAATTATTGGTCTTTCTAATTTAGTTAACATATTCATAATATATACAGTACAGGGAACAGTTTTTGTGTGCCAATCAGCTGATTGACTCACCCGCTAACGCTTCTCAGTTTAACTTTGTTTACAGTGGAGTGAACATCCAGTTTGTTGGTCTCGTGAATATTTTTGTATTTTTATATTAAAATTATTGGTCATTCTGAGATTTAGTTCACATATTGATAATATACAGTGCAGAAATTATTATGAAACACGAAGAAGGCATTAGAACCAATGCACTCTGTAAAGAATATGGCATGTCATAACCGACAGCCTCTACAATCAGCTGTTTGAAATGTAAACAAAGCTGCCGAGAATACGACATACACACCTCAAAGTAAGTTAAAATATAGTACTATTTCTGGTATGCAGTACTTTGTATGTACTGTTTTTGTGAGTTGGAACCAATTACCCAATATCCCATTGAAATAATTTCTGTTAACAAAATTTTCGGTTAACGAATGACTCTGTGGAACAAATTGTGTTCATTAATCGAGGGACCACTGTACACTAGTTTTAGCAATAATACTTCGATACAACATGATAAAATGGACAAACAATGAAAATGAAACAAACAAAAGTAGGTAATTACGTTCAGGAAGCTTCCCTGTGGTCGAGGTGTGGCATGACAGGCAAATAGTCACACTGGAACCTAATAACCCACGCTGGGCATTTAAACAATGGCAGGAAAAGGCGCGTGTTCTGGAACGTCAACCGGGGTGCGCCAGTCGGACTTTCAAGAACGTCACTCGGGGCCTAAGGGTAACAACCTTATGCACTGTTGTTGAAAACTTAATGAAACCCTTAAAAGTGCAAACACAGTCTTTCCACAGGGCTTTCCAAACACTGTTCATGGTAGATGATTTCAAATCTGTAGCATGTTGTTAATAGCGTCCCTCACATAAAATTTTCACAACTCATGAATGGTTGGTTTACTGCCATGATTTTGGAAGTTGTCTGTTGCATCCAGAAGTTGGTAGAAGGTCTTTATGAGGTAATATGCCTTAAATATGGCAATAACCCCCTGATCAAGTAGCTGGATCATTGAGGTATTAGGGGTAGGTTCACAACACTGATGTTGGGGTGGATGTTATTGAGGTGCATTGGGTGTCCAAGGGCATTATCCAGAATTAGCATCGCCTTGAATGCAAGATTAGCTTCCCGGCAGGACCGTTCAACCTCCACAGCAAAATGTTTGGTAAACCAGTCCTCAAATACCTGACCAGTTACCCATGCCTTCTTATTGGTTGCCCAATGAACAGGCAACATCTTACTCAATCCTTTTAATGCACGGGGATTGAGGGATTGGTTGACTAGCAGAGGCTTGAGCTGACAGTCACCTGCTGCATTGCAACATAGAAGGAGAGCAAGCCTGTCTTTTGCTGCCTTGAAACCTGGTGCAACCTTCTCCTATTTATTGATATATGTTCTTGATGGCATCCGTTTCCAAAATAGCCCTGTATCTTCAGCATTGAAAATCTGCTTAGAGCTATACCTCTATGCTAGGAGAGCTTGAATCTCCTTGGGAAACTTGGCTGCAGCAACATGATCCGCTTTTGCCGTTTCCCCAGTCACTTTGGTTGTGCAGGTTATGGCACTTAATTAATTATTACAGTATTATTAATTGATTAATTTAATAAATTTATCAAGCCATCCCTGGGTTGGCAGAACCCTTTTCTTGACACAAGCATTCATAAATTTTCAGAGCCTTAGCCATGATCACAATGTTGCTAAGCCTGCTTTTCTTCTTAGTTTCATGCTCTTTGTACACCCACTAAAAAATTATTCGGCACCCATGTCATATTGTACAGTATCACGCCGTAAGGGTGCTGAATAATTTTTTAGTGGGTGTACATGTATGTATTGTGTTTGTATACATGTGTGTGTGTGTGTGTGTGTATGTGTACAAGTATCATGTCCACCCACTAAAAAATTATTCAGCACCCTTACGGCGTGATACTGTACAATATGACATGGGTGCCGAATAATTTTTTAGTGGGTGTACATTGAGAGCATCTTCTCCATCTCTAGATTTTTCACGATTGTTGTTATTTTGGCAGAAAGAGGTGTTGCATGCTGAACAGCACCTCGTATCTTGTCTGCATTCTTCTTGATAGTTCGAATCGTGGATTTGCCCAGGTTGTAGTAACGGCCAAGATCAGATATTCCCTCACCTGCCTCACAATGATTAAAAATTTCTAACTTTAATTGTAGTGTTACGGCTGTTATCTTCTTCTTCATGGGTGGATGGGCTAGAAGAAGACAATGCAGGATGCTTGGAAGCCATCTTACTGGAGATTTAAATATGGTTAATGGGTGCAAAAAACACCAAATCACGAAAGAATCCTCAGGAGCGATAGTCCACATGGAATGGCGGCTAGTGCGAAACCGAGCGCATTTTAGCAGGAAAAAGCCGGGAAGCGGCACAACACCTGACAAAACACGAGACTCAGTGATGACGCACTTACTCGCATAAGGGCGAATCTTGCTCGCATAAGTTGAATCCTGGTAGGAATAGGGTTCTCACATACGAGTGAATTCACATTTGCTGAACTCGCATATGTCGAGGACTTACTGTATGTACTTTTCATGTCCGTTACATTTAACTTACTGAAAAATAAATGCAAAGCTTGTAGATTAAAAATCTTATTTTCTAGTCTGATTATGCCAAAAGCAAATAAAGACAAATAAAGGATTATTATTATTTCCTGTGCCATGATACACATATTCTTTAGTGACCTCATGTAATGTGTACCACCTATTATCCACTCATTCATATTTGATTGAACAAATATTAATACAGTATACAGAGAGTATTGTATAAGTTCTTATTCTTGTTTAATATAAACCCGCATGATATATATATCATTATATTATTACTGATTTAAAACTATTTGCTCTCTTTCATGTGTTAGCCATGGTTACCTGATAGCTTGGTGTTCCAGTTGCTATCAGGAAAATTTGAAGTAACTTTGGCTGGATGTTATCCCCATCAAACCTACTTTTGAAAAGTGGAAATGGGGCAGGGTCGCTACTCCCCGATGTAATCCAAGGTTACCTGCTGGCCTAAAGAGTAGTCACATATGATGAGCATAAAAGTGCTCTACATTAGTTTCCCCTTTTTTTCAGGTTGATGAGACCACTGGCCGTATGACAGGGCAGTACAAGACCTATGCCATTTGTGGTGATATTAGAAAAATGGTTTGTATATTTTTAATTTTGTACAGGTTGTACCTCTCTAGTCCGGCATTCTGTGGTCCGGAACGATTTTAGTTTGTCCAATAGGTAGATAGGCAGCTTTTTTTTTTTTTTTATCTGAATTATTATTATTATTACAGGAGTATTAAATTTTTGCCCCTCAGGCCCCAATGTCGGTCAGGGACCTGTGCCCGGGTGGGCTAATCCCCTTAAAAAAAACAAACAACAAAGTCAAGGGAAATTAAGGTTTGTTTACATCCGGCAGTTCGGCTGCTCTCTCTCTCTCTCTCTCTCTCTGCTTGTCTATAGAGTACAACATTTAACCCTTCAATATATATGAGCAGTAAATAAGTGTTGCTTTCATATTCTTATGTAGAGTAATGACGATATATTTTCACATGTGCGCACTTACATACGAGCAGTCTCACTTTTTTTTTACCATTAATGGTTAGCTACATATATTGTTCCATTAATTAACATTAAATAACAGTACAGGTACTTCAAGCAACCATATTCATATTTTACATGAATTTTACTACAGCTAAACTCAGGGTCTTATTTTCTTCAGTTTTATATGTAGAACCAATCAGTCACTGGTTTCGTAAGCTTTAACATAAACAATGCCGGCAGCCGTCTCGTCTCCTCTAATATTCCACGTATTATTAATAAATTGTATTGTTAATTTTGCACACACGTACATTAATTCAATAAAAACAAATTCAGAAACATTAATTAAAATATATATGAACAGTAAATAAGTGTTGCTTTCATATTCTTATGTAAAGTAATGACGATATGTTTTCACGTGTGCGCATGCGCTGAATGTCTTTTTTTATTAAATTAATGTTTATGTGTGCAAAATGAGCAATACAATTCATTAATAATACGTAGAATATTAAAACATGAGGAAATGACACAGCATTGTTTTCGTTGATTACAAAACCAGTGACTGACAGGTTCTACATATAAAACTGAAGAAAATAAGACTTTGGCTGTAGCTGTAGTAAAATTAATATGGTTGTTTTAAGTAATGTTATTTAATGTTAATAAATGGAACAATAGAAGTAGCTAACGATAATGGTAAAGAAAAAAGAGAGATCGCATATGTAAGTGCGCACACGTGAAAACATATCGTTATTACTTTACATAAGAATATGAAAGCAACACTTATTTACTGTTCATATACAGTATATTTTAATTAATGTTTCTGAATTTGTTTTTATTGAATTAATGTTTGTGTGTGCAAAATTAACAATACAATTTATTAATA
Source organism: Homarus americanus (assembly GCF_018991925.1). Classification (NCBI taxonomy): domain Eukaryota; kingdom Metazoa; phylum Arthropoda; class Malacostraca; order Decapoda; family Nephropidae; genus Homarus; species Homarus americanus. Next base: position 398,123 of record NW_024753828.1, on the reverse strand, counting down.
ATACGTTGAATATTAAAACACACGAGGAGATGAGACGGCTGCCGGCATTGTTTATGTTAAAGTTTACAAAACCAGTGACTGATTGGTTCTACATATAAAACTGAAGAAAATAAGACCCTGATTGTAGCTGTAGTAAAATTAATGTAAAAAAAATAATATGGATGTTTGAAGTACCTGTAATGTTATTTAATGTTAATAAATGGAACAATATAAGTAGCTAACCATTAATGGTAAAAAAAAGTGAGTGCGCACATGTGAAAATATATCGTCATTACTCTACATAAGAATATGAAAGCATCACTTATTTACTGCTCATATATATTGAAGGGTTTAATGTTGTACTCTGTATAGACAAGCAGAGAGAGAGAGAGAGAGCAGCCGAACTGCCGGATGTAAACAAACCTTAATTTCCCGCGGCTTTGTTGTTTTTTTTTATGGAGATTAGCCCAGGTCGGTTCGTAAGAACTTCGTTAACCGATTTTTATTTCGTTAACCGAATTGAAGATCCTTATGGAAGGCAGTTCGTTAATCGAAATTACGTTAACCGAGGTGTTAGTTAAACGAGGGGTCACTGTACAGTATATTGAGATTGGAAGTGCAGTACAATAACTTGGTTAATAATAGGTTGTTGAAGATTTGTAAAGCCTATTCACAATCTAATACAGCTTCTGCTGGGCATTATCTTTACTGTTTTAAATTCCAATTACAGACAGTCCACCTTACTTCAAACAAATTATTTATTTGTTTTTTCTTTTAAAGGGCGAATCTGATGATTGCTTAGCACGTCTAGCAAAGAAGGATGGTGTTCTTCCAAAGTAAGTGCAGTTTAGAAAAGTGAATGTCAGTCACATTTGTTACTGTTGAACTTAAGATCCAATGTAGAGCAGAGAAATGCCCACTATATAGTTTGGTAATAGAGTTAAATTGTTGGTAATTTTGAAGCCATTGGAGCATTATGCTCCTGCACTTACAAGAGCAATTATATATATATATATATATATATATATATATATATATATATATATATATATATATATATATATATATATATATATATATATATATATTTTTTTTTTTTTTTTTTAAGTTTCATAGTTCAGCACTTTGCAAAATGGGATTTTTGCTAGTAGTTGTCCATAGTGTAATTAAATTGTAAATTTGGTATAAGTGTAGTGGTAAACATACTGATCTTTAGAAATTTATTGAACTAAGTTTAACTCACCTCTTACATCAAGAGAGTACTGTATACTGATTTGATTTTATCTTTTCTCCCACAGGAACTATTAAAGAAATAAAATAGAAATACGTACTTGCTAGTAGTCTTTTATTTGCCCTACTTTGCATATTTTGTACTTTTAGTGTTAAGTCTCTGATAATGAAATTCACACTCTTGATATTCTTAAATTCCACTCTCCTGTTTATAAATGGAGCACTAAGATAGAGAAAATTATCTACATTAGGACCCAAGTACTGTGTACATCTCATCTATGTATGTGCAAGTACCTATTTGGTGTAAGCAAAGCTTGGATTCTTGAATAGTAACATTATTTGTGGTACTGGAGTAAACCAAATGTGGAGACAGGTACAGTAGGTTCTCAAATATTGCAAGTTTTTAATACGACGTTATTTATTTGGAAAAAAACTACACAATTTCAAATTTCTACGGCGGAAACTCGAATTTTGACAGGTCTGAGCGGCCCACCAACGTTCAGACGTCCACACTCGAGTAAACAGCGTCATTTCTCTTATGTACAAAAGATTGTTTATTACTGAATATCTTTTTTATTGAATTAATATTTGTGTGTGCAAAATGAACAATACAATTCATTAATAATACATAGAATATTAAAACACACGAGGAGATGAGACGGCATTGTTTTCGTTAATGTTTACAAAACCAGTTATTTAATGTTAATAAATGGAACAATAGAAGTAGCTAACCATTAATAGTAAAGAAAAAACGTGAGATCGTGTTGCGCACATGTGAAAACATATCGTCATCACTCTACATAAGAATATGAAAGCTACACTTACTGTTCATGTATATTTTAATTAATGTTTCTGAATTTAAAACAAAAATTCTACCCACCACTGGTGGTAAAGTTGAAAACCTAAGGACAGCCAATGTTGTGTGTGTTTCTACTCGGATGACGAAGTTGCCAAGTCATCAGATTCAACTGAAGCTGTAGAACATAAAAACTTTTTCTATTGTTTTTAGTTTTAATTAAACTTTGTGTTATTTCTGTTGGTTTATTAGGCTGTTGCTTTATTACAGGTAGTAATTTGCCAAAAAAGTATGGTAAATAAAGCAAAATTTAGCAAAACATCAAAAGTATCAGACTCAAATTAATTTTCTCCATAGGAAGTTGTATTTAGATTTGGGCGATTTGAATTACGCGAGGTTTTTACAGTCTAAATAGGTGTCCAAATATGAGAGCCAATAAATTAAACTTGGAAGGTATAGTAAACATTGCAAGTTATGGTACTCAATTAATGCCCTGCAAGTAAGTCATTGGCATATGTTTTTCTCCTATTAGGCATTTGTTGCTGTATTATATATTGTTTGCAAGTCTGTGTAAGTAATGGATGTGCTGCTCTGCTACATAAATGGTCCAAGTTACATATCTTTGAAAAAGGAAAAATCCCCGAAGAACTTAATTTTTTCTTCCTGTATGAACCTTGAGTTATCAGTATCTTTATATACTGTATTGACTTTACTGCTAACTTGGTTATAACTGAAATGCCGTATTTTACGGCATTCAAGACGCATCCCACCATTTTAGCAGGGAATATTTAGGTAAAAACTTTTGTGTGTATTTTCCTCCTGTAGCCATAGTTTTCTAAAGTTAATATATACAGAACCAGTAAATGTGAGGAATAAATAAAAATAATACCAATAAGTAAGGTACAACAAACAAGTAAATAAAAGTTTAACACAGTCACCATTTGCATATAGTCCCTGGCTCACCATAGCAACGCAGACACTACCTCTGAAGATTCCCTAGCAACACCCCCACGTCCCGCCTCCACCCGCTCCCCACTGAGCTAGCCAGCTAACTCATGTGTAAGAAATGTATATTCCCTTTACAGTGGTCCCTTGGTTAACGAAAACAATTCGTTCCAGAAGGTCGTTCGTTAACCGAAACCATTGCTTCAATGGGATTTTGGGTAATTGGTTCCAGCTCACCGAAACTTACATACAAACTAAAAATAAATGCAGTAAAGTACACTTACTTTGAGGTGTGCATGTAGAAGAAGGCTGGTTGATGATGATGGGAATTAGAAGTGGGGGTGAGGGAGAAGAGAAGGCAGTGGGGTGGAAGAGAAGTCACCCCATGCCGCCATTTCACACACAAAATTTTAAGTTCACTTGGTGTAATTCAAGATTATATTCTTTAAATCAACACTGCACTGCATTATATATAGTCAAAATGTAAAATAAATTTCAGAATGACCAATAATTGTACTGTAAAAACATAAAAATAGTTTATGTTCAAGAGAATCTCAAGCAAGATGCTTCCTCCACTGAGGAGAGACAAACTGACGCCATTTTGGGTGTGTTGAGTGGCTGTTTGGCGTGCTAAAAACTAGTTCCCTGTACTTCAATTATGTTAAATAATTGTTAAAATGACAAAAAATTTGAATATAAGACTTGGAAAATTATTGAATAGTACAACCTTCTTGATATTTACTCAAATGGTAACGAATTTAAGCCCTAAAATCGATTGCTGTATTGGCGGACTAATACTACAGCTGGTGAGCAGGCGAAAACATGTTGGGAAAAATTCGTAAGGAATTCGTTAACCGAATTGAATATTCTTATGGAAGGACAATTATTTCTTTTACTTTTTCACAATATGTATTTAGGATGGTGTGTGTGCATGTAATTGAGTAAAAATAAATGAAGAAAGTTATGCGTGTCTACCCAACAATATGAGATGAAAAACAACCATAACACCAGTAGCTGGTGGTTAAAGTGATGAGTCTAACCTGGCTACAATGTTAACAGACACAAATGTGAAAAGAAAGTTACCTGTGTATGTAAATCTTCATTTGTATTAGGTATTTGTAGATTTAAAAATTATTGTTGCAGGAATGGCATTAATAGATTGTAATGTTTAAGAGTTGAGAAATGGTTACTGCTTAGCTACCTCTGAAGAGTTGGGTATATACCGTACAGGAGTTAATCGTTTTAGGTTATCATCATCAGTACAGTAGTTATAAATTGAGTATATTTATAATAATTATTTTTTAATTAATTAAAAATAATAATGTGTTTAAGTATGCATAACATATTTTTATTTCTGGTGTTGGATTAGGTAGAATTTAGCCTACTGGAGGCAGCAACTGGGGGATTTATTAGCTTACAGGAGGCCCCAATTTCACATATAGGATGCAGGCTGATTTTTTTTTAGCTATTTTTCACGACAAAAAAGTGCATCTTATATGCCGTAAAATACGTTAGATATGGAAAACCTTTGGAGCTTAATGTATTAGAATTGTTCTTCGGGAGATCTGCCACAGCAACCAGTAGCACAAAAGTTAGCATAAACTATTCCTGGACCATTAAATTGATTGTAATTATAGTTTAACTCACTTGATCACTAGGATGGGATAGCTTGAGGTATCATTTTACTTAAGGAGATGAGTATCCTGGGAATGTTAAATTTTATTGGTTAGTCATTAATAATACTGGGAAAAGGTGAATTTTTTTTAGTATGTATAGTAATTGGAAATTAGCAACAATTCTTTATAAATAAATCAGTGGACCAGAAGACATGAGTGATGCAAAACTATTGTAATAAGGGGAGTGATAACCCAAAACTACCTGGTATGGGTAAAACTAACCATGAAAATGGTAGAGTTTACGAGGTAAGAAGGTGGGAAATAAACGAACAGAATAAAATGGAAGCGCTATTAGAGATTGTTGGGACCAAGAGAGGTATATAAAAGAAAGGAATACAGTAATGTGAAATACATTTGGGAGGATACCAGTACAATAATAAGAGTAGAACAGTGGCGCTAGCATAAACAGGTATATCCCGAGAATTGGCGTCCCAGTAACTGCTGATTACATATAGGGCAAATACCCTACAAGTTTCGTTGATATCCCGGAGATTCGGTGATAGGGAGTGGAGCAGCAGAGCTGTTTTGAATTTGGTGAGCGGTGGTGTGAATTCTTGCCACATGAGGGTTGTGCATGCTGTCTCCTACTCATTTTCACCTCTCTGCACTTGTTTACACTTACCATGTATGTCTTCGACTTGGTCTTTTTCGTTATTTCTGACTTCGTGTGTTATGCAATCAAGCCTAAATGCCCCAGTGATAGTTCCGCTTGTGCTAGGGACAGCTTGATTTGATGTAATAGTGTAATGAAAGTGGTGATGGACCAGCAAAGATTGATAGAGACTTGAACTTGCTACCCTAGACTGTCTCTACCATCCCCAGCACAGGTAAATAAGTTTCAATTTATGCTCTACATTCCTTATTTAATGCATATTGTGTTTGCTTTATATGTCTGCTTTATTTTCTTGCTTGACAGTGTGTACAACATAGATATATTAAGAGTAGTTGGGAGTTTTCATGGGGTGGCCAGTCCTTAACCTTCCAAATTTGTTATATTCTTATGGTATTAAGTGCTTCGATAACCGGTGATTCACTAACCAACGATTTTTCACGGACCTTATGTGCGTCTGTTATCGGAGTATGTCTGCACTGTATTATAGAAGAAATATACCGGATAGATGATTAACTTAAAGAGGCAATAGAAAGGAAGAAACCAACACGGTGAAAAATCTTGGAGAATGCTGTTGGTAGTGAGGAGGAAGGAATATTGTTAAGAGATTACACGTGAAAAAGATGGTACAAAACTTTTGGAAAGTTAAGTATTGTATGAAGCAAAATGCATTACACACACACAAAAAAGTAAGACCTAATCACAGTGATGACAAGACCCTGGAGGCAAGGGAAGCTATTAGTTATGAGAATTTTCTTTACAGCTAAATTCCTTGTAAAAAGATACTGTATCAACTGAAAAACATGAGACTTGCATAATGATTATGGAGAATGCATATGAAAAGGTAGAGGGGAGGAAAGTTAATTCTATTTGGTGCAGTGGAAGTATGTGGATGGGGGGTTCCATGCAGATGTTAACACAACACTTGCGCACATGGAGACCCACAGAAAAGTAATCAGAGACGTGACCGATCGCCCAAACGGCTAACGAGCCGATCAGTGATGAAGAGAATAAAAGTAAGTACAGTAAAAGAACAATTACAAAACTTGTAACCTCCATCGTTCATTCAGGCGCTACTCTGGAACTTTATCTCGGCCATTTTAATATTTAGATTTGTTTCTAATCTAGTAAGATAGTGAATATTAACACCAGGGAATATGCAATGTTGGATATTCCTTGAGTAATGCGTAGAAGCAGAATTCGGGATCTGCCAGTTCCCCACATCAAGGGGAGTGAATTATTCAGTGAAGCGTTGGTGTCTCGTGATGAGGAAATTAGAATTCCTACTCTAGAACCAGTGAAACATTTGAAATGGCAGTCAAGATGATGCACTCCCAAAGGATCAGTGGTGGGCACGGTTCCGCTAATTAGCGAAGCTAACTTTCTCATTAGCGGATTAGCGTTTTCACTAACTTTGGAAACCATTAGCGGACCAATTAGCTAACGCTAAATTTAGTTCCGCTAACTTTAAGTCCGCTAACAAAATTTATACATGTTTGTTCCTGTCTGCAGTAAGCGTGTGACGCGTGTCCAACAGCCAGTCAGGCACGCTTGGCTGACTGCGTGTTAGTACGTGCAAAAATATCTTGAGGGCCAAGAGAGCCACCCTGTCAGATGGCAACTTTGAGAGGCTGATGTTTATGAAGGGCAACCAGCATCACGTCGAGGCGATGGAGAAAGCCCAGCCACTGCAGCTGGAGTGAATGGAATTTTTAGATAATTAAAGTTGAATACTTTTTTTTTTACAGTAAATAAAGACTCGGTGTATGTTGAAAGAATCATAGAATGTAATTGTAAACTAATGTACAATTTCATTTCTCATTTATTTGTTAATTTAATTAGGATTTTTTGTGTCAATATATTTGGTTATGCTAAGTACTGCTTAAGTTCATAACCAGGATGCCATCCAAGGTGTGTGCCAAACAAAATTTTCTAGACTTACTTTTCATTTAAGTTTAGAGTTTTCTGCTTATTTACATGACTAAGGCCAACAATAAGTTTATATAAAAATGCACTGGTATAATGTGTATGTGGTTGGTATTGCATATTTACATGAATAATGAATATGGCCGATAGGTTGCATGAGAATGCAAATTAGTTATTTGTGAAAATATGTACAGTGCAGTGTACACCTTGATAAGTTGATCATCATCTGATCTTGGCATGATGCTATTTGCTACCTACCGTATGCTATTCAGTACTATAGTTTTTGGATTCGTTTAATACTTTGTCTTTTCATACAGTAAATAAAGATTATAAAGTGTATGTTGAAACTTGAATGTAAACTAATGTTTAATTTCATTTGTTAATTTAATTATTTGTGTACAGTGAACCCTCACTTTACGTGGTTAATTGAACCCACGGAGGCCCGTGTAAAGCGAGAAACGCGTAAAGTGAACAACATAACATATGGGATTAAATGAAATAGAGACCGGCTGACCCCCAAACTCCACTTTTTCCGACACAATACCTATGTTCTAGTAAAAATAACATCTTAATTTTATGATGGTACATGCACACAATTAATACTTAAGAGAAATAGAGAAATACAGTCACCAAGTTAATGTCCATTCAAATAATGGACACGACTCCCTCCCCCTCTTCTCACACTCCTGGCTCTTTCCTCTCTGAGAAATGTTTGGTGGAAAACCACTAGATTTTAAGGTATAGTTATAAATAATACCTCAAACTAAAGTTATGATAATATAATTGACATTGCTGGATTCCTTGTAAGACCAGGAATATTTTGAATATAAATGTCATATATTTTGCACAAAAGATAACATATTTACTCAGAGTAAACAAAATACTTAAAGTAGATCTAAAATTTGTATGTCTAATGCAAAATCTATGATGTTTATATTCAAAATGCTCATCAAATTGTAAGAATTCCAGCAATGTAAATTATATTCTGGCCGGTAATTTGTATGAATTTTATGAGCTAAAACAAATATCTTCAATAAATAAACAAAATATACTTACCCAAATACTATCTGTCAATCAAAATACCCCACCTCCCCCCCCTCTTCCCACCTGCTCCCTGGGTCCCTCCCTACCCCTCACCCCCACCTTCCCTCCCTACCAGAGAAATGATTGGGTTATAACAGTATATTTACATTTTTAGTAATAAATAATACCTCAGACTAAAGTTAGGATAATATAATTGACATTGCTGGATTCCTTGCAAGACCAGGAATATTTTGAATATACACTTCATATATTTTGCACAAAAGATAACATATTTGCTCTGAGTAAACAAAATACTTGCATTAGATCTAAAATTTGTATGTCTAATGCAAAATCTATGATGCTTATATTCAAAATGATCATCAAATTGTAAGAATTCCAGCAATGTAAATTATATTCTGGCCGGATAATTTGTATGAATTTTATGAAATAAATAAAAAAATTATACTTCACCCGCGTATATGAGTAGATGAGATGTACCAAGTAAAGTGGGAATTCCGGTTCTGGCAGGGTACCGCGTAAATGTAGAAACGCGTAAAGTGAAACTGGGTAAAGCGAGGGTTCACTGTACACCTTGATCATCATCTGATCTTGGCATGCTATACCTTTTTGGAAACCTCTATGTTTAAGCTACAAGACAACATGTGAAAATTTCAGCTCTCTAGGTCTGTTTTTAAGGGTTTTAGAGCAAAAAAGAAAGCTAAATTCATATAATAAAAGTTAGCATTAGCTTCTGCTAATTTTTTTACCTGTTTAGTGTTAGCGAAGTTAACTTTTTAGTTAGTGGATTAGCGGTTAGTGAAGCTAACTTTTCATTTAGCTGTGCCCACCACTGCAAAGGATGTTTTTCATTGTGACAAACAACAGGCATGCAGGGCCGGATTTACCTACTTGTGGGCCCCAGGCCAAACACATCAGTGGGCCCCCAAATTTATAAAAATGTTTGCATGTTTCAATAATCAATATATATATATATATATATATATATATATATATATATATATATATATATATATATATATATATATATATATATATATATATATATATATATATATATATATATACACACACACACAGTGGTCCCTTGGTTAACGAGCGCCTCGGTTAACGAGATTTTGGTTAACGAGTTACCTCCCATAAGATTCTTAACTTCGGTTAACGAGCACTCCCTCGGTTAACGAGTTTCTTACGAGCCGACCTCAACAAGTTTTGGCTTGCACTTGGCGGTCAACCAGCTTTAGTATTAGTCCGCCAATACATTAATCTGTTCTAGGGCTTAAATTCCTTACTATTTTAGTAAATATCAAGAAGTTTATACTATTCAATAATTTTAAAAGTTTAATATTAAATTTTTTAGTTATTTTAACAATTATTGAACATAATTGAAAGTAAAGTGACTAGTTTAATGTGCGGCATCCAGCCTCTTAACACAGCAAACAATTGTTAGTCTCTCTGTTTTTACTGGAGGTAACATCTTGCTTGAGACTCTCTTCAACTAAACACTTTTATCTGCGTTTCCAAGCAAATTATTGGTCATTTTGAAATTTATTTTACACATTGACAATATATCGCACAGTGCAGTGTTATTTTTAAGAAAATATTCTTTATTTGCAACAAGTTTAACTTTAAAAAACATGTGTTGACATTGTTTGAATCCATTGTTTGAGTAAGTTCCTCCTCATGAGACATCACAAGCTCTTCGTCATCATCCTCTTCCACTTCAAGGCCCAATGACTGACCAATGGACACAATCTCCTGGTCCAACTCTGTTTCTTCCTCAAATTCCTCAAAATCACAGACTACTAATGGCCACAGTGCTTTCTATGAAGAATTGAGGGATCTAGTGGAGACTTCTTGCCATGATGACACAATCAATTTTACAGCCTCCAGGATGTTGAATTGTGTCTTCCAGAACTGTTTCAGTGTTAGTTCAGGATCATTGGAAGTTGCCTGATGACACCTAAACATTTTCTTCATGTACAACTTCTTGAAGTTGGTGATCACATTCTGGTCCATTGGCTGTATGATTGATGTAGTGTTTGGAGGCAAAAACAACACTTTCACAAAGTCAAATTGATACTCCAAAGTTCTGGCAAGTTCAGGGCATGACCAGGAGCATTATCCATGAGGAGAAGAGACTTTAAAGGGAGTTTATTGGTGGTTATGTAGCTCTTGACAGAAGGGCAAAATACCTCAACAGCCCATTCATTAAAGAGCTGTCTTGTCACCCATGCCTTACGGTTGGACTTCCAATAAACTCCAAGCTTTCCTCTTACCACTTTCTGTTCCTTGAACACTCCTGGGGTCTTCAGAGTGGTAGACAAGCATAGGCTTCAGTCGGAAATCCCCTGAAGCGTTGGCACCAAGCAATAGAATGAGACGGTCTTTCATGGGTTTATGCCCAGGTAAAGAGGCTTCATCTCTGGTGATGAATGTTCTTTTGGGCATCTTTTTCCAGAACAGCCCAGTTTCGTCCACATTGAACACTTGCTGTGGAAGATAATTTTCTTCTTCTATCAGTTCTTTAAATTCCACTAAAAACTTTGCTGCCCCTTCCTTATCAGCACTAGCAGCTTCACCATGCCTAACAACACTGAAAATGTCACTTCTTTAATAAAATTTTTCGAACCAGCCTTTGCTGGCCCGAAAATCTTCAAATTCTGTGCCTGAAGAACCAGGTTGATCTGTCTTTAAATGTTCGTAAATCTTCCTGGCTCTTTCACAAATGAATTCAGTAGAAACTGAATCACCTTTCATCTGTTTTTCCCTAATTCAGATGAGAAGTAACCTCTCAGTTTCTGCAATTAGGGATCTACTTTTAAACACTCTGATAGATTTGTCTCACTTTCACTTCTTTAAATTTGTCGTTCTGTGCAAGAACTGTCGACACAGTTGGTGTCGACATGCCATATTCTTTGCATAGTGCATTTGTTCTAATGCCTTGTTCATGTTTTTTTTATAATTTCCTGCTTGGTTTGGATTGAAATCGCTTTTCTTGATCTCTTAGGCCCCATGTTGGATTCAAACAATGTCATCACATGATCTTTTAAGTTTAAACTACTGTAGCTGTAAATAAAGAATTATTTTCTTTAAAATAACACTGCACTGCACTATATATTGTCAATATGTAAAAGAAATTTCAAAATGACCAATAATTTGCTTGTAAACACAGAAAAAATGCGTTTAGTTGAAGAGAGTCTCAAGCAAGATGTTACCTCCACTGAAAACAGAGAGAGACTAACGCCTCTTTGGTGTGTTAAAAGGCTGGATGGCGTGCACAAAACTTGTGACTTTACCTTTAATTATGTTCAATAGTTGTTAAAATGACAAAAACATTTAACATTAAACTTTTAAAATTATTGAATAGTATAAACTTCTTGATATTTACTAAAATAGGAAGGAATTTAAGCTCTAGAACTGATTATTGTATTGGCGGACTAATACTACAGCTGGTTGACCGCCAAGTGCAAGCAAAAACATGTTGAGGTCGGCTCGTAAGAAACTCGTTCACCGAGGGAGTGCTCGTTAACCGAAGTTAAGAATCTTATGGGAGGTAACTCGTTAACCAAAATCTCGTTAACCGAGGCGCTCGTTAACGGAGGGATCACTGTATAAATTTTTTTTTTACTGTAATTATTTTGCAATGGCCAAATGTCATCAAATATTACATAATATCATAATATTATAATGTAAGAAATAAGAATTTCAACACAATGTGACAAATCATTACTTTTAATCAAATTAGTTCTATCATGTACATCTTATAGGTATATGGGAATAATGTAAGAAATACAATTAACTTGAAGCATAATCAATTTTGCAAGCACATGAAGTAGTACAGCAAACTGTGTGAATTTCAAAATAACTTCTTCCTACTTTTTTTCATGGAAAATTTGTCAATGATACTGTTTGTGTCAAGGGATTGTAGGAGGCCAGATTCAATGCATAATAATGAAAATGAGTTTAATCTGGTTTGTCCCATGGTAGACCTCAGGTGATTTTTCACCCTAGATAGAGTAGAGAAAAACCTCTCTCCTTCACAATTTGTAATGGGGATGGAAAAGAAAATTCCTACCAAGATACTTGTTGTACAGGGGCTCTTATGGTTGTGAATATATTATATAATGAAATACTCAGTGTACACTTGAAACAAGGTTATACGCTGGCACGCTGCGTGACAAATTAGTTTCAGTGGGCCCCCAGATACCGGTGGGCCCTAGGCCAATGGCCTACTTGGCCTATTGGTTGATCCGGCCCTGCAGGCATGAACAACTAAAAATTGACACTTCCAATGAATTTCAGCAGACAAACCCGATAATGGAGTTTTCTGAGATGGTGGTTTGTTATTATTGAATAGGTAAACAGGTTGACAACCCTTTATCCGAAATTCCGAAAAGCTCTGAAAACCGAAAGTGTTTTTGTGGGTCTTTTTTTTTTTTTTTAAACAGGGATTAGCCCACCCGGGCATAGATCACTGACCCACATCGGGGCCTGGGGGGGGGGGCGAAAATGTAATAATAATAATAATAATAATAATAATAATAATAATAATAATAATAATAATAATAATAATAATAATAATTATAATAATAATTATTCATAGTAAATAAAATTTTTAATAAAAACTACACCAAAATAAAATAATAATGATGATAATAATAATAATAATAATAAAATTAATAATAATGTAATAATAAAATAATAATAATAAAGAAATACAAGAATGAAAAAAAGATAAAAAGTGAGAAACACGACCTGGACCTATGAATTATTATTATTATTATTATAATTAATATTATTATTATTATTATTATTATTATTATTATTATTATTATTATTATTATTATTATAATAATAATTATATTTTTGCCCCCCAGGCCCCAATGTGGGTCAGTGACTTGTGCCCGGGTGGGCTAATCCCTGTTTAAAAAAAAAAATAACCATTCTGAAAACCGAAAAATTCCGAAATCCAAAATGCCTCTGGCCCCAAGGATTTCAGATAAGGGATTGTCAACCTGTACTGTACTTGGACGATTCCCATATGAACGATTGACTATTTTGTGCGATTTTGGCCACCCCACCGTGATGATTATGTTATTAAGCTAGGTTAGGTTAAATTGCTCCCATATAATTTACTGGACATCAAAAACTATTGTCATTGCAGCCGTTAAATCACATAAAAGGCTGTCGTCCAGGTGGGATATAAACACTTGGATGCCTTAAGGTTGTTTGTCCATGTGATTTGTGAAATTTAAGAGTCAGGGTCAATGTATTACTGCCCTTGTTCCTTTAATCTCAGACTGTAAGTGACTTTTCAAATACTGTAACAAGTTTTTACTTTCTCTTGTTGTTATTGTTTAACTATTATTTCATATACTGTACATGGAGTCAAGATAGTCATTACAGTATACTCGGATAAAGTAATTACATTAATTAAGCGAGACACGTATCCTTACCTGAGACGTACTGAGGGCCAACTTTCCTGAAGGTTATTATGACAGCGACTTGGGACTTGTTCCCCTCATCATTAATGCTCCCACCACCACCACCATAACAACAACACCCAGGTATCCACTCTCATGTAATTACAGTATACCTAACCTTTCTCCAGCATTGGGAGAATTTTAACTTTTTGGTCGAACTTTAACAGTTTAAATCATTGGTTGGTATCTATGTTATTCCTAATGAAAATTTCATGTGTGAATTTTGTAGAGCTATAACATTTAAATGTGGAAATGGTTTTTGAAGAGCATATTTAGTGGAACAAATCTGGGACCCAAATATTTTGATGATGCCACTGAGAGCTCAGGCTCTCAATTGGCTCAGCCAGATTAATTTTGTTGTTAGTATCCACTTTGTATCTGCAGTTTTCTGGCTAAATAAGCTCAATATCAAACTATTGGAAAAGGTCAGAAATCATTTGTTTAATAATGTATAGCTATCTCTTCAAAGATTGACTGTTGACAACAGTTCCAAGATAGTTTTAAGATTAATGATTAGAAATATTAAAGGTAAATCATATAGTTGTAGTGAAACTCGCTTTGTTTTAGTATGAAGTTGGCTGAGTGGCTTTGAAGAGCCGCTCATCTAGGTCATTAAGATGTTATTGTTGCGGAAAGTAATTCGATATTTGTAAATATGAATGTAAATATTTCTCATAGAAGGTAATAGATTATTCAGTTGATTAAATGCTTCAGTATTTGTACCTAGTTGATAAAAGTAGTAAATTTGAGGACCTGCCTGAAGTACTCGTACATCAGAGATTATATTTTGGCGTGATGTGGAAAACCTATCTCGTAAACTAAGGTTTGTTCAGTTACCACAGTTAATAGAAAACTACCACATAGTATAATAGTAAAGTTACCAAATATAAAGAATTATAAATTTGCTATATAGTAGAACCATATAAACGTTTTAAGTATATTCTCGCAAGTGAATGATCACCTTATGACGTGAGATGGAAGAGACCTGCTTTAGCACAGAAGAGAGCAGGAAGCCTTTAAATCCAACAGACATATCGGCTACCTTCATACCATTTAGATGTTCCAGAGCCTTCAGACGACTATTAGAAGAATTATCACCAACCAGTTATCTGAAGTTGTAATGGAGTAATAACATCACTGCCCTGCGATTCATAAGCACCTCCGTGTTGAGCTAAGATTACATATTTTGTTATAATGTCTGGGTAAAATTTTAGACTATCTAAACCGGACTGAATATTATCACCAGTGCTAATATGCAGGGACAAATTAATTGGATTATTGTTTTGACCATAATATTTAAGGTGGTATAAAGGAATCCTTGAGGTTTAACATAGTATTAGGATTACATTTAACACCACTAGCCGTCCAGTCATGGCTAGTAACACGGTTAAATTTTATTATAGACCTTTGTTATTTGCATATACCGGGTACTTGTTATTCGTGCGGGGGGTGGGGGGTTAAGTTTCCAAGGAATGGCGCAAATAGGCAAAACCGTGAATAGCAACTTATACTACCTTAGTGCACTACTGTATTAGGGTGTGTCATAGGAGGGAAGATCAGCTAAAACTAATGGCCCATCACTTTTTTGGTAGATTTTAGTGTGAAATTTATCGAAAATCTAACGTACAGCTGCATTAGTGCATTACAATTAAATAGTGAACATTGCTTTCTGACTTCATTCTTTAACAACCCAACTAACAATATTTTTTTCTGTTTCAGATTCTGATGCATTTATAAGTTGATAATATTTGCGATGGCTGCTTGTGTCAGGACGAGGAACCAAAAATCCAGCCATCTCAGTCACTATCTTGGGTCTGGGAGAGAGCTCCTGAAATCGGAGTTGCCTACATTGAGAGATGCTTTGAGATACGGTGTTTTAATCAGGCAAATCAGTGAAAAGAACCAAAGAACTTACACAAACAAAGACATTGCCAGTGATATGACCAAAGCTGTCTTGGCACAGTACACTCTGGCTAACGCTCAGTTCAAGCCTCCAGTCATAACAAGTCAAAAGAAGATTAGTGAGAGACTGCTAGCCAGTTGGGAAAAGGCAAGAGATATCTCTCTTGGGAGAGGAAAACTTGCAGTTAAGGACAGCTTTGCCAAGCAACTGGGCCAGTTATTTGACATAATTACTTGCAAGTGCCCAATTGTTCTCTGTCCTGAGTTTGGATGCGATAGTGACTGTAAATTCGAGGCCCACATCTCCTGTATTTGCAAGCGTGAACTGAAGATTCCTGTGATCGAACTGGCATTTGTCAAAGCACAGAGAGAGAAGACTGGCAGTATAGGGGCTCTCATGATTTCTAGCCAAGATATTCCGGAGTCCAAGAGACAGGAGGCTGCCACAGAGAGACAGAAGAGGAGAAGAGTTGCCGAGGAAAAGAGACTTGAGAAGGCCCAGGGTGAGGTAAAAAAGGCCGATGATTGGAGTCAAGCTGATTCAGAGTTTAATGACTTCCCCATGGCTGATCCGAGTGCTGACCAGGAGAATGGTGACTTTGTCCCTAACCCAGAAAATAATGATCCCAAACCTTCCAGGCATAAGATTCGAAATAGGAAAGATATCGAGCATAGCTCTGGCCAGCATGCGACACCACACTGGTCTCAGAGAAACTGCAGAGATAGCAACAGCTGCCTGGATTGACGGTGGTTTGATAACACCTGATGATGTTCACCTGGTGATAGATCATAACAAAGTAAGGAGAGCTCAGGAGAAACTTGTCAGTAACCTAGAAGAGGAGTTTGATAAGGGGATAAGAGAAAATGGAATCAATTGTTTGTTCTTTGATGGGAGAAGGGATGACACTAAAGTGTTCATGAAAGTTGGAGATTCTGACAAGTTGTTCCCTGCCATGGTGAAGGAGGAACACTACTCCTGCTGCAGTGAACCAGGAGGGAAGTATTTGTGGCATTTCACTCCAGAGAAAGATGACATCAGGAAACCAGCTGAGATAGTGGCAGATAACATTGTGAACTGGCTCAGAGAGAGGAACGTAGACCAGACCCTGCAGGCCATTGGAGGGGACAGCACCAACACGAACACAGGGTGGCAAGGGGGGGTCATACAGTGGATAGAGCGGAAGATTGGGAGGAAGCTGGTCTGGATTGTTTGTGACCTCCACACCAACGAGTTGCCACTCAGACATCTGATCCAGGAGCTGGATGGCAAGACTCTTTCAAACAACAGATGGTCTGGTCCTCTTGGCAAGATGCTGGACTCTGCCACTGAGTTAGAAATAAATCCGAGCTTTGAAAAATCACAGTTGGCCCTCCACTCGTTGAGCTTGCACATACTGTCATTGACGACCTGAGTACTGACCAGTACTATGGTTACATGATTTGCAGTACCATCAAAACTGGGGTCATGCCTGATAGACTTGCTTACCTGCAGATAGGTCCAGTCTCACATTCTAGGTGGCTCACAACGGCTCTCAGGTTCTGCAGAATTTGGGTCGCTCATCATAAACTGAAAGGGAACCAGCTTCACAACCTGAGACTTATTGTCCAATTCATCGTGAGTGTCTACTTGCCAAATTAGTTCAACACCAAGGTCAAGTCATCGTTCTCCGAAGGTCCGAGGCATGTTCTCTTCCAGCTTGAGCTCCTGAGGAGTCAGCCAAGGAAGGTTGTTCAGATTGTGGAGCAGACTGTGAGGAGATCTTCCTGGTATGCTCATCCCGAGGCAGTTCTGCAGACAATGCTCTGCAGTAAGGATGAGGAGGAGAGAAGAGTGGCAGTCAAAAAGATCTTGGATATGAGACTTATGAGAGGATCTGGGCATGACGAATCAGTTGGTGACGATTCCTTCAGGGTCAGGAAGACTCCTGAAGTCAATCTAGGTGCCAAGACCCTCACTGATCTCATAGATCTGGATAACATCCAGGCTGGCAGTGAGCCCCTCTTACCTGCAGCCTCACCAATGTTCAAGTCAGAGCTTTCCTGGACAACCCCATGCATGTCCCTGCCTGGCCCTCGCACACCCAGAGTATAGAGCGTTGTGTACAGCAAGTGAGCGAGGCCAGCAGTCACGTGTACAGCCAGGAGAGGAGGGAAGGCTACATCCGAGCTCAGGTGGTCAGCAGGGAGGTGATGAGTAGAAACAGAAGCAAGAAAGACATGTTCTCTATGGTGTGCAGCAACACCGGGTCGTAGTAGTAAAACCGGTTTTTGTATTTGATGATTTTGTTTTCTAAAGGAATATTAAATTTAATAAATGTGTCAGGATCATTCGTTTCACTATTCTGGATCATTTTCATCCTAATAAATTAACCTGATACATTTACTTTACTTTAAATAAGCTATTTAGTGGTGTTGGTAAAAGGGTGGGAAGACTGAATTTTCATAAGATTTCAAGTTAAAATTTACCTAGCCAAAAATGAAAACTTTTCAAATCTGAAGATATCACATGATTCTGCACATAGAACTACATCATTAATACAATGGCCCGATTTTTCAAACTCAAAAAAAAAAAATCCGTATGACACACCCTACTACTGTATACCTATACCAAACAACCCACCAGCCGTGGCAGCACTCCCCTTTTTTCTTTTATCCTCTTCACCACTGATCGGCTCGTTAGCCGCTTGGGTGATCGGCCACGTCACTGATTACTTTTCCTTTTCTTTTATCTTCACCAAAAGATCGGCTCGTTAGCCGCTTGGGTGATCGGTCACGTCTCTTGTTACGCACTGTTGGCAAGTACTGGCCATGCACCGGCTCCTGAATGTACCTGAACCCTCTCCAGTGTTGGTCAAGTCTTGTCTTGAAAGAGCTCACACTTGCGGCTTCTTCAACCTTAAGCTGTGACCCCTTGTGGGGCGAGCGTCCGCCAGCTCCAAGTAAGGACACTCGACTGAGTAGTGCCCCTTGAGATGCTTATACACCTCTATTAGGTCACCCCTTGCCCATCTGTAGTAAATCTAGGCAAGTTCAGGCACTCCAATCTCATGGTGGCTGAGGTGCCGAAGGGCAGGCACCAGTCTGGTGGCCCTCCTTTGAACATTTTCAACCAACTGACAGTCCCTAGCATATCTCGGGGACCAGACGGGGTGACAGTACTCCAGATGGGGAAGCACTTCACTCTTGAAGATCGTTAAAAGGGCCGGACCGTCTAGATATCTGAACGACCTTCTTATATGACCCAATAATTTATTTTCCTGATTTACCTTCTTCTCACAATGGCCTGAGAACTTCAGCTCATTGTCAACATACACACCTAGGTCCTTCCTTTTCACATCCAGTCTCAACTAGTGCAGTTTCTGCATCCAGTTGGGACATATGATACGCCTCCTTACCGTTGGTACTTCCCCGGTACATCCTCTTACACTTCGTGACTTTGAATCTCAGCCTGCCATTTCTTCGACCATTCTTGGAGCCTACAAAGGTCCTTCTGCAGCTCTTCACAGTCCGCTTGGTTCTTGATTTCCCGAAATAACTTGGCGTCATCGGCAAACATTTGTATCGAGAAGTGTACAACGTCAGGCATGTCATTTATGAAACAAACAAACAGCAGCGGGCCCAATACACTGCCCTGTGGTACCCCGCTTGTGATAGGTACGGATGATGATTTCGTGCCATTAATCACCACACACTGCTTGCGGTCATGTAGAAAGTCTTCTATCCACGCAAGGACATTTCCCCGAATTCCGTACCCTTCCAGTTTGATTTTCAGCGTTTCGTGGGGTACACTGTCGAAAGCCTTGGCAAAATCTAGGTAAATATTGTCGATATTACCACCCTGTTTCAAAATATGGGTCCAAATATCCAATACCTTGAGCAATTGTGTTACGCAGGAGCGCCCCTGCATAAAACCGTGTTGGCAATCCGTTACAAGATTGTTTTGTATTAGATGTTCCATCGCGGCATCTCTGATAATACTCTCAAGTACTTTACATATTATGCTGGTCAGGCTCACCGGTCTATAGTTGTTCGTGGAGTGACGATCGCCCTTCTTGAAAATAGGACTCGCATAAGCCACTTTCCATTCACTGGGGACCTTCCGTTCATCCAGGCATATACAAAACAGGATCTTCAGGGGCTCAGCAAGCTCGTTGCTCAACTCTTTTAGCACTCTAAGATGCACCATGTCAGGTCCGGGACTCTTATAGACCTTTAGCTTTGACAGTTTATTTCTAATACCCTCTTCTGTGAGCACAATGTGGGTCAGTGCTGTGTCGAACCGCCTGTCCTGAAACCCAGGAAGGTTAATCGCATCTTCTCTTGTGAACACCGAGGAAAAGAAGCTGTTCAGTGCTTCAGCTTTATCCTGGTCAGAATCTGCGTAACCATCATCTTCAAGCCTCGGGTCTGATACTCCTACTCTCATTTTTAATTTCGACTTTGCATAGCGGTAATACGCCTTTGGGTTTGACTTGACCTCGCTTGCAACCAGTCTCTAGAACTCTTTTTCAGCCTTTATGCATTCTATCTTTGCTTGGTTTCTGGCTCTTGCATACATCCTCCTGTCCTGCTCATCATTTGACCAACCCACGTCTTGAATTTCTGGGTTTTCTTCTTAAATTTGTCGACCGCCGCATGGTTTATGTGTAGGGATCCCCTCGTATTCCTAGAGGCACTGGGATTGGTCTTGGGTATGTATTTATCGATCAAATGGGTCACTTTACTAGTTATGATATTCAGCGTAGTGTCTGCATTCTTGTGCCTTAATGAGTCAGGCCAGTGGATACCCCTCATCTTTTGCTTTGTCAGTGTCATCACTGACTTCTGCCTTTTACATTTCACTCGATTCCACTAGTGTCATGGTCACGTTTGTGCAGTTGGTCCGTTCAACACTAATTATTCATATTATGCTACAGTGCCCACAAAACACGTAAAACGTTCGAGTCCCCCAGTAGAGATGTGATCACTTCTGCCTTTTTCATTTCACTCCATTCCACTAGCATCACTAGCACCGACACTAGGTTGTTCTTTTACGAGCTATTTCACACGGAAGCACTAAAGTTTTGAGAGAAGACGCTGAGGGCGCTTGGGGTGACTCGTTGCGCCGTGTGAAAAGGCTTGCAAGGTAGCCACCATCTGCTTACCGCTAATCTTGAAATGCGAATCACAAACCCGCGAATGGCAAGGGTCTACTGTATAGAATAGTAATTAATTTTCAGAGGTTCTGAACGTGTAGCAGTGGCAAAATTATTTATAACTGCAGTAGAGTAGGGCCTCGTCTTTAACCTTTGCTTATTGATATGGGGTCGTAGTCGTTCCACTAATAAATTATTCAAGTGTAAATCACTATTCCAATTCCTTTTTCTGACAGTTATAATGCAGACACACACAAAACAAATTATTTTTTTGTATAATACAGTAAATGTACAATGAAGAATAATGAATAAGCATAATTTTGTTTTGTAATTCATTTTCATATAAGTGCTAAAAAATTGTGCCAAGTTGGAAACTGGTTGGTTATGTTTCGGATACCCCTTCACCTCAAAGAAGAAAATTGGAATTGTTCAAAGAATTGGGATTATATATACCTGAAGTCTAGGTAGTATTATCTTTGCCTACCCTACTTTTTCTAATTGTCTTACATTTTTTTTATCATAATTATATATACTGTACTGGACTTTTAAGCTCACTCACTAACCAGGTGCCTTGTTACTCAGCATGTGGGAAGTCTTCGCGGGGTGTATCCCACATAGTTTATAAACACTCTGAGTAACAACATGGTGCCTGCTTGTCACCTAGTTGACCAAACTCTATCTTTTTGTTTTCTTTTTTTTTACGGGAATTAGCCCACCGGGCACAGGTCAAACGACCCACAATGGGGCCTGGGGGGTGAAAAAAAAAGAACAGAAAGAAATTGAAAATAGAGAACAAAAAGGTTATATTGTGTTAATCTACACCACGAAGATGCCGGAAAACCAGCTTTTTAAAGTGAGGCAGATTGTATAAGTATGGAAATGCAGAAGGAGGCAGAGCATTCTACAGTTTGGCTGTGTGAGGAAAGGAGGAGGTACTATAACAGGTTATTCTCGTGTGACCGACATCTACAGAGAAACGGTGGGCACCGCGGGAAAGACGTGTGTTACGAGTCCACGGCCTTGCCGGCGGTACACAGGATGCCAAATCCACCGAACATTGCCTGTTAAAGTACCTGTAAAAGAGAGAGTGAAGCAACATTGCGGCGAAGAGAAAGGGAAGAGAGATTGTCAACTAAAGGAGGAGAGTTAATAAGACGAAACGCCTTTGATTCCACCCTATCGAACAGTTGGACAGAAGAAGAGCCACCCCAGATATGAGAGCAGTACTCCAAGTTAGGGCGAATGAATCCCTTATATACTTGGAGCAACTGCTCAGGAGTCAAGTAGCTACGGCATCTGTACAGCATTCCCAACTTTCGGGAGGCAGCTTTAGCTATACTAAGGATGTGTGATTTCCAGGACATATTGGAGGAAATGGTGAGGCCAAACATATTTATTTCAGAATTTGGCAGGATGGTAGCGTCCTGAAATGTAATTGGTGGGAGATCTACGGCTCTGCCCCCAACTTTTCAGCTAGGTGAGGGACGATGATGAAATCCCAGTATGCAGAAAGCATTAGAACATAAGAATGGAGGAAACTGCACCGGGTCTATTGGCCCATACATTTACTTTTACTTTTATCCTCTTCACCACTGATCGGCTCGTTAGCCGCTTGGGCGATTAGTCACGTCTCTGATTACTTTTCCTTTTCTTTTATCCTCTTCACCAAAAGATCGGCTCGCTACCCGCCCGGGAGATCGGTCACGTCTCTGTCACGCACTGTTGGCAAGTACTGGGCAATGGGCATGCACCTGCTCCTGAATGTACCTGAACCCGCTCCAGTGTTGGTCAAGTCTTGTCTTGAAAGAGCTCACACTCGGTGCCGTCACAACACTTTCTGGTAGATTGTTCCAAGAGTTTACAACCCTCACTCCGAAAAAGTTTGCCCTCACAGTTTTCTGGACTTGCGGCTTCTTCAATCTTGAGCTGTGACCCCTTGTGGGGCGAACGTCTGCCAGCTTCAAGTAAGGACACTCGACTGAGTAGTGCCCCCTGAGATGCTTATACACCTCAACTAGGTCACCCCTTGCCCGTCTGTAGTACAAGCTAGGCAAGTTCAGGCACTCCAATCTCTCAGGGTAACTGAGGTGCCGAAGTGAAGGCACCAGTCTGGTGGCCCGGCTTTGAACATTTTCAACCAACTGACAGTCCCTAGCATATCTCAGGGACCAGACGGGGTGACAGTACTCCAGATGGGGAAGCACTTCACTCTTGAAGATCGTTACGAGGGACGGACCGTCTAGGTATCTGAACGACCTTCTTATAAGACTCAATAATTTATTTGCCTGATTTACCTTCTTCTCGCAATGGCCTGAGAACTTCAGCTCATTTTCAACATACACACCTAGGTCCTTTTCACATCCAGTCTCAACTAGTGCAGTTTCTTCATCCCGTTGGAACATATGATACGCCTCCTTACCGTTGGTACGCCCCAGGTGCATTCTCTTACACTTCGTGACATTGAATCTCAGCAGCCATTTCTTCGACCATTCCTGGAACCCACAGAGGTCCTTCTGCAGCTCTTCACAGTCCGCTTGGTTCTTGATTTCCCGAAATATCTTGGCGTCATCGGCAAACATTTGTATGGAGGAGTGTACAACGTCAGGCATGTCATTTATGAAACAAACAAACAACAGCGGGCCCAATACACTGCCCTGTGGTACCCAACTTGTGACAGTTACGGATGACGATTTCATGCCATTAATCACCACATGTAGAAAGTCTTCTATCCACGCTAGGACATTTCCCCGAGTTTCGTACCCTTCCAGTTTGATTTTCAGCCTTTCGTGGCCTGTCGAAAGCCTTGACAAAATCTAGGTAAATATTGTCGATATTATCACCCCGTTCCAGAATATGGGTCCAAATATCCAATACCTTGAGCAATTGTGTTAAGCAGGAGCGCCCCGGCATAAAACCGTGTTGGCAATCCTTTACAAGGTTGTTTTGTATTAGATGTTCCATTGCGGCATCTCTGATAATACTCTCAAGTACTTTACATATTATGCTGCTCAGGCTCACTGGTCTATAGTTGTTCGTGGAGTGACGATCGCCCTTCTTGAAGATAGGACTCACATAAGCCACTTTCCTTTCACTGGGGACCATTTGTTCATCCAAGCATTTACAAAACAGAATCACCAGCGGCTCGGCAAGCTTGTTGCACATCTCTTTTAGCACACTAGGATGCACCATGTCAGGGCCGGTGTCATGCAACAAATCTTCCGGTGCGATTAACCTTCCGGGCTCAGCAATTACTGATGTTCATTATCGACATCTGAGATGTATGATTGATTTGTAGTTGATTTGTGAGAGCTGAAAATATTAATAAATACGGTAACGGAAGGTTTTGAATGAATTTCCCATTATATCTTGGGCAAACTGACTACAGTATAAGGATGATATGAAACATACTCACTCCCAAAGACAATGAAAGCACAAAGTGGGCAGTGCTTTGAAGTCAATGGAAATTGTGGGGTAAGAACACAAAAAATGAACCAATCAAACCCAAGGAATCCTGACCTAACCTGCCCTTACCTAACATTACAAAATCTTACCCTACTTAACCGATGGTGGAGGCTGATCATGTGTGCACAGCGTGAAGAAGTAAACAATAAATACTTAAGCGAACTGGAGAACCACCAAAGTTGTATGAATTTTACTAACTTTATAATTAAATTTAATACCCAAAACTAAGCATTTACCCCGGAAGGTTTTGCGCACGGAAGGTTTGTCGCACGACACCGGGACTCTTATGGACCTTTAGCCTGGACAGTTTATTTCTAATACCCTCTTTTGTGAACACAATGTGGGTCAGTGCTGTGTCGAACCGTCTGTCCTCAAACGCAGGAAGGTTAATTGCATCCTTTCTAGTGAACACCAAGGAAAAGAAGCTGTTCAATGCCTCAGCTTTATCCTGGTCAGAATCTGCGTAACTACCATCTTGAGGCCTCAGGTCTGATACTCCTACTCGCGTTTTCAATTTCGACTTTGCATAGCGGACGCCTTTTGGTTTGTCTTGTGGGCAGTCCCATTTACACCCAACCCCTATTGCTCTATGTTTGAAGCTATCCAGCGCAGGGCTGGATTCAGGAGTGGGCAAAGTGGGCAGCTGCCCAGGGGCTTCCACAATCTGGGGGCCTCCACATGTGCGGTAGTAGCTATATCAGGGCTGGTCGACTTGAAACCACATGAATGACTCCAGTCATGTCTCACTTTTGTGTGTGTGTGTGTGTGTTGGGAATTTGTACACTATCAATAAATATACAGTTAATTAAAAATTTCTCAATGTTCTAATTTCCTCAATATAACTGCATATGGCTTCAAAAATTTCCAAAGAAGTATTCAAATTTCAAAATTTTTCCGGGGGGCGCTGTAAGCCCCCCGGAACTCCCAGATGTTTAGGCTCGCTTCACTCGCCACCCCACCCTCTTGGGTAGTTATAATGAGGGGGGCCTCCACAAAGAGGCTGCCCATGGGCCTCCACAGGTCTAAATCCGGCACTGATCCGGCGTATTCCAGTTAATGGTGATATTTGGTAACTTGTTCCACTCGTCCACTAACGACTCTATTTCCAAACCAATGTTTACCCATTTCGCGCATAAATCTGAATTTGTCTAATTTAAAACCATTGTTACGAGTTCGCTCCTGGTTGGATAGTTTGAGTACCTTGGTAATGTCCCCTTTGTTCAACCCTGACTTCCATTTAAATATCATATCGCCCCTCTCTCTACGTCTCTCGAGGGAGTGCAAATTAAGATGCTTTAACCTGTCTCTGTACTCAAGGTTCCTAATGCCCGGGATTAGCCTTGTCATTCTCCTCTGAATTCTTTCCAAGGATTCTTTATCTATTCTGTAATACAGTGAGTTGCAATGCTGAGGCGCTGGATGAATAGGCACATTGGCAATGGTGGTATGTAGGACAAAAATCCACCTAATTTGACTAAACAGGTCATTAGATCTTAGAGGAATGGGCTTCTGGAGCTTTTGTATACGTTTAATGTAACTAAACAGGGAATAAGATTTTAAGAAAATGAACTGTTGGGATTTTGTCCATTTTAATATTTGGTGCTGTTTTTTGTTTTCAGGTAGGCCTCTCATAACCAAGAGTTCTATGTACCATACTCGGCAACTAAGTACAGTAATGCTGAGTGGCACACTTGTCTCAGGTTGTCAACTCTTTTTGTAATTAAATTCCGACTTGGGATTTAACTCGGCGTTCACGAGTGCATATAATCGAGTACGGCGGCAAGACAGTTGTATTTGTTTCTAGTTGCTCACCACCTGCATAATAGGTATTACTGTTCCTGTAATTTATATGTATATTTATTATATGTCTTGATCATATTTAGTTACGGCACCATTTGTATAAAACTATCGCTCGTATGATACTGTGGAGGTTTCGTGATATTAATGTTGTCTAGCACTCAGGATGGATGGAAACTCTAAGGTGGTTTTCTTGTATAATATAAGTTATATGATAGACAGTCTGGTGCTGGAGGTGCCGTGTGGTGAGGAGCTGCTCAGTAGAGACGTTCGGTGAATAGCGTGTTGAAGGAGGTAGATGTGCAGGAGCTTCGTTAGAGAAGATGTTGCCTGTTGCTGGCCTCCTGGTTGAATGAATGCTGACAGCGTGGAGCTTGCTGGAGGAGGTGTTGCGTGTTCAAGTAGAATGGCCAGAATGAGAAAGCTGGTTGGTGAGGAAGCTCAGAGAAGGACAGCTGGTGGGTCGCCATGCTCGCTGGCGGGAGCGAGGACCGCCAGGCAGGCGGAGGAGAGGCGAGGGCCGCCTGGCAGCAGCGGAGGAGGAGGTGTTGCGTGTTGTAGAAGTGAGGCCAGAATGAATCTCAATGGAGAGACAGAGCTTATATACCCAGCAGCCGTGAGTCATCTATGAGTCATGTAGGGAAAACCCGAGAAAGTCGCCGGTCTTTGGTTCGGTTGCTAGGATACGGTAGCATCTGGTGACGCCGCCGCCTTGCCGCTCGTTTGGTTGCTAGGGAAGATGGTAGCAGCTGGTGGCTGTGGCTACGCAGTTGTAGGGGAGAAGTCCACTACAATACTGTCATTATCTAAATCTGTTGTACGTCATGATTAAAGTACTACTGGTACTCGATAATACTGCCACTTCATGGGTATAACTGGTGCTGTATTTTAAACCCAAACCAGACCTTATACTGAATATACAGTACTACAGTACTTGGTAGCCCTGTTTATAGACACACCAAATCGGGAGGACTAAAGGTTGACTGACCATTGTCTCGAGCGATTTTTCAGTTTCAAACAATACAATTGGGTCAAACAGGACATAGTAGGTGATGGTCTAAATAACAATGTCAGCGAAACACGCCAAGAAAGGTTCCACATATTAGGGTGGATGAGTCACTAAGTGAGACTCCACATTATAAGTTAAATAGAATTTACCAATTGAGGTTCCTCATTATAGCAGCGTGCTTCACTATGCAACGTCATACACTTGCTTCCTTCCGGCAAATTTAATGGGTTCTAAGGAGACTCGATGATCCTCGACCTCGAAACTAACTCAACTTGGCTGACCATAACTTAATCTCAACATTGCTTTCCCAAACCTGGAAGGAAATTCGTATTCGAGAATATGTTTGGCCCACTTCCTGTATTAGTAAATTAGTTCCCTCGCCACATCGACCCTCTTTTACTTTTACTTTTATCCTCTTCACCAAAAGATCGGCTCGCTACCCGCCCGGGCGATTGGTCACGTCTCTGTCACGTACTGTTGGCAAATACTGGGCATTAGGGTGTGTCATACGGAGGCGAATTTATTTTTTTTTTAGTTTGAAAAATCGGCCCATGGTATTAATGATGTAGTTCTATGTGCAGAATCATGTGATATCTTCAGATTTGAAAAGTTTTCATTTTTTGCTAGGTAAATTTTAACTTGAAATCTTATGAAAATTCAGTATTTGCACCCTTTTACCAACACCACTAAATAGCTTATTTAAAGTAAAGTAAATGTATCAGGTTAATTTATTAGGATGAAAATGATCCAGAATAGTGAAACGAATGATCTTGACACATTATTAAATTTAATATTGCTTTAGAAAACAAAATCATCAAATACAAAAACCGGTTTTACTACTACGACCCGGTGTTGCTGCACACCATAGAGAACATGTCTTTCTTGCTTCTGTTTCTCATACCTCACCGTACTGAGCGGATGTAACCTTCCTCTCTCCTGGCTGCAGCACACGTGACTGCTGGCCCGGCCACTTGCTGTACACAACGCCTATACCTGGGTGTGTGAGGCCAGGCAGGACATGCATGGGGTTGTCCAGGAAAGCCTGACTTGAAATACTGGTGTGAGGCTGCAGGTAAGAGGCCTACTGCCAGCCTGATGTTATCCAGATCCATGAGATCAGTGTGAGGCCTGGCACCTAGATTGACTTCAGGAGTCTTCTGACCCTGAAGGAATCGTTTCACCAACTGATTCGTCATGCCCAGATCCTTTCATAAGTCTCATATCCAAGATCTTTGACTGCCACTCTTCTCTCCTCCTCATCCTTACTGCAGAGCATTGTCTGCAGACCGCCTGGGATGAGTATTCAGGAATATTCCCTCACAGTTCTGGCTCCACAATCTGAACAACCTTCCTGGCTGGACTCCTCAGGAGCCTGCTGAAGTAGAATATGCCTTTGACCTTTAGAACGATACTTGACCTTTGGTGTTGAACCAATTTGGCAAGTAGACACTCACGATGAATTGACAATAAGTCTCAGGTTGTGGTTGGTCTTTCAGTTTATGATGAGCGACCACCCCTGCAGAACCTGAGAGCCAAGCGAGCCACCTAGAATGTGAGACCAGACCTATCTGCAGTAAGCAAGTCTTATCAGGCATGACCCCCAAGCCTGATGGCACTGCAAATCATGTAAAATCCATAGTACTGGTCAGTACTCAGGTCGTCACGACAGTATGTAAGCTCAACGAGTGGAGGGCCAACTGTGATGTTTAAAGCTCGGATTTATCTTCTAACTTAGTAGAGTCCAGCATCTGCCAAGAGTGACCAGACCATCTACAGTTTGAAAGAGTCTTGCCATCCTTCCCGGACTGATGTCTGAGGCAACTGTTGTGGGAAAATGCACCAATCCAGACCAGGCCTCTTCCCACCTTCGCTCTATCCACTGTATGACTTCTGCCACCTTGTGTCTGTGCTGGTGCTGTCCTCCCTCCAATGGCCTGCAGGGTCTGGTCTACGTTCCTCTCTCTGAGCCGTCTACAATGTTATCTGCCACTATCTCAGCTGGTTTCCTGATGTCATCTTTCTCTGGAGTGAAATGCCACAAATATTTCCCTCCTGTTCACTGGCAGCAGGAGTAGTGTTCTCCTTCACCATGACAGGGAACAACTTGTCAGGAATCTCCAACTTTCATGAACACTTTAGTGTCATCCCTTCTCCCATCAAAGAACAAACAATTGATTCCATTTTCTCTTATCCCCTTTATCAAACTCCTCTTCTAGGTTACTGACAAGTTTCTCCTGAGCTTCCTTACTTTGTTATGATCTATCACCAGGTGAACATCATCAGGTGTTATCAAACCACCGTCAACTTGAAATGCTATTTCCTGTTTTCTGAGACCAGGTACATGCTGGGCCAGAGCTATGCTCGGATAATTTTCCTATTTTTTAACTTGTGCCTGGGGTTTGGGATCATTATTTTCTGCTTGTAATAGTCACCATTCTCCTGGTCAGCACTCTCGGATCAGCCATGGGAAGCCACAACCTGAATCAGCTTGACTCCAATCATCGGCCTTTTTACCTCACCCTGGGCCTTCTCAAAAGTCTCTTTCCTCGGCAACTCTTTCTCCTCTTCTGTCTCTCTGTGCAGCCTCCTGTTCCTCTTGACTGAATATCTTAAGCTAGAAATCATGAGAGCCCCTATATTGCCAGTCTTCTCTCTGTGCTTTGACAAATGCCAGTTCGATCATTATGAATCTTCAGGTCTTACGCTTGCAAATACAGGAGATGTGGGCCTTCCTGGATTTATGAGTCACGATCGCATCCAAACTCAGGACAGAGAACAATTGGGCACTGTAAGTAATTATGTCAAATAACTGGGCCAGTTGCTTAAGTAAAGCTACCTTAACTGCAAGTTTTCTTTCCTCTCCCAAGAGAGAGATATTCTTTGCCTTTCTCCCAACTGGCCAGCAGTCTCTCACTAATCTTCTTCTGACTTGTTATGACTGGAGGCTTGAACTGAGCGTTAGCCAGAGTGTACTGTGCCAAGACAGCTTTGGTCATATCATCAGTAATGTCTTTTGTTTGTGTAAGTCTTGGTTCTTTTCTAATTGATTTGTCGATTAAAACACCGTATCTCAAAAGCATCTCCTCAACAGGTACCTTGACTTCAGGAGCTCTCTCCAGACCCAAGATATGACTGAGATGGCTGGATTTTGGGTTCCTCGTCCTATCCGAAGGGTCAAGACGTACCTGGCGCTCCTCTCGGAGCAGCCAGGTCAACTGTTAAGTTGGCCCATACCAACTCCCTCCCCTGAACCCTCCTCCCCACCGGAATATCAACAAGTTCACGCCAGAAGTTACTATTTCATTTAGGAAAGGAATGGAACCAGTGTTAAACAGAGGTGAACAGTGGTGAACAGTGCTTAAGTCAGTGAGAACAACTCAACAGTAACAGTGGTACCTAAGTTGACCTTCACACAGTGAGGTCCCAGGTACCCAGTGATAACGGCGGCCCGACCCAACAACCAGCGATGTGTTAATCCGTCTACGATAGGAAGGCCTGGGACCACACCTCACTCATAGAACACCGTCTGTGAGGGAACTACTACACCACGTGAGGCCCCTCATAACACCATCTGTGAGGGAATTACTACACCACGTGAGGCCCCTCATAACACCATCTGTGAGGGAATTACTACACCACGTGAGGCCCCTCATAACACCATCTGTGAGGGAATTACTACACCACGTGAGGCCCCTCTTAACACCATCTGTGAGGGAATTACTACACCACGTGAGGCCCCTCATAACACCATCTGTGAGGGAATTACTACACCACGTGAGGCCCCGCATAACACCATCTGTGAGGGAATTACACCACGTGAGGTCCCCCCTCATAACACCATCTGTGAGGGAATTACTACACCACGTGAGGCCCCTCATAACACCATCTGTGAGGGAACTACTACACCACGTGAGGTCCCTCCTAACACCATCTGGGAGGGAGTTACTACACTACGTGTTTGCTGTTCAACACCTACATTAATCTGTATGTTCACTGTATGTTCCTTCACCTTTCTCTAATGAAGGCTTTTGTTAAACCACCAATGTATGTAATAAGTCATTTATGCCCAATGTATAGTTTCAGCCTTCGGGCTGCAGAACTTTTTCAATAAACCGTTAATTATTATTATTATTATTATTATTATTATTAAATATTATCAACTTATAAATGCATCAGAATCTGAAACAGAAAAAAATATTGTTAGTTGGGTTATTAAAGAATGAAGTCAGAAAGCAATGTTCACTATTTAATTGTAATGCACTAATGCAGCTGTACGTTAGATTTTCGATAAATTTCACGCTAAAATTTACCTAGCCATTAGTTTTAGCTGATCTTCCCTCCTATGACACACCCTACTGGGCATGCACCGGCTCCTGAATGTTCTGAACCCGCTCCAGTGTTGGTCAAGTCTTGTCTTGAAAGAGCTCACACTCGGTGCCGTCACAACACTCTCTGGTAGATTGTTCCAAGAGTTTACAACCCTCACTCCGAAAAAGTTTGCCCTCGCGGTTTTCTGGACTTGCAGCTTCTTCAACCTTGAGCTGTGACCCCTTGTGGGGCGAGCGTCCGCCAGCTCCAAGTTAAGGACACTCGACTGAGTAGTGCCCCCTGAGATGCCTCAATAAAGCTAATTAGAATC
This sequence comes from Homarus americanus, assembly GCF_018991925.1. Taxonomy (NCBI): domain Eukaryota; kingdom Metazoa; phylum Arthropoda; class Malacostraca; order Decapoda; family Nephropidae; genus Homarus; species Homarus americanus. The sequence continues at coordinate 366,490 of NW_024753828.1, read as the reverse complement.
TACAGGGTATTCTCACAAAAGAAATTGCATATGGTGTTATAATGTTCTCTATTTTGGTATTGGGATATTACCCACTAGAAAATTGTGGAAAGGTATCCTTTCTAGTGGATTTTTACCTTTGCATCCTCCTGTTATGTACCGAAGATACAGCAACTCAGTACTCCCAGAAATTATAGGATCCTCCCTACGTACAAAGAGGATACAACGGCTACAGCCTTCCCTTGTACAAAGAGGATATTGCAGGTACATCCTCCCTCTGTGCAAAGAGGATACAGAGCTGCAAAAAGATAAACGCTTCCAGCCTCTACGCGAGATTTATTAGGTGTCAAATTAGCTCCAACTCGCCCAGTGAACATCCTTGAATCCCAAGAGAAAGTTAAAATACACCTTTGTCTTATAACTAAGCTCCTGCATACAGAATATTAAGTGACTATTAAGTCAGTGTGGAAATTCAAGTAGCACCATTGTTATTCCTGTTGACCACTGAGAGCGGGTTTTTGCCGTCATATTGTACGGCATTTTGGTGGTGGTGTTGTGTATAAGGATATGTAATTAGATGTATGTGAAGAATATTAAGAGTGAAATTTAGAATTGTATACATTGCATTACTTACAAAATTGACCTCGACTCATTAAGTCTGTGTCCCACAATAATATAAGAGAGTATTGTATTCAATATTAATGGGCTTACTGGGTGCCAAGTGTTGTTTTTGACCACCAATGGTCTATCCCCACCTTAGGTCTGCCTACACTTCACTTTGACCTTGGTCCCCTTCTACATGTATAAATTACCTGCAGTGTACAGCCAGTAGACTTATTTATGATAGGTTTTATTGTATCTTCATTTTAAACTTTGTTATAAAATTCACAAAATACTTAACACATTAAGAAATATATTTTCTTTTATCTCTTTATTTATCTATTTATAAATACATGCATAACACTTTCATGAATTATATAGTTTGCAAGTGATTGAGAATTATTATGATATCAATTACATAATTTCACTCAATATGTATTGTTATTTTACACGTGTTTCATGAATTACTATTTGCTTTAATGTCTACACATTCAGATTTACACGTAATCCATCGAAAACCAGATCTTGGGTATTGTATGTTAAACTGATCTTACTTCAGAATCAATGACAGCTCGATTAGATTGTATTACTGTATGATTTGTTTAGTTTGCCTATGAAGTAAGTTACGTATTTGATTGTTATATATTACCCTATCTTCACCAAACCTATCCAACCACCAGGTGGTTGGATAGGTGGTAATCTTCACTCGAAATAAGTTAGTGAGGGCGAATCTTCACTGTTACCATCATTCCTATACTTTGATATTGTATAATCAACCTCCTTTACAGATTAGTTAGTGTATTATGTTTCGACGTTTTATTGTCAAGGACCTTAAACTAGATAACTAACGGCATAAATTTTCTACGAATGTCTTTTGTAAATTTTTATACTAAAAATAGTGCAATTAAATTATTCTTAAACAACATTTCTTTTAATTACGTATAAGACAGGGCTCCACAAACATGCATTTCTAAATTCATGTATTTGCTGATTGTTATACTTTAACATACAGTACTTATCACCTCAATTGATGTTGAAGTTGCGACATAAAACAATCATTGCATCACTGATAAGTTTACTACACGCTTTAATTGTCACAGAAAACGGGATTTAGATGTAAACAAACCCATACCTTTGTTGGTTTTTATATTCGCGAACATTACCAAATTTAGATGTATATTACAAATTAATTGGATTTATAATGAATTAATTAAAGATACAATAATACATCAAACTTTAAAAGTATAACATTAACAATAAGCAAGAAATACAAGCGAATGTTTTATTGATTACGCCAATATGCGTGGTGTGCAGCTGATAGCGCCTGGCTCGCGCCGTAGTCACTGCTGCCGCTCTGGCTCAGATCATCATGGCTACTGGTGGTGTGTGGACGTACAAAGAGTTGATACTGTGTATTCTGGTGTGTGTGGGCCATGATGTGTGTGGGGGACGCCGTACTCAGGCTAAAATCGAAGCCATATTTGCATCAGGAGTCAGTCGTAAGTGGGAACATGAACGTAGAACGGTGTTGGTGGCTGGCGAGGAGACAGAGCTTGAATTATGGGGCTCGGGACTATCGAGGGGACTGGAAGCAGGGCTGACGGCGGCGCGGGGGGTGCAAGGGGCGCCGTGCCGGGCCCTTGTCACGCCCCCTCTTATCCCCAATCTCAACCTTGTAACACGCAATCACGCCGTCTTCAGCGTACCTGCTGCCCATACTCAACATATCCCACTTAAAAGCACCATGGAACTATGGGTGTGTACACGCGAGCAGCACCAGCACCCATACACCAGCAGTGGACGAACCCGTCACACGGGCGGCTGGGTCCACCAGGGAGAGCCCTCAAGCCTTCTGTTGGTTGCTAATCCCCAGCACAACCCAGCACACAGACTAAGGTAAGAACCACGTGGTGCGGCATCAGCTGATGCCCGTCAACATAACACAGCCAGACAGGTTACCCACCCCGGACATCACAAGCCAGCAAGTATTCAGTATCCACACTATTTACATGTATAGTGAAAGACAAAAGTCGTGTCGTGAAATTTGGTGAAAACATATGCCGAAGGGCTAAAACTTTTGGTGCACTCTGACTTGTGGTAGGGCTCTCATAATGTTTCACAGGTTATATTTAATCTTCGGACAAAACCGCGACACGACTTTTGTCTTTGATTGTACGTTTATAATATGAATGCTTCTTTCAGGCTTATGAGATGCCCGAAAGTATAGTGAATTTTGAAATATTAGATTAGGTTGCTATCTTCGTGTAGTACTATTAAATAAATTGCTAACTTCGGAAGGTTCGCACCAGTACTATCAAATTTAAAGATAGGGCATAAAATACGTGGTGGTGTGGTTAGCAATGTAGCTAGGAGTTTAACTGAGGTGATGTAACCTAATATCTGATGTTATTGCATTCAATACGTAAATTCACACTCATATTGCTAACTGGCAACCAGTTTCAACGTGGCCAACTAGCCCTAGTGTGGCAGTAAATGGGAATTTGTTAATAGGAAATTTGTTCTTCGAATATACGCGGAGTTGACAGATAGTGTCAACTGCGAAAGGAAATGTAGGTCAGTGGCGAGTTTTGTCATTTTGCATTGGCGTCCGAGGAACAGAGGCCATGGCCAACTCGTTATTTCCAAAGTAAATTCTTGTTCAGATTAAGGAGAGGAAATATGATTATCTCGCTGCTTTTTTCGACAAAACTTATATTGGTGTATTTTTTTTAATGGGCAGTATGCAAATTCGTTGGAAGAGTAAAGAAAAGACTCAAGTCAGTTTATATTAAAAGACATGTCTGAAAATAGTGTGAACTTACTAAGATTCCTTATTAATGTATAGATACTGTACAAAATGTGTGGTCTCGTCTGTTTACAAGGGTTGGAGCTGAAATTACTTGGTAAATGTCAACAATGGCACCTGGTCGTTAATTTTTTTATCTTAAGATTTCCACCCGTGTATATTTTGTAATGCATCAACTGCAAAATAGGGGAGGGAAGCCTAAAAAGTTTACATAAAAGATTTCATAAATAAAATATAGTTCATTTCAACAATTTTCAGTGAAACATGTCTGAACTACAGTTTAATCCAAAGGCCTCCCTGTCAAGTGTCCTCTTGTGTATATTTTGGATGTCACGTCGATAAAATCGGTGAAAACGGAAACCGCTGGAATTACAGGAAACGCACCGGCATTTACAGTAATTATGTAATAAAAAATATATAAATTTTTGGGCTTATCAGGTACTTTAGGATGGTTTTTTTTATTATAATTACCCCCCTTTTTTGTGGTGGAGACAGAAAACCGATTTTCGCTGAAAATTGCAGGCAAGATTTAACTGACTTACAGCGTCAAGTACCCCATATTGCCTCGAACATAAACACGTGAACCAGAACTAAATTAGGTCTGCTTTTAGCAGGAAAGAACAATTTAATGTTACCGAAAGGTATTCAGCTACGATAATAAATTTAAAATGTGGTTAAATTTTTTTTATTTTTTTTTTAAACTGAAAGTAGTTAGGGAACCATTATTTTTGAAAAAAACTTATGTCGAAATAAAAATAGACTACACTACAGTAGTTTGAACGCTGTGATAGACTGGAAGAAAAATGCTTCTCTACGTGACATCGAAGACAAATATGACCAATACATAACCCTAGATAAACACAATCAAATTCTTCCCTTAATTTTGACCCGTCACCTTCTAACCATTGATCAAAGCCACCGCCTTAAAAAAAAACTTGTTTTATGAATCTTATAATTTTTAATTGTTGATGGAATGGTGTAGTTACTTCTATCCTTGTTACGCGCTTAAAGACCTTAGGTGTTGAAGCGCAGTAATAGCATTATAACAACGACCGCCAGTGGACTGCCACGTTGGCCTTGAGTTTTTTAACCATCTTAATCATGCCAAAGTGTAGTGCTGCTGGGTGAGAGTACGTCACATGCACACCTGTTTAATTCTTATCTGTCGTAAGATAAGCTGTGATACTGTTAACGCCCCACGTCAGAACTTTAGTCAAGGGTAACCTCTTGTGGGAAAGGATGTACTTTCTAAGGTCAGATCAGACTATTTTTTTACATTCATACTATGTTAAATATAAGCCTCTTATAGGGTATATCTTCAGAATTTAAGTTATAATATTAAATCCTTGAGCAAGGGCTTCCGCTGGAACTTTTCCAGGGTGAGGGAATAGGCTAGCCACCACATTTGGGCTCTGTGGGCGAATATTGTTGGCACTTTTTTTACTGTCTGGTTCTAAAACAAAACATGTGAAAACCAGACAAATTTTGTTGAGATCTGGTGAAATTCGTGACATCAATGCAGCAGCGATGAATTGCTTTATTCTTTAATTAATAATTTTTTTCCTTCCCTTCGTTTTTGTTAGACTAAATCCTCTTCTTTTGTTAGGTATTTATTGCTTATATATTTTCACACAAGCCTGATATAGGGGGGGGGGGGGAACTGCCCCCCTCTTGCCGCCCCCTCCCCCCCAGCGGATGCCCATGTCCTTGAGCCCTATCCTTACGATGATGGCGAGTTGTCAGTGCTGACCCCAGAGACCCACTTGTGTTCAAAACAGTCAACAATAGGAAGCGTTGTTCAGGTTCATTGCACAGAATATTTTGTTATTCAAGAGAAACAGGTGTGGGTATTGGCTCCTCAAAGGTCTAGGTCAGGCTTGTCCAATAGGATTTTTTGTTCCTCACCATAGTTGTGGCGATCAGCTGCCTAGACTCACCATGCTGCAGAAAATATGTTTAACAATAAGCTCGTCTGTTAGTCATTATATAAATGTTGTAGCAGTATTTGAAAAAAAAGGCAATTGAAAGAGTAAATTGGGTTGTAACTTTATTTTGTAAAATAAAATTGATAAAACATTAATAAAAGATACATTATTTATCAGTGCAAATTTACAGTACGTAGTTTAGTGTAACAAGGCAGTCTCTCTCTCGTAGCAACTTTCTGAAATCTAGCATCGATAACGGACAAGCCTGGTCTAAGTTATTATGTTGACACTTAAGTCGAGTGATCTGGTTTGATAACACAGTTTCCAGTAACCTAATACATAACGCAGTTCTCGTCTCCGCTTGACCATTATAATTCTTTTACTTTGATCTGTCCAATTCTGCTCAGCTTTCTCCTATCTCGTTTCTTTTTTTAGTCTTTTATTTTACTCGCCTCTGACTACTCCTGTATTTTTTAATGTTTTTCCGATGTATTTTCCATTATCTGGTTTGTTGTCAGTTGTGTTCACCTCTTTCTGTCATGTGTCCCAGTGTGTGTATCTTTGTTTTCCATTTTATATCTTTACCACTATCAATTTTACTTTGATTTATTCATGCAAAATTAGTTTGTAATTAGTACAATTAACGTTTGCCTTCATTGGTTATGGATAACTTAGGGTAAATAGGTTAATTAGTGTGTAATGAGGCGAGGGTAGTGGCAGATACTGTGCGGGTACATGGATCTCTCCAGAAATATAGGTAACCTTGATACGAGTTTATTGCGTGTTGTGTACGTCTGTTGTCTGTCAATGTTTATGGGTATTGATGATGTGCTTGTTGAGCTGTGGCGTGGTTCGTCGGTAGTGCTATGAATTGTCTCCCACGCAAAATATGTTTTATACGAGGGGGGAGATGAAAGGTAAGCTGATCAGCGGTGGGACGTGGTTTAGACACATACAAAAAAACATCAGTCTGAGAGCGTATGCTGTTGAAAGTATAGTAGGACGTGGAAGAGATGGAGTTAAGAATCTCATCTCCAACAATCAAGAACTATTAAAGGAGGAAAAATAATTTACCGGGTGATTACAAATGATCATACAGATTTAACATGAACAAAAAAATACAGCGAAAAGCGTAATAAACTAATAAGGAACTCAGTTTAATATTTTTTAAGATATGGAAGTTCACATTGAGCTTTTGCGGTTCTGCAGATATCAAAGTGGTATTTTGTTTCTTTCCATATATTTTGAAGCTTATACTGGACTTCTCTTAACAGCCTCATGTATCCTCTCTTTAAGAATGTCTTGAGTTGTTGACATTGGTTGAACAAACAGGGGCTTAAAAAATCTGTTATTATAGCTTGTTATCACTTTAGTTTTAGAATTTTTTCATAAATGTATAAAATCGGGAAGATATTTTAGTAAATACCTGGGGTGAAAATATCTTATTTGTATTCTGAGATTCCGATCCTATGAAGCTGTAAAATATAGTGTAATTGATGTACCCGTAATAATTCTTGCCAAAATTTGTACTTTAAAATTTTAAATAAAGTTAGTGGACCTGTAAACACCATGGAAGGTGTTGTAATTGAGACGCCCCCGCTCCCTGTCAGTGGGGGGTGGGGTATGTAATGTCACCCACTGCACTAGTTAGCCCTTCTGTTGGTCACGTTACTTACATTGGGTGGAGCTCGGCTACAACACCTAATGTCAGCTTTTGTTATTATGATGCTTTATAAACCGTGTGTCCATGCACAATGCAAGCTTCATTTTTTCTCGTAGAGATTCATCCGGATCGACCTGGACTGGCTTATGAATAGTTGTGTAAAATGTTTGGATTCACAAGGTAATCGTAGAGTGGGTGGAAAGATGGACGTGCTTCAAAGCAAAACCCACACATTCACGCACAGTACTTTACCCGCACACCTCCATTTGAATAATGCACGCAGGCACGCGCGCGCGCACAAACAGGGTGATTGTCTCTCTCTCTCTCTCTCTCTCAATAAAACATCTTAAAACTAAAAAATGTCGAAGTTTTTTCCTTGGTAAATGATTCTACCTGCGGTGTTGACCATCTCTTCTTATCAGCCTGCAAAAACCGGGAGTAAGTTTTGAAGGTGGAGAGGGATTACATTTTGAGGTGGCGAGGGAGTCGAGTGGGAGTAAGCTTTGGAGGAGGATATAAGCTTTGAAGGTGTGGAGGTGATGTAAGCTGTGACCAATACAGTATGTGGAGCATCGCGCATTCACTCGCTCGCTGCTGTCTGGGGTGAGTCACTTGTCGCCCGTCTGCAGCCACACACAATCTGCCACTGCACATAACACACACACACACCCAAACGCCCTTTATGTCAGTTAGCCATCACCAGAGCCATATATAGGGATGTGAGTGGCCAAACTCTTCCCTATATGTAGTATGGCTCTGGCCACTACAATCAACACACTCTTAAACTAGTTCACCACACTACATACAAGCCAGTCTACCAACACACATCACACTTGCCAGTCACCCACCACATATAATACACTCAAGCAAGTCTAGAAAATACACAACACACTCAAACCAGTCACCATATGCTGTCAAAGCAACGCACTTACGGCAGTTCAAGAGACTCTGCCGCCTTCTCAAGACTCACTTTTCCACCAACTGAAAACACACTGCACTCATCTCAAAACTGGCTCGAGTCAGTCGCCACCATGGTCAAAATACACGCCTTGACCCCTCTGTCTCTCACTTGTAAGTCAAAGCGGTGACTCTTTGTGGAGCGTGTCCCTTTTCAGTCATGCAACGTGCGCACACGAGAGAGGGATTGAAGATGAGAACAGTAAATAGAGAGACCTGACAATACCAAGCAGAGAGAGAGAGAGAGAGAGAGAGAGACGACAAATAATCTAAAAATTTTAGCTATCAGTATTCTATCTCACGCCTTGTTGGCCCTTGATCAGTAACACGGACACTACCTTACCACACCTCTGGCCCCCCTCCCCCCGCCTCTGAAATATTGTGTGGACTTGACCTTGATTGGTAACACTGCATGGTCAATGGGTCACTGTATCAGGATGTTGATCGTTCTCCGGGTTCACTTGGGGTGACAGGATGGTGTTGATGGTAGTACTGCGGGTGTGTGGTCTGTTGTAGACGTTGGTAGCACTAGATTCAGTGACAGGTTAGGAGATTGTTGGTCGTACTGCGGGGACTAAGGTAGGTGAAGATGTTGGTAGCACTGTGTGGTCGACTGGTATGCATTAGATAATATAAAAGAATATTGAAAACAGTAAGACTGTTGCTTGCTATCCCCTTCAGGCTGTTGCTTGCTATCTCCTTCAGGGTGTTGCTTGCTATCTCCTTCAGGGTGTTGCTTGCTATCTCCTTCAGGGTGTTGCTTGCTATCTAGTTCAGGGTGTTGCTTGCTATCTCCTTCAGGGTGTTGCTTGCTATCTAGTTCAGGGTGTTGCTTGCTATCTCCTTCAGGGTGTTGCTTGCTATCTAGTTCAGGGTGTTGCTTGCTATCTCCTTCAGGGTGTTGCTTGCTATCTCCTTCAGGGTGTTGCTTGCTATCTCCTTCAGGGTGTTGCTTGCTCTCTTCTTCAGGGTGTTGCTTGCTATCTCCTTCAGGGTGTTGCTTGTTATCTCCTTCAGGCTGTTGCTTGCTATCTCCTTCAGGGTGTTGCTTGCTATCTCCTTCAGGGTGTTGCTTGCTATCTCCTTCAGGGTGTTGCTTGCTATCTCCTTCAGGGTGTTGCTTGCTAGGGTGTTGCTTGCTATCTCCTTCAGGGTGTTGCTTGTTCTCTCCTTCAGGCTGTTGCTTGCTATCTCCTTCAGGGTGTTGCTTGCTATCTCCTTCAGGGTGTTGCTTGCTATCTCCTTCAGGGTGTTGCTTGCTATCTCCTTCAGGCTGTTGCTTGCTCTCCTCCAGGGTGTTACTTGCATGACATGGTAGAGGTGTGAGGGGAGGGAGACTTACAGGGTCCCAATAGATTAATGTATGCACTCAGGTCTTGTGAGCGTCTGGCCACAACTCGGCGACAGCTGTGTATGGTGTTACCGCTCGACCCTGCCCTAGTGACTTATGGTTGTGACATATGGTTGTAGTTTGTGACTGTTATGGGTTGTGACATATGGTTGTATTTTGTGACTGTTATGGTTGTGGGTTGTGACATATGGTTGTATTTTGTGACTGTTATGGTTGTGGGTTGTGACATATGGTTGTATTTTGTGACTTATGGTTGTGGGTTGTGACATATGGTTGTGGGTTGTGACATATGGTTGTGGTTTGTGACATGGTTGTAGTTTGTGACTGATATGGTTGTGGGTTATGGTTGTAGTTTGTGACTGATATGGTTGTAGTTTGTGACATATGGTTGTGGTTTGTGACATGGTTGTAGTTTGTGACTGTTATGGGTTGTAGTTTGTGACTGATATGGTTGTAGTTTGCTGACTGTTATGGTTGTGGTTTGTGACTTATGGTTGTAGTTTGTGACTGTTATGGTTGTAGTTTGTGACTGTTATGGTTGTAGTTTGTGACTGTTATGGTTGTAGTTTGTGACTGTTATGGCTGTGGTTGTGACTGTTATGGTTGTAGTTTGTGACTTATGGTTGTAGTTTGTGACTGTTATGGTTGTAGTTTGTGACTATGGTTGTAGCTTGTGACTTATGGTTGTAGTTTGTGACTCATGGCTGTAGTTTGTGACTCATGGCTGTAGTTTGTGACTTATGGTTGTAGTTTGTGACTGTTATGGTTGTAGTTTCAGACTGTTATGGTTGTAGTTTGTGACTGTTATGGTTGCAGTTTGTAGACTGTTAAAGTTGTAGTTTGTGACTGTTGTGGTTGTAGTTTGTGACTTATGGTTGTAGTTTGTGACTTATGGCTGTAGTTTGTGACTGTTATGGTTGTAGTTTGTGACTTATGGTTGTAGTTTGTGACTCATGTGTAGTTTGTACTGTTATGTTGTAGTTTGTGACTGTTATGGTTGTAGCTTGTGACTTATGCATGTAGTTTGTGACTGTTAGATGTAGTTTGTGACTTATGGTTGTAGTTTGTGACTCATGGTTGTAGTTTGTGACTTGGTTGTAGTTTGTGACTCATGGTTGTAGCTTAGACTTATGGTTGTAGTTTGTCAGACTGTTATGGTTGTAGTTTGTGACTTATGGCTGTAGTTGTACTGTTATGGTTGTAGTTTGTGACTTTATGGTTGTAGTTTCAGACTTATGGTTGTAGTTTAGACTGTTATGGTTGTAGTTTGTGACTGTTATGGTTGTAGTTTGTGACTGTTATGGTTGTAGTTTGGACTTATGGTTGTAGTTTGTGGCTTATGCATGTAGTTTGTGACTGTTATGGTTGTAGGCTGTAGACTTATGGTTGTAGTTTGGACTATGGTTGTAGTTTGTGACTTATGGTTGTAGTTTGTGACTGTTGGTTGTGGTTTGTGACTTATGGTTGTAGCTTCAGACTGTTATGGTTGTAGTTTGTGACTTATGGTTGTAGTTTGTGACTTGTTGTAGTTTGTGACTGTTATGGTTGTAGTTTGTGACTTATGGTTGTAGTTTGTGATTTATGGTTGTAGTTTGTGACTTATGGTTGTAGTTTCAGCTTATGGTTGTAGTTTGTGACTTATGGTTGTAGTTTGTGACTTTATTGTGAAGCTCAGACTGTTATGGTTGTAGTTTCAGACTGTTATGGCTGTAGTTTGTGACTTTTGCAGTAGCAGACTTATGGTTGTAGTTTGTGACTGTTATGGTTGTAGTTTGTGACGGTTATGGTTGTAGTTTGTGACTGTTATGGTTGTGCTTTGTAGACTCTATGGTTGTAGTTTGTGACTGTTATGGTTGTAGTTTGGACTGTTATGGCTGTAGTTTGACTGTTATGGTTGTAGTTTCAGACTGTTATGGTTGTAGTTTGTGACTTTTATGGTTGTAGTTTCGACTTATGGTTGTAGCTGGTGACTCATGGTTGTAGTTTGTGACTGTTATGGTTGTAGTTTGTGGCTTGTGGTTGTAGTTTCAGACTGTTATGGGTGTAGTTTCGAATGGTTGTAGTTTGTGACTTCATGGTTGTAGTTTGTGACTGTTATGGTTGTAGTTTGTGACTATTATGGTTGTAGTTTGACTGTTATGGTTGTAGTTTGTGACTGTTATGGTTGTAGTTTGGACTTATGGTTGTAGTTTGTGACTGTTATGGTTGTAGTTTGTCACTGTTATGGTTGTAGTTTGTGACTTATGGTTGTATGACTCTGTAGTGGTTGTAGTTTGACTCATGGTTGTAATTTGTGACTTATGGTTAGTAGTTTGTGACTTATGGTTGTATTTTGTGATTTATGGTTGTAGTCAGACATGGTTGTAGTTTGTGACTTATGGTTGTAGTTTGTGACTCATGGTTGTAGTTTGTGATTGTTATAGTTGTAGTTTGTGACTCATGGTTGTGGTTTGTGTCTTGGTTGTGGTTTGTGACATGGTTGTGGGTTGTGACTTATGGTTGTAGTTTGTGACTTATGATTGTAGTTTGTGACTGTTATGGTTTGTAGTTTGTGACTTATGGTTGTAGTTTGTGACTTATTGTTTTGGGTTGTGATTTATGGTTGTAGTTTGTGACTTATGGTTGTAGTTCGTGACTCATGGTTGTAGTTTGTGCAGTACCGTATTTAGACTTGTGAGGCCCATGGGCAGCCTCTTTGTTGAGGCCCCTCATTATAACTACCAAGAGGGTGGGGTGGCAGTGAAGCGAGCCTAAACATCTGAGTTCCGGGGGCGCTTAAGCCCCCAAATTTGAACACTTATTTGGAGAATTTTGAAGCCATATGCAGTTATATTGAGGAAATTAGAACATTGAGAATTTTAATTAATATGTTTTATTGATTGTGCAAATTCCCAACACACACACACACACACACAAGTGAACATGACTGGAGTCATTCATGTGGTTTCAAGTCGACCAGCCCTGATAGCTACTACCGCACATGTGGAGGCCCCCAGATTGTGGGAAGCCCTGGGCAGCTGCCCACTTGCCCCACTCCTGAATCCGGCCCTGAGTTTGTGACTTATGGTTGTAGTTTGTAACTTATGGTTGTAGTTTGCGACTTATGGTTGTAGTTTGTGACTGTTATGGTTGTAGTTTGTGACTGTTATGGTTGTAGTTTGTGACTGTTATGGTTGTAGTTTGTGAGTTATGGTTGTAGTGTGTGACTTTAAGGTTGTAGTTTATGACTGTTGGTTGTAATTTGTGACTTCTGGTTGTGTTGTGACTTGGTTGTGCTGGTGTTGTTATGGTGTGTATTTTGTAGTTTGGACTTCCGTTGTAGTTTGTGACTCGTGTAGTTTGTGCTCGGTTGTAGTTTGTGAGTTCCGGTTGTAGTGTGTGACTAGTATAACGTTTGTTTTTGAATTTTATTTTACTTTTAGCTTTTGTATCTGGCTTTTTATTATTTGTTCCAATTTCTTTAGTTTTTGTGTTTGCTGTTTTGTTCATGACTCGTGTGTGTGTGTGTGTGTGTGTGTGTGTGTGTGTGTGTAATAATAATATATGTATATGTATATATGTAATAATAATAATAATAATAATAATAATAATAATAATAAACGGTTTATTAATAGAGTTGCAGCCGGTGGCTGAAAATATACACCCATTTGATTTAGACATAATGATATAATATGCATTGAATACATTTACAGGCTGTACAGTACATAAATCAGGCGTTGTTTATTATTTTAACAATAGATGGGATGGTGCTGTTCTTATATCTATCAGTCGGGCTCTTATGGGCTGAATTTTGTTGTAGTGGCGGACTGCCGAGTTGGGTGGGGGCTGCCGGTGGCAGGAGGTGGCGATGGCGAGGTGGTGCAGTAGTCCACTGCCAAACCTTTCTAGTGCTTGGTGGTGGAGGTTACTGAGGGATGGCATTTCCAGGGTGGAGAGCGTTGGTGTAGCCGGAGTATTCTGCGCCGAGCATGATTCTGCAGGCCCTTTTCTGTACCTTCTCTAGCTGACGTTGTTGGGTGTGTGTGTGTGTTTTTTTTAGTTGTTAGAGGGCATGATTTTGATATTACGACTGACTAGTGTGGTGTGCCGCTGTCTATATAGTAGATAAAACACACATCTCCTGGTCTAAAGGTCGCGGGCCCTCGTCCGGGGCACCCCTATTCTATCCAGCTGTGAATAGGTACCTAGCTTTACAATTGGGAGAATGGAGGCATTCAAGTGCAGCGCCTACCCCCACTACAAAAAGAAATGAAAAATGTATGTGCAGCTAATTCTATATGTTTGTTTCTTTCTGTGGTTAAATATGGTGACATGGAAGGTTGAGGTTCCCAGTTTGTATTCTGTATATGTAGTGCTTGTTGGTGATTGTTTCTCTAATAGTTAAAGTTTGTTTTTGTACGTTGGTGTTTGTGGCCTTAGATGTTGACATTTGGTTGATATAATTGACGCGGTCTAGTTATTTAGGAAATATATTTGGCTCTTTATTTTTCGCAGTTGTACTACACCTCGCTCTTTGTCCCAGGTGAATGATGTCGGAAATATCTGAACATGCCGAGTCAGGAAAATTGGTGTATTGAACACCTCGTCTGTGTGGATGTATACATTAATAATTATAGGAGACGGGATAGTGTTGGGTGGGTGAGTGAGTGAGAAGGCTAGGTTTTTGTGTATAGAGGGATGACGAGAGAGGAGAGTGAGGCCAGGGTGAGAGGGTGGGGAAGTTCTTTTTGTCTCGTGTATAAAGAGGTGAGAAGAGTTCAGTGGGTACATTGATTTAACGTGCCAAGTGTTGGTAGAGGGTGAGAATAGTATGGTGGAAGGTCAGTTGAGGACATTTGGTGCTTGGATGACAGTGTATCAGTCTAAGCAGCAGCAGGGCGCCTCTCAGACACTAGTCAGCAGACTGGAGAATGTGTGAGCGGCGGGGCACTGACTCCTGGTCACCACCTCAACTGTTAGTACCCTGGTAAGCTACTTTCACTTCTGTCACTTTCGTACTGCAGCTGTTGCAGTTCCTAATATTGCTTCACGTCTTCCAGAGGACCAAAAGTCAGTTTACTCTTAGACTGAGCTTGGAAGAACAATAATTTTTTTTGTGCAGCTTCACGGAGTTTTATTTCTTCAGATTTGCCCCCACACAGCTCGGGGACTAGTTTATTGGGCATTCCCTTACTTTCTGTACAAGGTGAAGAGCAGAAGCATTGGCCCAACAGGGAAGCAGGCAGAGTTTACTTGCCTTCTTTGATTGCAGTTTACGGGTGTGAGTGCCTGAAGTTTTGGTTGTCTTAGCAAGTATACATACAGCAGCTGTGCACATCACTTTAGCGTTCATGGCTCGTTTCTAGTATTGAGAATGCGTTTTATATGAATGAAAAGTTGCGCATGGGTGGGGAAATAAGATGTGACAGACGGCCTTGGGTGCACCTGGATGTGTGTGTGGGGGGTGCAAGAGTTTCAGAACACGGTACGAGAACAAACAGGGATGGATTATAACAACCAGACACAGTGACTAGATTCATTACAGTGTAATCTCAGAGTTAGGAGTTATTTGCCTCATGTTTACCTTGGACTTTCCTGGGGGATTTGACGACCTGTTATTTATGTTTCTTGAAGGGTTGTGGTCGCTTGTAACTAAGATCCTTTCCAGACATGGATTAACCGACCCACTGTATCCTGCGCTATCCGGGCTCTTGAGACAACGCTTGTGATATTTGTTGAATATTTACAGTACACCTGTCTTGCTGGTTGAGGCGTTACTGAGACCAGCGGACACGGTCGGTTATGTTGCCCAGGAAGTAACTTACCAATAGGGAATAAAGTATTACTAAGGCAGTGTTACTAGGAAATGAAATATTAGTAAGGAATTAATTAGTATTTGGAAATAAAATATTACTATAGGAAATAAAACAATTTGAAATAAAGTATCACCAGGGAATAAGTATGCCACAAAACTCTCCTCGTGGGTGGGTGTATCTTGGTGGTGGCTGCTGGCCTTATAGCTCACAGCCTCAGCACAACCACCTCACGCTAACAGGCACTGTGAATGAAGGTAGGGGTAGCGGCGCTATGAATGAAGTTGGGTAGCGTCCTGGGGCCACTTTAAACCTCCCGCGCTTTTCCTGCCAGACCTTTATTAGTGGTTCTCCCGCGCGCACTACACCAACACGCTATCCGCTTTTGGACCGTTTGTGTACATTCTTTATTTATTTATAGATTTACCATCCCTCCCAAGTGGCTTTCAGTTACCTCTTAAAGTAATTTTATAAAAGTTTATTAATACTGATTGATACAGGTGAAGGTAAGAGGGAAGTTTTATCCATCCTCCAACTTGGAGGATGGTTCTTAACGCTCCACTCAGGTAATGTGCAGTACAGTAATGTGTGTATGCCTATTTCATTAAAGATAAACAATATTATTAAAAGTTGAAATTGATATATAAATAAGAAAACCTTTTTCGATTTTAAGAGTATTTTTATTTTTTTAAGTTTTATTAAAAATGCATCGTTGTACAGAACAATTTGCTCAGGTAAGAAAGAATAGTTATATTGCCGTGCCAGCTGCCAAGATAAGGCGACCCGCGCGTATTGGTTCACATCCTTCGAGTTAGTGGCTTATCCTTCATGAATGGAGTTAGTAGAGTTTCCGGAAACTTACCAGCGATATTATTCACACGAGAGCTGTGTTAGTTGAGGGCGTTCAGGTATATTATTAAGAAGTAAAGTTAACGTAAACCTACCATTGCGACTTTGTAGCCTAGATCAGCAGCCTCCACCTACGTACTTTTCTAACAGTGTATACAAATACAATTAAATGTCATAAAAAATGATATACATCCACGTTCTCATTTTCCTTTATAGTTCAAAGAAGCCACGACGAACAAACAATAACTGGTTTCCGGTTAACCAGTCGGGTGGGTTATTTATTTTAGCACGCCAGGCTCTTTTAAGTTTACTTTTATCCTCTTACTTACGTTGTAATTCTAACGTTTTCTTTCTGACAATCTTTGAATACACTGCCCCATGTAAATGCTGTTACTGTGACATGGGAAGAGGATGTTAATGTTTACTAACTAATGTGTCACGTCACAAAAAAAAAACTTAGTACCTCCCGGGTAGGTTATTCGCCTCCTCCACTTGAGACAGGAAACATTAATTTTGTTATAATCAGTGGCCAGATTTCTTTAGAAAAGGTATCTTAGTAAGTGACTTCTTGTTTTGCCTTAAGAAACAACTGATGTTGAGTTAGAAGGACGGAGGGACAGGTTGAAGGATGAGATCAGACTGTTCCATCCAGGCTGCAGGTGGTGGTGTGGTCTGCATCCTGGCCTCTTTATCATCATTTCCCCGACCACTTGCTACCACCTGAATTTTCTATCGTTTACCACATATGAAACCAACACTTGATAAAAGCCTTGGTTAGTGGATGTTGAGTTTACTGTATAGTGTTGTATTGGAGGGAGGAGTGAAGTACAGTATAGTGGTGCTGGATTGGATTTAGAGGGAGGGAGTGTGGTTGGGTGCAGGTGGAGAGGGGAGATAACTCAGCTGCGGGTGTGGAGTGTTAAAGGGGCGGCGCCTCTCAATTCTACCTGCTGGTATGTATCCTTCAGTGAACGCGGGCAAAACCTTGTCAGGTGGAAATTGTAATCTTAGGAAGTAAACATTAGGCTATGACGAGGTGTATGTTGTCAGGTTTGATTATAGTCCAGTTTATTGTGCAATTACGCTCAGATTTTTTATTTATTTTTTTAGATTTTCAAACCTGTACACTTTTTAAAATACAGAGTATAACCAACCAGAAAACCAATGTTTCCATTTCCCCGAAATTATGTATGGCGGCCACCTTGGATTTTGAAAAAATGACCACCTGCAAAGGCATTTTTTCTCAATATTTCGGCTTTTGAAACACCCAGGGGCAAAGAAGTCAATAGTATGGTACCTGGTATAATGTGGTACAACCATTTCTGGGGCCATTATGCATTGTGAAATTTTTTATAGTATTAGTGTACAACACATACAGACATGAACGGTGTCAATACTGCAGTGACAGGCTGCACAATTTGGCCTACCACAGATATTTAACATTGATGCCACTGGTCAGATTCTCTATGAAGACTACATGTCAGAGCGAATCAACGATGTCGGTCTATGGGAACCGGTGAAGATAAGGAACTACAAAATGTACGTCTGCAAACAAGAAAACCACTGTGAAACTGTGAGACAATATTGTAGATCTGAAGGAGACCAAAGATCTGTATGGACAGCTTATGGTCCTTGCCAGATCAAGCAGAGACATTAATCAGAAACACGTCATTGGATACTACGACTTTTCTCTTGACACCTAAGGCACTGTTTGCCCCAGATGGCACAATGCTGTGTTACGAGTGAGCGTTCCATCGTTGGTTGTGGATTCACAACGTGAACGTCTTTTGTTTGTGACGTCATTTCTGCCGCGTCCGCTCGCTTTGTTTACTGTAGTATGGGCCGGCAGTGTTAAGTTAAGTCCAGAGCATCTCCTTTCTTGTGTACAGTATGTTTCTCGTGGTATAACGTGTAAGCCTTGCTCGACTTTTTATAACACCAAGTAAAGTATTATTTGTGAAAAGATTATTGTTAATCATATTTTGGAGTTCCACGGAAAATAACTTACTTATTTATGAGGGTTTTCGTGTGGTGGGATAAACCACGTTGTTCATCAATAGTTTCTAGACTAAATAAGTCTTTACTTTTTGTGGTCATTATTTTGTCACTGTTAGTCATTTATTTGATCAGATTTAACTTGTATTTGTTTATTTTTGTACATACCGATATATTTATTTTATTGTTTATTTGTTAATATATTCTGCTAGTAAAACTACTGCATGTATTTCAATATACCCCATAGTAATGAGGTGATAATTTGGTGGGATCTATTCCTGGACCTATAGTACAAAGTGTAATTTGTGAATTTGTGATATTGTTGTTACACCCTTAAAATTTAAGGGTCGTAACAAAATTAGGCGACCTTATAAGGATAGATCCCCTTTTCCTCATTATCTGTGGGGCCTGTTAAATATAAAGGGAATCTTTATTATTGTTTAATCATGAAAAGCTACGTTTGATGTGGAGGAGTTTGTTGAAAATCATCCGTAGAAATGTTGAAAGACAGTGTGTTAGAAGGATGATTGGATAAAACGCCGATACATATGAGATTGAGTATCGACGTAGTCCAAAAGTCTGAAATTAAAAATGTTATATTAACTGAGCTTGTAAATGAAGAGGTTAACGCTGCCGAAGGGCACTGACTTTACTTCATTGACCCCAAACTGTAGAGATAAGAAGCTAGGAATTGGGCATGGAAGGCTAGAACGAAAGGATAAGTTGCATGAGTTGGCTTTGAAGGAAGAGAAGGGAAAGAAGGCGTGAAGGCAGCATGGATGGCGATTAGCACAGATTAGCAGTAAGAGACAAGACTTACAGGCATTGTCTTTAGAATCTGAGACAAAATTGTCTGTATGTGACAAAACATTTGAGACTTATGCCTTAACTTTTTGACGAGGGAGGGATCAGAAGGAGTTTTTCATGCAGTTTGAGAAGATTGCAAAGTCTTTTCAGTGGCCTGAAGAGTCATTAGTTGCTATGATTCAAGTGTGCTCACTGGGTCAGCTCGTTCAGCATTTCTGTCTTTGTAGTGAAGTTTGTCGTAGTTATAAGTTGAGTGAAGAAAGAAATTCTTACGACATATGAACTCATTTCTGGAAACATATAGAGTGATATTTAGGACTATGAGAAAGACTGATGCACAGTCGTATATAAAATTTGTTTATTCATTGAGTAAAATGTGTGGAAGGTACTGGATAAAGTCTAGCGGTAGAAACTTTTTGAGGAACTTGTTGTGTTGATTTTAGAACAGTTCAAAATGAGCCCTCCAAAAAGAGAGATATACAATTGTTACTTGGGAGAGAGAGAGAGATGTGTAATGTTCATAAAGCTGCTGCGTGTAGCTGATAACTATGCCCTTATACAAAATGCATCATGTTAAATCTCAAAATCATTCAGGTGGAAAGGGTTTTGTAACCAGAAAAGGGTGGTAGGCAGGATAGTAGTACTGCTTCAGCTACAGTAAAGTAAATTTTTCGTGGAAACTCAGATGAGCTTTCAAGACCTATACCAAGACTAAAGCATTTGTCTGTGTTTACTGTGAAACCAGGTCATGTGATTGCGAATTGCCCTAAATTGGAAGCAAAGAAGGAAGAGCCAGTGCTCTCATTCGAACCTCAGGAGAAGTTTGACAAAACTTTAGTGAGAAATCGCCCAAAGGAGGATTCTTTTGAACCTTTCATGTTTGATGGTTCAGTTGCAGTTGAGGAATCAGGTGATCAGTACCCTGCGAAGATTTTGCGTGACACTGGTGCTTCTCACAGTATTCTGTTGAAAGGATCTGTTCCCTGCGTGGAAGATTCCTATACTGGAGAGCATTTGGTGCTTAAGGGTGTCGGTGGAGTGATCACTGTTCCTTTGAGTAGGGTGTTTTTAAGAACTCCACTTGTGACTGGTTGGGTGACTATTGGTGTTCAAGATTCTCTTCCTGTGACAGGGGTTACTTTTTTTGCTGGGTAATGATATTGCAGGAGCCAGCGTGGTGCCAGATCCTGTGGTATCTTCGACTCCTACAGTGGAGAATAATACTGGTTTAATTGAAGAAGAATACCATGATTTATTTCCTTTATGTGCAGTCACAAGGAGCCAGACTCTTCGGAATAAAGTACAGTCCGTTCCTTCAGTTGACCCTAAGCTCTGTATTGCTGATAGCAGTGCACCTGGCAATGATGAAAATGATTTAGGTATTGAGAATCTGTTTGACAGTCAGGATGATTCATTTGATAGTGTCATTGGTGGGAGAGATGTGAGTGAAGCTAAAGATTCAGTTAACATTCATTCCCCAAAATCTGAAGCTGATCTCTCTTCTGGTGACAACATTACCATTCAGAAAGTGCCTGTCACCAGGGAAAAACCGATAGATGATCAGCAGAGTGACTTCGAATTAGCTGAACTCTGTAGGAAGGCTGTGGATATGGAAGAAGCGGTTCGCTTGCCTGTTTGATACTACATGGATTCAGGGCTACTTATGAGGAAGTTCAGATCTGTATCTGATCCTGCTGATGGGTGGAATGTTGTGCATCAGGTTGTGATTCCCAGTTGTCACAGGGGAGAAATCTTGAAATTAGCACACGACTTTTTGGGAGGACATTTAGGCGTTAGGAAAACATACAAAAAGATTTTTTCTCATTTTTACTGGCCTGGAATGAAAGGTGATGTTGCCAGATACTGTAGAACTTGCCATGAATGTCAGATGGCTGGTAAACCGAATCAGGTCATAAAACCTGCTCCCCTTAAACCCATTCCTGTGGTAGATGAGCCATTTAGCAGAGTTATAATTGATTGTGTAGGTCCTCTCCCAAAAACTCGACGTGGCCACCAATATTTGTTAACAATCATGTGTACTACCACCAGGTACCCAGAGGCTATACCATTGCGAAACATCAAAGCAAAGAGTGTGGTAAAGGCTCTGACTAACTTCTTCACTAAATATGGCATTCCTAGAATTGTACAGTCGGATCAGGGTACTAACTTCACTTCTTTCCTTTTCCAGCAGGTGATGAATGAATTGGGTATTAAACAATACTTAACTTCTGCATACCACCCTCAAACCCAAGGTGCCCTAGAGAAGTTCCACCAGACTTTTAAATCAATGCTTATGAAATACTGTATGGAGTCTGATAAGGATTGGGATGAAGGAGTACCACTTATGTTGTTTGCCATAAGAGAGAGTCCCAAAGACTCCCTAGGATTCAGTCCCTTTGAAATGATTTTTGGTCATGCTGTAAGAGGTCCTATGACTGTGTTGAAGGAAAGTTGGATAAGTAATCAAATAAAAGTCCATTTGTCAGTGTATGTAGAGAAGTTTACAGAGAAACTGAAGAGAGTAGGTGAGATAGCTCGTGAAAATCTGTCAGAAGTACAGGAGAAAATGAAAAAGCAATGTGATGAGCTTTGTCGAGCTAGAGAATTTAAGCCAGGAGATAGGGTTTTAGCACTTATACCCCTGTATAGAAATCCCCTTCAAGCAAAATATGAGGGTCCATTCACTATAGTTAAGAAATTAAATGACCTCAACAATGTCATAGCGACTCCAGATAAGAGAAAATTGGAGAGTTTGACTCATATCAACAGGTTGAAACCGTATTTTGGTAGGAGTGAAGTGGTTTGTTCGGTAACAGGGGAGGAGGTGGTCCCAGACACTGATTTCCAAGTGGATATCCCCATAGAAATCTGTAATTCCAGTATATTGTGTGACCCTACCTCTAAAGTATCCCATCTTTCACAACAGCAGTCTCAGGATGTTTTGCAACTGCTGCAGGAGTTCAAGCCACTCTTCACCGATGTGCCACGCCAGTGTTCTCTGCTGGAGCACGACCTGGTACTGCTGCCTGGCACATCAACCATCAAGCAAGCACCCTACCGAATGAGCCCTGATAAGCGGGAGAAGCTGAAGCAGGAGGTGGAGTATCTACTGGAACATGACCTAGTGGAGAGGAGAAGTAGTGCATGGGCGTCACCCTGTGTGCTGGTGCCTAAACCCGACGGAATGTCCACATGTGTACTGACTACAGGAAGGTCACCCTGGTGACACGTGCTGATGCATATCCATTGCCGCGCATCGACGATATCATCGATAGTGTGGGTCAAGCATCCTTTGTCACCAAGCTGGATCTTCTCAAAGGCTACTACCAAATCAAACTCTCGGAAGAAGCAAAGCAGATTTCAGCTTTTGTCACTGCGGAGGGGATGTGGCAATACAAAGTTATGCCCTTCGGCCTCAAAGGAGCACCAGCAACATTTCAGCGAGCGATGCATATAGTGACGTCAGGCCTGCCTTGAGTGTATGCCTATCTAGATGATCTGGTCATCATCGGTGACACATGGGTACAACACATTGGCCGACTCCGTGAACTCTTCAATCGTCTAGCAGAGTTCAGCTTCACCGTAAACCTACCCAAAAGTGAATTCGGACATGCCACCTTAATCTTCCTTGGTCATGTCATTGGACATGGGAAAATTGCTCCAATTGATGCCAATGTTGTCGATATTCTCAGTCTACCCGCACCTCACAATCGAAAGGCTCGTCAGTCCAAAAAGAAAGTTTGTGTGGACTGATGAATGCCAGACAGCATTTGAAAAGGTTCGTGGGTTGTTGGCAACGGCACCTGTACTGCAACTCCCGGACTTTAAGAAACAATTTGTGATACAATCGGATGCGTGTGACACAGGAGTTGGTGCTGTGTTAATGCAAAAAGGAAAAGATGGAATATTGCACCCGAACTGTTATTTCTCGGCCAAACTGAAAAAGCATCAACGTGGATATGCCACAATAGAAAAAGAAGCATTGGCCCTGTTGTTAGCTCTGGAAAAGTTTGAGGTGTATGTAAGTGGATCACCTTACCCAGTTATAGTTTATACAGATCATAATCCACTTCAGTTTGTTCATAATATGAGAAATAAGAATCAAAGACTGTTACGGTGGTCATTAGCTCTTCAACCCTATAATATAGAAATCAAACACATAAAGGGCTGTGATAATATTGTTGCCGACACTCTATCTCGTGTTGAGTAAAAGTTTATTCAGAGCTTCTTAAACTTTTAAATTAAGGGGGAAGATGTTACGAGTGAGCGTTCCATCGTTGGTTGTGGATTCGCAACGTGAACGTCTTTTGTTTGTGACGTCATTTCTGCCGCGTCCGCTCGCTTTGTTTACTTTAGTATGGGCCGGCAGTGTTAAGTTAAGTACAGAGTATCTCCTTTCTTATTGTACAGTATGTTTCTAGTGGTATGACGTGTAAACCTTGCTCGACTTTTATAACACCAAGTAAAGTTTTATTTGTGAAAGATTATTGTTAATCATATTTTGGAGTTCCACGGAAAATAACTTATTTATGAGGATTCGTGTGGTGGATAGACCACGTTGTTCATCGTAGTTTCTAGAGTAATAAGTCTTTACTTTTGTGTTCATTATTTTGTTACTCGGTTGTCATTTGTTTGATCAGATTTAACTTGTATTTGTTTATTTTTGTACATACCGATATATTTATTTTATTGTTTATTTGTTAATATATTCTGTTATTAAAACTACTGCATGTATTTCAATATACCCCATAGTAATGAGGTGATGATTTGGTGGGATCTATTCCTGGACCTCTAGTACAAAGTGTAATTTGTGAATTTGTGATATTGTTACACCCTTAAGAGGCCCAAGGGTCGTAACAGCTGCAATGTGTGGACAATTTGGTCCACCACCTGGAGAAGTTGGGAACAGCTGAAACATCCTAGGAAGATTAGCAACAGATCCAAGTTGCAAACCTCCAGCAGCAAGATGCAATGGACATCGGAAACATCGATTTTGCATTCAATGAAGGTCCCAATCCCAGTCGGAAATTGCACTTGTGGATGATATGGTGCTTGTGCAGAAATTGACAGAGAAGCCTGCAACAGTAGTGACGGTGAAAAATCTCGGTGGATGCTTCAGTGACAGGCTGATGTCTCTAGCAAGAGACTGTGATGTCTGTGATGAGATCATTCTTGTGTTTGATACCTACAGTGTTGATTCTCTGAAAATTGTCACAAGGGAGAAAGGGAGACAAGGAATGGACCCAGTCCAGTATCAAATCAAGTATGACAAATATCAAACGCATCCATATGAGCTACTTCCTTTCTCATAACAAAACAAAGGCTGATCTCACCGGGTATCTTGCAGCAAAAAGCATAAAATACAACAAGGACTCTCAAGCTGATCATCACATTTGCTGCAGGACAGACTAGGAGTAAACAAAGTAACTGTTCTTTGAGGACAGCCACAACGAAGAAGCTGATACACTGCTGATCCAACAGGAAGCACTGGCATCACATCGAAACCCACTTGATGCACAGTTGGTGTTTTCTCCAGACACCGGTGTACTGGTGCTGGTCAAAGTAAACTATGACTTCCTGCTAAGAAACACTTACATTTTGATGGCTTCTGGAATTGTTCAAGTAGAGCGAATGTGGAGAGCTTTAGGTGGAGAAAGAGCAAAGGCTTCGACTGCCTTCCATGCATTCACAGGGCCAGACACCTCTCGAATAGGCAAGACAACCTGGCTGTGGATCTTCCTGAAAGCAGGTGATTATATCATCAAGCCTCTGCAGATGTTTACAAAGGCCACTGAAGTGACTGAAGAGATGCTGTCTACATCATCTGCAGTCGTGTGTGCTGCATACTCACCAAAAGGCATTCAGATTGAGAGCATCCCTGAACTGCGATGGCATCTTTTCAGCAAGCACTTGGCTGAAAGTCACAAACTTCCTCCAACCCTTGGCGCTCTTAAGCAACACCTCCTGAGAGTACAGAATTATCTAGACTAGAGAATGGGGTCATTCAAGCATCGCTCAGCAGGGTAGCCTGGAATCACTTAAGAATGGCTTCTACAAGGACACCGATGGTCAAGGGAAGCCGATGACAGGGCAGCGGAGGTCCCAGCCCCCAAGGCCATCATCGAGATGGTCAGATGTCAGTGCAGAGTAGATTATTCTTCCAGATGCTTTTGCTGATCAAAGGATTCAACATATGCAAATCTCTCTCTGTGCAGCACAAAGTGCCAGAATGATGAAGATTCTCTGGACACACTATATTGATTGATGAGTGTTGATGATTGATGGTGATGAATGATGTTTCACAGTAAACGATTTTGTCTAATCATATTGCGTTATATTAAACTCTGATATTGCCTCTGATAGTCTTTCCTGTAAGGCCATTGAGATGTAATTATTAATTGATGTTGCCTAAGTATAAAACTTTTCTATTTTGTATCATTGGATTTATTTCCCTGAAAATGTTGGTTTAGTCATTATAATCAAGACCCCCAGGTGGCTTATAAGCTGAAATTTTGAGGAAAAATGCCTTCGCAGGTGGACATTTTTGAAAATCCAAGATGGCCCTTTTTACGGGAAAATGGAAACATTGGTTTTCTGATTGGTTATACTCTGTAGTTTCCCCCAAAAAGTATAGGTTTGAAAGTCTCCAAAACAACTGAACGACAGCCCAAATCTGAACAGTGAACAAAAATCTGGCCAGGTTATTATTACAGCCTCGCACATCTCCCCTGAGCCTGGATTTTCCGGAGTTTGTGTAAAATTGGTTCTCATGAATAATGAAATATCGCTCTTTGACACATTTTTCCATATCTACTGAGGAAGAATTTAACTTATGACTTAAATCCCGTCAGAGGATTGTTTTATAATGTGTTCGTGGACGTGTTTGCAGCCTCGTCCTACATAATCTCTGCCAAACATCTTTGTTACCCTTAATTACTTAACAATAAATCGTCATTATCATGCTATCCTGGAGTTCTTGACATGTTTGAAGTGAAGGGAGGTGAGGTGGAGCAATTCACTGCACTTATCCTTGATCCACTTACCCACATAACTTGGAGGGGACTGATTAACATGGAGGGATCAGTTGCCAGCGGCGGGAGCAATTCGTGCTGAGGTCACCAGGAGGAGTGAGCGGAATCCAACTCCAGTCGTCCTGGGTTTGTGTACCTTGTCCTCTTGCATTAATAGTTGCTCGAGTCTTTTTATATACACTGAAGCTTTACGATTATGTGCATTTTTAAAATTCATACTTACATTTGCTTGTATTTGTGAATATATATAAAATTGTATATATCCCCAGGAGGAAAAGTTTCTGATGTTAAGTGCATTTTGATAATCTGGCAAAGACTAATAGACTCACCGTAATTATTTTGTTTGCTCGCAGAAGTGGCGTATACGGCGTTTATTGTAAGGCTTTCCCAGACTGCCATTAAAAAATTCGACATGGTACCGCGTCTTGGGAATAACTGATGTACAACACAGTCTTCAGAAAACAATAAAATTAGAACTGTTATTTAGACACAATACGGAAAGAAATAGGGAAGGAAATATATATAAAATTATGTAAAAAAAGACCCAAAAGGAAAAAAAAGTCCACCAGTCAACAATAAATAAGAAAAAAAATCGGGCCCCTTGTGAAGGTAATTTCTCCCGGACATTTCTCGCGACTAGGTTCGCATATTTATGCAAAACATACGACGAATTTCAGGTTCGTTCTAATTTTTGCACTTACAGAACTGCAATAAACTTGTTCACTCTTATTGAAAGTATCTTATGAGTAATGACATTAATGTTTAAATCATCTTCGAGTAATTATCAATATTGTTACACCAAAGTCACCACGGCTAATGAAATCGGACAGCGCCCACTTAGTAAGGGCGGAGCCGAAACAGGTTTTCAAATAAAAAAAAAATAGGCGCAATCCTTTTCAATTCTTTCACGCCATACTCTTTGCTTTAGGTCCCATCCAATATACTGCCGTATATATAATTATTTTAATTATTATAAGTTTTTTTTTATTGCCTTACGTGCCCTCAACTCTTTAATAGTAATCGAAATATTCTCCATAAGCGGCTATGATCCGCGTATTTTCAGTGGGAGAAACCTCTGATTGGTTGCTAGCTAGTTGGGTCGCATAAGGCTAACGCCTGATCGAGGTGTTAGCTTTCACCTTTGAATGTGTCATGCGCACAAGTCAAAAGCAGCGTCTGCGCATACAGAATAGCTAACGCGTTAGCTAATCCGTGCATCTGAAACGCCTTACAATAACCGCTTATAGTGTTACCCCATCCGTCCGCTCTGAAAAGTTTGCTAACAAGTCCTACAGTTTCTATCGAATTAAAATGAAACTTAGAAGATAGTTCAGATCCACATGTCTGCATGTTACGTTTAGATGATTTTGAATTATGTCTACTTATGTCCATTTGTCAAATTAGTAGCTTTACTTTCTACAGATAATTTTTCCCCCGAGGGAGTGTACTTGCACTCCCTCCAGAGACATAGAGTGAGGGGCGATATGATAGAGGTGTATAAATGGAAGTCAGGGCTGAACAAAGGGGACATTACCAAGGTACTCAAACTATCCAACCAGGAGCGAACTCGTAACAATGGTTTTAAATTAGATAAATATAGATTTAGGCGCAAAATAGGTAAACCATGGTTTGGAAATAGGAGTGGACGAGTGGAATAAGTTACCAAACATTATCATTAACAAAGCATACTCTGGATAGCTTCAAACAGGTTGGGTGGATATATGAGCGCGATGGGGGGTTGGGTGTAAATTGGACTGCCCAGTATGGGCCAGTAGGCCCGCTGCAGTATTCTCCATTAGGGGGACCGGTGGTAGAAGCGGTACCGTTTTTGCCTCGCAAGCGAGATGTCACGGGTTCGATTCCCTTGCCGGTGGAAGTTGTTTGGACTTACTGTTGTAAGTCGAAAGTTGCGAATTCGTATTCAGGGGGTTGTTGGAGCTTCCAATAACTTGACATAAACCACTGACTCTTCAGGCTTCTACGCCCTTGACTCATGAGACATAAAGGCAAGCATGAACTTAGCATGCTTCCCTGTTGAGCGCTGTAAACGCTTCTGCGCTTCACCTTACACAAGGATGTAGGGGGGTGCCCAATAAAAAGAAAAGAAAAAAGTTTCCTCCATTCTTATGTTCTTATGTTTATCCACACACAACGAATGCAATGAGCAACCTTCAGATCATCGCTGACAGGAACTCCTTTCCTTTAATAGTGTCGACTTGAGTTAGTATTAGTGTCAGGTGGGTGTCATTCAGTTCACACTCACCACGAGTGTACCACCTTACACGTACGGTTCCGCATCCACCGTAACTGTACATTCATACCCGTCACATCTGCATCACCACTTCCATCACACATGCACCACTACATCCACAAGTTCACCACCACACTTGCACAACCACATACAACACGTGAACCACTACACCCGCAACACGTGCACCACTGCATCCACTACATGTGCACCACTGCATCCATTACATGTGCACCACCAAACCCTCGTAACCGTCACCAGCCATTATTCCTGAGAGAATACCACCTTAATGCAGGTGGTTTCCCAACCCTCAGCTGACACAATATCACGTGCTGAAGATATTGTGGTTGTATGTGTAAGTGAGAAAGAGAGATCTATTTCAGTGTTATGTGTGGTCCCTTCCCGCACCTAGATCTTTACTTGTTATGCTGAGCTTGCCTGCCAGTGTATTTACCATCATATTATTTACAATTTACACAGGTACTCAGGTAGATAATAACAACAGACAGTCATTTCAGATTTATAATGTGCATGTAAGGCGAAATATACATGCTGATAAAGGGAGAGGTGTAAGTTGACAACATACGTGCTTATAACGTTCATTCTTGAAGTTAGTGTGCATTATTTAACACCTACAGTACAATCCTACACAATCCTTGAAAGTTTCTTAACGATAAGACGGAACTGCTGGATTTGATGATAACAATGACGTCACAAGAACTAGTTCCTTAGCTGGGAGCGTGGGAGCCTTTTGACGTAAGCAGTCTTATGCCCAAAGGCGGCGAGACAGTAAATCATTACTTCTATCTGCTTATTCCTTATAGTTGTTTCTAGTTTCATAATGTACACATTTAAGATCGTCTTTTTTTAAGGGAACATCAGGGGTCTACTTAACATGTATATTTAGCGCTGTTATTAAAATGTTATACCTTTAATACCCAAGTTTTTATTGCAAACCCTATGGATTTCTTATTCATTGTTTCTTATTTTTTTTTTCGGGGAATCTGACCACATGGTATTGCCGAAGGGGCAGGACGCGAGACATTTTTTTATCCAGTTTAACAATGTGATTCATGGTGATTGTCTTTAACACTTATGAGTCATGTGATGTGTTCATCAACCAGGTGTAAAACAGATCAATTATGTTTATCTGATGTTATCTTTTTTATTCCTCGCTTCATGGGTCCTTCAAGAGGTGTGTAGCTGTAGCACCGTCCACACATGTTTCCGTGAACTAGTTTTTACCCTAAGTTTAGTGAATTGTTTTGAGACAAAGCAACGGCATTTTACTTCTCCTTGGAACGATTTTCGTCCCTAGAATTTTTGAAAACATGTTGGTCGGAAAAAAAAAAGATCCAAAACTTCCGTATTAGTATTTAATGAATCGGCCAGGGATACACAGTTGCCAGGGGCCACCTCTCAGATTATTCTTAAATTTTATTTTAGCGTACAGTACTTTATTAATGCGCAAATAATGTCATCTGAAATTACAGATACAGTATAACCGATATTTTTTTGTTTAATTTTGAATTAATTGCATATGCCAGATAATTTTTTTTATAGAATTATGAATATACTGTAATTACTTAACGATTCGTATATTTCAAATGCTTGTTTACGGATGTATGCACTGTACTGTACAACGGTGTCATTGACATCATTACTGGGTTTCTGGAATGATGCGATTACTATGTTAAAGACGCATTCCTATGAAAACTGTGAGTACCGTCTCCATTGATTAAAACGTTCCCCTCTTTGGTGAGAAATCACTTGTAGATAACTTAACGTCATTATAAATTTTTGCTGGCGTAGTTTGCCATTAAACATCAGACGTCGGATAAAAACGCAATCATATGTATGGGAGTCAGTAGTTGTATTTACCAGTGCCGCATGTCAAATATTGGGGCCATAAACGTGTACTGTATATGAGCTAGCAGGTCGCCCCATCCAGTGGTAAAATGTCACTTGCTCGCCGGCCTGTTACCCCCTCGAAAATCCTTTGCTGCAGGATATCCTGTTTAAGATACAGTATAAGTAATGTCTGTAAGCCTCGTACACACCAAGATACATTGTCTAGAAACATCGCACAACAATGTTTCTGGACTTGCGAGACAGTCCAGAAACACTTGGGAGACACGACAACATTGTTTCTGGACTGTCTAGCGACTGTTGCGAAACAGTCCAGAAATAATCTGTAAACTTTGTTGCTGGGCTGTCTCGAGATTGTTTCGCAACAGTCGCGAGACAGTCCGGAAACAATGTTGCGCGTCCAGACCAAGCTCCAGCGATAAATTGGCGGGAAGAGCAGTCGACGTCCTCGTGTCCGTGGATGCAGAAGTGGCTGCTGTGGCGGAGAGCAAGGAAAAGACCTAGGCGATGATGGATGAAGAAATTTTTTTATGAAGGAACAACATATGGAGAAAAACTAATGACAGACCTGAAATTAGAAGATGCAGCTGGATTTAGAAACTTTTTAAGAACAGCTTCAGATCTTGAAATATTACTGAAAATGGTTGTTCCAAAATCACAAAGCAAAATACAAACTATCGAGCCTCAATCCCTGCCAAAATACGCCTGGCAGTAACATTAAGGTATGTTGCCAGTGGGTACTCGTTTACAAGCCTGATGTTTACCTTCAAAGTGTCAAAAGTCAATATCTGCCATCGTTCCGGAAGTGTGTGACGCTCTCATTGATGCCCTGAAGGAATTTGTAAAAGTTTATTAAAATATTTGATATATTGTAAAGGGGTAAAATAATACTGAACGAAATTGCATAAAAAGTAAATAAACTGGGAAAATCATTTATTGTGCCATGTACTTATAAATTACATACACCTACCTATAATACTATTCGTTGGTTTTATTTAATTTAGTCTCCAGATTGAGGAACTTTGTATCGTGTTTTTCATATGGGATGGGAAGCAAGAAACATCTGAAATCGTGTTTCTGGACTGTTGCTAGAGTCGCACAACAAATTTTGATTTTTCTGAGAGTCGCTAAATAGTCCCGAGACAATGTTCCGCAACAATGTATCTTGGTGTGTACGCGGCTGAAGAGGTGTATAAGTAAAAAGACTACATTTTTCGTGGTAGTTTATGAATATTGAGTTGCATTTATACTGTGCATCCTGCGTTCATTTGGGGAAAAATACCAGCACTAACAGTTGACAGTTGATGAATGTTGTTGTGGTTTATTTGTAATTTCTTGTCCTTCTTTTATTGATCGTGACCTTCCCCCAAGACCTTGTGTTACGTTTTTTAAGAACGAAGAAAGCTGTGGTATAATGAAAGTGTAATTTGTTAGAGATATAGTGAGGCTGCGATAATGACAGATTGTTATCCCGTTGGACTTTGTAACCCTTCTCGAGACCACCAGCCATATTCGGAGATATGTACTAGCCACAAGGCCGTTCACTTTACTGAATTCATTATTTTTTTAAATGCAGATAATTAAAACTTCTTCAGGAATTTCACCCAAACGCGATGTTATCCCCGACAGGGAGGTTATGCTTTCCAAGATGACTATTTTGCTGTATTTGATGTACAGTTAAGTTCAACATTCTGTCACTAGTTTGTTTTAAAGTTACTTTAATAAAATTTTAAAGTTAAGTTTAATGTTATGATTACTGTATTAGAAGTAGGTAGCCTATATACAGGTAGTAATTAAATATCTTTCATCAAACGAGTACAAGTAGATACGTTTGAAATTACTATTTAAAAAACGAGTTGTTTTACCCCTTCTCCCAATTCTGGGCCGGAATCACTTTTGTTTAACAGGTACAACAACGAACAGTGGAAGCCATCATACTAAATGGATCACATTATAAAATGGTGAACATATATACA
Source organism: Homarus americanus (assembly GCF_018991925.1). Lineage (NCBI taxonomy): Eukaryota > Metazoa > Arthropoda > Malacostraca > Decapoda > Nephropidae > Homarus > Homarus americanus. Next base: position 334,642 of record NW_024753828.1, on the reverse strand, counting down.
TCTTCCTCTTGAACATCATTTTCATTGATTCAAGGATAAGTTTTGAAGAACTTTAGGTAATTTGTATCTATACTTAGGTTCAGAGGACTGTATACAACGTATTCTTTCTTACGTTCATGATGTAGGAGGTTAAGCACACCTTAATGTGATATTTGTTTACCAGTAGGTAGTAGGAAGCTATCAAACAGGGAGGCACTACCGCCTGAGAAGATATTGGAAGCATAATGTGTTGTCTAATGGTAGACCCTGCTGCCATTTGGCAAAACAAAAAAATGTGACCAAGTCCCAGGTTGCTGATCTGACTGTCTCTCTGCCTCATTTACACACAATTGCAGGGTCTCAATTGTTTCTCTTACTATTGACAACACAACTTATATCCATCGTTTCTCACTATTGATCTGTTTTTTAAATTATTATTATTTTTTAATTTTGCATTTATTTACGGTTCTTTACTATTATTATTATTTATTTTTTTTAATTTGTATTTTTATATTATTATTATTATTATTATAGATCTTAGATCTTTGCCCCCAGGCCCTGATGTGGGTCATTGACCTGTGCCCGGGTGGGCTAATCCCCCCCCCCCCAAAAAAAAGCAACACTGTGATGTAAAGCCTCGCCATTAACTATAATGGTCTATTATCCAGGGGTAGGAATAATTATTATCGTAAATTCTGAAAGACGACTGCCTTAGTTCGAAAGATATGTAAAATTGTCCAAGCAACAGTGTACGATTCGATATGGTTATCGAGATTTTGTTATTTATATTTCCTTCGGAATTAGTATACCTCATGATGTATCGGAAGTAAATACAGTACAGCGACTTGTTATTTTATTTGAATTTGGGGAATTTACATGACAAGTACATTGGAACATTGATTTTTTTTTCGATAAAACCGAATTTTCTTCATCCGGATTCGAAAAGGGTGAGATACATTTATAGATTCGTAGAATCCGATTAAGTGAATATCGATTTTATGTAATTGTAAATTATACAACGTTTGCCTCCCCCCAAAATTCCATCTTCATAATCGTGTTTGAACGCAGCAAGGTGTCTAACTACTGTACAGTGTCTGCTTGTAACTTTCCGAATTCATGTATATTGTTAAAGAAAAGCTTCCGAATTTATTGACGGCTTTGAATTTACACTGAAAATTATAGCAAACGGAAATCACATTTAATTTGTTTTTCTGAGACGATAAGTATACAAGAAACTTGAAGTGAAATAGAGGAGTAAAGGGCGGAGATTGAGCAGACAAGAAACACAGCAAGTTTATATTTTTTTGTCTTTCTAGGTAAGACGGTTTTTATTTAGTGTTAGGTTATAAGTATCATAAAATCGATGACAGCCACATTGTTTTTGTATACTAGTTCCCCGCGTCATCGAGACAATTTCCCCGTTCCGAACAGGGAAGCTTTTTGTCGAGTCTCCCCGCCTTGAGCCGGGAACCTGATTGTTAAAGCTATTAATGTTCCCCGCTCTGAACCGAGAAACTTGTAGGACGTAGGTATGATGTCAACTGTTGAGGATGTAGAATTGTGAGTCTCGAACAAGAACAACATAATGAGGACGGACTATATCTTATTTCGAAAGAATAATCTTTAGATCGGTCCTTACAAGTAAAGCCATATGCGGATTTTTTATTTTTTTTTACTTTTGCAGGTAGACGGGCTTGTCACACTGTCACTGTAGGGGTGGGTAACAGAAGGGTCTACCAGTTTTGATCCCAGTTCGATTGCACAAAGAATTTAAGCTAACATTCCGTGAACCTTATCCAGTTGAGTGTCGGGGTTCACCAGATCCTGCAGTTAGAGCGCCCTGCCCGACAGTCGACACAAAACGTTATCTCCCTTGAAAATCAATCAATAAATTAATCATAAAAGGGTACATTTAAAGAAAAATTGGAAGTATAAAAATTATAAACAATAGGAATATAGAATCATGTAGTGCGTGTACCTTAATCGTATTTTAGCAGCCTATACAGTATTAACTAGTCAGGAGGCCTTGAAATATGATTCTTCGTGCAGGTTAACATGTATATTGTGGGCTCAAAGACAGAATTCACTCACTAAGCGAGAAAAAAAATTAAACCGACCACAATGAGATGCAGACGTTTTCAAAATAACCAAAAAGTGAAATTTTGCGTCATGGGTTTTCCCAAGTCACAACGCGTTTTGGACGGTCTGGAAATTCCTTTAACCAAATCTAACCTAGCCAAACATAATCTAATCTAACCAAACCTTATCTAACTTAACCTAACCCAACCCAAGGTAACCTAAATAAACGTAATCTAACCCAAACAAACCTATTCTAACCTAACCTGAACTAATTAACCAAATCTAATTTAACCCAACCAAAGTAACCTAACCTATAGCGAAATTTCGCTTTCTGGTTATTTTGAAAACGTCTACAACATGTGTTGTCAGTTTTTCTTTCGCTCAGTGAGCAAATTAGTTCTTTGAGCCTAAATATATCAAGTAAGCGACTCAGGTGGTGATGTTCACCTACATGGTGTGCGTATACTGTCAGAGTGTACAGTATATGGTCGTCAGAAAGTCTGAGGTATGGAGTTAACGAAGTTTAAATTGGCATATTGTGATGTGTTCAACCTCTGTTTGTGAATACTGTACAGGCCTTTAATCTCGCTCATACGCTTTCGACATTTCTTGGTGCGATATACTCTGAGTATATACAGTATTTTAAAGGAGAATATTAGCCTAACTTCTCGCTAAATGTAAAGTAAACCCAACTTGTATGCGAGCCGTGTTAAGCCTGTGTGTTTCTACAGTTCCCCTGCTTAATTCTACGGTACCACCTTGTCTTCTAAAATTAACTTTTTTGTTTGGAAAGACGTTTCGTCTGTTGAGTAAGGACCCGTGAAACAAGAGAGTTACTGTTCTTTTGGCCCTGTACAGTGAATGTTTGGGATCCTTGCAGATTGTTTCTTGTATTGTGAACATAAGGTTTTGGATTAAATGTTATCTTTTAACACAGGGTCGCGCCCGAAGATAAACGTTGGATGGCAAGTCCCATCCACAAATTGTGGAAAAACTGAAGCTGAGAAGGCGGTCATGAGGATACAAAAATTTAAATTTAATTTCTTGAAATGTTTAAGAGCTTTTTCGTGATCACAGTAGAGGAGGACACATTACTTGAAGGAAAATCCGTTTGGAACAAAAACTGCTGAAAATATTCGTAAACTTCACAAGACATGTGAATTAAGAGCAACAAATGACAAATGTTGCAAGACTGTTTATCAGCCTTTCTCTGCGTCTGTGCGCGCGTGCTAAGACACCGAGGTTGGAAAGGAGGCAGCACCTTGAGGGTTTTTGTAGAGAGAATAAGTATGGCTGGGCCGCCAGTTTCTCGGTTACCTCACTACGCTGGTGGCCGACTATTTTTGTGCCACCCCTTCATCACCCCCCTCCCCCGCACACCGCCTTCCCTCCTGCCACCCTCCCTCCTGCCACCCTCCCTCCTGCCACCCTCCCTCCTGCCACCCTCCATCATCTTCCATCCCCTGCACCAAAGTCTAGTAGCCCAACATCATCCTATCTTACCTTCCTCACATCCCCATTAATTCCCCTCACGCTGCACTTTCCCTGTGCCTTTCTCCCTCATTTCATCCTCGCATCACCACTTCACCTCCTTCCCTCACACCTCCGTGATAGCACCTGGGTAGGCATTTCCCCGTAAGTCTTGGCATGTTACAGACTTTAAAGCCAAGGAGATGTTAGACCCTCAAGCACATTAACCCGTTTGGCTGACTGCCTCGTGAATTTGAGTGTTTAACAACTCCTTAACATTGTAGTTAATATTTACTAAAAAAAAATCTTAATAAACACAAGTGTATACTGATATTTCAGCAAACCAATTTTAAACTCATTTTTGTCAACACATTACGTGTTTGTCCAGTTTTGTCTGAAATCAAAGTATACAACAACCCAACTGAGTCGTCTGTTTTTTGTCAGCAACCCAAGTGCCAAACGATTTTTGTTCACACACACACACACTCGTCCGTCCGTCTGTCTCGGTACTAGAGGAAAGTTCCCGGCGGCCCGACACTGTGGCGGCAATCTCCCTCAGGCGGGGAGAGGTGAGAGGAGGGAAGGAGTGGAAGGTAGAGATAAGGAGGGGGAGGGGGGGGGCAGAGATAAGGAGGGGGAGGCAAGGGATACGGAGGGAAGGGGTAAGGATGGATAACAAGAAAATGGGAAGAAGGCATGTAACAGACGGGGGACAAGGGAAAAGGAATGTGGGATAGGCGATTCAAGAAGAAGGGTGGGGGAGAAGTGGAGAAAGAACAGGGGGGTGAGAGCAGAAGATAAGTTAATGAGAGAGAGAGAGAGAGAGAGGACCGTAAATATAAGGAAAAGATAAAGAAGAGAGGAGAGAGATCCTTGATGGCACAGGTTGGAGTGGACAAAGGTTCATTATATCTTCTTCACTGACTCAGGGGATTGTATGGGTGTGGCTTAGGTGAGTGGCTTAGGTGAGTGGCTAATTTGCAGGAGTGGCCGGCTTGTTCTAGTTACTGCTTTAGGTTGTCTGTTGGTTGTTTGTAACTGACATTGAATTTTGGCTTAGGCTTAAGTGTTCGACTTGGGTGAATGGGTGGTATAGGTGACTGGCTTGGTTAAGGGGGTGACAGGTATATAGCTGGCTTAGATGAGAGGGTGACATAGCTGGCTTAGATGAGAGGGTGACATAGTTGGCTTAGGTGAGAGGGTGACATAGTTGGCTTAGGTGAGTGGGTGAGGGTGACATAGCTGGCTTAGGTGAGAGGGTGACATAGTTGGCTTAGGTGAGTGGGTGACATAGTTGGCTTAGATGAGAGGGTGACATAGCTGGCTTAGGTGAGAGGGTGACATAGTTGGCTTAGGTGAGAGGGTGACATAGCTTAGGTGAGAGGGTGACATAGCTGGGGTTAGGTGAGTGAGAGGGTGACATAGTGAAAGCTTAGATGAGAGGGTGACATAGCTGGCTTAGATGAGAGGGTGACATAGTTGGCTTATGTGACTGGGTGACATAGTTGGCTTAGGTAGTGGGTGAGGTTAGGTGAGAGGGTGACATAGTTAGCTTAGGTGAGGGGTGTATAGCTGGCTTAGGTGGACATAGTTGGCCGTGAGTGGGTGACATAGGCAGGGGAGAGGGTGACATAGCTGGCTTAGGGTGAGAGGGTGACATAGTTGGCTTAGGTGAGTGGGTGACATAGTTGGCTTAGGTGAGTGGGTGCAGCTGGCTTAGGTGAGTGGGTGACATAGCTGGCAGGTGAGTGGGTGACATAGCTGGGTTAGGTGGTGGTGACATAGCTGGGTTGGGTGAGTGGGTGACATAGCTGGGTTGCAGGTGAGTGGGTGACATAGCTGGGTTTAGGGAGTGGGTGACAGCTGGGTTAGGTGAGATGGTGACAGTTAAGTTAGGTGAGTGGGTGACATAGCTGGGTTAGGGGTGAGAGGTGACATAGTTGGCTTAGGTGAGGGAGTGACATAGCTGGAGTTAGGTGAGTGGGTGACAGCTGGGTGTTAGGGAGAGGGTGAGCATAGCTGGGTTAGGTGAGTGGGTGACAGCTGGGTTAGGGTGAGAGGTGACATAGCTGGGTTAGTGAGTGGGTGGCCATAGCTGGGTTAGGTGAGTGGGTGACATAGCTGGGTTAGGTGAGTGAGTGACATAGCTGGGTTAGGTGAGTGGGTGACATAGCTGGGTTAGGTGAGTGGGTGACATAGCTGGGTTAGGTGAGTGGGTGACAGCTGGGTAAGAGGGTGACATAGTTAGCTTGGGTGAAAAGGTGACATAGCTGGTTAGGTGAGGGGTGAGCATAGCTAGGTGAGTGGGTGACATAGCTGGGTTAGGTGAGTGGGTGACATAGCTGGGCTGGGTTAGGTAAGAGGGTGACAGTTAGCTTGGTGAAAAGGTGACATAGCTGGGTTGGGTGAGTGGGTGACATAGCTGGGAGGGTGACATATGGTGGTGGGTGACATAGGCTGGTTGGAGTGGGGTGACAGGTGTGCATAGCTGGGTTGGGTGGTGGGTGACATAGCTGGGTTAGGTGAGTGTGGGTGACAGCTGGGTTAGGTGAGAGGGTGACATAGCTGGGTTAGGTGAGTGAGTGACATAGCTGGGTTAGGTGAGTGAGTGACATAGCTGGTTTAGGTGAGTGGGTGACATAGGTGGTTGATGTAAGGGGCTGTCATACATAAAGAGCGTGGCGTGGTAAAGTGGGTAAGTATCCGTCTTGAGCAACCCGATGGCAAGGGAAAAATTTATAACTTCATGGGTGTTGTGGCCTTTACTTGTTGGTGTCTCGGCAAGGTCATTTAGCGGTGTGTGGTGTGCGACATAGTGACGGCTTTATCATACGTCTTTATTAAACTGATTGTACGCGAGTTGATGTTAGTGATAATGTTAGTTTAGTACATATTATTGTACATACTTTGAGGGAAAGTGTAATTGTATAGTCGTATTAGATTAGATTGTACAATGTTTGAGGTGGTAGTACAGTATGGTGCAGTAGTCAACAAGACCAGGAAATGCTTTGGTGAAGTGGATACAACATTCGCCACATGTTCAGAGGTTGCACCTGGAGCACCGAGCTGGGAAGGGGTACCTAACTTTGCTGTTTAGGAAGTGAAGGAGGTCGACTGCAGTATCGGTCACACTGCTCCCATGTGTACTGAAGGCTCAGTGTTCACACTATGCCTAACGGGCCGTTAGGCCTATGGCACCCACTTTCACTTAAGTACAATACATTTTTGTGGCCCATAATAAACAGCGTTCCTCACCTCTGATATTTACTTTAGTTACAAATTACATGAGATGTACTTATTACCACCATGCTATTGCACTTTTCCAGATGATACTAAATGTTACATAATATTTCCTTGCGATAAATGTATAGTATATATCAGGTGCCTCAAAGAGAGCTCAGGTTCTCAACTGGCTCAGCCATGTTAATATTGTTATTATTATCCACTCTGTATCTGTGTTTTTCTGGCTAAATAAACTGTTTTAATTCGATTCATTTAAATTGTCTCGGTTTTGATAGCTGTTGCGTCGTACTTACATGGGTACAGTTTTAAGTTGTTACATCTTACGAATAATCTTGGTGTTTGTAGCTATTGCGTATTGTATGTGAATTAGGTCTAGTATTAATTGTATTTGCGCCTTACATAAAAAATTCATCTCACTTTTTATTGCTGTTACATCTGATATATAAAACCTATACAATTGTTACATCTTAAATAAAAAAAATAGTGATAACACTTTACCAACGAACACATGTTTCAAGAGTTTATAGTTCGATCTTTGTAAATTTACTTCAGTATACAGTACAAGAATAACTGTTGGAGGATGATGGCACACAACTGAACTTATACTTTATTGTAAACACTTGAATCCATCTTGGTACGTTGTTTATGGCACACCACTTGGGAGGGTTGTGCGTATACTGTGGCGTGCTGCTACGTGCCTCACCACACACCAATACAGAACACAGTAGTAATGGTGACAATAGTGTTAAAGGGGTCACATCACGGGTTCAAGGCTGAGATTGTGTGTGTGTGCGTGCGTGTATAAAGAAGACATTTACAGTATCATGACAGTCTTAGCCCCCTAACCTTAAACATTCAGGTGTGTTAAGGAGATAACGCATTATTATATATTAACACTTGAACATGTTGAGTGTTGCTGGGAGCCAGAGTTGGTGTGGGACTGATTGTTTAGGTTCATAGGTACTGTAAGAATCTTCCTTTGTTCACACACACACACACACACACACACACACACACGCGTACGCAAACTCGTTTCAAAACAGGATCGTGTACACCTTCGGATCACCTGAAGAATCGTCACCCCAGAATGTCCACCTGAAGAATTGTCACCCCAGCCTGCTCCACCTGAAGAATCGTCGCCCCAGCCCACAGTGAATATAATATGTATAATTAGGATAACATAAATATATTCCTTTGTGTTATGCTTCTTTATTATGATGCATATTACAAAGGGTACTGAACAGCATAACATGAACCCACTACTGAAGTGAAATATTAGAACGGGCAAAAAAAGATCCTAGACTTAGTGGATTTATACTTCAGGCAGTCTTTTGTTTGGCGTTTCCACAGAAAACCATCCTTCGATCTGGTGCATTTTGTCCAATTCCTCCAGTTATCACAGTATCACACTTCACTTCACGCTTTAAAAGTCTGTTTTGTTGAAGCCACCGAATAACTTTAGAGGAATCATCACACAACAGTGGTAGGACGACAGTTTGGAAGGTATTGCGTGTCATGGTCGACTGATGATTATGACAAAAAAATTTGAGCCCACTTACTATTATATAGTCCTCCTACCTGACTGGAGGGTCCTGACTCCACTAACCTGAAGATTAACAACCGTGGAGGCTCCTGACCCCATCTGAAGAATTGTCACCCCAGGTGTTGCCACCTGAAGAATCGTCGCCCCAGGATATCCCACCTGAAGAATTGTCGCCCTGCCGGACTCTGGGGCGACGATTCTTCAGGTGATCCACACCTTCAACTCGTAATATGACCCGTTACCCGGTAGTAATATAATGGTGAAGAAAAATTAGTTATCAGTGATGACATAATGGCACCGTAATAATGAACATGTTTGCTACAGCCATTGTTTTATAGCACTGTCTTGTCATCCACCATAATCTGTCGTTTAAATGTCACTCTGTTTATTACTTTGATTGAGGTGTTCATGTTTATATCTGATCTTGTGGGCTTTATGCTAAGGTTATAGAGTACAATAATCTTGTTTGGTATTAACCGTTGTGTATAATTAGATTGGCTTGTAATTTAATAGCTTTCGTGTATGCGTGTCACTTAAAAGTAAAATTGAACAATTATGTTTGATGATTTTTTATATTTAATTAGAAAAGTTAAGAGCTATTTTTTCTGCATGTTAAAGTATGATTAGTTTAGTTGGATTTATTTAAGTATAAAGGAAGTCGGGATTTGGTTCCTGGTAGTGTCCCCGTTGTCATTGTTGTGGTGGTAGACTTAATGTTCGGGCTGTCATCCGGAACAACCTGAATGATGACGTTCTTACCCCCGGGAGGCTTGGTCGTATAGAACGTCCTCAGGGGGTAGGAGGAGCCACGGGACCGACGCCAGGTAAATGACAGGTGTTGGTGCCCGTTGCCATAATTTGTACCGACAGGTGTGTATACCTCCTACTGATTATAGGTCGCTGGTGTGTCCTGTGTCGCCAGGTGTGATGGGTATATGAGGGGCACAGTCTGGAGAACACTACGCAGGGACACGGTCTAGTGGATCTTATACGTAACGTGAATAACATACGGGATCTAGACTGGGAATATACCGAGCAGAAAGCCACGTCTTTTTTGTAATCTTTTTCCCCGTTTACTCCTAAATTTTACTGGAATATTTATTTACTTTTCATCTCTTTTTGCTTTATATTCTTATGTGTTTCTTGAGGCAACTTCCTTACGTTAGGTTGAGTCCAATTGTTTCAATTTCAATTGTTTATTCCTTGATAGAGGAAGCGGGATCCTAGTGCTGGGGTTGAGTCTTGACGTTCTTTTAACCCTGTGTCGCGAGAATCATGAGGGTCGAATGAGGTCTTACTTATACCACTCCCACTCAAGGTTAGGGCCAGGGTCTGTGTCTGTCTATCTGTTTGATTTTCTTTTTGCAGGTGTGATTTGTGTGCTTGTTTTATTGCAGGTGTGATTTGTCTGTTTATATGCAGATGTGACATGTCTGTCTGCTTGTAGGTGTATACGCTCGTCTCGGAAGCATATCCCTATTTAGAATATTTGCTTTCTCGCCAGAGTTAGTTTAGCAGCATTTGTCGTGGTGTGAGTGTTGTGGGTGGTGACGGTTGTGGTGGATGTTGAGGGTGGTACTGGGTGTTGACGGTGGTGGTGGGTGTTGAGGGTGGTGGTTGGTGTTGGCCAATGAGGTTTTATGAGGAGATGTCGTCAGCCGCGAACAGTGACGCCGCTTTTCGCTTTCGGCGGCCATGTTGGTACTGGTAGAACTTCCTGGGTGGTGGCTGGCTGAGCGAACAGTTAAGAGTCTGAATCTGTCCGCTTCATTGGTTATATATCCTGATCCCCATTAAAGCTTTTTGATGAAATACAAAAGGAGTCAAGATCACATTAATTGTTCGGGCATAATGACACCAAGATGTTCTCCATGGTAACTGTTTGCCATTAGAATCAGTGCCCACACTAACAATGTCCAGCAGCTATGTATCTAATGCAAAGATAGATACCAATTCTACTCTGTTAACGCTTCCTAGTGGTTGCTGGGTAGTGACTGTTTTGCCATTACTAAGATGGCGGCACGTGGGTCGCTTGGCCCGTGCCGCCTCCAGTCATAAAACCTCCTTGGTGATAGGGGTGACGGTGGCAGCCTGTTGATGGTGAGATGAGGTGTTTTGGTCTCGACGATGTCGGTATTCTGTAGCCGACGACACCAGACCTTTGTTGACCTTTAATGTGAAGTTTAATGTAAGCAGTGTGAAGGTCGGAGAGAGAGAGAGAGAGAGAGAGAGAGAGAGAGAGAGAGAGAGAGAGAGAGAGAGAGAGCACGTAACAGGTAATATCAATACAGATGGATATAACACTCGCCCAGTTACACACACACACACACACACACACAGATATTCATGCATTCTATCCCAGCACTTCTAGCTGTGTGCACCTCCCCACAGCCCACCAAACTTGTTTTTAAACTGGCCCTGCAACTTTTATATACGACTTGTGATCTGGGGCTCAACTTGACCCTTTTTGTGACAGTCGATGATACGTCTCTGTTGACGTGTCTGTCTGTGTATGTGTCTGTCGGTAATACTCTTCTTCCGCGGCGCAGAGAAGCCTGTTAAGGTATGTTGGCAACGAGCTGGTACGATACACTACCACGTGAAACCTGCTGTACATGTACCACTACTCTGAAAGAAACACTGCGCTTGTACTTGATAGATAAACTTGTACCTGTACTTTATAGTTAAAATTGTACCTGTGTCGGTAGTTGCAGATAATATAACGTTCTGAATATAAATTTACTTTCTCCCGACCTTCGTACCACTGGTGTCGGGGGTCATCCAAGTGGCTGGCCGCGCGCTACACCGCTCAAGCAATGGGATTTTTGCGGCCAAGGTAGGGGGAGAGTAGGGGAGGGAGGCGGTACTAGTCACTAAACTCCGGACCCCGAACTTTACAGAATCAAGCCTAACCTAACTTAATCCTGATCTAACCTGACTTAACTGAACCCTAACCTAACCATCTAAATTACCCCTTACCGTATCCCATCGGTAGCCTAACCTAACCTAAACCCCTAATTTCTGAGCTTAATTTATATTACTACTGTATTTACTTACCCCTAACCCTAATCAGACAGTTACTTAAATTAACTGTGGCATAACTAAATGTTATCTAACCTATTCTGGGCCAAATATATCTGGATTTTATTGTACGCTATCCAAACTTGCTCTTCTAGTGTGAGATTTCACGTTCGGGTGCAGAAATTAGTTTTGTCGTGTGTGTCGGAGGAGACTGGTCGACTCCAGTTTGTTTTTCCGTCTCCGTGCAAGATTGTGTTCCCATCCCTCCCTTACCTTGCAGTGCACGTGCACTCCCTCGAGAGACGTAGAGTGAGGGGCGATATGATAGAGGTGTATAAATGGAAGTCGGCTGAACAAAGGGGACTTACAAAGGTACTCAAACTATCCAACCAGGAGCGAACTCGTAACAATGGTTTGAAATTAGACAAATATAGATTTAGGCGCGAAACAGGTAAACATTGGTTTGGAAATATAGTGGACGAGTGGAACAAGTTACCAAATATCATCATTAACTCGAATACGCTGGATAGCTTCAAACATAGGCCCGCTGCAGTTTCCTCCATTCTTATGTTCTTATGTGTGAGTTTCCCGAGTAACAGAAACTCTAAGCTAATCCAACCGAAATAACTCTAAACTAACCTAGCCTTGCTTAATCTAAACTACCGTAACATAATTTAAATTAACTTAAATGTTACCTAAACCTGACTATACTTAAATCTAACGTAAACTTGACTTAACCGAAACTTTATCGAACCTGAATTTAATCTAACCTAATGTAAACTTATTCTTCCTTATACCTAACCTAACTTAACCAAAATTTCACCAACCAGATACATAATCTGACCAACATAGCTTAAAGGTAATCTACGTTACCTCACCTCACTCCACCTGTCATTAAAAGGTAGAGAATATTCTGGTGGAGGTGAATCTGGTGGTCTGACCTTCCAGTACTGTAATTGAACTTTGTTTTCCGTGAACTCTGCAGCCTATTATGTGACTATTGTTGCATAGAATATACTAAATCCATAGCACCAAGACTATTGAACGTTTATGGAACAACAATTAATAATAAATCATGACACCAATACTAACTTTACATAATCCCTAAACGACAACATCCGTTATGGGCAAGGACTGGATCACGTCCTCATGGAAAACTTTTTAAATTAAACCGATAACTCTCGTAAAGGCGGTTTATTAGACGATTGGTGTTGATTGGTGTTCCCAAAGCCAGACTCAGAAATAAGCCTTGAGAATTATCCTAATGGAGTGAAATGAAATCCACGTGAAACCTTCTTTAGCCCCCAACTTCTCAAGACAAAAATCCAGAGCTTGTTACTTTAACAGCGCTTGTGTGTTGGAGTTTTTTTTCCTGCCACTTAGCAGATTGTCTCTTAACTTCCTTCAATACAGTGTTTGGCGTACCTTATGAATTTTGTGAAAGTCTGTAATTCTGTACATGATTATGACGTGTAGAAAGGTATAACTTAACCACAACTAATAGACTTGATTTTGTTCCCTGCTCACGTCATTACAAAATGTGTTGCCAGGAACATTTGTCCTGTAAACCACATCACCTCGTGTCAGTATTAGAACAAGAGCTTGTGGAAGCTCTGCGGTGAAATGTAGCTTATTACTCCTTCGTCAGTCACACAACGTGAACATTGATTATATATCAACCAGAGTTTGTAGAGTATGTGGCTGATATTATTCTGGAAGCTTCTAACCGCGTCACTGTTATTTACATGTATTGTTGACTGACTGACTGACTGACTGGTCAGTGATCCAGCCAGAACTGTTCGTCATCACTTAACACTCTTATTGTGCACAACTTTTTTTCCATAAAATATAAAATGTTAAGGCTGCCTTCTGAAATTAATTCATTAAAGCTGATGTATCATAATATTAGGCTAGTTGTAATCCTTGGTATTCGCTATTTTTGTCAAATATCATATTCTTTTTTTCAAATGGGTCAAAAAGTCAAAGGGTGAACTAGTTGTAACTAGGTGTCCTAATGAACTATGCCCCTCCTTCTGGATATTCTTCCGCGTCATCTCATAATATGAATAAACCTTGAACACAAATAATTGAGGACTTATCATGTTTAGTAGTAAGTATCGAGGGCCGCGGAGGTTTGTGGGCAGTGATCTGCTTCCTTACGTCATCTGGTCATATAAACGTCGTGAATTTTTCTGTGTGATCATTGTAAAATATCTGCGCTTGTCATTTTGAACGTTGGTTGAGGAGTGGTCACTGTTGTCCCGCTGCGCTAATTGTGGTCGAAGGTTTTGTATAGGTCATGGTGGCCGCCCAGGTCTACCAACAGTACCACAGGCCGAAAAGCATCTAACTCTTGTATTTTTTAACTAACAAGCATGATTCGACTGGGTACTCCCCTGTTTTGGTGGAGTTATGAATATAAAATGAAGTTTGAATTATTGCCAGTTAACTGTATCATTAAACGAAATTTAGATTTATGAAATGGGGAAAAGTTATACTGTATTCAGAGCGTTTGTCGTGGTCTGCGTTGTTATAAAGGCTCAATAATGGCTTTCCAAATATTGATAAACCTCGACCTTGTAATAATTGAGTAATTTTGTCTGATTGTTTCGTTGTGTCCAGGAAAATACAATCTTGCCGCCAGTGTTGTCGGTACATGACGGTGGACCATAACCACCTCACATAAGAGTATAAGAACATAAGAAAATAAGGAGTCTGCAATAGGCCGGTTGGCCTGTGCATGGCAGTTCCTGTCGAAAGTTACTACCACTCTCTATCATCCATGAATCTATCCAGCCTCCTTTTGAAACGTTCCCGCACTTACAACAAAGTTGCTAAGCTTGTTCCACTCGTCCACCACCCTATTTGTGAACCAGTTCCTTCCTATCTCCCTCCTAAACCTAAACTTATCCAACTTAAATCCGTTGCTCCGAGTCCTATCCTGCTCGGATATTATAAGAACTTTATCTATATCCCCTTTATTGATTCCTTTCACCCACTTAAATACTTCTATCATATCTCCCCGCACTCTTCGTCTTTCTAGGGAATGCAAGTTAAGTTTCTTTAACCTATCCTGATATGGAAGGTTTCTAAGTCCCGGAATCATTTTCGTCATTCTTCGCTGCACCGACTCTAGTGAATTGATATCCATTCTATAATAAGGGCACCAGAACTGAACCGCATAATCGAGGTGCGGCTTGACTAGCGCAAGATATAGTTGCAATAAGACCTCTGCACTCTTATTACTTACACTTCTAGATATAAAACCCAATACTCTGTTTGCCTTATTTCGAACATAAACGCACTGTTTTCTAGGCCGTAGGTCCGGGCTTACAAGTACCCCGAGGTCTCTTTCACAAGTCGACTTCTCTAGGTTGATGTTGTTAAGGCTGTATACATTGACAGTATTTGTTCTTCCAATATTAAGTACGCTGCACTTGTTGGTGTTGAATTTCATTTGCCATTTTTCAGACCACCCCTGCAGTTAATTTAGATCCTCATATAATGCATTTGCATCCTGCCCTGAATTAATCTGCCGCCCTATTTTGGTGTCATCCGCAAACTTGCTTATGTCACTGCTGATGATTTTCTTTTTACCTTGTTCATCAAAGTTTAATTTGTTCATGCGCTATTTTCTGTGACCGAGACATTCGGGAATTACAACACGAGGTGGATTATGTGTTTCAAACAATGTATAGGTGGTTTATCCCCTAAAGGAGCCGCCGTACTAATGGACATCTCTTTAAATGTGTATGGGAGAGAATGTAAAACCAAGGAACTAGTTCGACAATTAAAACTAAATTAGTCCGCAAGTAAACAATCTTCGTATTTATTTATTATTTTACTGGGATTAGCTCACCCGGCCACAGGTCACTGACCCACATGGGAGGGGGGGGGGAGATTTAATAATAATAAAAAATAAAAATAACAATTATAATTCATAACAAAAATAAAAATAATGAAATAATAATGGTAAGACTAATAATAATAATAATGCAAAAAGATAAAGAGTGAGAAACAACATATGTATGTTGTGTTGTCAAAGTAAGAAAAGCAATTGAGACCCTGCAATTGTGTAAATGAGGCAGAAAGTCAGATCAGCAACCTGGGACTTGGTATAAATTATTGTGGTGCCAAATGGCAGCAGGGTCTACCATTGGACAACACATTATGCTAATAAATATCTTCCCAGGTGGTAGGCACTACCTGTTTGGTAGCTGCCTACTACCTGTGAGCAAGACATTGAAAAATAAGCAGTTATCATTAAGATATAATGCACTGTACTGTACTTCTAGATAAGTAACATTAGATTCGCCTTCGCTTTCAAATTTGCATGTATGAAATTCGTCCTCCGTGACCCATCCTTAGCGAGTCTAAATAAAAAATATGAGAGGGCCGTGATTATTCCTCGTTACTGGAGGTGGATGACTGCAGCCAACTGGCTCACATAAGCAAAAACAATTTTTTTTTTAATTTTGTCCAAAGACTACAGCGTGATAAGTAATGTAGAAAATTACTTAAAAAAATAACGAGCTAAACGAATATAGCCGGTTAAGGTCGAGCCTTAGTGTAGTTTTACTGGTATGCTTTTGGACGTTGCATTCATGCTTAAGCTGAACTCAACCAGTTGGTTACATTCTTATAACTTGAGTACGAGGAGTAATCATCGTGCGAACCTTGGTTAGTCTGGACCACTCACTGATCTTAGACCCGCACCTCGACGAGGAAGGACTCGGCTCTCGAGGACACCATAATCTCCAACTGAAACAAGGTGAAGGTGGTACGGTTGTAGTCTCCAACCTTCACACCCCTAGAAAAGCTAAACCTACTCCTCCTCAAGAAGTTTTCACCTCCGAAGGGGCAGATGGGGTTTCGAAGTTTGTCCGTCGGTCCAGTGGTGGTGTAAGAGTGGGGGCTGCTACTACTTACTGCTGAACCACTGAGGCCACCATTTGTAAGAGCACGCAACACAAGCTGGCACCCTGCGAGGGCTTGGCACTCTTACAACAACTTACGTTGATACTCTGACCTGGTAGCGTGATGTGAGAGGAAGGCCCATGGGTATATGTAATTATAGTATCGAGTATTAGAGAAAGAACAACGGTGAATACTATAGGTGAATCATAGACCCACATACAAATACAATGTTTATTAGACACAAAAATGGTTACAGAAAAGACATTGTATGCACCCAAAATAGGGGCTCCTGGTACCATGCCCTCAGGCTCAATTTACTTGCACCACTACCGGGGGTACACACACCAAAACACACATAACTCTCACAGCACCGTAGCACCATTAAAACCAGTGGCTCCTGCCAGTACAATACTCAATACCCCAGGGGCAACTCTCCAGCGGCCGCCATGGGAGTCTCATCACCAAGTGACACCTTCCAACACTCCGATAATTCCGATGGACTAACACCACCACACCAACAGCCCCACCGAGTTATGTACTATACTCATCCACCAATGATGGGGCTGGCAGTTGTTTGTGGGGCTTGACGATCCGGGTTCATCACGGGGTCATGGCGTTAGGGGAACACTGGCACGCTATGGGGCCCATAGGTGGTAGTGGAGCCTCTGACGGTCGGGGTTCACGGGGACACCCGACTCTATTGGACCTCAGACATCTCCCCAGACTAGTGGATGCGTCATCCACGCTACAGACATGGCCTAGGCTGCGATAGGAACCTGTTGGTGGGAAGTGTGGTGGCTTACTGATTTGAAAACCAACCGCCGCCTTCCACCCACGCTAAAGTCACGGATTCCACTTACTCAACCATTTCACTGAATTACGTTACTGTAACACTGACGGTTGAAACTGAGACTACGAACTCAGTTTCATTCCCAACTATAATCTTCACAAACAATGCTCTGACTGAGCTATCAAAAGCAAGAATTAAATTGATTACAAAAGGTTGGATGGCAACAGGTCCCAACACACAATGCCTTGCTACAACACCTGAGGAGCAGATTCAAAAGGTTCCCTTCAGAATATTAACTAATTCCTCAGGTAACCTTCCTACCACAATTTCACTATGATTATCAGAGTCTCTGCTAATCATAGGTGAAAAAAAGGTTTACAGGGTCTCGGTAGCAGAAAGAGTTTACAACTCGGTCAACAAACATACATCTCGATGACGTCATCAAGGAAACAGAGAACGGGACATTTCCACTGGGAGACTCAGAAGGCTTTACGGACGTGTAAGCGTAATATGGATCATTAGTTTAACAGGTTAGCCGTCATTATCATGACAGTGGCCTTGTGTTTACCTTCTCGGACTGGGGACAGCCGGCCCAGTTGAAAGTCCAGACCATCAACGACGTGCCAGTTAAGCTGCGCATCGACATCTGGGACAACGCGGTGTGGCGGGTCATCTCTCACACCGAATTAGAATATATAAAGAACAAAGAAATTGAACAACTGGTCGGGAACATCGTCGTTCAGAAGTAACTTCCAAGACCCGACGGGGGAGCCACCTCCGCCGTGGTCGGTTTCCTCAACGAGGATTTATTGGGGTGGGACTCCGTCCCAGTAAAGCCCTACATCTCAAGACCCACCAGGTGCTACAGATGTCAGCGCTATTGCCAGCCAAATAAGAGGTGCCGGGCTCGGGAGGTTTGTGTCACGTGCGGGACAACCGGGCACCACCACACCACGTGTACGACGAATCAGAAGAAATGTGCAACTTGGAGACTGCAAGAAGACGAAGGAAAAGAAGAATACTGAGAAAAGATAGTACAAGGAGACCAAGAAGACAATGTATAGAGGCCCCCAATCACAAGAAAAACAAGAGAAGAGGAATAAACAAGTGCTACGGCCGTAATGACCTTTGATGTCGACGGTCAGGAAATCAAATCAAGCGAGTCTGGACCCTGGGCGTTATATATTATGTACAGTTGTACACTCCTGCATTATTTATAGTTACTGCTTGATCAGTACCTATTTTGGTTATTACCTCTTATTGCTGCTTGCACCTTTATTTTGAAAGGTTAAATTAACCTTTAAATATGACTCCTCCTTTACGGTAATTAGTGTCAAGTGTATGAAGGCAACATGAAAGTATTTTTGTTGAGCAATATTGAAAGTAAATCCAAATTGTATTGGTGTTCCCAAGGCTCAGTACTTGGACCATTATTGTTTATTATATACATAAACGACATAGATATCGGCATAGACAGCAACATAAGTAAATTTGCTGATGACACTAAAATAGGACGTGTTATCAAATCTGACGAGGACTCGGCAAAACTACAGGAAGATCTAAACAAATTTTTCCAATGGTCTGAAAAATGGCAGATGAAATTCAATGTCGACAAATGTAAAGTACTCAGTATAGGAGATGTAAACAGGGAAACCAGATACCAGATGAACAACGATGCCATAGAGAAATCCGACTGCGAGAGAGATTAGGAGTAATGATAAGTAGGAACCTTAAGCCAAGTAAACAATGTGTTTTTGCTCGCAACAAGGCTAATAAAGTACTTGGGTTCATACAAAGGAGTGTTAGTTACAAGACTAGCGAGGTCATCCTAAAACTGTATCTTGCTCTTGTGAGACCACACCTGGATTACGCAGTTCAGTTCTGGTCACCGTATTACAGAATGGATATAGAATCCTTGGAAAGAATTCAGAGGAGAATGACAAGACTAATCCCGGGCATTAGGAACCTTGAGTATAGAGACAGGTTAAAGCATCTTAATTTGCACTCCCTCGAGAGACGTAGAGTGAGGGGCGACCTGATAGAGGTGTATAAGTGGAAGGCAGGGCTAAACAAAGGGGACATTACAAAGGTACTCAAATTATCCAACCAGGAGCGAACTCGTAACAATGGTTTTAAATTAGACAAATTTAGATTTAGGCGTGAAATAGGTAAACACTGGTTTGGAAACAGAGTAGTGGATGAATGGAACAAGTTACCAAATATCATCATTAACTCGAATACGCTGAATTGCTTCAAACATAGGTTGGATGCTCATATGAGCAATAGGGGTTGGGTGTAAACGGGACTGCCCAGTATGGGCCAATAGGCCCGCTGCAGTTTCCTCCATTCTTATGTTCTTATGTTCTTATGAAGGAGACAGTTTTTCTCGTGTTTTTTTGTATTTGTTTTCTTCTTGCTAACAATAAACACTTTATCGTCAAAATATTAAGTTGTGCGTTAGTTAATTTGAAAGTTGGGAGGCCAGCACCGGTGTTCAATACGCCCAGCCCCGCCTTCATTCATTTTATTTTACTTCGGCCTTTTGAAAAATTGGATTTCAGATCAGTCGACTCCGACGTATACTTTGAGTTTTGGTGGTGGTGGTGGGGGGGGTACAGCTCCAGCGTGTGGAGGTTGTGGTCAGGTCAGTTTTTCTTTCGAATATGACAAACCGTTCTTGAGTTGTGATTAATAACTTGGTTAATTTATAAGTGTTTCAGAGTGTTGTCTGGATTATAAGGAGCGTAATATTACAGGTGTGTGTTATTGCATGTTTTATTTTACCAAGTGAGTTGTTGACTTGTATGCATATGTATTATTGCAAGAGTTGATTTGTGCTATTGTAAGCATGTGCTGACGCAAACGTATTGAAGCAAGATTGCAAATGTGTGGTTACACGAGGTAAATATGTTTTTTGTACGTATTTGCTATTGCTGTAATTTGGATTCTAGGTTTCTCACCAGTGACAGGTGTGTAATTATACGTAATAATAATAATAATAATAATAATTGACGGTTTATTGAAAAAGTTCTGCAGCCCGAAGGCTGAAAATATACATTGGACATAAATGACTTATTACATACATTGGTGGTTTAACAAAAGCCTTCACGTGTGTGTGTGTGTGAGCGCGTGCTGCATTAGCCGTTGTGCGGCTTCCCTACATGGAGTTCTCGCGTTCGTGTTCCTTCCCCTCCCACCCTCCCGTGGGTGGCGGGCAGGCAACCTGCTCCGTTCTTCTGCGTCTCCTACAGTATTGAACGCACGCCTCTTTGTGCGACTCCTCCTGCTCTAACCCCATCTTCTGCACCTCCTTCAGTGTCGATACCTCGCGTCATCATCCTCCTCCTCCTCCTGGGTCTCCTTCAATGTCGAATCCTCGCCTGTTTGACATCTGTATGTATGTGTTCTCAACTTGGCCAGTGTGACGCCCCCTCACACCCGACCTCTTGCCCATCAGATACCTTCCCCTCCCTTGATGACTTACCGGGACTGACTAAATTTCCTTGTGCCACCAACGGGGAGTGGGGTGGGGGTCCATCCGTCTTTTATACTTATTACTTTGTGCAATAACTTCATCAGCTCTGCCACAAGGTAATATATCCTAGAGCCCTTGGATGGCTTTGCTTGTTGCCGAACTCCTGTAATCCTGACAAGAGTATATCCGTTTGTAAAGTAGAAAATATATACGATCACCTTTATGGGTGGGGGCCGACCACTGGGGCCAGCCCTAAAATATTCCACCTCTGTGATACTTCTGGGTGCATGCACAGTTGCACACACACATCACCATGCCATATTTCTGCTGTATATATATATAATATATATATGTGTGTGTATATATATATATAATATATATATGTGTGTGTGTATATATATATATATAATATATATATGTGTGTGTGTGTGTGTGTGTGTGTATATATATATATATATATATATATATATATATATATATATATATATATATATATATATATATATATATATATATATATATATATATAATATATACACACGGGAAAAGGAATAATAATCATCCCATTGCTTGGGAAAAAAGCTTAGAAGTATTTAAATCATCTTGTGTCACAGAAAGACTTCTGGTTGAAGCTAGTTTGATTAAGGAATTAAAATCAATAAACCTTAGTGATGGTCAGTTCAAAACTGATATGTTACATAAATTTATTTGTCAGTGGCCCAAGGTTAAAAATGCTTTGAAAACCTTTGATCTAGATGTATGATAGTTATTTAGTGGGTCCCTTATTTTTGACCTGACTAGTCACGTCACCCCCCTTCTCTTAAGCTCCTCTACGTGTGTGTTGGTGTGGGGATTAGTGGATGACATCATTATGACCTGACCTCATGTTTTTAAGGTCACCCTGTATATTTAAGCCTCTCTCTGTCCATGTAATCCAGTTGCCTCTGAAGATGTCTTGAATAAAGACGAAAGCTAAGGTGCTCCGTTGTTTCCCTTTTCCCTTTTCAGAGGGTAAGGTGACTCCTCAGTATTACCTTGTAATTCAATTGATAGTAGGAACATCATAGAATCTAGTCTCATTAAACTTACCGAAGCTTTCAACATGAATTTGAGTAATGGCATGTACAAACTGGACAATTTTGTAATAAAGAAGATTTGTAACCAGGTGAGAAGGTTGGGTCACCTAACCCTCTGACCTGACTACCGACCGTTGCCGTGCTATTTAAAGATTAGTAGGGTCTTAATACCTAATACCTGACCATTGTGGACCTGGTCTCACCCTCCTCTGGATATATACACCTTGTTTTGTACTTCTCTTTAGTCTGTACTCACCCCTGAAGATGTGAATTACACGAAAGCGCTTGGGAACTTCGTGTTTTCTTCTTTCCTTGTGGTTATCAGCATATATATAATATATAAATATATATATATATATATATATATATATATATATATATATATATATATATATATATATATATGTATATATAGTATAGGTTGTCTGTTTAAGTTATTTTGCAAAATAGCCGATTCCGCAAAAAAAAAAATAACATCTACAGTACTCGCATATACAGTATGTGTGTGTGTTTATGGTAAGTTAGGGTCAATCATGGTTCTTTATGTTGTCATTGTTGGGTTAATTTTATGTATATTTAATACGTCCGTGGAGAGGGATGAACTGCAGTAGTGGGTGAGGGAGAACTGAGTTAAGGAAGTGGTTGAGGGAGAAACAGTTGTTTGGTTATGTGGAAGTTCAAAATCTGTTGTGTGATTGTGGAATGATTTAAATGCAGATGCGGCTGGTTACCACCAGTTAATTTAGAAATTTAAAACAAATATGGACTAAGTTCCTTACAATGATTGGAAGCACACGAAATTAATATTTTTTATCTTCTTGTTGCAGTCTGCGGAGTGCTGAACATCCGCCCCCTCCCGAGGTCCCTGTAGAACCCTCTCCTCCCACCCCAACCACCACTGTGCCCACCTCTGACACAGCCTCTCTTGCTGTTAGTAACGGGCCGCAGGAGGCTGGGAAACACGAGAATGTGGGCAGCAGATTGGTGACGACAACGGTGGTGGTAGAGGATGGGGAGCTGGAAATAACCACCGCTGCTGGCATTGTCACTGATAGCGACGTGAACGGAGCTGTGGAGAACGTCACACTTCCTGACACAAAGATGAGGGACACGGAGAAGTCCCTAACCAACGTCCAGAATGATGAACGTTTGAATGATAAAAAAATGTTGGACAGTAATTTGGAGGAAACTAAAGTAGAGGAAACCACAAAAATGAGAGTGAGTGAGTTGAGTGACGGAGTGGAGACTGCTACGGTGTCAAAGATGTCAGCTGACGTTATGTTCGGGGATATGCCCAGCCCCGTGGAAAGTGGTGATGGGTCTAGAACTACTAATACAGAGGAAGCCAGTGATAAGGCAATGCTTAAAGATGAGGCAAGAACTAGTGCAGACAGGGCAGGGGTAAGGGCGAGTGACAAATTTGTAGATAATGGTAAGGAGGAACTGGAGTTAACAGATGACATGATGACTCTCATGAAGAATGAAGTGGGAGGGGCTAGCGCGGGTGTTGTGAACGGGAGTGGTAGAGACATTGATGAAAGTCCTGGATCACCCCCTGACAGTAGTGACTTCCCTGGCGGCGACACTGTCTCGCCTTCGGGAGCTGTGGCCAGTAGAATGGTTAAGGTGACTGGTCTCCGGGTGGAATCTCACAGCAAGGGTCTCGAATATGATGAGGAGTTGGCCGGCAGCCTTCTAGCCCACACAAACGCCACGGTCAGGTTCTTCGGCGAGGCCTTCACCCACAACACCGAAATCCTGTTTACCGCTTACGAAGGTGAAGTGGGCAACACCTGCGGCGCCCACACTACCAAGGCCTTCACGGTGAGTATCACGTCTTCCACCCCCTCTACCGTATATTGACCTCACGGTTTACTACACATGTAAACTAACTATACCTCTCTGTGTACTGCTCGTACTTTCCCTCCAGGTGTAGTCTACGTCACACCTGGAAACTGTCTGTCCAGTACTTTATCTCGCTCAACCACATGCATTATCTTGGCTCGCTAAACTTTCGGCATCACAGACAACACTATTCCGTGTGAGAGAGAGAGGGTTTGGCTGTATCCCACGGAGTCAATTAGCGTGTTTGGCTGTGTCCCACGGAGTCAATTAGCGTGTTTGGCTGTGTCCCACTGAGTCAATTAGCGTGTTTGGCTGAGTCCCACTGAGTCAATTAGCGTGTTTGGCTGTGTCCCACTGAGTCAATTAGCGTGTTTGGCTGTGTCCCACGAAGTCAATTAGCGTGTTTGGCTGTGTCCCACGAAGTCAATTAGCGTGTTTGGCTGTGTCCCACCGAGTCAGCGGGTTTGGCTGTACAGGTATACAAAATATGTGTACAGACAGTACGGGTATAGAAACATTGATATACAGTATGTGGACTTGACCTAATATAGTAGAGCCCAACAAGCCACCATATTCCCATTGTCAGTAGTAGTGGTACAGTATATCATCTATCAACCATTCACCTTAAACTTGTACAACAAAATCCATATCTTTCCAACTCAGTGATTTTATATACTTAAAAAGGCGTACTGCGCGCGCACACACACACACACACACACAGATTCCATAAGTGTCTTGCCATCTCTGATATAATACCCTAACCCTTAGGTGTTTATATGCTCCTGGCTTTTAACAATTTTTATATTTTGGAGATTAAAATGATGTTATAGTTATCTAAACAACTACGTAATTCAAGTGATCCTGGAAAACAAGGGTTAAAGACTGCCTTGCTTTTTTAATTTTTCTGTTTAGTTCCCTTTGCTTGTCCTGCGGTTTCTCGTCGATAAGCCGAAACGGTAGTATGGTAGGCCACCCTGTTTGTTACAAAAAGTTCTATCATTTTAGATTCCTAGACCCTATTTACATTCCCTGAAATTTCTTTACTCCTAAAATAACAATCGAGAGATTTCTTGAACATCCTTCCTAGATTATGTTTACTTTTTATTTTAGGACGTTACGCCGAGTTAAAATGGCCGATCCGTCAAGTTACGTTCAGTGTAAAACTTGCCGACACCAACTGTAGGAGCATCGAGGCTACCATTATCCATGAACAGCTACGCTGGACTGGCCAAGTTACCCGCATTGACGACAGTAGACTGCAAAAGCAGCTACTTTACAGTTACCTAACGAATAGTAAACGTAACGCCAGCGGGAAATTGAAAAGGTAATTAGGATAGTGTTATGCCATAATTTATCAACTTGAATTACGACAATTTAAATAGTGAGTTACTTAATGCACAAAGGCAGAACATACCATACAAAAAACTCAGATCAGACAACAATGACCCTAAATGGATAAATAATTATTTAAAGAACATCATTGGCCAAAGGAAGGCTATAGGTAGAAGGATAAATCGTGGCGAAATACACCTCCGGGACTATTATAGGGTATTGGCGAGTAGGGTTAAAACCGAGATAAGGAAAGCAAAGAGGAATAATGAGGTAAGGATAGCAAGGAGGCGAAGACAAACCCCAAAGGATTCTACCAAATGTATCAAACTAAAACACGAGAAAAGATTGGACCAATACGGTCAGACTCCGGCGAGCTCACTGATAACGACGGAGAAATGAGCAATAATTTGAATAAATATTTTTCAACAGTTTTCACCACCGAAAATTTAAACATGATACCCGAGGCACCGACCCTATTCAGAGATAGTGAAGAAAACAAATTAAGTGAGATAGTAGTGACTAGTAACGATGTTAGTAAGCAAATAGACAAACTAAAGCCTAATAAGTCACCTGGTCCCGATGAGATATTTGCCAGATTATTAAAGGAATGTAAGGAAGAGCTTAGTATGCCCTTAGCAAAGTTGTTTAACATGTCCTTAAAAACAGGTGTAGTACCAGAATCCTGGAGGATAGCGAATGTAATACCGATTTTCAAGAAGGGGGATAGATCACTATCCTCTAACTACCGTCCAATCAGTCTAACATCAATAGTAGGCAAATTACTGGAAGCAATCATTTCAAACTCTATTCGAAATCACCTGGAGAAGCACCGATTGATCAATGATTCCCAGCATGGCTTCACAAGCGGACGTTCTTGCCTAACTAATCTATTAACATTCTTTTCATCAGTTTTCGAATAGGTGGACGAGGGGCACAATTATGATGTGGTATATCTCGACTTTAGCAAAGCGTTCGACAGAGTTCCCCACGAAAGACTAATTAGAAAGGTAGAAGCTCATGGCATCAAAGGTGACATCCTTAAATGGATTAGGGCGTGGTTACAGGACAGTAAACAGCGAGTGAGCATTAACGGCACTAGGTCCCATTGGAGCAACGTCACAAGTGGAGTTCCCCAAGGCTCAGTACTTGGACCATTATTATTTGATATACATAAACGACATAGATATCGGCATAGACAGCAACATAAGTAAATTTACTGATGACACTAAAATAGGACGTGTAATTAAATCTGACGAGGACTCGGCAAAACTACAGGAAGATCTAAAAAAAATTTTCGAATGGTCTGAAAAATGGCAGATGAAATTCAACGTCGACAAATGTAAAGTACTCAGTATAGATGTAAACAGGGAAACCAGATGAACAACGATGCCATAGAGAAATCCGACTGCGAGAGAGATTTAGGAGTAATGATAAGTAGGAACCTTAAGCCGAGTAAACAATGTGTTTTTGCTCGTAACAAGGCTAAAAAAGTACTTGGGTTCATACAAAGGAGTGTTAGTTACAAGACTAGTGAGGTCATCCTAAAACTGTATCTTGCTCTTGTGAGACCACACCTGGATTACGCAGTTCAGTTCTGGTCACCGTATTACAGAATGGATATAGAATCCTTGGAAAGAATTCAGAGGAGAATGAAGACTAATCCCGGGCATTAGGAACCTTGAGTATAGAGACAGGTTAAAGCATCTTAATTTGCACTCCCTTGAGAGACGTAGAGCGAGGGGCGACCTGATAGAGGTGTATAAGTGGAAGGCAGGGCTAAACAAAGGGGACATTACAAAGGTACTCAAACTATCCAACCAGGAGCGAACTCGTAACAATGGTTTTATATTAGACAAATTTAGATTTAGGCGTGAAATAGGTAAACACTGGTTTGGAAACAGAGTAGTGGATGAATGGAACAAGTTACCAAATATCATCATTAACTCGAATACGCTGAACTGCTTCAAACATAGGTTGGATGCTTATATGAGCAATAGGGGTTGGGTGTAAACGGGACTGGCCAGTATGGGCCAATAGGCCCGCTGCAGTTTCCTCCATTCTTATGTTCTTATATGGCACAACAAAAACAAAAAAACAAATTGGCAACCCAGCACATTTTATTCCTGTTCAAACAGCCCTCTTTATTCCAACAGTTCAGGAGTGAAGGTTTGGAATTATACACTTTACAAAAAAATATAAATAAATTATAAAAAAAAATACCATAATATGCGTGTACTATAGGCTCCATCATGAACAGATACATTATATCAAGAGACTAAAGAATCAACGTAATCCTTAGTAAACCACTAATAAATAAGAACATAAGAAAATAAGGAGTCTGCAATAGGCCGGTTGGCCTGTGCAAGGCAGCTCCTGTCGAGAGTTACTACCACTCTCTATCATCCATGAATCTATCCAGCCTCCTTTTGAAACTTTCCAGCGTTCCAGCACTTACTACAAAGTTGCTAAGCTTGTTCCACTCGTCCACCACCCTATTTGTGAACCAGTTCCTTCCTATCTCCCACCTAAACCTAAACTTATCCAACTTAAATCCGTTGCTCCAAGTCCTATCCTGCTCGGATATTATAAGAACTTTATCTATATCCCCTTTATTGATTCCTATCACCCACTTAAAAACTTCTATCATATCTCCCCGCACTCTTTGGCTTTCTAGGGAATGCAAGTTAAGTTTCTTTAACCTATCCTGATATGGAAGGTTTCTAAGTCCCGGAATCATTTTTGTCATTTTTCGCTTCACCGACTCTAGTGAATTTATATCCATTCTATAATAAGGGCACCAGAACTGAACCGCATAATCGAGGTGCGGCCTGACTAGCACAAGATATAGTTGCAATAAGACCTCTGCACTCTTGTTACTTACACTTCTAGATATGAAACCCAATACTCTGTTTGCCTTATTTCGAACATTAACGCACTGTTTTCTAGGCCGTAGGTCCGGGCTTACAAGTACCCCTAGGTCTCTTTCACAAGTCGACTTCTCTAGGTTATAGAATTCATTCATCTAGTCAAACTTGCTTCAACCAGAAGTCTTCTGTGACATGATGATTTATACACTTCTAAACTGTTTTCCCAATCTGTGGGATGATTATTATTTCCCTGTGTGATTCACATCTTCAGGGGTGAGTACAGACTAAGGCTAATATATACAGTAGAGGAGAGTGAGATCAAGTCCCTAGGGGACAGCAGGTGAAGCACAGAAGCGAATTTATAGTGCTAACGATGCAAATTCATGCTTTTGCCTTTAGTCTCTCATGAGTTAAGGGCGTAGAAGCCTGAAGAGTCAATGTTTTATGTCATCAAATTATTTGGAAGCTCCAACAACTTTCCTGAATACAAATTCACAACTTTCGATTTACAACAGGCACCTACTTTACTGCTAGGTGAACGGATGAGAACTAGGAAGTTTGTCGACAACTTTCACCGGCCTCGGACCGGTGACATCTGCTTTGAGGCAAGAACGGTACTGTTCTGCCATCGGCGCCCCAGGTGTCCACAATGTTTGGGTCATAAGGGAACTTAATGTTTTTGTTTCCTTGTGGTTATTAACATATGATCACACATACAGTGGTTATATATATATATATATATATATATATATATATATATATATATATATATATATATATATATATATATATATATATATATATATATATCACACAGGGAAATGGAAACAACGGGGTATAGCTTTCGTCTTTTTCAAGGCATCTTCAGAGGCTTCTGGATTATGGACAGAGAGGCTTAAATATGCAGGGTGACCTGGCATGAGGTCAGGTCATAATGATGACATCCACTTATCCCCACACCAACACAAACGTGAGAGGCTTAAGAGAGGGTGGTGACTTGACTAGCTTCGGTGGGGTCAGAAAAAGGACCCTAAAATAACTATAACATCTAGATCAAGGTTTTAAAAGCATTTTAACCTTGGGCCACTGACAAATAAATTTGTAACATATTATCAGTTTGAGACTGACCATCATAAGGTTTATTGATTTTAATTCCTTAATCAAACTAGCTTTCAACAGAAGTCTTTCTGTGACACAAGATGATTTGAATACTTCAAGCTTTTTTCCCAAGCAATGAGGTGATTATTTTCCTTGAACAGACAGGCATTGCTTTTAAGATGCAGTTCTGATATTATATATGTTGTTTGATTCCCGTGTGATTTTATCAAGATTTATCTTATCCACGTTTTCATTGTGGATTCCATGAATATGAAACCTTCCATATGAAGAAAAGCTGAAAAGCTTAGGCCTTACATTCATTAGAGAGGCGTAGAGTTAGGGGAGATATGATGAGGGGTGTACATAAGTGGGTAAGTGGGATTAACAAGGGTAAAATGGAAGATGTTCTGGAAGCTCAAGTAATAACAGTCTAGAACAAATGGCTAGAATTAGATAAATTCCGATTCAGAAAGGATATAGGCAAGCACTGTTGTTTAATAGAGTTGTGGATATGTGGAATAGGCTACCGAGTGCTATAGTAGGATCAAGGGACTAGGGGCTTCAAGACGAAGTTGGATAGGCACATGGAAGTGCTGGGATGGGTGTGAAAGGGATCTGCCTGTATGGGCTAGTCGGCCTCCTGCAGTATCCCTTTTTATGTTCTATGTTCTTATAAATGAGATATATATATATATATATATATATATATATAGTATATATATATATATATATATATATATATATATATAACGAAGAGGAGAACCAGGTAAACACAAACGTCTTGAAGTAGGGCTTTCTTTTGATTGCTAACGTTTCGGAAATAATCCTTTCCATCAGAGCCTAAAAAGTTTTTGAAAAGTTAAAAATACAGGTGATATACAATAAAAACATAATATTATACGAAAATTTACCTTCGATAAATCCCAAAAATTTAAAAAAGAGCAATCCAATTCAAAACCGACAAATGACTAGAGACCTACGTACAAAGCTAAAGTCAGGAAATAAAAAGTATGAAATAAAATGTACAGGGGGGTATTCACTAATTCAGACGAGCCTTAATGTGAAAAACATAACAATTCACAAGAGGCCATATCACAAAGAGATGGCTTTTTCTTATACTGGTGTACTGCCTCCATAATGAGGGAGGTCTGTATCACAGCCGCCTTGCCAAGAACTCAGAAATCAGGACGGCGAAAACGGGTGGTCATGTTGGTGGCGTGGTTACGAATAGCTGAATGTGGTGGTTGTGTGGATTAAATGGCCTGTCTGAACGGAACGGCCCAAGTGTTCATGGATGCGAGTTATCAAATGTCTCAGTTTACCTATATATGCTGCCTCTACAGCTAGCACACGTAAATTGATAAACAACTGAGGATTGCAGGTGTGGGTATGGTGTCTTTTAATTTTAAAGAATTTCTAATTGAACTCTGGTTTAAAGATTAGTCTAAGAGAAATTTGTGGATAGAATTCATTGAAAAGCTTCTGCTTATTTCTAAGGGTGAAACTGAGGGGTTTGTGCACGGATGGTGAAATAGATAGAATATTTTAGGACAGGTGGGGTTTGAGGCTGTGGGGGACTAAAAAACCCATAAGGGTTTTTTGCCAATATAAGTGTCTGTAACTTTAGGAAACCATTGTTAAAGAGTAGTCTTCTTTATGTATTTTAGTTCAATATCCAAGTGGAAATACAGAACATATATTGAAGGCTCTGTTGGTAAGAGTACGTACTAGATTACGTTTGTAATTAAGAGGAATAAAAGATGAAAATTTTGAACTCAAACCAGTGAAAGTTGGTTTTCTGTATAAGGCTGTCTCGAAACTATTATGAAGACGGTGGATATTAACATCAAGCCATGGAAAAGAGTTTTCTTTTTCCAATTCACAAGTAAATTTGATGTTGCCATGTTTCGAATTTAAAACAATTTAGGAACATTGACGTGATCATGATCTGAAAATTAAAAAGTGTCATCAACATACCGACGATAGAACAAAGGCTTAAATTGGGGAGTATTCCGGTTACTAAAAGCTCGTAGACAGAGGAAAGCGTTGGCCAACGTGGGACCTAAAAGGTGAACCCATAGCAACACCATCACATTGTTTATAAAGCTTTGTTATTAAATAAAAACAAAACAATCATTTATAAGCCAGTTTTAAAAATTCTTAATTTGTGGTCCATTGAACTTATCAATTATATCAGCATTTGAGAACAGTTCATCTGTACATATGTCAAATAGTTTCCTGCAAGAGGGATGTTGGTAAATAGAGACTGCATATCAAAGTTAGCCATAACACAGTTAAGTTGAATGAAGATGCTAGTTAGCCCCTTAACAAAACTAAAAAGAGTCTTTAACAGAGTATTTATTAATGGTGATTGCTGACAGTATGGGAACGAGGAATTTTAGACAGATTATAGTTGAAGGTGCCAGACAATATAGGGCGTAAGGACACTCATCCTTGTGTACCTTTTGGTAGACCGTACAGATACCTGGTTTAGGTCCTCTAACAAAGAGTTTTAAAAGGCGGAGCCATTAATTTATTACTATTTTTTCAAGTTTACGAAGAAATCTGTTAATCTTGTCTTCATACTTAAGAATTACCCTGAATAAATCGTCTAGATGAAGCAAATTTAGTTCGGAATGTTAAGTATATTCATCATTTTCAACGTAGGATGTTTTATTGAGTATAACAACCTCATTACCCTCTTTATTCGGTTTAGTGATGATAATATTGTCGTTGATGCTAAGCTTTTATGTGAGAAAATTTCTTCCTTAGAAAGGTTTTGTTTGGTGCTGAACTAGTTGTATGAATAATAGAACCAAACGCTTCACGTAACAAGTCCATTGCTGAAGTTTTATATATATATATATATATATATATATATATATATATATATATATATATCTCAATTTCGCACAAAGCCTGTTCTATCGTGTTACATAGTTGGCAGGATTCTACGCTATATATTTATGATGATGCTTAGAATTATTAATTTGATGTCTGTGAGCTCGTGGATTGATTTTTATGGATTTGTAGAGTCAGTTTCGGTGGTCATTGTTTGGCGGGAAGCCGTAGTTGTCGCTTTCATTTCAATGCAGAATTTATTTATTCAACAGTTTCCGGTGTTTAGAATTTTTTTACCTACCCTGAAATTTTATGACACAGCTAATAATTCATTGTTAGGTAAAGGAAAGCAGGTTATGCGGGCGGTGATTGATGTGTGATAGAGCGAACAAGTTACAATGTGCTTCTGAACAGTGGAGCGTCCGTTTGCCCGCATCACAGACGGTTTAGTATTTTCTAACCTTTTGTACACGTAATCATTTTATTTTCATAACCTTTCACATCAGTCTTTTTTGTATACTCGTATTTTGACTATTTGGTAGGATTTTTGTGTTAAAAGTGTCCATACAAGTATTTTATAAGCACAGTGTGACTTGAGCCCAGGGATTTGTGTCGTGGATGGCAATTACATAAAAGCTATTGGTAAGCCAGGCTGTGTTGCACGAATTGTTTCTTGACTGTTTTTATTTATTTTATAATTTTATAATTGAGGCTTGAATTGGATAACAAGATAAATGGCTTAAATATTTCACCAGTATCCGTTGCACAGTTCATTAAAGGCCTTCTCTCCCTTTATCACGCGTCTCTCTAGTGACAAGTCATTTAATTTGTTTCAGTCTGTAAGATATCTTTTGTCTCCCTAGTGACAACTCATTTAAATGTTACCTGGTCCATTAAATGTCTGTGTCTCTCCCTGGTGACAGTTAATGGATCTGGGTGACGGGTGGGCGGTGACCACTATCATGCTGCCTCCTATGAGCGCCGAGCAGAAGCGGTGGTACCTGTGTGTGAGGGACAGTCCCCAGGACCAGGCCTACCACCAGGGCAATGATCCATGGCTCACCATGACCTCCTACAGCCTCCTCCTGCCACTCTGGGTACAGGTAAGGTTCTTCCTGACTCACTGTCTTCCATCATAGTAACCGGAAATTCTTGACCAAATGTGGGTGAGGAGCCGACTTGCAAATACTCAGTATCTGTGAATAAACTCGTCTTCCCTTTACCCCAGCAGCGTCCTACAGTTATCTTGGCTTTATTTGTTATTTTGTGCTAGAAATTGTTATATTATTGATCTTTATTTGAAGAACAGTCCGTTTCAATAAGCATTTCTAGGTGAAGGTTTGACTCTTGGATCAGTTAATAAACCCAGGCAGTCTCAAGTATGTTAGCGTGATGCAGCCAATCATGTTGTTCATGGCTCCTTCACACAGTCTTCCAGAGCCTGGTACATTACTTCTCACAATTAAGTTTTCTTTAATATTAATTGACTTGCTGTATTGGGCGACTGGTTTGAGTTTTAGGAAAGTAAATAAGAGAGGTTTAAAAAGTGACTTGTAACTGAGGTAGTTGTGGTAAAGGTGGGCGATTATTATTTCACTTGTTTCAGAGTTGTTAAGAAAGGTTAGGTATATTGTATACGTTTTAACTGTAATAAACGAAGTGTGTTTGCTAGGCTAACAGTGTTGTTGCTTACTGGTGGTCAGGGGTGTATCCTGTTGGTGCTGCTCATCATGTCGGGCTTGTTCTCTGGCCTCAACCTGGGCCTCATGTCGCTGGACAAGACGGAGCTCAAAATAGTATCAAACACGGGATCGCCCAATGAACGTCGGTACGCGCGAGCCATCGAGCCCGTGAGGCGTCATGGTAACTTCTTGCTGTGCACGCTGCTGCTCGGTAACGTGCTCGTCAACTCCACCCTCACCATCCTCCTCGACAACCTCTCCACAGGACTCATCGCCGTCCTCGGTTCAACCATCGGCATCGTCATCTTCGGAGAGATCATTCCTCAAGGTAAACTTTTTTTTTATATCTTGCTTATAGTGTGTTATGGGCGTTAAAATCATTGCCACGCCAACTTGCACACACACATACACATACACACAAGCGCACACACACTTATCATGTTCCAAAAATAGTGTCGTGTCAACTTTGAACTCTTGATGTGGCCCAAAAAACAAACATCACTATTCCTTCAACTGAGGTGCATAGTACAAGAAATTAATAACATCATCGTATCATTAAAAAGAAAAAAAAAATATTCATGCAGATACAAATAAAATTAACTTAAATATAATATAACTTGCAGTAATTGGGAAGTAGTCTTGATTTTTGGCTTTAGTTTGTAATGTGTGTTTGTTGTCACTACAGCCATCTGCTCGCGTCACGGGCTGGCTATCGGGGCGAGGACTGTGTGGCTGGTGCGAGTGTTCATGGTCCTCACTGGGCCAGCAGCTTACCCCATCTCCAAGGTACAGTACCCATACTTGTTTCTCTTGAGTCTCGATGTAAACAGACTACTTTGGGTATTGCACATGGGGGGTGTATATTGTAATTGAATTTATGTGGATGATAGTGACGTGTTTTTTATTTTGTGATACAGATACTGGACTACTTGTTGGGGGAGGAGATCGGTAACACCTACAACCGGGAGCGTCTCAAGGAGCTTATTAAGGTAAGGGTGTCTTTCAGCTTTCTTGGGGGGGGAGGGGGGGCTGATAGGACAGGTATCCTCGAGGTCAAACCAAGGCAAGGGAACTGTTTGCAGCACCGTGGCGAGTGTGTCAAGGCAAAAGAAGTGTCCACAGTAATGCACACCACTTAGGATGAATTGCTTCAACATACCCTCTCTCTCATTCATGCTACACCACGCGACATCACACTTCACTCACTCACTGGTTCACTTTACCAAACTTAAGCTTCACACACACACACACACACACACACACACACACACACACACACACACACACACACACTAAAAATAAGACGTAGATTGTCACTCCTGCACGTGTAGAGGGAGCAGCGGAAGAGCCCCTCACCACCTTCACTGCGACACCTCTGGCCACTGGGGCTGGTCCGGGAACCATTTTATCCCTCATTTGGAAGGCCACGGCAGCCTTAAGTGTGACGTACGCGACTCACAGCTACTGCCAGGAAGATTCTTTGTGGTGACCAGACTTGTTTGTTCATTATACTCTCTGACCCGTGAACCTTAGGTGTGTGTGTGACTGTGCGTGTGTGTATGTGTGTGTGAGATATTCTTTGTATACGTGTGTATGTATCTGACAATGTGAGTACGATGACGTGTATGAAGAAATGCAGCCATAGTTTTAAAACTAAATGTGATATACAGACACTGAACTATACATCATAAACAAACATCAAGATGATAATTATGCCCTTCCCGTCCTTAGTGTGCAGAGTTATAGCCCGCTTGGACTTAGGCTGAGACTCGGTCACCTTAAATGGTATATACTCGTGCACTAGGCTGAGACTCGGTCACCTTAAATGGTATATACTCGTGCACTAGGCTGAGACTCGTACACTTGGTTTACCGTAATAATCCTCACATCCAACACCTACTGTACCACAAAATTTTAAACTCGGTAACTAAAGAACGTTATGAGTATCTTGTTATTTACTTCTCCCTAAGGATACGTGTTGCCTGCCACTCACAGCTTGTTCGTGTGCCAGAGTCATGAGCGTTTCTGTTGTTGTGTGTTGATGCGGCGGGTCAGTGGTCGCAGCTCAACACAGTGCATTGATTTTCTTACACATAGGTGCAGTGAAATCTCTATTTTAATGGACTATATGGCGAGGAGAGCAAAGTCCACTATATCGAGTGGGTCCATTAGATGTGAAACTCCCCCATCAACCAGAGTACATGAAGATGGAAGTGCGTTATATGGAGGTTACACTGTATGTTGACTATGCCTTCAAATTGATGAAAAGAAAATGAATCTTGAGCATTATACCAGTCTATACTATACTAGCCGCTGTGTACAGTTTGTTGTTGTTTAAATGTCATAAATGCGTTCTCACCTATGGCCGCCAGCTTGAGGAAAAATAAACACTTGCAAACCTCAAGAATCTACTACACCCGGGAGAGAGCCAGCCAGTACGTGTTAGGACCATTATAACTTTTAATTCCAGATGCACGAGATTTTTACAGTTTCAATATAGCTCCAGGAGAATTTCATAGTAATGTGAAATATCTTCCTTTTTTGACTCCCGGGGTCGAGGGGGATGGTTACGACCTGGAGAGCGCCTTGAGTTTTCTGAGGAGATTATTGTAATGTGTAAATCAGGAAGGTTGAGATCACTTGGAGAATTAACCGTAACCGATAGGTCAACAACTGCAAATACGTTGCCTGTATAACAAGTGAACTAACGCGTCGTGGCGTGGGTGTGTAAGTGCCAGCCAGGCAGGCCTACTTCCGCGGTCACCCCCGGCCATGTGGTGAAGGTTTGTGTAAACAAACCCCCCCTCATATGGTGCCACGCTGGATAGTTCTTTTGAAACTAAAATTGACTGATACTGTATCTAACCAGAAAAACAGAGATACTATTAAGAACAAGTGTAGTGTAATAAAAGTGTTTATAAACTGAGAATACTCCTGTTACCTTAGTCCCCCCGACACCACACTCCCTCCGCTCTCAGGAGGCCCGCCTCCTCTCACACCGTTGATGCCAGTCTCCCCTTGTTCTGTAAGAGGGTTTACGCCTCAAGGACACCGCTGGCCTACATATCGCCTCTCTGCGCCAGTGTATAAGACCTAGATTCCATCTAAATCTAACCATGGCAGGAGTCGACGCTGGGCGGCGTTCTGCCGATGTTCCTGACGAAGGTAACGAAGGAGATGACGACAGTCATGGCGACACTGAAGCTGGCTTTCAGAAGTTTAAGACACGTCAGCAGAAACGCAAAATGAGGACCCAGGGAAGGAAGCAGAGGAGAGCCAATAGGTGCATCCCTCCCATTGCTCCCCGGACTAACTTCATGCGCCTTGCCTTCCCCGAGAACACAACCAATTTGATGAAGATTAAGTGGTTGAGCGCCCTGAATGAGGAATACACCTTTTCACATATCCGTTGAGACATTGTTACATAACTATTTGACAAATTTCATAACCGAATGACAGAACACATATCGAATGACAATCTGAAATAACTGTTCGTTCATGCTAACGGAAATGATTGACAAAAGTTTTGAAGTTGACAGCCGTGAACAATAAACCGACAGTCTACATATAGTTTGAGAATGTAACAATTGGAGAATGACATACCACCAACAGTTATTTTAGATTGTCATTCGATATGCGTTCTGTCATTCGGTTATGAAATTTGTCAAATAGTTATGTAACAATGTCTCAACGGATATGTGAAAAGGTGTATTGCACGACTCCGCTGAATGTTGTCGTGCCAGGTAGCCCCCCTCATTTTATCTGTGTAGGCCGAGAGGAGACGGATGCTATCCAACGCTTCATTGATGGAAATGTCGGCTCACTACTTCTCATTAAGTGGGAAGCACAGTCACCCAAAAGAGTCCTGTCGCGAAACACGAACCCCAAGATCCAGACTCGTGAACCCGAGCAGTTGACACTGATACATTATTCTGTCCATAAATGCTTCGGATTCAAGAGTCTGAATCTCGGGGTTCATGGTTCGTGACAGGATTTTTTTGGGTGACTGTACCTGTTCGACCCCAAAAAATGAAGGAATACCTTGTCACCCAATTCCCCAAGGGTATTCCCCCAGTAGAGCTCTGTCACTTCAGGGCGTCCACAGAGCAAGAAGACTTTATAAGGATGGTGCCCAACTTAGTAGGATCATCATTGTTTGGAAAAGGAAGGAACCACCTCCTGAGGAATACCGCTTCTTCGGCAGCATGTACGGTACCCCTAGTAACATCAGTCGGTGGACTCCTCCCCCTGTGGTGTGCTACAACTGCTTCGGGGTTAATCATGTGACAAAATACTGTCACAAGGCAACCACCTGCGGCTTCTGCGCGGGAATGCACAGCACGAGGAGCTGCCCCACCAAGGAAGGTGCCTCTCGGGAGGGGAGAGAGCAAGACCCCCTACCTGGGTGGCAGTGTGCCAGATGCAAGAAGGAGGGTGTGACGGTCTGGCACCCAGCTTGTCCTAGGAGGCTGCCTCCACCCACAAAAGCGGTCCCACTCAGTGATGCCAATAGCAACACTGCGGGGTCGCCTCCAGCGCCTGAAATCAACAGCTACACCTCCCCACCCAGGAGGCAGTGTTCCAGATGCAAGAAGGAGGGTGTGATGGTCTCGCACCCCAGTTGTCCTGGGAGGTCGCCTCCACCCATAACAGTGGTCCCACTCAGTGATGCCAACGCTGCCGGATCGCCTCCACCACCTGAAGTCAACAGGCACAGTGACTCTCCTTCGTTAGCTAATGCAGGTCAGGATAAAGCCTGCCAAGTAAGTGTACCAATGAACAATGGCAGTGATAGTGTTAGTGTACCTTCTGAAGGAGCTGGTGCCTCCTC
This sequence comes from Homarus americanus, assembly GCF_018991925.1. NCBI lineage: Eukaryota > Metazoa > Arthropoda > Malacostraca > Decapoda > Nephropidae > Homarus > Homarus americanus. The sequence goes on along the minus strand of NW_024753828.1, from coordinate 296,553 downwards.
TCATAATGATGCCAACTTGAGGGTGAGTAGCCAGAGCGAGACCGATAGTGATGAAAGCATGAATGGGGAGAATGAGCCCCAGACTGCCAGCGTGGTCTTTTTAATAACCACAGGTCTGAAGACTGTCGATGACCCTCAACTTTTTCCGATGTTTACCTTGGAGGAACTCGCCGGACTAATGAAGGAACCTGTGTATAAAAATCTTACTGGAATAAGGGCCGTGAAGGGCATTATCAGGCGCACCAGAGGTGAAGAATTGGAAATGGTCAACTTATTGGTCAGGTTGATCTGTGAAGCCAACGTGCGACTATCTTTACTAAATTCAAGGTGGGACAAGTAACACGAGCTTAGGTTCATTTCATGGAACATCCGGAGTGTTAACCGCAGAATTAATGACCTACAATGTTTTGTTAAAGTTTTTAACATTGATGTAATTGGTTTACAAGAACCTTACACGTCCAGCACCCAGAAGAAAGTTGCACCCAGGATAGCTGGGTTTACAGCATATAATAGTGGAGCAGGAAGTGGCCTGCTCACTTATGTAAATAATGATCTGGTCTGTAAATGGATTAAAACTCACAAAGATGAAAGTATTCACTATCAACAATTTACAGTAAAGACAGCAAACAGTCAATTTTCGCTGTATAACATCTATGTTCGGTGTAATGAGCTGCGAGCGGACGTGTTACCAAAGCCATCAGGTAACAATGCTATGCTGTGTATGGGTGACTTTAACTCTCGTCACTGTCCTCGATGATGTGCAGTGTAACTCTAATGGGAGGGTGTTTGTGAATTACATCAATAATCATAATATCACTGTATACGACACAGACAAAGTGACACATCTGATGGGGGGCAGACTTGATTATGTGATTGGGTATAACCTAGTAGACAGTAATGTCAAGGCTAAGGTCATCTCAGACCACCTAGTCAGTGATCATTATGCAATACTTACTGACTACACTGTTGCAGATGTCAAGTGTGAACCACATCCTAAGCTCAGAATTAACATCCCAGATAATCTTAAATTGCACTTCAAGGCCTACATCCACAGATGGTATGCTGGATCAGTGGATGAATTTTGCTGTGATCTTGTAAATGTCATTACCACATATACCACCTGGGTTAACTCAAGGAGGAAAGGGGGCAGCACTAAACCACCTCTGTGGACACATGAGCCCATCCTCACCAAAGAAAGAGAAGGTAGAACAGCTTGCCAACACTTATAAGCAAAATAAAACTAGTGATAACCTCTTGGCATTCCTCAAAGCTAACAGAGAATTTCGTGAACTCAAAGGTCAGGTGAGAAACACCTATTGGGAACAATTCTTACAGGGGATTAATAGAACAACCACTCTAGCAGAAGTGTGGAACAAAATTAGAGCCATTGCCAAGTCACCCACCCCAGTCAAGCTTCATCACAGCCCTGCAGAATATGCTGACATGCTATTAGACCAATGGTCTAGTGTGTCACGAATCACTTCCCTGCCTCCTGACATACAGCAATATCTTAGCACAACACACATTAATAGGGGTTTCAATATTGAAATAGCCTGTTCCTCACCAGACCTTACCGACCAGTTTCCTATAACGCACCACGAACTAACAACAGCACTAATGAAAGGTGAGTCATCCTCCCCTGGTGAGGATGGCATAACCTATAACACCCTGAGATTGTTTAATGAGATCCCTAACCATCCACTGCTTGACCTGTATCAAATGAGCCTCACACAGGGTATTCTGCCTAAGACATGGACTCATGGAAACATAGTACCAATCCCTAAAGCTAATTCTCCAAACTTCAGGCCAATTTCACTCACATCCTGTATGTGGAAAGTCCTTGAAAGAGTTGTTCTAAACCATCTAATGTTTCAAGTCAAAGACAAGCTCGCCCCTAATCTGTACGGGTTCATGCCCGGGCGTAGCACACAGATATGCTTTGCAGAATATCTTGTTCACTCAAAAGATTAGACACAAACAGCCTTGATAGACCTTAAATCAGCCTTTGTTGTAGCTAATAGAGACATTATACTTGAGCAACTAGCTAATTTTGGCATCCAAGGTAACCTCCTGACATGGATAAAGGGTTATCTGTCCAACAGGTATGCCAGTGTTCTGTTTAGGGGAGTTAAAAATGCCAGAAGGAGATAATTTGAGCTTGGCACGCCTCAGGGACGAGTGTTAAGTCCTGTGCTCTTTAATATACTGATGCACAAGCTTATTGCTGATATTCCAGTTCAGCCAAACGAAGCCGTAATATGCTATGTTGATGATATCTGCATTATGACACAGACCAAACTCAGGCTCCAAGCCTTGATTGATGTATTTGCTCGGAGGACTGTGGAATATGGTCTCATAATATCTGTTGACAAGACGAGGGTCCTCAATCCTCGTCCTGCTCACCCTCTGCCTCTTGACTATAACATTAACAGCATGCCCTTGGAACTATGTAGTTCCTATAAATATCTTGGCATTTGTGTGAATGATGCAAACTTTGTCGGCAACCTTCGTGACAAACTAATGCAGCGCATTAAACCCCTCAGAACCCTTGTTGGCAAGGGCTATGGAATTAACATCACCTATGCTCGTACTTTCTATCTTCACTTCATTCGTTCTGTAGTTGACTATCATGCTCTCCATCTTGTGACTATTCCGCCTAAACTACTCAACAGCCATGAGGTAGTGCGAAATGAAGCCATGCGTATCATTCTAGGTTGCCCAAAATCAACCAGAATTGTAAACATGAGGAAAGAGCTCGGACTGCCCTCCCTATCTGAGAGGATAGCTCTACTTAATACCATGTTTTGTGTCAAAGTTTTGAAGAACAATGGTTCCCAAACTACAGCTGTAACTGAGTTGATGTTCTATCTAAGTAATCCCGACTATCTCGCTAACCTTCCACAACAGACTGTCTATGGGGCGTGGCTTCATAAAAGTGTTGCAGATCTCTTGAAACTGAATGTCCCAATCACCCCAGACGAACCTATTAATGCCATTCCTCCTTGGCTGGATATATCATTTCCTATTAATTACACTCCTGTTGGTAGTAAGCAAATGTTAAACACCGATGTGGTGAGATGTGTCACACTAGAAACTATTAACAGACACATAGATTCATGGATGATAGAGAGTGGTAGTAACTCTCGACAGGAGCTGCCATGCACAGGCCAACCGGCCTATTGCAGACTCCTTATTTTCTTATGTTCTTATGTTCTTATTAAACCAAGTGAATGTTTTGCTTTTACTGATGGTTCTGTGCAGACAAACACAGGTAGAACAGGCTGTCCAATTGTAATATATAAAGAAAAAGAGATGATAGTGTCAAGCAAAGTCTGAACAAGTGGGCCAGCACAACACAAACTGAACTAACTGGAATCTACTTAGCCACAGACTACCTTAAAGAAAATGGAGGTGGGGTGATATTCTGTGACTCTCAAAGTGCTTTGAAATCAATGAACAGCCCGTCAGGCTCTATGTCTAAAGTTGTATGTGATAATAAAAGGAATGTGATAACTGCCAATGAGAACAACTTCGTATCGAATTTGTGTGGATTCCGTCCCATGTTGGAATCAGGTATCATGACCGTGCTGATAGACTGGCCAATGAGGCATGTAAGAAAGAAACCGTTGACCGTTACCTTGGCCTGTCCAATGCTGTAATTAAAAACATTCAGGCAGAATCATGAACTCTGATCTAGAAGAAGTGAGAAATGCAGAGAGACCTGGCAGTTGTAGCATTAGTAAATATGACAAATTTTGTGACAAGAGGTACCGGTATGGCTAGCATAAGGACAGAACCAGACAATGTGATGTAGTCGTGGCCAGAATTAGGCTAGGATACAGACACATCTGGCAGGTTAGTAACGCTGTACCCATACCGGAACACTAAGCATGTAAACTTTGTGATAAACCTTTAAAGCATACACTTGAACACTATATTATTGAATGTGACACTGTCAAAGACTTCAGGCCACCTGACTTATTGTATCTTGAACTTTGTAATTACTACATTGAATCGGGGGTGCTTTAGGACATTCTTGCTGTTTATCCCAAATTTGCTAGCCCACACTGATTAGTCTTCAATTAAAATATGACTCCAATGTATGAGAACCACTGACCTATATATACTGCTAATGAATATGATGTTTTTTGTGTATGAACCTCTGTCCTGCGTGGCAGTGAGAAGTGATACCACCCTCAGTGTCAAGACCTGACTGCATTACTCAGAATAGGCAAACTGTACTACAAGCTTTGCCAATAAATTTGTTAAACTAATTAAAAGCGGGCAGTGTGTGTGTGTGTGTGTGTGTGTGTGTGTGTGTGTGTGTGTGTGTGTGTGTGTGTGTGTGTGTGTGTGTATGTGTGTGTGTGTGTGTGTGGTTCCCATTCTTTGTTTACACCTGGCTTCTCTTCGTTTACCACCTCCCTTCACCGCCCCTCCCTTTATGCATCATACTCGCCACATCATCTTGAGTCAGCTGATCCTAGAGCATTATGGCCGCCACTCTGTCATCATGACCCAACACACGCGAATACCACCATCAAAACGTCTCTCTCACCACCACCAATAATAATAATAGTAATAATGATAATAATAATAATGATAATAATAATAATAATAATAATAATAGCAACCTATGAACAATGAAACGACTCGACAAAAGGAACACCTGAAGATTAGGCACCGCAGCTTTTTTCACTTGTTGATTAAACGCTCAAATGATACCTTGCTCTTTTTCATCCTGTCTTCCCCTCCTCCTTTGTGTTTGTCTTCCTCCTTTTCTGTCTTTTTGCTCCTCTTCCTCCTCTTCCTCCCCCTTCCTTCTATGTCTTCCTCTTCTCATCCCTTGCTCATTAATTCGAGTTCAGAGTTACCCGAACACAAACAACCTTCTTCTTCTTCTTCTTCTTCTTCTTCTTCTTCTTCTTCTTCTTCTTCTTCTTCTTCTTCTTCTTCTTCTTCTTCTTCTTCTTCTTCTTCTTCTTCTTCTTCTTCTTCTTCTTCTTCTTCTTCTTCTTCTTCTTCTTCTTCTTCTTCTTCTTCTTCTTCTTCTTCTTCTTCTTCTTATTCTTATTCTTATTCTTATTCTTATTCTTATTCTTATTCTTATTCTTATTCTTATTCTTATTCTTATTCTTATTC